>NC_081407.1:114121951-115321951 GCF_030272615.1 Cryptomeria japonica
ATGAACTTGATCCATAGACTCTTGTGATGACATAAGGTTTAAGCCAATTTGGTTCAAACTTGCCCATGTTTTCTCCATCCTACTAATTTTTGGGGTTTTCTCTTAGGACCAAGTCACCTATCCCAAATGTGCAAGATCTCATTGTATGATTGTGTAAAGTGGAGAATCAAACTCTAGGTGTTCCCCCACTCCAAGGAGAGAGAAAGGAGGTCACTAGGATTGACGGTTTTCACTTAGGAGAGACTTTACATTCAAAAGAGGGGTTGAAACTCACAAGATCCAATCCCACACAATGAAAAATTGAATTCTAAATGAGTTTCAAGGGTTGAGACAGCAAGGATACCCTCTTTTGTAAAGGATGTAGATAGAAGGATTGAACTAGGAGTGTATGTGAAAGTAAGAAAGATTCGCTTGTAGACAAAGATAGAGACACGGGATGAAGCTACGGACCTGAAATTAGTAGTAAAATGTTGAGACGATGCTGTCCTACAAGTTTGAGCAAAAGTTGATGGGGCGATGGCGCCCGGAGTGCACACGGTCCTCCAAAACATCCGCGAAACGAAGGGGGATCTATTCATCTCTGCACAAGGATTCCAGATCTTCAATTACAGCCGCATACCTGCAACCTACACATAGAAAAGAGAGGACAATTGGGGGGTTAGGGATTAGGGGTTTGCCTTCAGGTCAAACCTCAGTTTTGGAATTAACCAAGAAATGAGAATGCTGTAAATGTAAATGTTTGTAATGTAATCAAGTACTGATACCTTGTTGTAAGAATGTTTGTATTCTTACATGCGAAGGTGTAATGATGTTGTATGTTGTATGTTGTATGTTTTAGGTGATCTCCTCTTCAATGGTTGAATCCTTGTCTTGAATGGAGACCTAGAATGCTCAATTGCTTGAAGGAATGCTTGAACGTTTGAATGTTTGAATGTTTGCCTATCACTTCCGCCTCTTGCACACATATGTTTTTCCTCCTCCTTTTCTGGGAGGGGAAATGTAGTTTATATGCTTGTCAATTAGGGTTAGGAGACTGATTTTTCCGACCTTAGGCCGACCTATGAGCATTATTTTCCAAATTGCAAACTTGAAGACCCGATGCCCAACAAGAGACCGGGCCCAAAATAGGGCCAGGGACCAGGGCGTTGGGTGCCATGGTCCTGAGGGACCAGGGCACTAGGTGCCATGGTCCTAAAGGACCAAGGCACTAGGCGCCATGGTCCCACCTCCCAGGACAGCAGGGTGCAAGGAGGATCAGGCCAAGGTGCAGAAAGATGCAGTTTTTGATGTTGTAAACAGGTTTCGGGGTCTCCATTCAGGTTCAACGTTGCGCCACCATCATGAAGACCCAAATGCAGTTGAAATTACAAGTGTCACAATTTTACGATGCTACATTTACCCCCCACTTTAGTGAGAGTATAAGCGTACGCCCATACTTCCGGTAAAGTACAAGGAAACAACATTGGAAGACTTTCACCACATCAAGGAGGCAAGATACACCAAGCCCCCAGTGGACTAAGGATCTTACGAATTCAATTGACAAAGTAAAAGGGAAGATCACGAGGGAGAACCATGACTGACAGTAGTAAGGTTCCCTCACTATGAGTCATGCAAGAATAATACCAAAAATATTCAAGGCAAAGCTAAGTTCGCCAAGAAATTTTTAAGAAACTTGAAGAGATATGGACAGAGTATATGCCCCTTATGTTATAGTGATCGCACATGCCTCATCGAGGGTGATTGCTTTAAGGTAGTGATACACATAAGAAATGAGAAGGGAAAGGAGCATGTCATCGCAAAGATTTAGCCCCCAAGTGTGAGATAAACCCAAGGATAATAGACACAAAACACAAATCACGAGGTGACTTCGCTTTCCTTGGGGTCAGTATGCTGTATGATAATTCATGTATATCATATGTATGTATGCATAATTGTTCTTCATTCCCCAATCAAGGAAGGTCACCTAGAAGAAGGGAACACATGTGTCTTTTGAGTCAACATGAGAGAGACCAAAAGAGATCTCAATTCTTTGCATCGTCCTCAAGTAGACAACACTAAGGACAACAAATAGAAGAATGAGAATAACACATAGAAGAAGTAACAAAAGAGATCAAGAGAGGAGAAGAGAGTCTGCTGTGCTAATGAACTAGTCTAGCACGTCATCCACCCCCCAATCTTGCTGATCAATATTTCAAGAAGGCAGGAAACACACTAGAGGAGGAACATCCAACACAGCAGATGGAGCTATCACAAGATCCAAACAAGGGCTATGTTCATGTTCCAAGCCACGTTGTTCTTGTCTAGGAGCTAAGATAAGTGCTTTAGAAAATTAGTTAGATAAATGCTTATCAATATCAACATATTCATATTCACTATCAGAAGCAAGAGAAGTAACATTTTCATCATGAATAACATTTTCATCTATATCATCATCAAGATTTATAAAAATAGGATCTTTAACTCACACAGGATCAAAACCATCATGCATCTTATGCTTAGGAGATTTTGGCTCAATTTTTGGCTGAGGAGAAAATGGAATAATACTAGCTGAAGGTGTTTTTGGGGATTGCAAAGTTTGAGAAGCAGCTGCACGAGCTCTAAGATGACACTTTCATCGGTGTTCACACGCAAAAAGATTTCATCTAGTCTTGGTAGGAAGTTGAGAAGATTGAGGAGGAGGAATGTTCTCATCCTTATCACTTGGGTGTTTAGGTTGTGGTCTCTTAGGTTGGATAATAGGAGAAGAGGAAGGTCTCTTCTCTTTATAAGAGGAAGGGGGAGGAATTGCTCCATATAAAGGAGGAATATTTGGTTTAGGAAGGAGACCAAGTCCATCATGATGAGGAGGTATAGGTCTACTTTTAGAAAGTTTATTAGACATAGACATAGTCACATCCATAGGAATGGGTTGGGAATCTTCTTGAGGAAAGACATTAGTTTTATCTTTCAAAGGAAGAACTTCCTTCTCAAGAACGATAGGAATATCAAGTTTGGGTGTTCGAGGTTCATTTAGAGATAGGATCATATCTTTTTTCCACTTTTGATAAGATTTGAAAAGATGATAACTTCATGGTGGAAGAGATTGGAATTGTTTAGGCCAAAAATAATCAATAGGAAGACTAGAAGTTCTTTCAGCTGGTTTAAAGAGACTATGATTGACAGTAACAACTTCACCATTATGGGGAAATTTCAAACACTTGTGAATAGGAGAAGCAATAGCTTTCATGGAAGATAGCCAAGGATAGCCTAGCTTCACACGAAATTGTTCGGATGATGGAATAATAGAAAAGCTCACATCAAGGGATTTGTTATGGACCTCAATAGGTAATGTAATAGAACCAATTGTAGGAGAAGAAAATGCATCAAATAATTTCACAACCACATTTGTTTTGTCATATCTATCACTTGATTCAATTGCAAAGTAAAAAGAAATTCTTCAGTAATGACGTTAACCATACAAGAAGGTTCAATAAGCACTCCACGGCAAGGTGTATTCTTGACTTTTGCAACTATATATAAAGGACCATCAGGTGCCCTGATAGTTTCACTGGAATCAAATGTGATGGAAGGTTCTTTAGGGATTTTCTGCTGCTTTACAAAGTTAATCACATTCGGAGTCATAGACACAAGACCATCAAGTGAGAAAGAGGAACCATTAGTCTCAATCACATTAGAGGTATGAGAAGGTAATGGATCATTAAAAATCTTAATATTTTGGTTAGGAAGAGCTACAGATGTGTTGCCTTTATCATTCACACCTAAAACAGAGATAGTATTATTATCAATCAAATCTTGAATTTTACCCTTTAAAGCAAAACATTTTTCAGTATCATGCCCAGGTTGACGATGAAATTGACAAAAAGATTTGTTATCAAAATAGGGTGAATTAATCTTTGTAGGATCTATTTGCTTTATAGGAGGGAGAGTAAGCACATTTTGTTCCAATAACTTATTCATAATACTATGCAATGATTCATTCAAAGGAGTAAACTCTCTTTCTTTCTTGAAAAACTTAGAAATAGGAGGCACACCTGATGCTACATTCACATTGTTGTTGGTGATGTTTTCATTGAACTTAATGAACCCTCTGTTCGGTTTAAACTTCCCAAATGGTTGTTGACTACTATCACCCTTATCACTCAGAGCCATAGGATTTACTTGTTCCATTTGACTCATAGTCAGTTGATAATTGTGAAGAGTTGCACATAATTGTTGGAAAGAAGTAAACTCAAAAAATAGAAGTTTTTCTCTAGTATCTTTTTGTAAATTAGAAATAAAGATTCTTTGAATATCATTGTCTGGTACTGGAAAAGAAATTTGAGCACACAAATGCTTATATCTACTAATGAAATCAGTCACTTTTTTTTTAACACCTTGTTTACAATGCATTAAATCAATCAAAGTAACTTTAGGACTTATATTGTTTTGAAATTGTTGAATAAAAGCATTTGCAAGTTGTTGGAAAGAAGTAATAGAATAGGAAGGCAATGAGCAATACCATTGTAGAGCCTTATCTCTTAATGTTCTAGTAAATAGTTTTGCAAGCAACCTTTGGTCATGAGAAAAATCGGTACATATTGTTTGAAAGGTCTTAACATGTGTTAGAGGATCACCTTTACCATTATAAAGCTCCAACTATGGGATTTCAACATGCTTAGGGGGGATAGCTCAAACAATGTAAAGAGAAAGTGGGCTCGCAACATCAAATGTGGGCACACTAAACTTAGATTGATTCATAGAGGCAATTTGTTGCTGTAAAGAAGAGACAGTTTGTGCAAGATTGTTAATGGTCGCTTCAGTCGAAGAGTTCATATTAGACATGTTAGATTGTGATGGAGGTATTATGTTATTGAAAGAAGGTATTGATTGAGAGTAAGGTGGCAGGACACTATGATAGTTAGTCATAGGAGATGATTGGAAAGAAGGAACACTATAAGGAGGAATGGAATGGTTGAATGAATTGCCCCCTTGTGTCATGTTCATTTGTGGAGATGTAATAGGGACACTCATTGAAGGAATGAATGAAGAAGTCAGATTGAATGAAGGAAGAGGGTTGATTGAAGAAGAAGGATTGCCCCCATGACTGGTGATCATAGGTGGAATGTTTTGTATTGAAGTAGTCATTATGTTTGATGTAAAAGTAGGTATACTAGCAATAGAAGTTGTCAAAGGGATAGAATGATTGACTTGAGTAGGAGGTTGTGTATAACCTAAAGTTTCGGCACAACTCTTCATAGACATCACATTTGAATCCACGATGTGTACAATACTACGCAAAATATCAATTCCATTCTTATCACTTTGAACCATACATTTTAGACCCTCAATTAATGAAAGAGCTTGGCTATCGGGGTATTCTTGAGACATCCATTGCTGAAAATCATCAAATTGGTTATCCAATTTCGAAAGTTGTTCTATAGAAACCTCATGGAGAGCTTTTTCATCATTAAGAGGATTAGAGGAAGTACCCGTGTCCTCGTTAAAAAGGCCATTCAAATTAGGTTCCATCTCCTCGGTATTTAAACCTTGGAAAGACTTAATTCTAAGGCTTCGTCTAACGGGAATAGTGTAAGTAGGGCTTATTGTTGTAAAACTCATGCACTAGAGAGAGAGAGAAGATTTTGAATTTTGAAAATAAAGTTGGCAAAATTGAACAATGAGATAATGATTATCCAATTTGAACTTTGTGAAAGAAGAGGTAAACACAACTTCCAAGAAAGGTAGGCACAATTGAAAAATTAGGGCCAAGGGGGGTAGCTCTTAATTTTAATTGTTATCTTGAAAATTGAAATCTTGAATTTTGAATTTATTTTCGAATTTAGAGGTAGTAAATTTCAATAAAATCAGCCAATCTCCTAGATTTAAGCTATTAAATGCATTCATGACAATCTCCCGAAATTTCAAAAAAAATGTCGAGGACCGTGGCGAACGGAGTGCACACGGTCCTTGCAACTTTTTTTGAAATTTTCAAGGATGAAGGTTATGATGATTTTAAAGTTAATCTAAAAAAATTGAGTGATTTTATGATCTGTAGATAGGCCAAATTAAAGTTGCAATCTCAAAATTGAATCCTACCAAGATTGTTGAAAAATGCAAAATTTGAATTTTGAAAAAGAGAGGGAAACTGAAATTTTGAATTTTATGATTTTAGAGGGAATACTAAAAGCAATGCAAGCTTTGGAATTTAAAAGTTGACTCAATTTCATGCAAAATTCAATTTTGAAAGCGGAAATCAAAGTTGTTGCAATTAAACACTTAATTTCAAAAGTCACAAATTGCAAAAATTTGAATAAAGCACTGAAACTTTGAATGAATGCCAACACACTTTTCAGATTTAGGACAGTAAGAAACACAATTTTAACACAAAATTTCAATTTCAACAATTTTTGAATGATTAGAAGCCTTAATCCAAGCAATCACTAGACCAACTTTGACTTTAATTTTGAAAGTGTTAGAATTGATGAAATCAGCCAAGATTCTGGATTCTAGTAGAAAAATACAGTAAGATCTAGCTCCCGAAATTTCAGAAAAAAAGTCGGGGACAATGGTGCTCGGGGTGCACATGGTCCTCACAACTTTTTTCAAAATTTTCAGGGATGAAAGATATTATGATTTTGTTGTGGAATCCAAAGTTACAGCCAATTTAGAGGTGTTTTGATCAGTGAAATCATCGGTCAAAGGTTGAATCAAGAGGGTTAAAAATTAGGGTTTTGACACTTAACCACTTAATTTTCAGAATTAAGGCACAAATATGAATTGATAACTTGCAATAGAAGGGTACATCTGAAACAAGCATTAACAATTAGACATTTCACAAGCTCAATTACTAAAAAGAAAATTTAGGGTTTTTATGCAGTTAACCTCTAAAATTTGCAAAAGATCAAACATGGAAATGTAATTAAGGAAGCAAAATTTTTCAGATCTAACCATGAATAATCAAAATTAAGATGTTCACGTCGGGTTCACCAAAATGTAAAGCGGAAAATCGAACCCTAGGTGTTCCCCCACTCCAAGGAGAGAGAAAGGAGGTCACTAGGATTGACGGTTTTCACTTAGGAGAGACTTTACATTCAAAAGAGGGGTTGAAACTTGCAAGATCCAATCCCACACAATGCAAGATTGAATTCTAAATGAGTTTCAAGGGTTGAGATAGCAAGGATACCCTCTTTTGTAAAGGATGTAGATAGAAAGATTGAACTAGGAGTGTATGTGAAAGTAAGAAAGATTCGCTTGTAGACGGAGATAGAGACACTGGATGAAGCTACGGACCTAAAATTAGTAGTAAAATGTCGAGATGATGCTATCCTGCAAGTTTGAGCGAAAGTTGACGGGACGATGACGCCCGGAGTGCACACGGTCCTCCAAAAAATCCATGAAACGAAGGGGGATCTGTTCATCTCTGCACAAGGATTCCAGATCTTCAATTACAACCGCGTACCTGCAACCTACACATAGAAAAGAGAGGACGATTGTGGGGTTAGGGATTAGGGGTTTGCCTTCAGGTCAAACCCCGGTTTTGGAATTAACCAAGAAATGAGAATGTTGTAAATGTAAATGTTTGTAATGTAATCAAGTACTGATACCTTGTTGTAAGAATGTTTGTATTCTTACATGCGAAGGTGTAATGATGTAGTATGTTGTAGGTGATCTCCTCTTCAATGGTTGAATCCTTGTCTTGAATGCAACACCTAGCCTTGAATGGAGACCTAGAATGCTCAATTGCTTGAAGGAATGCTTGAACGTTTGAATGTTTGAATGTTTGAATGTTTGCCTATCGCTTCCGCCTCTTGCACACATATGTTTTTCCTCCTCCTTTTCTGGGAGGGGAAATGTAGTTTATATACTTGTCAATTAGGATTAGGAGACTGATTTTTCCGACCTTAGGCCGACCTAGGAGCATTATTTTCCAAATTGCAAACTTGAAGACCCGATGCCCAACAAGAGACTGGGCCCAAAATAGGGCTAGGGACTAGGGCGCTGGGCGCCATGGTCCCACCTCCTGGGACAACAGGGTGCAAGGAGGATCAGGCCAAGGTGCAAAAAGATGCAGTTTTTGATGTCGTAAACAAGTTTCAGGGTCTCCATTCAGGTTCAACATTGCGCCGCCATCGTGAAGACCCAAATGCAGTCGAAATTACAAGTGTCGCAATTTTACGATGCTACAGATTGTAACTACAAATCATACGTTGCTACTTTTCTTTCAGGTGATTGTATGTAGTTTGTAGGTGCTCATGTAACAATTCCAAATCTTGCAAGGGGGAGGCCATGTAGTCTTTTTCACAGATAAGATCACACAAAGAGACCCATAAGGATGGTAAATTCACCTAAGTAATGGGAAATATGTCTTAAATACCATAGACAAGTGAATATGGGGTATCTCTAATAAGTGTAAATCCACTTGTACGATAGGCCCATAGTGCAAGATTGAGTTGTATATGCTAGTTGTGTCTGGTGTTGTTGATTGTCTTCTTGAGAATTATGAGGATAGTTTTATTAGACATCTTAGCTTGGTCATTACCTTGGGGATAATATGGAGTGGAAAATAAATGATGAATGTGGAATTGGTCATAAATCTCATGAATATCATGATTGTTGAATGGACATCCATTGTCTGTGACAATGGAAATGGGAACATTGTATCTATACATGATATAGTTTAGAGTAAAAGTTGCAATATGATTTCTAGTGATTCAAATGAGGGGTGCAACCTCAATGCATTTTTAAAAATACTCAATGGATGTGATGATGAATTTTTAGCCACTAGAAGGTAAAGGGTGAATCTTGCCCACAAGATCGATTCCCTATTCACAAAAGGGCCATGGAGTTACGATAAACTAAAGTTGTTGTGTTGGTGCATGAATGACATCTCCATGAATCTAACACTTCTTGTACTTCTTGACAAATTGATATGAGTCTTTTTTCATTGTAGGCTAGTAATAACTAGTCCTCATAAGTTTCTTAGCCAAGGTTGGACCACTAGAGTGCACACCACATATACCTTTGTGGACTTCACGTAGCATAATTTGATATTTTTCACTCTCTAAACATCTAAGAAGAGTACCATATAGACCTCAAAAAGGTATTGGCTATGATGACATAATGAAAGGTTTGGAAAATGAAGGTCTGAAGTTTATTGTTGGAAAGGTCAGGTGGAAGGGTATTGTCACAGAGGTAAGTGAAAATGCCATTGCACCAAGGGGGATTAGGACCAAAAATACATATCATTTTAGATAAGGAGATCTCCTAGGAAAGGATCAAAAGATTATCCACTAAGAACTCATAGCAGGTCTCATTCAGTATGGCATGTCGATCAAGAAAGAAATGGTAGCCATAGCATTCATAGCTTGATTATTATCTCTTGAAATTTGTTCAAAGACTATCTCAATGAAGTTGTTCTTAAAATCATCCATCATTTTATTATATTGCATATATTTCTTATCTTTAGTTTGATAATCATCATTTTCTTGACAGATTACGAGTTGAGAGTCACCAAAAATGAGAAGTTCTTGTATCTTCTATTGAATTGCAATCCAAAGTCCTATTATTAACGTCTCATTCTCTACATTATTGTTTGTAAAAGGGAATGATAACCGATGGTATTTAGGAATGGAATCCCCTTGTGGTGTGATACAAATTATTCTTTCTCTTTCTCCATGTTGTGTGTATGAACCATCAAAATATAGCTGCCATAGTCTTCATTGTTTTACTACCAGGATGGATTCATCTAGAACTCTAAGACAACAGGAGTGTCATCTATCATTGGTGTGTTTGCAAGTTTATTTATAATGACTTGTACTTTAATGTCTTTCTTGTCTACATATTCAATGTAAAAATCACTTAACATGATGACCTATTTTTCCAATATTGTTGTAAGAGTTGCTTTGTTGAGTAGGTATTTCAATGGATCAATTCCTAAAATTAGGTTTCTTTTGAGTTAGCATTTAATGACACAACTTCTGGGAAGAAAAAATCATGACAAGACATTCCCTCTCTATTGGATTATAATTTATCTCATATCCAACCAAAGTCCGACTAATGTAATATATGGCTCACACTTTACCTTCACGACCTTGTTGTGCCAAAAGTGCCTCTAGTGTCATTGGTGTAGGTCATATGTAGGGCAACAATGGCTTACCCTAAATTGATGGTATTAATACTTATGGATTTAAGAGATACTCCTTGAGAAACTAAAAATCTTTTTGACACTTATCATCCCACTTGAATTTAATATTTTTGTGAAGCAGGTGTTGGAATGGATGACATTTATCTGCAAGTTACATAATAAACATGTGGATTGATTGGAGCTTTCCTTGCAGTGATCTAAGTTGACTAATGTTCATAGAATGAGGCATCTCTAATATTTCTTGAACTTTATTTGGATCTACTTCAATACCTTCTTGTGAGATAATATATCCTAGAAGTTTCCCAGAGGTCACTCCAAAGACACACTTCTTAGGGTTTAATCTAACTTTGTATTTCTCTAAGAAATCAAAGAATACTAAAAGGACATCCAAATTTTTCTCTCTATTTATTGACTTTTCCAAAATATCATCTGCATAATATTCCATGGTAACATGCATGAGGTCATGAAATATAGTTATTATTACTCTATGATAATTAGCACCTACATTATTTAGACCAAAGGGAATAACATTCCAACAAAATGTACCCCAAGGACATGTAAATGTTATTTTATGTTGATCTTTAGCTACTATTTTGATTTGATTATAGAAAAAGAATCCATCTATTAGTGATAACATTATATATCTTATTGTGAGATCAACTATCAAATCAATGTTTGGCAATGGAAAGTCATCTTTGGGACAAGCCTTATTAATATCTCTGAAGTTGGTACAAATTCTTATAGTTCCATCTAGTTTGCCAACTCGTACAAGATTAGAGATCCATTCAAAGAAAATAACTGCTCTTATGAAGCCAATATCCAATAGCTTTTGTATTTTAACTTTCACTAGTAATGCCACCTGTGGATGCTTCATTCTCAATTTTTGTTTTATTGTCTTGGCACCTCAAGTGACTATCAAGTGATGCATAACTAATTAAGTATAAAATCCAGGCATATTAGTATATGGTCATGCAAAATTTATATCTCTCTTTGAAGAACTTTGTGAATTTTGATCTCTCAATATTTGTTAATGATTATGCAAGAAACATGTTATTTGGCACTTATTTTATCCCAATATTTGTCTTGAGTGTGTCCTTGACCAACATAGATGACTTTTCTTCATATGATTTCATGAAAAGAGTGTCAAACCTTCCATCCTCAGGTGCCTAATGGAGGTTTTCAGCATTGGATGTGTCCTTTCTTTTTACTTTGTTGGGGTCAGAAAGTACTGCAGTGCAATTTTCACCAAAAGACCCATTGTTCATTTTTAATTTTTAGGTTTTTGTGACTGGAAGGTTTGGCACCCTCTCAAAAATATGCCACACTATTTATTTCATTAGTTAATCATGTTTTATGGTCCCTAAGAGGGAGATCGTCTCTTATGCCCAAGTAATCAATAGAAGCCTCATCATTTTATAATGTGTCGATTTGTCAAGGCCCTTGTTGATCCCAATCAATGAGTTGTGGATGAACAAGGGGAAGGCCAATGGTATGTTCAAAGTTATCAGGAGTAAGAGTGAAGACATATGTATTTTCAAGTATATCAATGAAGTCATTAGGGTCATCAATGGTACTCTCCTTATCAGTCTCTATCATAAACAAATCTAAATTGATATTAGTAGATGGACACTCGACAATGGGAGTTCTCACTTTTCATGGTTTTGAGCAAGAGATTTGAGATGTAGAGTCTTTGGAATCCCAAAAGGTTTTTATACATGCTTCATCACTTTATTTTTCTCAGGTATGATTTTTGATGTCATCGTTTGACCAACCTTAAATAAGTCTCTCAATTTGTCTTCTTCTATGGATTCCCTTCCATTTGAGTCTTTGTAATAACATTTTTCTTGTTGTTGGTCATCAATTGAAGCGGGATGAGTGACTTGCAATTGTGAATCACAACCATGCAATCTCAATGGTGCAAAACCAAATATTTTTGTGTGTTGTTTCTTAGGTATCAATTCAAGTTGGAATGGTTCCACAATACCTTTATTTTGTAGGCCAAGAGGGCCTTTTCCATCATATCCCATTTTTTGAAAAAAATTGAAACCTTTCCCATAATTCTCAGCTAGTATTGTGATGTGGCCTTGATTTATTTCCTCTTTAGGTTCTCTATAAATCATCTTGTAGACATATTCCTCTTCCATCTCACCACATTTCTTAAAGGTGGTGGGATCCCATTTTATAATGATCGTTGATACTTGCCTCAAAGGATGTGGTCTACAATATTATTTTGGAGAATCCATTAGTTGTCTTAAGTACATGGTTTGATTCAGATTGTATTCTCCCATGGCTTTGTCCTTGAATTTCCCTTTTGACTCCACTTGTTTGGAAGTGGAGGCTTCCAATGACTTTGGATCCATGTATGTTGAAGATGGAATAACCTCTCGATTGATGGGAACTATTGTCTCAGGTCTAGTTCAATGATTATTGCAATACATGTGGGTGAACTCATAATGTTGGTTCCAACTTTTTCGTACATCCTGATTTTTGCTGAAATCATACATTTTTTTGAAAATATAATGATTTAAGCTTTAAGAGGTCCCATTTGAAGTAATTAATTAAAGAAAGTTAGATTAAAGGCTCTTAGATCAAAATTTATTGGATATAACCTCTCTACTTCTAAATCATACTTGAAATGGAGTCTCCTTTGCATCTATCAATGCTAATAAAAACCAACTTTAAATTGGCTCTTGGGGGGTCAAATGAATTCATTTAGAAGTTTTGTTTTATTGAGTATTTAGCCCTTATTATAAGCTTTCCAAATAGTATAAGTTTTAATTTATTTAATTTCATTAAAATATTTTTATTTTATTTCTTATGAATGTAGGGTTTTCACCGAACATGAACTTCTTTGTTCAATGCTTATGGAAAAATAGTAAAGGTCACCCAAAAAATTCTGAAAAATATTTATGCACTAGGTATTGAAGTCCTCTTTGCAACAAAAAAATATTTTCGTTGTCATATGCAACAAGTTATGTAATATCAAATCGACATATGTCAAAATTATAATTAACTTGACTTCAAATCTTAATAAAATATGAAATTTTGAAGATAATGTTACAAAACCAATTGAAAACACTAGATATGGATGTTACAAAATTAAATTTGAAAGAATCACGTTCATATCTATTATAGAAAAAAAATTATGCTATACAGAGTGAGTATCACTCTTTTTATTTTTTTGAAAAAGGTGGCAGTGCCACTTAATATATTTTATTATATAAATATGATTCAAAGAGCTCTCAGAGAAAAGAACCAGTAAGAAAAATTTTGATCCTTGCTCTACAATACATAGAAAGGTTGTGAGATTTAAATCTCAAATATGCCAAAAAATACAATATCTTATAGTGTCCAGAATACCAAGTGCCATAAAACATCCCCCAGTATCGAATGCTTTCTGGAATATATTGAACAAGATGCAGTATGAACCAAAACATCACAGAGTTGTACACATTTACATAGCAATTCACAATTTGTCTCACTTATATATTTATCAAACTTACAATCCAACATGCTTCTCAAATAAATATCCCTTCACAATATACAGATACAACAAAACCACAGGACCCTGCACTTATAATACCACACATACCAATTTATATCATTATGAAAAAGACCACTACATAGCTATATGTAATATTATCCTGTACCCATATCCTCCAAAATTTTTCCCTTGAGAATTAGATAAGAATCGAATTCACAATTCATACCCATCATATTAAGTTCCTCCTTGGAACTTCCCATATTTTCCAAATGATCTGCAGCTCGGTTCCCTTCTCTATACACATGTGAAATGGTGAATTTTGTAAATGTATCAATTTATGTCCATGCTTGTTCAAGTAAATATCTTATCTACCAATTATCAATATTTCTCTTTATGCAAGTGTTGATAATAATAGCTGAATCATCTTCAATGTGAATATAAGAGATGTTCAGTTTTTTTACTAGTAGAATACCTTCAAGTAAAGCATATGCCTCTACAAATTTGTTAGTACCTAGTGGAATAAAAGCAGATTTCAAAGCAAAAAAACATCCTATGTGATCCCTTATGCATACTCTTATCCCTGCATCACCTTGGTTCCCTTTAGAGGAGCCATCAAAATTTAATTTGAAATGCATTGAATCCGAAAGACACCATTTCACTTTATTTCTATCAATTTTACTAGTTCTCACTCTCGGAAGACAAGGTGATACAGGAATAGAGATGCCCTAGCAATTAATAACTTAACCATCCCAAGAAGTAAATTCCCTATTTGAATTGAACTGATTTGAAACATGAGCATTAACTAGTTCTGATACTGATTTTTCAATATAATTGAAAACATCAGAAAGAGGAGATGTTTGCTTTCTAAAAATACTCTTATTTCTTTCCCATCAAAGTGACCATACTAGTATGGATGGGATCACTTTCCAAATACATGCAAAAAGAGAGGATGAGTATAAGGTTGGCCATGATTGGAATAAATCCCATACATTATCTGGAAGGTAGGTGCTAAAGGAAAGATTATCAAGCACAAACATCCAACAATAGTGAGCAAAATCACCTTGGAGGAGGAGATGATCTAACGTTTCATTGTGTTCACCACAAAGTACACAAGAAAATGGATGTGCAATATTCAATTTAACAAGTCTCTCATTGGTGAGCAAGCCAAGCAAACATCCCCGCCTTGGGAAGAACACTGTTGTTCCAACAAAAATTGTAGGCTCTTTGTGAATAGGATTGAACAAACATTTGATGAATTGCCTTATACCCTTCCTTGATAGAGTACTTTTCATTCTTCGCAGGGTACTACATTAATTTGTCCAAACCATTAGAGATAAAGATAATGCGGTTCTTGAGAATCAAAGAAAATTTTACCTTTTGACCCAGGGAGATTGGGAGTAGAGTTGGCTTCTTCCAAATGACGATTTGAAGGCTTCTCAAGATCATCTATGTAATCATAAAGGTGAGAACCCCAATGAGAAGTAAATATAGGGATCACATCTACTATGGAATCCTCAAGATTAAGAGGGGGGAGACCACTCCATGAATCATGCCAAAAGTTGATTTCTTTGCCACTATGTACTTGCCACAATAAGTATCTAGTAATCACATTCCTAGAGTCCCTCATGAATTCCAAACTGCAGACCCTGATGGAGGATCAAGGATAGTAAATTTATGTGAAGGGGTAGGAGTATCTAAATACATTACTTGCATAATTTGACACCACAAATCATGTGGTTTTTCATAAATATTCCAAACTATCTTTCCCCCAAAGGCCTTATTCCTTTTTGAAAGATCATGCAGACCCACCTCGCCCGTAGATTTGCTTGGATTCATTTTGTTGAGAGACACAAGCGAGATCTTTTTATCTTCTAAAAGATTACCTTTCTAAATAAAATTCCAAATAATTTTTTTGATATGAGAGAATAGATTTAAGGGCTTGAAGGACTGAAATGTAGTAGTTTGGAATTGTAGCCAGGACAGTTCTGACAAGAAGGATTCTTCTTGACAGAGATAACCATCTAGATTTCCACACAATTTTTTTTCTTTTTAATCTGTCAATCACAAAATTCCAAAAAGAATTTTTCCCTACTCTCATAAATAAAGGGATACCCAAGTACGATGATGGAAGGCCCAATGTCTGGATAATGTTTGTAGACACCATTTCAAAAGTATTGAATATGAATAGTTTAGATTTTTGCGCACTGATTTTCTGTCCAGATCCAGAAGTATATATGTCCAATATTTTCTTAATATGTCTTTCTTCTTGTATATTGGAACAACCAAATAAAAGTGTATCATCTGCAAATAAAGTGTGGGTGATAAAAATTGAGGTATTAGGGATGCATACCCCCTTCCAAAAACCCAGACTCAACTGCTTATTGACCAATTTGCTAAAAGCTTCTGCCATGATAATGAAGAGAAAAGGTGATAGTGGGTCACCTTGTTAGACCCTTTGGGTGGCTCGAAAAAACCCAGAAGGATTACCATTAACAATAACTGAAAAATGTGCCCCAAAGAAGTAATTTTGGATCCATTTGCACCACTTATCTGAAAAGCCAAACTTTTTAAGAACTCTCAAAAGAAAGGACCAACATACTTTATCATATTCTTTCATCATGTCTAATGAAGCTATAAAATTAGGGGACTGTGAAGAGTTAATTGAGTGCAAAACTTCATGGGCCACAAGTGTACCTTCTAATGTTTCCCTTCTAGGAATAAAACCTCCTTATTGAAGAGATATTACTTTAGGTATCAAGGATTGTAACCGAAGATAGATAGCTTTTGTGAAAATCTTGTACACTGAATTACACAAGGAGATAGGCCTAAAATCTGCAAAAGATTGAGGGTTATTGGATTTGGGGATAAGAGCAAGATGGGTTAAATTGAAGTTCTTGAGAATAAAATCTTTTTGTCTTGACTCCTCCAAAGCCATTAAAAGATCAAAGCCTAAAACATCCCAACACTTTTGAAAGAATAGTATGGTGAAACCATCAGGGCCTGAAGACTTGTCAGGAGCCATCGAAACTATCACCTCTTGTAATTAAGCAAGAGAGAAACGTTGCATCAGATAATCATTATCACGTTGTGAAATCAGACAAGTAATGGAGTCTAACAATATATCGACACTGGACTCCTCAAGAACAAAGGGAGGGGAGGGAGCAAGAAGATTTTTATAGAAGAGTTCACCCTCTTCCCCAATTTCTTGTTCATTAGTTAATTTTTCCCCTGAAGAAGAGGCATTTATAGAAAAGATAGTAGATGTTGCTTGCTTAATCTTTGTAGATGCCTGGAAGAATTTAGTATTTTTATCTCCTTCTTTTAGCCATAATTTCCTTGATTTTTGTCTCCAATATTCCTCCTCTCTAGAGCACAATTCTTCCCAGTAGCTTTGTAAATGCTTCTGCTTTGAGAAAGTTTCTAGATTAATCCCAGTAGAAAAGATAAGTCCATTAACGTCCGTTAATTCCTTCTATACCTTTGTTTTTAATGCAAAGATATTTTTGAATACTTCCCTATTCTATATTTTGATATTTGCTTTTACAAACTGCATTTTCATATAAAGTTGAAACATTTTGTTCCCCTTGTAGAAGGGGGCACTCACCCACCATTAACGAAGAAGAGCATGAAAAATGTGGGTGCCAAAACCACATTCTTTCAAACTTAAAATAAGATCTATGATGAGAAACTTCATGTTTATCTAGGCATAATTCGATAGGAAAATGGTCAGACATGGAGAATGATAAAATTTTAGAGATGAAAGTATATTTCTGAAGGATCCATTCATATGAAGTGAAAAACATGTCCAATCTACTTGCAATTTGAAGGGAATTTTTCTGGTTTGTCCATGTAAATTGACCATTAGAAGGTGAAATGTCAAAAAGGGCGTTATCAGACACGAAAGATCTAAAGTCTTCAATCACCTTAGATGTTGTAGGATTGCCTCCCTGTTTCTCATCCTGAAACAAGATGGTATTAAAATCACCTCCTAAGATTTTTTTCTGAACTCCCTATTGTTGGATCCAACAAGTTATAGTATTTCAACGAGTATGTTTCTCTTGAGGAGTTGTTGGGCCATAGATATTAAAGAGAATAAAGGATAAATCAAAAATTTAAATAAGAATAAGATGCCAACTTGTCCCTTGGTTCAAAGTTTTTGCTTTGATTGTTTTGGTATTCCACAAGGTCAGAATACCACCAGAAGCCCCTACTATAGGAATATGTATGAAATCCCATAAAGTCCATTTTTTAAAAATCTTTTGAGAGGCTTCATCTGAAAGCCTTGTTTCTTGTAATAAAATGATGTCTACTTGGGAGGAATCCAGCTGCTTCTTGATCTATCCCCTCTTGTCAGAGGCTTTCAAACCTCTGACATTCCAAGATAAGATCCTCATTGCATCCGAGAAGAACAACATGTTCTTCTCTGTCTTGTGTGGGGTGAAAAATTATCTACAATTGTAGTCTAGATACCTGCTGCAATCTCTTCTTGGGTTTTAAGAATCTTTGGCTTTCAACCTCTTTTTTTAGGTGTTTTATATAACAGAGGAGATGAAGAAACTATTTGAACAAGAGAGAGATGTTGAGAAAAATCAAAGTCAATCTGTGTGGAAGGCTGAAAGGGCTAATATGAATTATCTTCAACCAAAAGGTGTTCAACATGACTAGATTCTAATAAGGATGAGAAATGGGTGTGAAGTATTGAGAGCAAGAGGAATAGCATCAACAGCAGGGACACCCAAATTTTTTGAAAATTCCTCAATAGCAATTTCATCTATCAAGTTCAATGCAATAGAGATAAGGATATCATGTGCCATTAATTCAATATTTGGAGTATCTGATGAGGATCCAACAATGGGAGGACTATGTTGAATCACATGGAAAGGTTGGCAATTAAACAACAAGCTATGAATTAGGTTGACCTTTGCATTCTATGATATATAGAGTTCCTAGAGTTGAGTATCTAATTTTCCCACAAAAGTTAGACTCAAAAAAGAAGAAGTGGGTTTCCTAAAGAGAGAGGAAGAAAATATTTTCTTATACAACCAATCAACCAGGATTGAAGAGCAGTGGATCTTAAGAGATACTTTCTTGTATCTCCCCCCAAATTTTTGTAGAGAACTTAAATCATAAATAGAAACCTGATAGTGAGGAGATTTCTTCAAATTAGAGGACTTTGTTCTTTTTTCTACTGGAAGTAAAGCATCAGTCATAGAGCCCAAAAAGGATTGAGAAGGAATTAGAAAGAGAGGAGGAACATCTTGAAACTAAACACCCTGGAAAGGTCTTGCAATATTATCAACGTTGTTCAGAGGTACAGAGCTCTCTATTGAGTCACTTACACTTGTTGTCCCATTTGGTGTAGAAGGAGGAGATGGAGCAGGTTGATAAAAGGAGAATTTATGGTAATTAGTCACAAAGTCCTTGTAGACCCTAACAACATCAATGCTAGAACCTTGACACTGTGAATTAAAATGATCCAATTTATCTATACGGTCATCAATAGCTCTAGTACCCTGTATGAAAATGTATTGATTCCATTTCCCTATGGAGGAAGTCATTATAATGGACTTGGGAAGTGGCTTTGTGAGGTTTAGCAATAAGCATACCCTGACGGTTAAATGGGCTAGTTCATATGGGATAAGATCATGCTTGATAAAAATACCCATTTGGCTAGCCAAAATTCCCACAATATCTGGACCACGATATTCAAGTGGGAGCCCCGGGAGAGTAATCCAAAAAGGCATGAAAAGAGGGGGAACTAACTCCAGGATAAAATTTGGAACCCACGCCAAAGTGATAATACCAATACCCTTACAGAACCATCCCTTATATCTATGAACACAATTTCTATGTTCTTTAGAATAAAAAATGGAAATAAAAAAGAGAGACTGCTTATCCATTGAAAAAATATCCTTCAAACCCAACCAATTTTGTTTAGCCCAAAATGGAAGTTGCATAAAGGAAATAGTAGAATGAAGTTTACCAATGAGGGCTGTGGCATGTAGCAGATCTATTTGAGGCTGAATAAGGTTGTTCGACAAAACGATCTTATACACACCTTCAGATTTGCCTGATTTTCTAATATTAGTAGCAATCTTGTTCTTTGGCGAGACTGGAGCTCGGCTACCCTCTTTAGCTGTATCATTTAGACATTTCCCATTACCTTTTGCATTCGAGTTTTGTGCTTGTGGATCGGGAAGTAATGTACAAGGGGTTTTCTTTCTCTAGCTCTATGTAATCTATTTTGGTTTGAAGGGTTCTCCTTGGTGCAAGTTATTTATTGGGAGATTGTTTGGGGTTTATCAACTGGGTATTATTTGGCCAAGTCACATATGACGGAAGATTAGCAAGATTAGGTTGTGATTCGAATAGAGAGTGATGTGAGAATGGTGGTGTCCCCTCACAAATCTCAAATGGGGGCTGTGGTGTTCGATCTAGTCGACATGCAAACCGATGTCGCAGGAATCTTCTTTCTCTCCCCTTAGCCTGAAGACTTCCTGGAAACCACTGGACTCCATCAAAAGAGCATCTATTCTCTGATATATCATCATGTAGCTGCCACATAACCTGCCTAACTCCCATAGGTTCAGGTCCTAGTAATGTTGGTTGCATGTTTCGCTGCATCACTCTGAGTTACTCAATGCTTAGCTTCCTCTCACCATGCATGATCATGAAGAAGAATGCACGGTAATACTTCCAGCATCGATACTAGGCATGAAGCACTTGATGGCTACCACCTCATGTCCTCCTGCAATGGCCACCTCTAGCCCCACCGCTGACCCTCGCAGCCTTTCAGCTTAGGGTTTGAGATGATCATGTTCGAAGAGTAGAGGAACCCATAGTGAATGTTGGCTTCTTATTTCTTCCCCAATTTCGCTGGCTAGGAGTCACCAACAAAATCTTCAGGAACTGTTGTCACGTGATGCTTCCATGTTGCAGTGACACCCCCTAATCACAACCACTGAGGATATTCTAGACCTATTAATTACTGCAGATTTGAACACCCAGGCATAATGTAAGCCCAAGGTCATGACTTGACCAACAATGGCGACTAGGGTTCGCAGAGGATCACGTTCGCAGAGCCTTAACGTGGAGCAATCTAGTCCTTCTCCTCTTAATGACCCGACCAACAATGTTGGCTAGGGTTTGCAGAGGATCGTGTTCTGATTGGTTTAATAGAGGAGCAAACACCCAAGCACAATGTAAGCCCAAGGTCACGACCTGACCAATAATTGCAACTAGGGTTCACAAAGATCATGGATGATCACTATTGGTGCTAACCTTATTGAGTGAGTATCACTCTTTAAAAATGTTGTTTCTTTCAAAAATATTAGTTTTCGAGGGAGATAGAAAAATGGAAGCAAATTTATTCCAAAAATTATCAAAGAAATATTTTTAGAATCTACATACAAAATGACACCAATCACTAGTTAACATCATCTACAAATTCCTTGCAGTTTAGAAGTAATAGGTGTCTGAATCTGAAGTTTATTTTGAAAATGAATATTGCAGTGTCAAAGTTGGCAAAAAAGTGTAACCCACTATTGTGGGTTCACCCATGTATGGATTTAGATCACCTTTGATTGTTACTTTGAATCCATTGTGTCAAAACTTGATAAATTGATAGTTAAGTAGAAGGTACTCCTCTCATTTCATGTATCCATAGTCATCCCAAAAGTATGTTGTATGTGAGATCAAGATCAAGGACTTCGAAAACCACATCCTTTGTTACTAGCCCTACTAGCAAATCTAGAGTGACTTCTTTAGATGAGAATTCTTGGTCATTATAGACCTTTATGGCGATCCTTTTTCTACAATCCACAACTTGTTTAGAATATCCCAATTGTATAATAACTTTCAATGTTTAAATGTTGAAACTTGATCCTCTGAATATCAAGACTCATTTAATAAAAAAATTATGGAGAAAGAATTCATTGTGAAGTGGTGCATTATGTGGTTGTTGTGGAGAGGCATTGTCTACTTTTGTGGATGTAAGGCAATGTGGGGTAGAAAGATGTTCTACCATGGCTTGAAACTGGTCCATGTTTAGATAGGTAGGGATGGGTATTTCTCTCAAATTCTTGTCTAGAATAGCCTTAAATGTGAAGGTGATATGTGCAAAAGCTCAAGAATGGAGATAATTGAGGGTGTCTTCCCTAACTGATCTACAAGGTCATACTCATGTTTAGTAGATGAAGAAGTTGTTGTTTGGAAGGAACACCTTGTAAAGTGATAATTCCCCTTTGGGTAGTAGCATTACATTCAGATTCAAGGGTATTGTCTTTGATTTTAATGGTAGATACATGATCGTCCATTTTTGAAATATGGTTAACAGTATACTCATAGGATATTTTAGGATGATTAGCTTGGTTGTCTAACTTGGAGGCTTTTCCTTTATCATGTTTTGGGAATGGTTCTAGGAACATTACATTTTCCTCATTGGAAGTGTGACCATCAACCTCTATCACACCATTGTCAATGCAATTTTGTATGTTCTTCAATCTATGACAATTACTAGTCTTATGCCCCTTGCTCTTGTTATATTCGCAAAACTCGTCATCATTCCACCATGCAGGTTTTACCTTTGGTTCATATGGTATATTATTTGGTATTGTTATGAGCTTATTAGAATCTAATTTCTTCAACGATGTCTCAATTGGCTCTCCCAATGGAGTGTATTTTATTGGAGGTCTTGATTGTCTTTGAGAGTTAACTTGATTGTTAGAATTAGAAGAACTTACAATATGGAAAGTTAACTTTTGTTTTACTATGTTGGCATCTACTATCCCATCATTCATGGTATTTTCTCTTTTGTTCCAAAATCAGGGTTTGTCTTTCTAATTAGGATCATCTTTATTTTCTCTTAATAGTTTATTGGTGCCTTGTTCAAGTAGGAATTTCTCAAGTGACAAACATTTTTTAATGAGCTCTTTGAAATTAGACAAGAAAGCCTTGTGAAGTTCATACTCAATGTCTTTGTTCACGTTATGGGTAAACAATTCAACCATTTTATTTGTCGAATATCACAAGAGCAACAACAAGCCAAACTTATCCAACATTGTAAGAATGATGCAAAGGTCTCCCCATTTTTCTACTTGGTATTACATAAAGTAGTCTCTGATAATCCATCTCAATGTTGTATGAGAAGTGTTGTATGAAATCTTCTATCAATTCACCCCATGATCTAAACCAATGTGGAAGTTGTGTAAACCATTACATGGCTTGTCCACCTAAACTTTGTGAAAACAGTCTCGTCAAGTATGATTCCTTTCTTTCTACCTCTATGCAAGCCATGAAAAATTCTCTTATATGTGCCTTGGGACCTCCCTTGCCTCTATATTTATTAAAATTTGGTGTCACAAAATGTGGAGGAAAAGGAGGCATTGGTATGCTTCCATCAAATGGATAAGGACATATGTCATTGATTGTGTAGTCCTTTGTAGGCATTTACATACTTGCTATCTAGTTTTTACAATTCCTTGATCTATTGTTGTAAGTCATTACTAGGTGGTCCCTTTTCTCTTTGAGGTACTCCCATACCTGAGCTGCCTAGTGGAGGAGGAGGGATATAATGTATCTAAGGGTGATATTGGTCATAAATATGCTCGGGTGATGGAGGAATGTAAGTATTATTGTTTGGACCACATGGTATGGTATTGTATTGAGGAGCACTAGGTCTAGGATGATAGTATGCATCATGACAATGACCATAATTTTTATTGTGGGTGTACTCTTGATTCACTAGTAGGAATATGGAAAATAAATGACTAGGTGACTAAAACTTTTAGTCACGACAAGTAAGAATGACCAAATTCTAGTCATTTTTTGCGACACAGCTATAAATGACTAAATAAATAACCAATTTGGTCGTGGGGTAAAATAAAAAATAAATAATTAATCACACAAACAAAAATGGCTTAATAAATGACTAAGTAAATGACTACTCCCCTATACAATATGATATTAACATGACCACAACTAAAGTGGGTGATTAAAAAAATATTTAGAATTGGCACGTGGCTGATTGTAGTGCACATATAGGGTCAATAGGAAATTTGGGTGAACATATCTGTGTATGTATGTATGTATATATATCATACATACATGCATATACATATATACATATGTATGCATGTATGTATGTATACACACACACACACACACACACACACACACACACACACATATATACATGTGTGTGTGTATATTTATATAAATATATATATAATTTCTCCCTCTTCTCCTGATAACTCTTTTTTGAAAAAGAACAAATTATTTTGAACAATTGTCTCAAAGATTACATTTCATTTGTTTCTAATACATTTTTCTTTTAATTAAATTGTTACGTCGAGAGGCGTAACACTACAATGGCACCCACCTAACTTTTTTATTCATGTAATTTTAATGAGTAGACAATAGATAATTTATTTAAAAATAAGTTAAAGACTAAAATGTAAATTAAAAAACAAATTACTATTATTATTATTATTTATTATGACTAGACAATAGATAATATGTTTTTTTTTATGGAAGTCTAGATCTGGGAGCATGACAACCCAGCAAGGGCATGAAGCCCGCAAGTTGCCATCCCAGCGAGGGCCTTCACAAAGTATTTTTTGTCATTCGATACGAGGGCATGAGCCAATAGGATGAACTCTTCTGCCAAGGGCTGAGGGGTATCCATTCCACCAAATTTGCCTGTGGCACGATCCCAACCTCGTCCCTTATGATGTCGGAGCCTTGCACTTAGCAAAAATTGATCCCTAGTGGGCTCATTTGGAGCCATTCAATTTCACCACTAGACCAAGGGCCCATTGACACAACGAATAATTTAAAAATAATTTAAAGACTAAAAACTAAATTAAAAAACAACTTTCTATTATTTTATATATATATATATATATAAAAGAAACAAATTTAAATTAAAGAGCAACTTCCTATTATTATTATTTCTTAAATGTAAAAAAATGAATTATATTTTTAAATCTAAATTTTAAAAAACTTCTAATTTTAAAAAAATATATGTTTTTAAATCTAAATTCTAAATAATTTTTTAAATTTTTTTATTTCTTGCATGCAAATCATTTCATATTCTAAGATAAGACTCTAAAAATTAAATTTAGATTTAAAAGAAACTTCTATTATTTTTGCATGCAAATACTTTCATATTCTAAAATAAGACTAAATTCTAATTCTAAATTCTAATAAATATTAACCATATGAAATTAATTAATCTATGCTAAAGATAAAGATTTTTTAAAATTGATATATTTTGGCATCTACATAAATTTTATTTATAAAATATAGGTATGCTAGTTCCATGCCAAAATGTATATGATGAAAATGGGACGATAGGAAGCTATTTTAAAACCATAAAAAATCCAACCACACGAACCCTATTTCTACAGTAAAGATCCACCATACACCAATGAAGAAACCTAAAACATGCAAATCAAGAAAATGAAAATATTATACTATTCACATGCTTGGTAGGGTTTGATCTCCATTGATCTTTCTTTATATGGGTTCTCTCAGATTTTATGTGTGCATAAGAGATCAACAAAAAATGAGTTGTGGCTATGTAAATGCTTGATTGCTTGATTGATCACATAAGTTCATTAGGATGCTTAGATAGGTAGGGCCATGAAAGGATAAAGGAATCGCCTTATATAGAGAGCACCTTAGAAAATGGAGGGATAATATTAAGAGGTGGAAGGATAAATGGTTGGTTATGATTAAAGGGTAGATGAGGAAAATAATAAAATAAGAAGAGGCTACTTAGGATAAATGAAAAGCTAAATGTCAAGTGTCATGGAGGAAAAAAGATAATGAATTAATTAAATAAATGAAGACATATTTAATTAATAGAGGAAGTGAGACCAATTAAATAAACAAAATATTTATTTAAATAGTGAGAGGCTAGAAGAGGATAAATGAATTAATTAAATAAATAAATAACTATTTAATGAATATAAGGCTTAGGATAAAATAATTAATTAAATAAAAATACTTATTTATTTAGGACAAGACAATTTTAGGTGTTTACATTATTAATAGAATGTTTGTTATTAAACAATGGCCTATTGTAGTATAGTTGTTGTGAAATGGTAGCATAACAGGTTTTCTCTTTGAAAAGCATAGAATATGAGAGGAGCATTGACATGCTCAAGTTGTAAAACTATGTCAAATTGTTTATTTTGCATATGGATCATGTATTTGGAATGCTTCAAAATGATGCATTCAAATAGACAATAGTGTGCTAAGAAGAAGATAGATTATAATGAATTTAAACAATTTAAACTTTTTAAAATATACATATTATAAATTTGTAATTGTGATTTTGTTAAAGGATATTAAATTAATAAAAATATAACTTTCTTAAACTATAGTCTTGTTATTTTCTACTTTAAGAAATTAATTATAAAATATATTATGTCTAACCATTAATCAACACAATTATTAATGTGTCTTACGTGTTTCAAACCCTCATGGAAAAGGTGACATATGTAGATTCCTATCAAAGGGATAGGGACAAATATCATTAAGTGAAAAATGGGTAGTTTTCACACCACTATGGAGTTGTTGGGCTAGATTCTCGACTTGTTGCCTCAACATGCTAATGTCATTAATAGGAGGAGGAGGTGGGGGATTCCGTTGATGAAGGTCATATCTGAAGTTATCTCGACCTCTTCCACCCTCATTATGACTATGGTGTTTCGATGTTTGTCGCAATTGTGTAGTATCAAAATCAAAGGGTAGTTTGGCTCCCTCTTGGGCAAGTCTTAAAAAGTGAGCATCAACATTGTTCTTAAGGATTTCATCAAAAAATCGATTGAAGAGGGGATTGTGTTGTGCCCTTTCTATTGATTGAGGAGTGGGAGTTCTAGTATTTTCATCATTTGCATTTCCACCAAGGGCTTCTTGGAATTCATTGAGATTTTCCTCCTCTTCCTCCTCGATTTCTAGCTGTCTAGACCTTGATCTGGTTTGAGCCATTTTGTTTGAAAGTTGTTGTTGAAGTTTGGTGAAAATGATTATGAGTTGGTGATGGAAGGAGAGATAAATGTTTGGTGAAGTGTTTTGTATATGGATCTCGAGCACTTAAAGGTTTGATGTTACCAAAGTCCTTCTATGAATTGCTTGTTGTGTGTGTTGACAATGTTTGATATGATAAGGTATAGAGAGGTCTGAGATGTGTTACAAACTAAGCTATCTAGTAATGAGAGGATACACTCATAAACTAGTTTTAACCTGTGTAGAAATGCCTCTTAGGATGATTTTATCCTAGATGTAGAGACACTCTAAAAAGTTATGTGTTTTTTTTATTCAAGCAATTACTAAAAGGAACTTAGCACAAAGACCTCTTTATGTTTTGAGAGTTGGAATGGATTGATGATATATGAATGTGAGAATGGATTGAATGTTAACTTCAATTAAAACTTTGTGTTATAAATGGGACAATTTTTTCCTCTTCTCTTTCGGGGGTTGGTGGTTCTTCCCGAGCTATGTTATATGTTATACAAGTGTTTAGAAAGAAGGCAAGGTTGATTTTGCCTCCCTTGTTTATATGATAACTCAAAGCTCTATATTGAGTAAAAGCTCTACTGTTCAAAGATTTTTGATCAAACTTGTTGGATTTTCCTTGAAGCTATAGACACATATGACGCAAGAAGGCTCTGTGTGAGACAAAAAAATTTCTATTGAGATAGAAAAATCTCCTTTTGATAAAATCCTTGGAGCTCAATGGTATTTTCTTCAAATTGATATGTTGATGAAGATTCTTCCTTCTCAAAATGTGAAGGATGGTCATATAGTTTGATATCTTGTTTTTGCACTCTGTTTTAATTTTTGCCAAATATTGGTGTTGAAAATTTGTGTTGGATGAATACTTGTTTTTGAATTGGTTTTGATTTTCTTTGACAAGAAAACAGAGCAAGAACACAAACACAATAATGTTGCCTCAAAAAGGCACAAATAAGTGTGGGTCTAAATCAACCCAATCTTTGAACTCTTTGACCCCTTTTCAAATGTTTTTGGGTATGTTTTTCCAAAAAGCCTGAAGTCAGCTCAGTTTATCACTAGTCTTGGCACAAAATGAAGATACTTAAAACACATTTTATCCCTAAGGTCAAATGGCTAGTTGCGATAATTTCAGCCCACATCTTGATATTTCTTCAACTTTGGTACTACATACCTTATGAATCCCACCATGGCAGGTAAGGATGTGATATACTAAGTCTTGTGCGAGCATAACAAATAAATAATCCCTATGATGGGGGAGTCACTACTTTCATCAAGATACAAGTAGCCTTTCAAAAAGCTATGTTTCTACTCAAGGAAATATGTATGGTGAATATCTTGGGAGCAAAACCATCTATGCTCTTGCACTAAATTTATCACAAATATCCTCAATCAATAGAACGGGTGGGTTTCTATATAAAAAGGTGTCTAGTAATGTTTGATGTTTTTGGACATAAGTTCATTCTGCAGTGACTCACTTAAGATCCTTGTAACTTGTGGTGGGGCCCATATGTTCTTTCGACAAATTACACTATAGGAACAACTATACCCAAGGCTACAACTTTTGTTCACACCTGATTTCTATAGCGGCTTGAAGGATTTACCGCGCGAGGTCATTTCCAAGAGTGATGTGTCTCTTGGCAGACCTCTCTTAAAAAGATAAAATTTTGAGTGTTACTAACACTTTTCTCTTGCACCTAGGACCATGAAAGCCAAGGGAGAGGATACCGTGTGTTAGAAGTAGGACCACTTGACAAACTTTGCACAATTGTACCAATCACCAAAAATACTTGTTCTTTTTAACTGATTTTCATTGCAATGTGATCTAACTATTTTGGAGATGTTGCTCCAACAATCATGGTGTTCTTTTTAACTTCAAAGGAAAAATGTTTTGTAAACTAGGAACTTTGATTTATTTTGGTCAACTAAATTAAGAGAACGTTGCTTGAAGTAAATCAAATTGAGAACAACTTTGACAAATTGGGGATTCTTTTTAACTTGCACAAAATGAAGTGTTGATTGTGAATTTTAGTTTGATCCAAGAAATAAAATTTGCCTTGTTGATTTTAAGCACCAAAAGAATTTGTTCCTAACTTTGCAAAAAAAGAATTTTGTGTGTTTTTTTTTGGTGATTCTTTTTTAGAGCTCCAAACAAAAGATGTGGTTCTTTTTAAAACTCCAAATGAAAGTGTAGTTGATTTTAACCCAAAAGGAAAATGAATTTATTTTATCCTAACTTGAAGGACAAAGTTAGCAATGTGAATAAATTTACTTCCTAAGCTAAAATTTCTAAAAATCATACTGTAGGGGTTAGTCAAAACCTACACAAAAGATAATTAGTTATAAAAAATCTACATGTTTGGTGGGTTCCAAGCCTAAAATTTTTGGTTTTTCGGTTACAAGGAATTTGCCTACAACTCTCTGTTACAATAGTGCTACTTTGTGTGAAAGCAGAAGTGTTATTTAACTCGAAAGTGCAACAGCATATACAATAGCGCTAAAAGAAATGTGAGTGCACTGACTAAAGAGACAATAGCGCTAAAAGAATCGTTGTCAAAAAAAGTTAACTCTGTCAAACAACGAGTCAAAAGTGCTCACACTAGGAACAATAGCGCTATTTTAGGGTCAATAGCACTAGAAGATGGACGATAGCGCCAGTTTGGGGACAATAGCACTATTAGTGGGAACAATAGCGCTAAAGTATCAATTTGTGAAGGTGCTAAAGTGATAACAAAAGCACAAGAGAACAACCTGTATGTCAATTAAAACATTCAAACAGTTAGTAGTTTTCAAAATGGTTGCTCTTGGATTCACGTTGGGTTCACCAAATGATGCTTTGCAAAAAGGATTAGAAAATTTTTTTTATGGCAACACACACAAGAAGAAAACATTAGTGTTAGCAACCAAATATTATTCTAAATAGGCATATCAAGAGAGATATTGAACATGAAATAAAAAGCATACAAACATAGAATAGATAAACTATGCTCCTCCAAATGCTAACCAAGATGCTTATAGTTGATCCTCCCTTGTTCCTCTCCTCTCCAAGTTCCACATGAGTGTAGCTCTCAGCTGTGCACTGCTATGGAAGTCTTATGGAGATTCAAGATTGTGATATGATTGTGAAAGTATGCAAATGTGAACAACCTAAAAATGAGATTATTATCTAATCTAGTGTTTATTTTAGTCCAAAAGAGTAAATGTAAATTCTTATAATAAATGCTCTCTAAATTTCACTATAAGTTAGATGCATACAAGTTTTCAGGATCTAGATTGTGAAGAAATGAGCTCTATTTATAGGTAAAATGGAGCAATGGAGGGTTGAGATTGAACAATCTCAACAAGGTTCAGGATTGAAGGGCTTAAGATCCATGTGAGGACTTTCAATCCAATCCTAGGATGACAAATGTCAACAAGAGATGGGTTGAGAGGAGAGGGAATAAGCATTAAATGCTTGACATGACTTGAGGGTTAACTTGGGAGGTAAGGTTAATGTTAAGTTGAAAGAATAAATCCATTATCCAATAAATAATGTCTTCATCCAATGGAAAACTCTTGTACAAGAGTTAGTGAGGATAACCATGGTCAAAGCAATAAATGCTTGAAGAGACCCATGGGTTAAATGAGGGTTGAGTTAGAGGTGAAGTCTCTACCCATGGGAGCAAGTGGATTTAACCATAAATGGTTATGTAAGAGCCATTAATGGTCATGTAAGAGCCATTAGTGGTTTGGAAGACTTTAAAGGTTAGCTTGTTGAACACATAAAGCTTTAAATGCTTTTCAAAGACTTTGGAGTCTTTGAGAAGTGACTCCAAGTTGTTTAGGAATGTGACAATATTTTGGGGATGGATTAGGCTAATTAGGAATGATTAGAAAGTGGTTAGAAGGGTCTAGAAGGGGATTTAGGATTGCAAGTGGATTTGGTGGGTAAGAGAAAATAGGATTAAAATTAAAATAAAATTAATTTATTTCAACTTGTGGTTGCAACTTGCATTTGTAGGAGAATGCAAGGGGAAAGGGGAAAGGGATTTAATGATTTAAATAAATGTTTTATTTATTTATTTAAAAGAGGAAAGGGGATTTAATTAAATAAATAGAATTTATTCATTTAATTGATTGTGAATTTGTTTTAATGAATTAATTAAAATAAATTGAATAATTTATTTAATTAATAGGAGAATGATTGAAGATGAATTAATTAAATGTTAATTTAATTAACTCTTGGCTAGTGGATTTATTAATCAAATAAATAGTAAATATTCATTTAATTAGATGGACAGATTTATGTGACTACAATTATAAATGTGGTAAGAGAGATTACACTTATGTCACATATGGACAAGTAATATCCAAGATAAAAAGAGGGAATTGTATCTAATCTAGTAGTATCTCAAGATTTTTAGAATCAAAAACCTTGTTAGAACAATAGTCTCACCTATAATTCTAGGTAGCAACAAATAGTACCAATCAATATGATTTGATATGAAACTTTATGTAAAAAAAATAAATTTTGTAGATATTAGTTATTTTAATGAATTTAAACACTTTAAACTTTTAAAAATATAGACATTATAAATTTGTATGTGTGATTTTGCTAAAAGATATTAAATTAATAAAACTATAACTTTCTTAAATTATAGTTTTCTTATTTTCTACTTTAAAATAGTAATTGTAAAATATATTATATCTAACCATCAATCAACACAGTTATTGATGTGGCTTTGAAAATTCTCAATTAATAATCATGCACTTGTATTTTATTTCTTACATTTAAAACGATTAGAACTATTAATGTGGATTTGAAAATTCTAGTTTGCTCTAAACTATATTTCAAAAGGTTGTTAAAAATCTAAATCAATAATTTCAAAAGAAAGAATTGTTAAAAATTGAATTGTTGTTAGAAATTTATATCAATAATAAGAAAAATTTCAAAAAACACTATTAAAAATCTAAATCAATTATTATCAATTCTTTTATAATTTAATCTTCATTTCATTCTCAAATCTAACTTATGTCAATTTATAATTACAATTATAATGTTTTTAAAAAATATAAAATAAAATAAACATTATCATAAATATACAAAATTCACAAGTCAATGTGAAAACATGAAAATATAAAAACGAGAACATTGACAAAATTGCATGTACTATAGTTGTGATTATCTTAATTTTCCACACAGATTTGAAAGTTGGATACGAACAAAACTTTGAAAATAATTAAGAAAATGATTAAGAAAGGGGCCTACAATTCATGTTCATGCACTAATCTTACCCCAATATCCGTGTAATTTCTCCAAACAAAAACGTCAAAATTAGAGCGGTTTCCTCGGAGAAGAAGAGGCGTGACTGCAAAGACTCTGACAATTATCATTTAAATACAACACTTCCACCACATCTTCCACACGCTCGAGACTTTGAAAATTATAATTGCACGTCTTCCACGCGTTCAAGACTGAAAATTGTATGAAGCCAAACTTACGGTTCTTATAAATACTCATCTAATTTCACCCATTTCCATGCAATGCAAGTAACCATTAATATTCATACCCTCTCTCAACATGGGTAAACCAATGTTTTGGGTGGTCCTCTTCCTAGCCATGCTCGCCTCTCCTTGCTCCTGCTCCTCCTCCTTATGGGGAGGATGCCCTCCTCACGAATTATCTGCCCTCAACCTCTTCAAACAACACCTGCTCGATCCATATGACTCCCTGGCATCATGGAAGGGATTATACTGCTGCTCTTGGAAGGGAATCACCTGCCACAGCCTCACTGGCCACGTGACTTGTGTGGATTTTAGCCCCTTTGGTTATTTCTCTTTTTCAGCAGTAGTGAGGAATTCAAGCAGCCAAATATTCCCTGCTTTATTCCAACTGCAGCATTTGGAGTACCTCGACCTCACTGGGACTGACTTGTCCCCTCTTTCCATCCCTTCACACCTTCCGAGCCTCAGCACATTGACGCATTTGAGCTTGCATCATTGTGGGCTTACTGGCCGAATACCAAGTGAGATTGGGAACATGTCTCGCTTGACATTTCTAGACATATCTGATAATTATGCTCTTAGCGGCCCAATTCCAGGTGAGATTGGGAACATGTCTTGCTTGACATTTCTGGACATCTCCTACAATTCTGAGCTGGAGACGAGGCAGTCGAGCTCGTGGATACGAAATTTGCGAGGGTTGGAGCACCTTGGACTACCAGATGTGAATCTGACAAGAGACGTGGTAGAGAGTGTTGCTTCTCTTCCCAATCTTACATCACTTGTCATGTCTGAGACGTCAGGTACACCTCTCTCTCCTCTTGGAAACCTCACCTCACTCTCCCATCTTGAGCTTGTTGGTACTTACTTCACTCAGCAGCCATTTCCCATCTGGATTTCTAACCTTACATCTCTGGTTTCCCTCTGCCTCGGTGAGTACAGTATCTCCAGTTCCATGCCTTCTGCTGTTTTAAGCCTTCCACACTTGGGGAACCTTGAGTTGTATTGGAACCCTGGTCTCAAAGTCAACCTCTCTTCCATTGTGCAACATGCTTCCCAGCTCAGTAGCCTTTCAATTCAAAATTCAGATGTGGGAAGAATGATTCCAAATTCTATTGGAAATATGTCCTCATTAACTGCCTTATATCTTCATGATAACAATCTTAAAGGTAGACTTCCAGATTCTATGGGGAATATGTCCTCATTGAGTAGGTTACATCTCTCTAGTAACAATATTGAAGGCAGTCTTCCAGATTCTATGGGAAATATGTTCTCATTGACCAGCTTATTTCTCGGTAGCAACAATATTGAAGGCAATCTTCCAAATTTTATTGGAAATCTCTCACAACTTGAATATTTGGATCTTTCCAGAAATTCACTAAGAGGCAACATTCCATGGAGCTCTTTAGGTGGGCTATCAAAGCTTTCATGTCTTTTTCTTGGTTCAAACCAATTAAATGGAAGCTTGCCATCTACTTTTGGTAATCTCTCATCTTTGGTCTGGCTTGATGTCTCAAACAATTCTTTGAGTGGTACATTCTTACTCTCTCAACTAGAAAATTTCACGAAGATTCGGTACTTGAGTCTTTCTGATAATTTCTTGAGAGTGAAAGTTGAAGACTTTTGGATCCCAAAATTTCAGCTTCAAGCTTTGTATTTGAGTTCTTGTAATATGGATGGTTATTTCCCATCTTTCCTATCCACTCAATACAACATAGTGCAACTCGACTTGTCCAACAATTCTCTTGGTGGAAATATTCCTGATTGGTTGTGGGGCCTTACATCATTCAGCACTCTCAATCTCTCATGCAATCAGTTTGGAGGAAAGCATTTGTCATCAAAGTTCAGTAAGGTGAGTGCTCGATATGTTGACTTGCATAGAAATAAGTTACAAGGGAATGTTTTAGTTCCTCATCCTAACGTAGATATCTTGGACATGTCTGAGAATCAATTTGATGGCATCATTTCAGAAAACATTGATGAATATGGCCAGAGTCAGCTCAATTATTTGTCACTTGCAAATAATAACATAAGTGGTGTCTTTCCACATTCTATTTGTGAAGGAAATCACTTGCAGGTTCTAGATGTGTCAAATAACAAGCTCACAGGTAATATTTTTGCAAGTTTTGGGAATTGCTCAACAACACTAGAAGTATTAAATCTAGAAAATAATAAATTGGAAGGTGAGATTACAAGAATGGTTTGTCTTCAAGCGTTGAAATTAGGAGGCAACAAACTACAAGGTACAATTCCATCATCACTTCAAAATTGTACTTCTTTAGAGATTCTAGATTTGGGATATAATAACATACAGGGAACAATCCCAAATTGGATAGGGAATTTAATTGGCCTTCGAATTTTGGTGTTGAGATCTAATAAATTCAAAGGTGGAATACCCTTAGAGTTGACAAAATTAGAAAATCTTCAAGTCTTGATTTTGTCAAACAACAATCTATCTGGAGCTATTCCAAGTAGCTTAAGAAACTTGAGAGCAATGGCAAATCAAACACAAAGTGCAGATGTCCTCCTTCAATACTCAAATTCAAGCTCAATGCCTTATATAGATAAAATTGAAATAAACAACAAAGGGCTAGTTCTAGAATATGTGAAATCTTTGGCATTGGTTCGGTGTCTTGATCTCTCAAACAACAACTTCTCAGGTGATATTCCTCAAGAAATTGGATTCCTCATTGGTCTAAGGATTCTTAATTTGTCAATGAATCAGCTCCATGGAAAAATTCCTACTTCTTTTGGGAACCTTGTGCAGTTGGAGTCACTTGATCTTTCAGATAACAATCTTATTGGAAATATCCCTAATGAACTACAATCTCTCACATTTTTGAGTTACTTGAACATATCTTGTAATAATTTTTCAGGTAGAATACCACAAGGAGCTCAATGGTTAACATTTGATGAGAGATCATTTTCAAACAATGCAAACCTTTGTGGACTTCAGATCAACATAAATTGTTCACCTTCTCCTCCTTCAAATAAAATTTATGATGAAGACGTGAGTGAGCATGAGTGGAAGGAACATGTGTGGTGGGAGGTGGGAATTGGATTGAGCTTTGGATTTGGGTTTTCAATTGTTATTGGAGTATTATGTTTCAACAAAAAATGTAGAAAAAGATGTTTCAAAGTTATGGATGGCATTATTGTCATTCTTGATCAATCTATTCAAAAATAGATCTTTGAATAATAATATTAATACCCCTCTCTCTTCCACTTCCCCTTCTCTTTTACCTAAAATATTTCCTCTATGAAGGTTGTGTAGTGGATGTATGTGTACTTTCTTATTTTATTATTTTTGGTGGAAAACATTAATTTAAATATTAGATTAAAAGTAGTACATCAATATATAAGATGACTTAAAACAAATATTGGAACTAAATTCAATTGTTTATTACTTCCTATCAAGGTGGGATACTATTGCATCCATCAATCTAATTTTTTGGTTAGTTCAACCAATCAAAGAAAATAGTTAAAAATTTTGAACAAAAAACTTATAGTGGAAGTCTCATTTTTTTTTTAAATAATTTGTTTCTCCTATTTTTCTTTTATCTTATTGGCTAGAGTAAGTGAAAAATTCAAATTTTCTCAAAAAAATCATTTTAATGCATTTAATTCATTAATGATATGATTAATATGTATTTGAGTAATAGTTATTTATGAATATGCAAATATGTTATTGTTTTTGTTTTACATATTAATTCAAATTTATTTTAAAATAACATTTATCATATTTATTTTATCATTTATTTTTATAAAAATTTATTCTTAGTTAAAGTGTATTTTTACAAGTATATTTTAATTAAAAATTTTATTTTATAAATTTTATTTAAATAAGTCATTCTTTGTTTAAAAGTAAAATAAAACAAAGATAAATGTAAATAATTATAATAAATTTAATATCAAAAATAGATAGGTAAAAAGTTCATAAATAGGGGGAAAATATATTAGTTGATATTTACATTTTGAGGCATGTGAAGAATTAGTTTGCAACTCAATAAGTGATTATTTGTTGAGGTAAATAAGCCAAGTTGATCTTTCCTCATTTATTGAGAAGTTGTGATAATGCAGATCTCTGTTCAAAAGCACGAGTTTATAGAGACTCTTTATCAAACTCAGTTCCACGACTGCGTGAATAATTTTGGAATTGGTGTAGGAATGTGCGATGTTTCAACAAAAGTTTGCAGTTTGTTAAATTTTAGGCAATCAGATGTTAATTAAAGCAATTAGATTATAATCAGACTGTGAATGAATAGTAATAGTAATAAAACACAAGACAAAAGACACAAATACCCTAGGAAAACCTCCCTCTTGGAGGTGAAAAACCCAACCTCAAAATACATGTATTATCTCAAATGTAGGCAATTACAAGGCTATACACTTATCTCAGATTGATGTTCAATATATCAATGAAGACTGCAGCCCTTAATCAACAACGAATAGAAAAGAGGATCAACAAGAGATGTCTAACATCAGATGCACACAGTAGGAGTCCTTATCAAGTTCACATGAGGATCTTTGACCACTTGAATGCAACCCTTATCAACAGATGACTAAAGGAGATTAGCAGCATATGTCTGAGATAAGCTCGAGTAGAATCACACAAGGAGAGCCTTCAAGTTCGCACAAGGAGAGCCTTCAACTTCGCCTAATATCCTTGAGTAATTTCACACAAGTAAAGGAGAGTTCGCTGATATAGCAGAGAATATTATATCCGTAGTGTGTTGATGCAGAATGACTTCATTTGCTTGTTAGATTTATATCCATCTTTGGCGTCAACCCTCAAGTTGGCTTGCATTAGATAATTTATTTATTTCCATTTATTGTCACCATATTACATATGTTTGGGTCTAGCCCAAAGCAACAATTTAGTTTCACCACATTAATTAATTTTCTCCATGCTACATGATTGGGTCCAGCCCAAAGATTCAATTTACATAATAGATAATACATGTGTATTTTAATTGTTATTGACAACATTAAAATACAATGGATAGGTATCAAAGCTAGCTACTATTTCAACACTCCCTCTTAGCTAGGGAGGATATCTGCCACTTGTCATGATCCATTCATGACTTTCATTTTGCATTGCCCACAAGAATGAATGTATAAGCTTCATAGAGTATACCTGCAATAAAACACATAAATATCATGAACTCATTTCATGATTTCCATCTTACATTGCCCACAGAGGGTGGATCCAACTCACATTGCTCACAGAGGGTGGAAGAGGTCTTACACCTCAGCCTTCTCCCAGAGAAGGATATAATGTTACCTTGCATTGCCCACAGAGGGTGGAAGAGGTCTTACACACAACCTTCTCCCAGAGAAGAATACAATATCACCTTGCATTTCCCGCAGAGGGTGACTTCACCTTTCATTGCCTGTAGAGGGTGGAAGATGCAGTCTAAATTGCATCACTGAGATTGAGACTCCCTCTCAATCAATGTTGTGTTCTCCACGATTCCAAGCTTCTCTCTGAAGTACTCAAACTTCACTCAAGATAGAGGCTTGGTGAGAACATCTGAAACCTGTTCAATAGTGCTGATATATTTTAGCTGGATGACACCTCTTTGTGCCATATCATGAACATAGTGATAATAAATTTCCACATGTTTTGACCTGTTATGAAACACGGGATTATTAGATATTTTTAATACAACTTTGATTATCACAATAAATAATAGTGGATTCCCAAGGTTGTCCAAACAACCCAACAAGAAGTTTGCAAAGCCAAACTGCTTCTCTAGTTGCCACTCTTGAAGTAATGTATTCAGCTTCTGCAGTACTCAATGCAACTGAGGACTGTTTCCTACTCGCCCAAGAGATCATAGCAGAACCCAAGCTGAAACAAATTCTTGAAGTGCTTTTCTTGTCAATAATACTTCCAGCCCAATCAGAATCAGAGTAGCCTTCCAAATTGATCACTGTGTTGATTGGATACTTCTTCCCATAGCCAATTGTTCTACACCAGTATCTCAGGATGTGCTTGGCTGCCACCAAGTGAACATGCTTTAGTTGGTTCATGAATTTGGCTAAGTGCACCCACTGCATAGCAAATATTTGGTCTAGTGTTAACTAGATACATCAAGGATCCAATCAACTGCCTGTACTCTAAAGGATCTACAAAATCAGAATTAGCTGTAGAAATACTCAACTTCTTTAAGTTAGTTTCCGTAGGAGTAGACATAGATTTACAATCCATCATATCAATGAAATATTTTCTTGACTAAGGATAAGATCTTTGCCATACTTCTAGTCCTAGACAGTAATGCATTAGGCCTAGATCCTTGATTCCAAATTCAGTGGCTAATTCTTTCCAACAATTAGAAATAAATCATTCACATATATATAAGAAATAGAATTAGTAGTTCACTATTGAATACTTTTAAAGTGAAGATTAGAATTAGCATCATTCTTGCAAGATCCTAAACTAATCAAATACTTGACAATATTCTCATACCAAGCTCAAGAAGTTTGCTTGAGGCCATAAAGAGCTTTTCTTTAATCTGCACACATGAGATTCTCTATCTTGATTCTCCTAACCTTCTATTTATTCAATATAGGCAACATTAAGAAAATAGTCTTTATATCTAACTTCCAGCCTACAACATTAGCTATAGAGATTCTAATATTAGTATATCTAGCATTAAGAGTAAATGTTTCCTTCTAACTATGAGCTACACATCTAGCTTCATATTTTCAAACCCTCCCTCAAAATGGCCAAACCAATGTTTTTGGTGCTCTTTTTCCTGCTCGCCTCTCCTTGCTCCTCCTTATGGGGAGGATTCCCTCCTCACGAATTATCTACCATCAACCTCTTCAAACAACACCTACTCGATCCATATCATCACTTGGAATAGTGGAAGGGGTTATATTATTGCTCTTGGAAGGGAATCACCTACCACAACCTCACTGGCCACGTGGTTCGTGTGGATCTTGGAAAGTCTGGTTATTAGGAGTTGTCAACAGTAGTGAGGAATTCAAGCAGCCAAATATTCCCTGCTTTATTCCAACTACAGCATTTGGAGTACCTCGACCTTAGAGGGATTGATTTGTCCCCTCTTTCCATCCATTCACACCTTTCAAGCCTCAACATATTGACGCATTTGAGCTTGAGAGCTTGTGGACTTACTGGTTGTATACCAAGTGAGATTGGGAACATGTCTCACTTGACATTTCTGGACATCTCCTTCAATTTTATGGAGACGAGGCAGTCGAGCTCATGGATATGAAATTTGTAAGGGTTGGAGCACCTTGGACTAGCATATGTGAATCTGACAAGAGATGTGGTACAGAGTGTTCCTTCTCTCCCCAATCTCACATCACTTGTCATGTTTGAGAAACCTCTCTCTCCTCTTAGAAACCTCACCTCACTCTCCCATCTTGAGCTTTTTGGTAGTGACTTCACTCAACAACCATTTCCCATTTGAATTTCTAACCTTACATCTTTGGTTTCCCTCTACCTCTCTTATTACAATCTCTCTAGTTCCATCCCTTCTACCATTTTAAGCCTTCCACATGTGAGTAACCTTAAGTTATTTGGAAACCCTGATCTCAAAGCCAATCTCTCTTCCATTGTGCAACATGCTTCCCAGCTCAGTAGCCTTTCTATTGTAAATTCAGATGTGGGAGGAGTGATTCCAAATTCTTTTGGAAATATGTCCTCATTAACTGCCTTAGATCTTTCTTATAACAATATTGAAGGCAGTCTTCCAGATTCTATGGGAAATCTCTCACAACTTGAATATTTGGATCTTTCCATAAATTCACCAAGAGGCAACATTCCATGGAGCTCTTTAGGTGGGCTACCAAAGCTTTCATATCTTTCTCTTGGTTCAAACCAATTAAATGGAAGCTTTCCATCTACTTTTGGTAATCTCTCATCTTTGATCGAGCTTGATGTTTCTGTAGCGTCCTAAAATTGCGACACTTGCAATTTCGACTGCATTTCGGTCTTCACGATGGCGATGCAACACGCAACTTGAATGGAGACCCCGAAACTTGCTCACGACACTAAAAACTGCATTTTTCAAGCACCCTGGCCTGAATCTCCTTGCACCCTGCTGTCCCGGGAGGTGGGACCAGAGCACCCAGCGCCCTGGTCCCTCAGGACCAGGGTGCCTAGCACCCTGGTCCCCAGGACCATGGCGCCCAGCGCCCTGGTCCCTGGGTCCTGTTTTGGGCCCGGTCTCCTAAGGAGATTGCGGGTCTTTTTGTTTGCAAATTGGAAATTAACTTTCCTGGTCGGCCTAAGGTCGGGAAAATCAGTCTATCAGCCCTAAATGACAAGTATATAAACTACATTTTCCTCTTTCATTTGGGATATGATGGAAAAGGCGTGGAAATTATACTCAAGCATTCAAGCATTCAAGCATTCCTTCAAGCAATTGATCATTTCAAGTCTCCATTCAAGGCTAAGTGTTGCATTCAAGACAAGGATTCAACCATTGAAGAGGAGATCACATACTACATGCTACATACAACATACAATATACAACATCTAAACCTTTGCACATAAGGATACAAACATCCTTAGAACAAGGTATTAGTACTTGTTTTACAGTCATTTACATTTACAGCTCTTGCTCATTTCTTGGTTAATTCCAAAACCGGGGTTTGACCTAAAGGCAAACCCCTAATCCCTAACCCCCCAATCGTCTTTGCTTTTCTGTGTGTAGGTTGCAGGTACGCGGCTGAAATTGAAGATCTGGAATCCTTGTGCAGAGACGAATAGATCCCCCTTCGTTTCGCAGATTTTTCGGAGGACCGTGGCACCGGGCGCCATCGTCCTGACAACTTTTGCTCAAATTTGCAAGACAGCGCCGTATCGACATTTTACTGCTAATTCCAGGTCCACAGCTTCATACTATATCCCTAACTCAGTTTATAAGCGAATCTTTGTCACTTTCTATGCATGCTTAGCTTAATTCCTTTATCAATATTCTTTACAAAAGAGGGTAGCCTTGCTGTCTTGACCCTTGAAACACACTTAGCATCCAATCTTGCATTGTGTGGGGATTGGATCTTGTGGGTTTCAACCCCTCTTTTGAATGTAAAGTCTCTCCCCTAAGTGAAAACCATCGAATCCTAGTGAACCTCCCTTCTCTCTCCTCGGAGTTGGAAGAGGGGAGAACAACTAGGGTTCGATCACGATTTTCCGCTTTACATTTTGGTGAACCCGACGTGAACATCCTTTCTGATTTTTCATGCTTAGATCTGAAAAAATTGATTACATTTCCATGTTTGATCTTTTGCAAAATTTTAGAGGTGATTGCATTAAAACCCTAAAATTTCTTTTTAGTAATTGAACTTGCGAAATGTCTAAATGTTAATGTCTGTTTCAGATTTGCCCTTCTATTACAAATTATCAATTCATATTTATGCTTTAATTTTGAAAATTAAGTGGTTAAGTGTCAAAACCCTAATTTTTGAAACCCTCTTGATTCAACCTTTGTCCGACAATTTCACTGATCAAAACATCTCCAAATCAGCTGTAACTTTGGATTCCGCAATAAAATCACAACATCTTTCATCCCTGAAAATTTGGAAAAAAGTTGCGAAGACCATGGCGCCGAGCGCCATCGTCCCCGACATTTTTTCTGAAATTTCAGGAGCGAGATCTTACTGTGTTTTTCTGCTAAAATTCAGAATTTGGGTTGATTTTATCAATTATAACACCTTCAAAATTACAGTCAAAGTTGGTCTTGTGATTGCTTGGATTAAGGCTTTTAAACATTCAAAAATCATTGAAATTGAAATTTTGTGTCAAAATTGTGTTCTTACTGTCCTAAATCTGAAAAGTGTGTTATCATTCATTAAAAATTTCAGTGCTTTATTCAAATTCTTGCAATTTGTGACTTTTGAAATTAAGTGCTTAATTACAACAACTTTGATTTCCGCTTTCAAAATTGAATTTTGTGTGAAATTGAGTCAATTTTCAAATTTCAAAATTTACATTGCTCTTGACATTCCCTCTAAAATCATAAAATTCAAAATTTCAGTTTCCCTCTCTTTTTCAAAATTCAAATTTTTTGCATTTTTTCGACAATCTTGGTAGGGTTCAATTTTGAGATTGCAACTTTAATTTGGCCTATCTACAGATTGTAAAATCACTCAATTTTTTCAGATTAGCTCTAAAATCATCATACCTTTCATCCCTGCAAATTTTGAAAAAAGTTGCAAGGACCGTGTTGCACTCCGAGCGCCATGGTCCCGGACATTTTTTCTGAAATTTCGGGAGACTGTCGTGATTGCATTTAACAGCTTAAATCCAGAAGTTTGGCTGATCTTACTGAAAATTGCTACCTCTAAAATTCAAAACTTTCTCTCTCTCTCTCTAGTGCATGAGTTTTACAACAATAAGCCCTACTTACACTATTCCCGTTAGGTGAAGCCGTAGAATTAAGTCTTTCCAAGGTTTAACTACTGAGGAGATGGAACCTAATTTGAATAGCCTTTTTAACGAGGACATGGGTAATTCCTCTAATCCTCCTAATGATGAAGAAGCTCTCCATAAGGTTTCTGTAGAACAACTTTCAAAATTGGATAACCAATTTGACGATTTTCGACAATGGATGTCTCAAGAATACCCTGATAGTCAAGCTCTTCCTTTAATTGAGGGTCTAAAACGTATGCTTCAAAGTGATAAGAATGGAATTGATATTTTGCGTGGTATTGCACACATTGTGGATTCGAATGTGATGCTAATGAAAAGTTGTGCCGAAACATTAGGTTATACACAACCTCCTACTCAAGTCAATCATTCTATTCCTTTGATGACTTCTATTGCTAGCATACCTACTTTTACATCAAACATAATGACTACTTCTACACAAGACATTCCTCCTATGATCACCAGTCATGGGGGAAACCCTTCTTCTTCAATTAACCCTCTTCCTTCATTCAATCCGACTTCTTCGTTCATTCCTTCAATGAGTGTTCCTATTACATCTTCACAAATGAACATGACGCAAGGGGGCAATTCATTTAACCATTCCATTCCTCCTTGTAGTGTTCCTCCTGCCCAATCATCTCCTATGACTAATTATCATAGAGTCCCACCACCTTACTCTCTACCTTCTTTCAATAACATAACATCTCCATCTCAATCTAACACATCCAATATGAATTCTTCGACTGAAGCGACCATTAACAATCTTGCACAAACTGTCTCTTCTTTACAGCAACAAATTGCCTCTATGAATCAATCTAAGTTTAGTGTGCCCACATTTGATGTTGCGAGCCCACTTTCTCTTGACATTGTTCGAGCTATCCCTCCTAAACATGTTGAAATCTCGCATTTGGAACTTTATAATGGTAAAGGAGATCCTCTAACACATGTTAAGACTTTTCAAACAATTTGTACTGATTTTGCTTATGACCAAAGGTTGCTTGCAAAACTGTTCACTAGAACATTAAGAGACAAAGCCCTACAATGGTATTGCTCGTTGCCTTCCTATTCTATTACTTCTTTCGAACAACTTGCAAATGCTTTCATTCAACAATTTCAAAACAATATAAGTCCTAAAGTTACTTTGATTGATTTAATGCATTGTAAACAAGATGTTAAAGAAAAAGTGACTGATTTCATTGGTAGATATAAGCATTTGTATGCTCAAATTTCTTTTCCAGTGCCTGACAATGATATTCAAAGAATCTTTATTTCTAATTTACAAAAAGATATTCGAGACAAACTTCTGTTTTCTGAGTTTACTTCTTTCTAACAGTTGTGTGCCACTCTTCACAATTATCAACTGACTGTGAGTCAAATGGAACAATCACATCCTATGGCTCCGAGTGATAAGGGTGATAGCAGTCAACAACCATTTGGGAAGTTTAAACCGAACAGGGATTCCATCAAATTCAATGAAAACATCATCAACAACAATGTGAATGCAGCATCAGGTGTGCCTCCTATTTCTAAATTTTTCAAGAAAGAAAGAAAGTATACTCCTTTGAATGAATCATTGCATAGTATTATGAATAAGTTATTGGAACAAAATGTGCTTACTCTTCCTCCTATAAGGCAAATTGATCCTGCAAAGATTACTTCACCTTATTTTGATAACAAATCTTTTTGTCAATTTCATCGTCAGCCTGGGCATGATACTGAAAAATGTTTTTCTTTGAAGGGTAAAATTCAAGATTTGATTGATAACAATACTATCTCTGTTTCTGGAGTGAATGATAAAGGCAATACATCTGTAGCTCCTCCTAACCAAAATCTTCAGATTTTCACTGATCCATTGCCTTCTCATACCTCTAATGCAATTGAGGCTAATGATTCCTCTCTCTCATCTGATGGTCTTGTGTCTATGACGCCGAATGTGATTAACTTTGTAGAGCAGCAAGAAATCCCTAAAGAACCTTCCATCACATTTGATTCCAGTGAAACCATTAGGGCACCTGATGGTCCTTTATACATAGTTGCAAAAGTCAAGAATACACCTTGCTGTGGAGTGCTTATTGATCCTTCGTGCATGATTAATGTTATTACTGAAGAATTCCTTTTTACTTTGCAATTGAATCAAGTGATATATGACAAAACAAATGTGATTGTGAAATTATTTGATGCATTTTCTTCTCCTACAATTGGTTCTATTACATTGCCTATTGAAGTCCATAACAAATCTCTTGATGTGAACTTTGCTATTATTCCATCTTCCGAACAATTTCGTGTGAAGCTTGGTTATCCTTGGCTATCTTCCATGAAAGCTATTGCTTCTCCTATTCATAAGTGTTTGAAATTTCCCCATAATGGTGAAGTTGTTACTGTCAATCATAGTCTCTTTAAACCAGCTGAAAGAACTTCTAGCGTTCCTATTGATTACTTTTGGCCTAAACAATTCCAATCTCTTCCTCTGCGAAGTAATCATCTTTTCAAATCTTATCAAAAGTGGAAAACAGATATGATCCTATCTCTAAGTGAACCTAGAACACCTAAACTTGACATTCCTATCATTCTTGAGAAGGAAGTTCTTCCTTTGAAAGATAAAACTAATGTCTTTCCTCAAGAAGATTCCCAACCCATCCCTATGGATGTGACTATGTCTATGCCTAATAAACCTCCTAAAAGTAGACCTATCCCTCCTCGTCATGATGGACTTGGTCTTCTCCCTAAACCAAAAATTCCTCCTTTATATGGAGCAGTTCCTCCTCCTTCTTTTTATAGAGAGAAGAGACCTTCTTCTTCTCCTATTATCCAGCCTAAGAGACCACAACCTAAACACCCAAGTGCTAAGGATGAGAACATTCCTCCTCCTCAATCTTCTCCACTTCCTACTAAGACTAGACGAAATCGTTCTGCACGTGAACGCCGGTGAAAGCGTCCTCTTAGAGCTCAAACTTTGCAATCTCCAAAAGCACCTTCAACAAGAATTATTCCATTTTCTCCGCAGCCGGACATTGAGCCTAAATCTCCTAAACATAAGATGCATGATGGTCTTGATCCGGTGCGAGTTAAAGATCCTATTTTTATAAATCTTGATGATGATATGGATGAAAATGTTATTCATGATGAAAATGTTACTCCTCTTGCTTCTGATAGTGAATATGAACTTGTTGATGTTGATAACCATTTATCTAATGAATTTTCTAAAGCACTTATCCTAGCTCCTAGACAAGAACAATGTGGCTCGGAACATGAACATAGCCCGTGTTTGGATCTTGTGATAGCTCCATCTGCTGTGTTGGATGTTCCTCCTCTAACGTGTTCCCTGCCTTCTCGAAACATTGATCAGCAAGATCGGGGGGTAGATGACGTGCTAGACTAGTTTCATTAGCATAGCAGATTCTCTCCTCCTCTCTTTCGTTACTTCTTCTATATGTTATTCTCATTCTTCTATTTGTTGTCCTTAGTGTTGTCTACTTGAGGACGATGCAAAGTATTGAGATCTCTCGATCTCTCTCATGTTGACTCAAAAGACACATGTGTTCCCTTCTTCTAGGTGACCTTCCTTGATTGGGGAATAATTATGCATACATACATATGATATATATACATGAATTATCATACAGCATACTGACCCCGAGGAAAGCGAAGTCACCTCGTGCTTTGTGTTTTGTGTCTATTATCCTTGGGTTTATCTCACACTTGGGGGCTAAATCCTTGCGATGACGTGCTCCTTTCCTTTCTCATTCTTATATGTATCACTACGTTAAAACAATCACCCCCGGTGAGGCGTGTGCGATCGCTTTAACATAGGGGGCATACATCCCGTTCATATCTTTTCAAGATAATTGAAAATTTCTTGGTAAATTTAGCCTTGCCTTGAAAATTTTTGATATCTTTCTTGCATGACTCATAGTGAGGGAAGCTTACTACTGACAGTCATGATTCTTCCTCGTGATCTTCCCTTTTACTTTGTCAATCGAAGTCGTAAGATCCTTAGTCCACTGGGGGCTTGGTGTGTCTTGCCTCCTTGACGTGGTGAAAGTCTTTCAATATTGTTTCCTTGTACTTTACTGAAAGTATGAGCATACATACTCCCGCTAAAGTGGGGGCTAAATGTAGCATCCTGAAATTGCGACACTTGCAATTTCGACTGCATTTCGGTCTTATGATGGCGACGCAAAACGCAACCTGAATGGAGACCCCGAAACTTGCTCACGAAACTGAAAACTGCATTTTTCAAGCACCCTGGCCTGAATCTCCTTGCACCCTGCTGTCCCGGGAGGTGGGACCAGAGCGCCCAGCACCCTGGTCCCTCAGGACCAGGGCGCCTAGCGCCCTGGTCCCCAGGACCATGGCGCCCAGTGCCCTGGTCCCTGGGTCCTATTTTGGGCCCGGTCTCCTAAGGAGATTGCAGGTCTTTTTGTTTGCAAATTGGAAATTAACTTTCCTGGTCGGCCTAAGGTCGGGAAAATCAGTCTATCAGCCCTAAATGACAAGTATATAAACTACATTTTCCTCTTTCATTTGGGATATGATGGAAAAGGCGTGGAAATTATACTCAAGCATTCAAGCATTCAAGCATTCCTTCAAGCAATTGATCATTTCAAGTCTCCATTCAAGGCTAAGTGTTGCATTCAAGACAAGGATTCAACCATTGAAGAGGAGATCACATACTACATGCTACATACAACATACAATATACAACATCTAAACCTTTGCACATAAGGATACAAACATCCTTAGAACAAGGTATTAGTACTTGTTTTACAGTCATTTACATTTACAGCTCTTGCTCATTTCTTGGTTAATTCCAAAACCGGGGTTTGACCTAAAGGCAAACCCCTAATCCCTAACCCCCCAATCGTCTTCGCTTTTCTGTGTGTAGGTTGCAGGTACGCGGCTGAAATTGAAGATCTGGAATCCTTGTGCAGAGACAAACAGATCCCCCTTCTTTTCGCGGATTTTTCGGAGGACCGTGGCGCCGGGCGCCATCGTCTCGACAACTTTTGCTCAAATTTGTAGGACAGCGCCGTATCGACATTTTACTGCTAATTCCAGGTCCGCAGCTTCATACTATATCCCTAACTCAGTTTATAAGCGAATCTTTGTCACTTTCTATGCATGCTTAGCTTAATTCCTTTATCAATATTCTTTATAAAAGAGGGTAGCCTTGCTGTCTTGACCCTTGAAACACACTTAGCATCCAATCTTGCATTGTGTGGGGATTGGATCTTGTGGGTTTCAATCCCTCTTTTGAATGTAAAGTCTCTCCCCTAAGTGAAAACCATCGAATCCTAGCGAACCTCCCTTCTCTCTCCTCGGAGTTGGAAGAGGGGAGAACAACTAGGGTTCGATCGCGATTTTCTGCTTTACAGTTTCAAATAATTCTTTAAGTGGCACATTCTTACTCTCTCAACTAGAAAATTTCACAAAGATTCATTACTTGACTCTTTCTGATAATTTCTTGAGAGTGAAAGTTGAAGACTTTTAGATTCCAAAATTTTAGCTTCAATCTTTGTATTTGAGTTCTTGTAATATGGATGGTGATTTCCCATCTTTCCTATCCACTCAATACAGCATAGAGCAACTTGACTTGTCCAACAATTCTCTTGGTGGAAATGTTCCTGATTGGTTGTGGGGCCTTACATCATTCAACACTCTCAATCTCTTGTGCAATCAATTTGGAGGAAGGATTTTGTCATCAAAGTTCAGTAAGTTGAGTGCTCAATATGTTGACTTACATAGAAACAAGTTACAAGGGAATGTTTTAGTTCCTCATCCTGATGTAGAATTCTTGGACATATTTGAGAATCAATTTGATGGCATCATTTCAGAAAACATTGATGAATATGGCTAGAGCCAGCTCAATTATTTGTCACTTGCAAATAATAATATAAGTGGTGTCTTTCCACATTCTATTTGTGAAAGAAATCACTTGGAGGTTCTAGATGTGTCACTAGTACATTCGGAGCTGATTTCCGATGGTCGTTTGTCAGATTTTTGATGAATTTTCATCGGAGTATTGACAAAATCCACCATCAAAAACTCAGCGTTGGATTGGTCGACGATGCCATGCCCGTCAAAAATTTGACAATCCAATGGACTCTACCGACGGTCAAAGAAGTCGTCGGTCGAAAGCTTGGTATTCATCATAATTCCGACGATGATCATTTTTATAAAAAAAATAAATATAAAAGAGTAGGTTTGGACCAAAGCTAAACACCAATCAAGTTTCATCTGATTGGACGAACAACGTGGTTTCGTGAGATCAAGCTGAATGTGTTTTAACCTTCACAAAGTGGTGAAAGGGTTTGGCGGGTCCTAGAGATAAGTAGTCTTCTTTGGTTAAAGAATGATCAGGTTGGAAAAAGATCAATATCTTCTCATTATTTCGTGGCCGAGGGATGCATGAGCTATACCTTCAGCAAAATAGCAAAAAGGTGGAGGGTCCCGCTAACAGTGGTAGTAAATGTGGTAATCCTAGTTGGCGATGACATGGTGGTGACAAGGCACTCAGTTGGTGGTATGCAGTGGGTCCGGGCAAGGTTGTCATAAAAAGAGTAAACAATGAGCAAGTTCTTGAGATCTAACGGCTCGCATGAATTCGTGAAGATAAGATGCTAGGAAGTTAGTCATTGCAAAGTAGCGAAAAGGCCAATGGGCCCAAGGGACAAGCATGGAATGAAGTTAAAAGCAGATCAGGTCTGTTTTGATCTAACGGTTCTTGTGGTTTTGTGGCTGCAAGATAAATGAAGAATAATGTTCACGAAGTTGCAAAAGATAGTTGGAAATCACATGGAGGAGTGACGTGGCATAATAGCTGCCGCTTTTTGTAGAGCTTGGAAAAAGATCAATGGCTTCTTGTTGTTTCGTGGCCGGGAGATGCATGAGCTATACCTTCAGTGAAATAGCGAAAAGGTGGAGGGTCCCGCTAAGAGTGGTAGTAAATGTGGTAACCCCAGTTGGTGATGACATGGCGGTGACAAAGCACTCAATTGGCAGTATGCAATGGGTCTGGGCAAGGTTGTCATAAAAAGAGTAAACAATGAGCAAGTTCTTGAGATCTAACAGCTTGTGTCAATTCACAAAGATAAGATTCTAGCAAGTTAGTCATAGCAAAGTAGCGAAAATTCCGATGGGCCCAAGGGACAGGCATGACATGAAGTTAAAATTAGATCAGGTCTGTTTTGATCTAACAGTTCTCGTGGTTCCGTGGCTGCAAGCCAAATGAAGAATAATGTTCATGAAGTCGCAAAAGACGAGTGGAAATCACACGAAGGAGTGACGTGACACATGGTTTAAAAAAGTGGTTGAGGGCCTACCTAGGTGTAATCGACAGTTGTGTGGTAATAGTAAAAGGGAACACGTGGCGGATTAAGGGTGGAACCAAAAGGAGTTTCTAGGGCTAATGGTCGACTGCCATGTGGCATTTATTAACTAGATAACAAGTGCGGTAAGTAATTCCTGGATAAAGGGCCCACTTAAAAGGCATTCATCTCAAGATTGATCCAATGCTTCTTGTTGTTTCGTGACCTGAAGATGCCCGTAGCTTAACCTCAGCAAAATGGCAAAAATTGTTAGCCATCAAGATGAGGCACAGTTAGTTAAAAGGATTGACGGTCCCGGTTGGAGTTAAAGGCTGGGTGATTTGAGTTTGATCTAATGCTTGGCGCGGCCTCGCGAAGGAAAAGTGCATGACTGTTAAACTCCGCGAAGTGGCGAAAAGGAGGTAGGGCCCGACACTAAAGCAAAGAGATTAAATGGAGATAAAGGTGATGTAAGTTCTCAAGATCCAACGGCTAGCATTGTTTTGCGAAAGAAAAGAGCACGGGTTTTATGTTCTGCGAAGTAGCGAAAAAGAAAAACAGACGAAAGACTTAGAGAAATTATGACCTGTCGGAGCCAGTTTTGAATTCAATTTGGCGAATTTAATTTTGAAAAGAAAGCTGAAGCATGCGGAGTTAATTTCTAAAAACTTAAATGCCAACTTGCCCTTTTCAATCCACATCAACTTGATTGCTAAGTATTGTTTCATCAATGTTTGTTGCAAAGCAATTTTCTTCAGGCGAATAATCAAGTTTCTTGTGCTTTTCTTGATAACTCTTGGTTTGTTCTCAAATACTGCTATGTGAATTACTTCATTAGAGGTCTGTGCTAGCTTCTAGTGGTATAATTGTTTGACTAGAATGGCACCCAGAAGATAATTTACAGGGAAAGTGAATTACGAGGACTGAAATATCTATGATGATTTTTTAGAGCAATTAACCATGTCCACCAATGCTGGGGCTAAGGCCAAAGAGCTAGTACCTAAGAACCCTCATCTAAAAATTGGAGATGGCCTTTATGATAAGGGTAATTGGTTGAGGGACCCTAAAATAGGATTGTCAGGCTTAGGACTCTTCAAAGTCGATTTTGGGCAGAGGAATTCCCCAGCTCCTTTGAATGGCATATGGGAGCAGGATGTAGGAAAGCTTGTGGTCCCAGGTGTTTTTATGGATGTAGATCTGTTAGCCCTGATCGCACAGAATTATGACTCCATGGCAAGATGCATCAGGAACATAAAGGGATCAATCTTGATTGAGATAAATGAAGATGAATTCAGGAAAGTGTTTAAACTCAGTGAGTCCTCCAATTTGTTAGAACCTATTGACTTTGAGTTGTTAGCCCAGGTTTACAACACACAAAGGGATCATCTTAGAAGTGGCCCATTGAAACAATTTGTTGTAAAGATAGGGGGTTAACAGTTGTAGGCCCCAGCACAATGGAACCATTCTCTCTCAACCTATTCACTCTGAGAGCTAAGGGTATGTATTGGGCATTATGCCAGATTTTTGGAGAGGATGCTGAAAAGAATATGCCAAACCATTAATGATTGCACAAATTCTAAACCCCTCCCTAGCAATAACATTTGATTATGCCTCATACCTTGCTGATGCAATCCATAAAGGGCTAGTAGGAATCAAAAATGGTAAGGTGGATAGGCCATTTGGATGGTACTCCATGTTAATGCATATGTTTATGTTCAAAGGGGCTGATTATTTTGGAAAGGAGATGGACCTAATTAAGGTCAAGGATAAAGAGGAGATGTCAGTGCAATTGTGGAGTATTGTTCTATCTTGGGATAGAGAAGATGCAAGTTATTTAAAGTTTGATAGATGCTTTGCATCTAAAATTAGGATTCTTCTATGTAGAGAAAACCCTAGAATTCCTAAGGCTCTTTTGGATTTTCTTAGACCAAAGGAGTTTGCAGAGGATATCAAGATTGTTCACAATTGGGGAGACATATATTTGTACCTTGTGTCTACTATTTTTAGAGTGTTTGGATTTAGAGGCACCCCCTTTTTACTACCCTATCAGGTCCCATTGAAGATAGGGATTACAGAAGTCCTGAGACAAATTGGGGGACTACAAGAAGCAAAGCTAACCAATAGAGGTAAAGGGACTATTTTCCCAACTATTACCATGGCTCACCATTTTGTGATCACTAAGGGTGGATGGAGATTTTTTGAAGAATTTTTTAAGCCATATAGGTTGTCTACTATAGTGTCAAGATGTGCAGACCCTGAGGATTTTTTCAATGGCATGTTCAGAAAAACAGCAGTGTGCAAAGGTAGGCCACATCAATTTCAGTTCCTAGAAGATCTGATTAGAAATGAATTCAGCTTAGATGAGCAAGAACTGAGGAAGGAGAAGTGGGTGGTATATAAGAAAGCCCTTGATTTTATCCATCAATTTGACACTGGCTATGACCCCTTTTCTAGCTTCAATCCATTTGAGGAGAAAATAAAATTCCTGATTCTTTATTTTGAAGATCTCATGCAGACCTTAAAAGAAAAGAGGGAGGCCATAATGCAAAATGAGCCTGATAAGGCTAAGATGGTATTGGCTAAGCCTACCTTTGCTAGAGATATCCCATGTGGTGACTATATAATGTACAAAAGTTTAAAGTACACTATGATAATGCCAGTGACGGGTGAGCCTTCCACTTCAAAAGGGAAGAGGAAAATTGAAGATGTCATTGACATCCAGGATTCCCCTAAGAAGTAGAGAGTGGGAAAGGAAATTGAAATTGATGAGCCTCAATATTCTCCACCTCAGTCTCCTATCCACATTGGAGATGAACAAGCTGTGGCTGAACAATTATTGTAGTTAGGGAGTCTCGGTGAGATTGCCTATACCTATGAGGAGACCCAAGAGGGGATGCCTAAAGAGCCACCTAATGCTGAAATGGATTTGACTAATGGTGAGTTAAAGGGCCAAGAAATGGACCTTACTATTAAGCAAGCTAGTGAAGAATTCCTAGCTGACAGTAATTTTGTCACATCAGGAGCTTTTATACAGTTTCTATGGAAGCAAAATATTGATCAATTCAAGACTAGATGTGAATAGCCTCTTAAAAATACAACTCAGGTAGAAGAAGAGGTTAAGCAAGAAATGATGGAGGAGTTCAAAGCAATCACCCTTGAGAAAGGAAGAGAAATGGTAGCAAAGGCTGGTGTGTTGATTCTCCCTGAATGGGATATAGTTGATGCCTTAGTGCTTGATGCAGTGAGGAAAGAAACAAAGCCTATGGAAGGAGTGACATTCAGCAAAGATAATGTTGCTCTTGTCATGTGGTCTTTAAAGAAGGATGCATCAGATTTTAGCCTCTTAGGAGGCATGATAGTTAAAAGAGTCCAAGACACAGGGGTAGTGGAAGCTGCAAGCACAATCCTAGAGACTGAAAATTCAGTGTTGTGGTGGCAGTGAAAGAGGCACAAGAAAAGGCTAATCTCTAATTGAAGTTGGAGACTATTTTAAAAGCTTACAATGATGCTAAAGAAGGAATAGCCAACCGAGACATCATAATTGCTAGACTCCAAAGTCAACTGGCAAGTCAATATCATCCCGGTGAATCTTCTACACTCATGATAGCCTCCTCTCTAGAAAGACCCCCTCCTACTAGTCCCATCATTGAATATCCCCCTTCTCCTATGCCTTCTAGTTCCCAATTACCTGAAAATGTCCAACATGAGTTGGAAAAATTGAAACAAGCTGAGACATTGTATGCAAACAAATATGAGGATTCTTGAGATTTTGATCAAATCGAGAGAAGAAGAAGCCACTTTGGAACCAATCCTGAATAAGTGGGTGCCTAGAGGTAAAGAGTTAGAGCTCATGTGTTCTTCCCATGCAGATGCAGAAGAGAATGACAATCTAAGGTCCACATGTGAGTTTATAAAAGAGATGAATATTCTTTCAGTGGAAGGAGCAGGTATAAAAAGAAAATCCCAACTTTATAGGAAAGAATATTCAAATCATAAATTTGAAATGTTTCCAGCAGGTTTCATTGGTCTTGTCCAGCTAAAGGAAGAGAACACTTGGTTAAAGGAGGTGTACCACAATTTGTCCCTAAGGATCAATCAGATTATTAGTACTGATAACAAATCCTTATTTGTCCAAACAATTGAGGAAATTGAAAAAGTGAAATCTCATTATGGTTTCATAGAAATAGAGATTGGGCATGTACGAGTCACTTGGAAGTAGCTAGAAGATATGAAACAGAAGATTACTAGTTTTACTTGGCCTAGTGATGATGTGTATCAGGAGTGGAAAGATAAGTATATGGGATAGAAAGAAGATGCTCGGGAGCAGTTACAGGAGGTTGCAACAAGCAGAGGAAGCCACAGATGCTGAAAAGGACTTATAACCACTTCTTGAAAATGACCGGTTGTTTGTAACAAACTTTCTTTTGAAGGGTCCAAAGCTTGTATGCATCCATATTATTATAAATGGATACCAAAACTCCTAAAAAAATGATCGCAAGTAATTGTAAGAAAACGCCGCAGAAATTTATCTAAGCTTTTTTCTAGTCTTATGGAGAATACTCTGAGTTTTGTAATATTTCCTCAAAATTAATATCAATATAAAGACTAGAAATAGTGTATATACATAAATGTGCATAGCAGTCATAGGGCAATTCATGTCAAATGTGCAACTCAATACAATAAATAATCTTAGTTTGTAGCCCTATAGGATCATAATGCAGTCCTTGACCAAGTATGCATACAAGAAACATCTAGTTCTATTAAGGCACAAGCATCAAAGTCAGAGGTTATGACAACTAGTGAAAAACATCAAGAACAAAAAGTTTAGTCTTAAGAATTAGGAGTTGTAATAAAAAAACTTACAAGGATGAGGCATATTCATAACTTTTGCAGTCCCACCTTGGATATCAACACTAGAAGCAACTCATATTGTTTGTGTACAGACAAGACAATATGGGAGTTCATTATACCCAGCAACTCGTGGTGTTGTTGTTCATGTTGGCTCTGCTAGACCTTGCAATTAAGATTCAATATACATTATTCAATAAGATTAACTATGCAACATAATGAGATATTGAAAAGTGTGTTACCTTGTTGAGCTTCACTTGGATTCGAGAATAGTTTAATATTCTCTACTTAACAGGGCCAACCATGTGAAGGTGGAAGCTCATTTGGCCCCTCCCCCCCCCCTAACATCACTCTAAATTCCCCGTTAACATCTTATAACATTCATTCATTAATTCTTTCTACCATTAATAAAATATAGCATTCATTCATTAATATCACATAACATTGATTAACATTAATTAACACGCAACATTCATCAATATTAATTAACACATATCATCCATAACTATTAATTAGCACATAATTACATTCACTAACACATAAAAATAAGTCATTATCAAATAAGTTAGATTACAATCATTTCTTTCTTTGTTTTTTGTTTGAAGCTATGAAAATACTAAGTGGAACATCACTGTCTTCATCATTTCCCCCCTCTGCAGATGTTCCACCAAATGCTCATGATCTCAATGTATGCCTAGTCCTATACTGAGGACGAGGACACTGAAGCGAAGGGGTGTCCTTTGTAATAACAAAGAAATGGGTTAAATTCAAAAAAAATAAAATTTATTATTGTTACAAGTATTTCATTAATTTAGAGAACATAATTGTTGTGCTCTTTACCTGATGGGGCCACATCATTTTGTGTAGCCTCAACCTCAACATGCTGAACACCACGGTCCTATTCACTTGAGTGGGGAACATCATGTTCTTGAGGTTGTGTACCCAGATCATGCTCTACTTGCTCACCACTGACTACATGCTCTAAAATATTAACAAGAAAGGTTACATTAATTACTACTCTAATTACAAATTAAGATGTTTAATTGTATTAATAGCTAAATAAATAAATAAATTTGAATAGCAAATGAATATCTCAACTACTAGGATGCACATCCGGACCTTCATGTGCAAGTGGTGTTTCACAATTAGCAGGCTGCATTACAATGACATGCACATTGTTATCATTGCTTGCTTATTTAAAACAAATATAGTCACTTTATGTTGGAACTCAACATCAATTTGAAACAACTTCCATTTACCATATTTACCTATGTGACGGATGCACTCGAATGTTGTGTATGCCCACTCAATTCTCGTAGCCGATCAGCCACAGCTGAATAGCCTTGCTGGTAGGCAATTCTCTTGTCATCTTCTGTGGGCGCTCTATTGAATTCAGAGCCCTGCATTTTTGCTTGGTACCATGAATTTTGCTTGCATTGTTTGATAAAAAAAAAAATGTTTGCAATTTATTAATATTTTGAGACAATATGGGAGTTTACATGAGATACTTACAATTCGTGCAGCAAGTTTCATGTAACCACCAGAGCCAATTTTGTGTTGCCCGTGCTTTTCTTGCCTTGCCTTGGTTGCCTTTGATGTGTCACTCAGTCTATAAAATTTTTAAAATATGTTAGATTATATAAATATAACGAGTAATTAATTAGTACATAATTACATTCTTAATAGTATCCTGTACCTTCTTCTGGCGTCTACTAGTGTATTTCCTTTTTTCCTTTGAATTCTCTCCTTGGCATCCAAAATCAGGTCCTTCCACTCCCTCTCTGGAATCATGGGGGGACGCTCGTACTTTAGGTTCCTCTCCAAATGGGTCCTATATTGGTCCCTCACATACTTTAGATATGTGCCAGCTTTTTCAAGGAGCTTGGTTTTGTCAAAGGTGTCATTTCCAAACCACTCAACCATTTGGTTTGTCAACTCATCTTTTAACCTTTTTTCTTGGTCATTCCACCTTTTAAAGCAAAAACAAACCTGTTAGATTCAGAAATGAACTAAAGCTACATTTATTACACTTCAAGAAATGGATCAAAGGAAAAGTATTCTAGCAATGATATGAAATCAAAAGTGGATAAGGGTTAGTTCACATATGATGTACCACCTTTTACGTATGGTGGGCCCAAATATCTGCAATGCAATGTCATTAAGATGTTTATAGAAAATGTCATTGCCTGCAAAAAATTCATGGGATCAATATTAGTCCAAAATGAGTGATCATAAAGTAAATTACAATTAGAGTATATATAATAATAATTTTAAAGTACCTGGAACCTTTTGTATCTTTAAGGGAAGCATTTCTTCATCGCTCACCACGAATGTGGCTTGCAATGTTCCTGTACTAGTAATACGAGAAGATCTAGGAAACGATGCTATGTTATTAGTAGTAGTCGCCTGTGGCACATCCTCATGTGCATCTCCTCTTGCAAAAAATGAATCCACTATGAAATGGCATTAGAATTCAAGAAAGAATGCTTGAAGGGAAATAAACACATGACAGAAGATAGAGCAAAAGAGGGATCTACCAACAGTGGGCGGGCCAATATGACATGCACTAGAGGATGTCTGCATGCTACGTGTTGCTGACATTGCAGTCAGCAATACAGGTGAGGGTGACCTCTGATGAGGCGGCATCGGCATTTGCACAATAACATTGACAACACCTAAAGAATAATACATTAAATATCAAACATTCAATATATGAAAAGTGCAAGAATTGTAAACAAGGATGAACCTTTATTTTGAAAATTCACAGTATCAAGTATGATGTGTTTTGGGTTCTTAGAGTGATAAGCCAAGCATGTGATAATACAAGAAAATTGTCATCACCTAATCCTGCAACACCCTGATCGTAGGAACGACTTTCATGAGGGCAGATAAATTGCCGTAAAAACAATACGTACATATTTTAGTTAATGACATAAAAAGAGAATAAAATATAAACCATTATTGAACTTTTGTTATAATTAAAGCTTTCATTACTACTTACTTGCAAGTTTTCTACTGTCTTATATAATAATTCCACCCTCTGTCGTATCTCATCAATGGTAGGATGCACGACTGCCAAAGCAACAATCCCTTTTCTAATTTTTATAAGAGGCATTTTAAAGAATTTAACAAGGTCTGTGGGATCTTCAGGGTCATCATTGCTTAACCCTAATGATTCCACATCCATAGAAAGGTGCTCAGGTACTGCAACTCCCTTTCCCTTTCCCCGAACATCCGTTTGTGTCAAGAATATCATTAACAATTACAAAATTAGTATAAATCACTAAAAAAAAGAACATAATAATGTAATAGTTTGCTTCTACCTAATTTGTACAATTACAATGAGGTTTACCTTCTCAGTAGAAGTGTCGCAAGGTACATCTCTATTTGTGATATGTGCTGGATCCATGTCGGCCTGTGACAAAGAAAAAATATAAAAAATGTTAGCGAAATTACATCATGCGCAACATGAACAACATGAACTTTGTAGACAAAAAGAGTATTACATAATAAAAAGATGTTGTCATCAAAATCATTGTAAATTTTGTAATTCCTTACCTTTACTTTATGTAGACTATGCAGGATCCTCAACTAAATGGTCACATAAATAGTCACATAGCTAATAAACAATCCAATTTCCATAAATAAACATAGTTTAAAAATTGTCACATAAATAGTCACACCGCCTATCTCCATCTCCATATTAAAAGGTGCATCGTGAATTAATTATGTAAAAAAAATTCTATCAAGAAGTCAATATTCAATAGATAATATACTAATCGCATTCCTCATACATTTCATTCCTCATCATCATGAACATCAAGGTCATCATCATCATCATCATCATCATCATCATCATCATCATCATCATCATCATCGTCGTCATCATCATCATAATCATCATCATCAACGTCTTCACCATCATCATCACCACCAGCATCATCATCATCATCATCATCATCATCATCATCATCATCATCATCATCATCATCATCATCATCATCATCGTCGTCATCGTCGTCGTCGTCATCGTCATCGTCGTCGTCGTCGTCATCATAATCATCATCATCAACATCTTCGCCATCATCATCACCATCATCATCATCATCATCTTCTTCTTCTTCTTCTTCTTCTTCTTCTTCTTCTTCTTCTTCTTCCTCTTCTTCTTCTTCATCGTCATTGTGAAACTATCGATCGTGATCATCATCCACTTCATCTTCTACTTCTTCGGTATCTTCTTCTTCGATATCTTCTTCTTCCATCACATTATACTTTATCGGCCTTCCTCTTGGATCATGTCTAACAACAAATGACCAACCTGGTTTATGTGGAACCTCTGAGTAAAATACTTGCTCACATTGGCTTGGAAGAACATAGGGCTCATCCCCAACTGGTTCAAATGACCTTTTATTTAGCATTATAAAACCATTATCATGCTCAATAACAGTTCTATTAGGATCATTTTTATTCAATCGTAGCCTGTACCATTTGACGATGAACAAAACTAATTTGAAGGAATTAAAGTCACACTCAAGTATATCATCCAAAATGTCATAGTATCAATTTTGAGACTATTGAGGATGAATGTCATTTCTTGATGAAATATTTGTCACCTTAAAGACTGAAGTGATGCTAGAATCACAAGTTTTCTTCGTGTCATCCAAATTTTTTATGCGAAATTTATGACCATTCTAGCACATAGCGTTGTGGTGTTTGACTTGCAATATGTCAAACATGTAAAATTTATTGCATTGTGAGTTGATAAACATATGGGTGATTAATAAATTTATACGTACTTGTTTATCTCTTAAACCATATGCTAAATCAATTTACCTTTGCGTAACATTGGAATCTCCATTATGATGTGCTTATTTAACCAATGAAGCCACACCTTCCCATGTTAACATGCATCCAGAATGTTGACAATGTTCAATCCATACCATCATCCAATCAAGATTGTTTGCAATATACAAATGTAGTGCATCCCACTCTCGACCAACTATACAAAAAATAAATAGACGTCTTACAATCGATTTATTTTGAAGATTAAGAATTAATTAACTACAATAACATCTTATAATTACCTCTCACTTTCCTCAATCTACCTTTCCCCGTCAAGTACTCCCCTTCGAATTTGTTAATGGTGTTGGGATCCCAAATGCGATACACATGGATCTTTGCTGCAAACTTAGGAAGATATTCAGAAATGTACACCATAGTCTAGTATACCATATATCCCTCCACCAATGAACCCTCAGGATGTGCTCTTTGTCGAACCAAAGCCTTCAAAAATTTCAAGTGCCTCTCAACCATCCACATTGACCTAGTGTGTATAGGTCCACACAATTTAATCTCCTCAACTTGGTGGATGAGGTAGTGTTCTTGTGCATTGAAAAAAGCTGGAGGTAGACACTTTTGCATTTCACACATTAAATGAGGAATTTTTCTCTTCCAATATTTTATATCGTCTTTATGGATTTCTTTACATGACAACCACCTACAAGGTATTCAAGATGCAAAAAAATATATTAGATAAGAAGTAAAACAAATCACAAATATAATATCTATACAACGAACTAAACAAATATCACTACTTACCTCATGTATTTTCCAAGATCATATATGACTTGCTTGACATTATTGTCGAAGTCGTCTGGGAGAGATAGAGGTAGAAGGTACTGCAACAATTATAAAATTATCTTTTCATTTTTTTGTAACATAATGAAAAGTACACGTACGTGCAGTACTTAAATACATACTAAAAACACAAGAACATGAATTACCTTAATGAAGGTATGCCAATCATGCGTTTTCATCCCTGGCCCAAATTCACTATTCTTTGATATGAGATTGTTTATGTTTGCAGCAAATCCTGTGGGAAATTGAATTTTTCGTATGACTTCTTTTATAGCATTGCTTTGCTGGTCCGTTAATAACCAAGGAAGCTCACTTATATTAATCTGGTCTCCATGGCTGTTTGATTGAATGACATTTATCATTGCATGATTGGAATCCTAAATGTCACTACATATTTTGACAATTTTTTCTTTGTCACGCCTTCCATCCAATATTTTCCATAATGTCTCTATTATATTCTTTCCAATATGCATACTATCAAACAAATGAATAATTTGTAACTGCTCGTAGTAGGGAAACTTGCTAAATTGTCGGGGATAACTTTTTATTCCCTTAGGAAGGTGGTCATTTATGCCTTCACGACCTTCATGATCATCAATCACATCATCAGTAAACAAAACAAAATAGAAAAGATGTTTTATGACAAACCAATAGATGGAATGGCATTACCTTGATGATTAATTCTATTATATTCCAACTTCCATAGGTGAGGTGTCATTCTTCGTGGCTTTGATGTATTCTCTTCTTTCCCATTGAAAAGATGTTTTTCAATATTTTGATACTTATGATTTTTGTGGAGAAAGTGCCTATACTCATCAAACACCTGCTTTTCTAAACTTTTTGAATGACGAGATTTCATCTTTGGACCACAAACAGGACATGCAAATTTTCCCTTTGTTTGAAGACCTACAAGATAATGTATAATTGGATTAAATATGATAATTTTTTGAATTATAATGTTCATGCACAACTTAAACACTATAACATACCACAAAAATGTGTTAGCCCTGGGGCATCGTGTATTGTCCATAGAAGCATCACATGGAATTGAAATTGTCTTTGTCCTATTGGTCTAGAGAGGTCATACATAGTGACACCATTCCATAAATCCAGCGACTCGTCGATAAGAGGCTTGATATATACATTCATATCTTTAACTTGGTACTTACCTAATCGAATGAACAAAAACATTACATAATTATTATGACCATTTTACTGCAATATTTATAATTAAATTTAGATGACTATATTTAAATGATAAAATATCTGGAACAATCATTGCCAACATTATGTGCTCCCTCTTTATTGACATCCATGGAGGAATGTTATTGTTGATAACAAAAATAGGCCACACTGAGTAAACAGATCTCATCTCTCCAAATGGATTGACACCGTCCGCTAATAATGAAAGCCTGAGATTATGAGGTTCTTCTTTAAAGTGTGGCCACTTTTCCTCTATGTCCATAAATGTTGAACCATCTGTAGGCATTCGAATAATTTCATCTTGACTTCTATTGCGTGCATGGTAATCCATAAATTGTGCCAAGCTAGTGCACTTGAATAATCGTTGCATACGTGGAATAATGGGAATATAGCGAAGAACCTTGTGAGGAACCCTTTTTGTTATTTGATCTGTTTGATATCTACTGATATGACATTTAGGGCATTCAATTTGAAATTCATGTTGTTTGTGATATATAATATGATCATTGGGACAAGCATCTATTGCTTGATACTCCATTCCAATATCTTTCATAATGGCAGATAATTCTCGGTATGAGCGAGGTAGAATATTTGATGGTGGTAACAAAAACTCACCTATCAATCTACAACAACAAAATATAATTCTATAGGGATTATATGGAGAAGCTCCATGGTAGTAGAAACTCTGTTTCTCATGGGTTTGCAAAAAGCTGGAGCAATAACAAGGCTACCCTGTTTGGGGAAATCTGGCACATCGATGAAAGTTTGATCTTGGAGGTAACGGGGCTCAAGATGGAGGGGACCAAATTCTATAGGGATAGAAAGTATGCCACTGAGGCCTTCAAAAATTTCCCTAAGATGGAGGACGAGAAGAGCAGCCTAGCAAAGAAGGACAATTATCATACTTCACCCCCCAACAGGTAAAACCTTTCTGGCAAAAAATTCTTAGGGCTTTAATGGAATATCTAACTGTGGATGGTAGGTTTACAAAAATTTACAATTATCACTTCGCCATCCTGAACCACTTCCACCATGGGGCGAAAATATCTTTGCCCTTCTATTTAGCCTCTTCTCTTAACAAGAGCTTGGTCGACCATATTGAAAAACCCAGTTCCTACCCTCTAGCGCACCAGAGCCTCATTCTACTGATTTATGAATATATGAAGGATAAGACTAGGGCTACCAAGGGTGACCCTTTAATCCTCAATGCTCATATTTCTGAGAAATTCATAGACTCTGATTCGACTGGGGAGACCAGAACCCCTACGCATAAAAAAAGGAAGGTTGATATTGTGCAGGAAGAAAAGGATGTGCTTTGTGAGGAAGAAGAGGGAAAGCATAAGGAAGAAGTTTCTGAAATGGAGATTAACAAGGAGGAGAATTATGGGGAAGGAGAGGAAGGGGGCAATTTTGAGAATCGTCAACCTAATCTTGAAGGCTTAGAAACTGAGAAAGAGGCTCTGAAGCCTAAGGAAGGTGAAAACCCTAATGTAGAGGAGACAGAACAGAGCAAGGATTCTACGGACACCATTCTGGATACCGCCCACAATTGCACCCTTGAATTCTTCAATTTTCAGAAGTGGGTGATGGAAAACATTACCAGCATGTAGGGTAAATAGAGGGAGTTGGAAGCTAAGATCAACAAGCTGATCAACATGTCTGACTCTGGGAAGCAGCACAAGGAGATGGAGAATAGTGAAGTGGAGGAAGAAATGGAAATGGAAGACTGGCTGGAGAAAGACTTGATAAAAGGTGACCTGAAACATCTGGAGGACGTCATCAAAATACTGAAGGAACAAGTGGAGGAGGATAAGGACAATGTCAATGCCCGAATGACTAGAAATGAGAAAGCCTTGAAAAGCCTTATGGACCATAGCCTCCAGGTTCTAAAAGTCTCCTCCCAGAACATGAACGTGTTGGTGAATCATCTGGAAAAGAAAAACCAAAAGAAGAACCTAGTTGTTATTGAAGATGCTCCTACTTCCAGCCTAAGCCATCATACCCCTAGATGCAAAACCAAGTAGACTACGATGGAGAAGGATATGAAGATGAAAGAAAGCCAAACTGCTCAGGAAAATACTGATTTGAGGGAAATGGCCAAGGCAATGATGCTTTTGGTGCAGGATGCAAAAGAAACCATGAAGAACTTCTAAATTTTGTTTTTTGCTGGGCTTGGGGCCAATTTCTTGCTGGCCTCTTGCTATCCTTTCCTATGTTGCTAGTCTTTTTGTTGTTTTTTTTCCGCTATTGTATTTTGTTGCTATCCTGAATATCTTTCATATGTATCTAGGTTTCAGGTCCCTTAAAACCTATTTTTAATTAATCAAAAACAAAATATAATTTGTTATAATAAAGAATATTAATGGTACAACATGATTCATAGTTTATTATGACATATATGACATGCCTTAACATACGTGACATTGTTAATGTTGGATAAACCAATTATAACCTTCAAGTTCACCAACAACAATACAATGGAGAGAAGAGCTGCCTATGAGCCTTCATAAAGGGCCTCAGATGCCTTCTCAAGTAGAGGGACATCATGAACAACATCAAGGTCATCTTCATCATCATGATCAGCTGCGTGAGTACTAAATGAGTCATGGATCAATGTATTTGTACCATCATCTTCAATTGTGTTTTCTGGCTCATGATCGCCATCTTCCATGGGATCATTATCTTCAACTCCGATATTCACACCTCCATGTTCGTCCACTTTGAAAACCATATTCTCTAGGTTGTGTTGATCCATACCATGTGCTCTAGGTTGCTCGACCTATATAAAATTGATATACATAAATAAACCGTGACCATGATCTCATCATCACGTGATTTATTATGTATATAAATTGTTAAAACGATATAATGAAAAACTTACCAATGGATGATAATCATGTCCACCTACAATGTGACCATGCAGCCTACAATGTTTCTTTGATGTTTTGATTAGAAGTCTTCTATTCTTTAACCCCTTACAAATTTTGCATGGACAATAACATTTTCCATCACCTTTTCTTTTCAAGTTAGACCACAATCTAGCAATTGTCTCCTTATTTTGTTGTTCGTTGATATTGTCTGACATGGTCTTTCTTCACAGGCAAGAAAATAGAAATTATTGTTTGACATGGTCTTTCCCTCAGGAGCTGGCAGATCCTACTTCCATACTTTAATTTTGTTTTCTCAAAGGACAATCCTAAAAATCCATGCATTGCAAATAACTTTTTACACCTTTGTTGGTTGTGGTGGCATCACAGAGAGTTTACATCAATAAATGAAGAACATGCCAATGCTTTTAATGCAGCAGTAGAAGTCTATCTCTTATTCCATATCTCTAGTGAGATCCCCATGATCTTTTGTTGGAGTAGAATTTGTTATATTCTAGAAAGGGTCTTGTCCTTTGTTGATGGGATATTCATCTACCTCAAGAAATAACTATTCTTTTCTCCAACAAGAAGTGGAACTAAATGAAGATCTAGAAACATGAAATTAATCCTCAAAAGGATTACTATAGTTAGTTTTGGTAGATAATGATTTGGGTAAAATACTAATGTGGCTTTACGAAACATTATGTACTAGCTTAGCATACTCTAACAACTTTGGTGCGGCATGCTACATCCAATTAATTCTCCATCGGTATCTCTATTGTGTTTATGGATTGGGATTCAATGCACTCTTTTTATACACAAATTTTACTTTCAAATGAGGAGGTTTGTATGTACTTACTTGTCTTTCGATTGTATCCGTATTTCAAGAATTTCTTCTATCAACAAATCATTTGTTTTAAGTTGTACAAGTGGAAGCTTGAACATGCCTTCCATGCTAGCCTTTTTGATACATTCAACACCATCTTGTGCAACAAATCTTTAGAACTCCATTTTTCCAAATTGAAGAGTGAGTAGTAGGGACAATCTAGGACACTTACAGAGGTTTTGCAAGAGAGATAAATAGACCTAAATATTATGGCTTAATAATGATCAATAGGTAAACAGATAAGAAACTCTCAATATCAAAATGAATTTCTCAATTGTCTTTACTAGAAATGAATAGATCTGCTAATAATGGCTTTATGATTGTATGTCAACTTTAGACTCAATCCAAGAAGAGCTAGAACTAATATGCGATATCTAGATTTATGATCTCTATAATATAACAATCCCATAATTATGTTTCCATGCATCTATACCACAACACAAACATCATGCTAGTGTTCAACCATAGCAATTGATATCATAATTATAGAATGTGAAATATGCACATAACTATGAATAAAGATTAAGAAAAACAAAGAAAGATGCTTATTGCAAACATAAATGACTAATGGACAAGAATTGAATTCATTTTAGATAGTTTTGAATATAAAATTCACTTATTTGTGTGCATTTAGTAACTCATGTACTTGTGGCCAACCATTTATCTCTTTCATAAATTAAACACTTATTAATAACATTAAATGGCTAAGTAATTATGCTTTAGTTGAAATTGAAAATAAAATATTTTATTTCAGGACAGCTCACACTATTCCCTATCATATTTTAGACTCTCGGTTTTGTTAGTAGTGGTTTGATGTCTTTGGAGCTGATAATTGCATTTCTTTAGTTACGTTTGCCAGCCTACTCCCAGCCTGTGCCAAAATGAGAGCTTTGGAACAGGGTATGGACATCCATCAAAGCATAAAAGATAGAGGAATTTTGTCAGATGTAGTTGCAACTGCACAAAATGGATTTGTTGAGAAGGCTTTAGAAACTTTCAAGCAAATGCAATCGACAAGTGTAAAGCCAAATTCCATGACCATTGCTACTATCCTCCCTGCCTGTGCCAAAATGGGAGATTTGGAAAAAGGTATGGACATTCATCAAAGCATAAAGGGTAGAGAAATTTTGTCAGATGTTGTAGTTGTAACTGCCTTGGTAGACATGTATGCAAAATGTGGAAGCATAGATAAGGCACGTGAACTATTTGATAGAATGCCTAAAAGAAATGTTGTCTCGTGGACTGCAACGATTGTTGGATATGCACAAAATGGATTTGTCAAAAAGGCTTTAGACACTTTCAAGCAAATGAAATTGGAAGGCATAAAGTCAAATTCCACAACCTTTGCCAGCATCCTCCCTGCCTGTGCAAAAATGGGAGCTTTGGAACAGGGTATGGACATCCATCAAAGCATAATGGATAGAGGAATTTTGTTAGGTGTTGTACTTGCAAATGCCCTGCTTGACATGAATGCAAAATGTGGAAACATGGACAAGGCTCATGAATTGTTTGATATGATGCCGCAAAGAGATGTGATCTCATGTGAACAATCAACATGTGCGTATATGGGAGGAAGGGATTGCTGATACAAAATTGAACTCTCACTCCTCAATCACAGTTCTATGGTTTTACGAGATTAAACTAGGACAATTAACCACCACATGTATATTTTTTGCAACATGAAATTAAAAACTAGGGCAATTTGAATCTACCTCCTACGTGGGATTGCCTTCGACATGGGTTTGATGTTCTTGGGGGTTGAAGTCACCACGGATGCCTACGCGGGATTGCAATTCACAAATGAATTCCCTGCCTCTTTTTTATTTTGTAATGGCCACTGTCATTGGAATTATGACGAACTCAAGCACTTTTTTGAAAAAAAGAAAATTCTCATTGCTAATGCCTTCTTCGTCAAAACAAAATGGGTAATTTCCATCGGAATTACAATGAATGCGGGCATTTTTTCAAAAAAAAATCAAATTTGGCCACAATATACCTTCTTCATCGGAAACCTCAATCAGAAATCTAGTCCAAATGTACTAGTGTGTCAAATAACAAGCTCACAAGTAATTTTTTTGCAAGTTTTGGGAATTGCTCAACAACACTCAAAGTGTTAAATCTAGAAAATAATAATTTGGAAGGTGAGATTAGGAGAATGGTTTGTCTTCAAACATTGAAATTAGGAGTTAACAAGCTACAAGGGACAATTCCATCATCACTTTGAAATTGTACTTCTTTGGAGATTCTAGATTTGGGATATAATAACATGCAGGGAACCATCCCAAATTGGATTGGGAATTTAATTGGCCTTTGAATTTTGGTGTTGAGATATAATAAATTCAAAGGTGGAATACCCTTAGAGTTGACAAAATTAGAAAATATTCAAGTCTTTATTTTGTCAAATAACAATCCATCTAGAGCTATTCCAAGTAGATTAAGAAACTTGAGAGCAATGGCAAATCAAACACAAAGTGAAAATGTCCTCGAGTTCTCAAATTCAAGCTCAATGCCTTATTTAGATAAAATTGAAATAAACAACAAAGGGCTATTTCTAGAATATCTGAAATCTTTGGCATTGGTTCGATGTCTTGATCTCTCAAACAACAACTTCTAAGGTGATATTCCTCAAGAAATTGGATTCCTCATTGGTCTAAGGATTCTCAATTTGTCAAGGAATCATCTCCATGGAAAAATTCCTACTTCTTTTGGAAACCTTATGCAGTTGGAGTCACTTGATCTTTCAGATAATAATCTTGTTGGAAATATCTCTACTGAACTACAATCTTTCAGAATACCACAAGGAGCTCAATGGTTAACATTTGATGAGAGATCATTTTCAAACAATGTAAATTTTTGTGGACTTCAAATCAACATACATTGTTCATCTTCTCCTTCCTCAAATAAAATTTATGATGAAGATGTGAGTGAGCATGAGTGGGAGGAACATGTGTGGTGGGAGGTGGGAATTGGATTGAGCATTGGATTTGGGTTTTCAATTGTTATTGGAGCATTATGCTTCAACAAAAATTGTAAAAAAATATGCTTCAAAGTTATGGATGACATTATTGTCATTCTTGACCAATCTATTCAAAAAATGATCTTTTAATAATTATTTTTAATATCCCTTTCTCTTCCACTTCCCCTTTTCTTTTACCTAAAATATTTCCTCCAATCTCATTCCCTATGAAGGTTGTGTCAATCCCATTCTCTATGAAGGTTGTGTAGTGGATGTATGTGTACTTTCTTATTTTGTTATTTTTGGTAGAAAATAATAATTTAAATATTATATTATAGTACCTCAAAATATAACATGACTTAAAATAAATATTGAAACTAAATTCAATTGTCTATTTATAATGTGTTTCTTGTTCTGATTCATATTTAGAAGTGAAAATTATTTCATTTCATGTGATTGTTAATATTTTCTAAAGATATTTTTATTGCTCACACATGCTTAAATTTTTAGTGGTTACAAAGAATAGTTGCAATAAAAACCTACCATTATTAAATTAGTTACTTCCTTGGGTGGAAGTAATTTATCTTTTTTATATATATGTAATTAGAATTTGTCAATGTTGAAGATTTTTTATTGTCTATTTTAGTAATTGTATCATTGTTGTTATATTGTTCTCTATAGTTTGAATCACAACTAATAATGTATGTTCTTGAGGTGCACCCATAGTACTATTTGGTTAGGACATGGAATAACTTAATATTTTATAATTCATAGAAAAAATGACCTTATAATATTTTAGAATCCAAGACAATATTGTAATCTCACAAAATGGAATTCACTCATGTTCCACTATTATTGCTAAGTTTGGAAAAACTTATCTATGATGTAATAAAATTAAAAGAAATTGGTTAAATTAACACAAAATATAGCACTTTTTACCTTATGCTTGGAAAAATTCTAAACCCATATACTAAAGATGAAATTAAAGAAATTTTTATAATTTAATGAATGTAATTTTTTTATTTTATATTAATCAATTCAAAAGGCACGTGAACTTGTTTACTATTATAAATAAATTAGGAAATTTAAAAAAAATCAAAATTTAGAATGATGGACAAAAAGTTCATGAAAAATTAAAATAGAGTAAATATATAGGTATGGAGTGAAGAGTTTCACATAGGGAGGAAATTGTAGGAATTTAAAATCAATTTTTTTTAAATGTAAAGGTTTAATTAGGATCCACCTTAACCTAAAGGTGACAAATTTTTTAATAGGACTTGATTAGTCATTATCAAGGGTAACATTGTATAATGCACAAAATCGACATATGCGTGTCTTTAAAAAATTTAAGATCATTTTTTATAAACATATATATGAAAGAGCATGGGTTTAAAAGTCATCTTAATAAATTTATTCACATATAAAAAGCATGATATAATTTAGGGGACGTATTATTATATTCGGAAAGGTAAGGATGACTTAAATTGGTGATATTTTAATTTTTTATTCTTTTTATAATTCATCAGTTATATTTAATGATTTAGCACCATTCATGCATACAAGATTAAAAGATATAGCCATAAAAAATATTTTTATGTTGAATATATAACATATTCAAATAAAAATTTACGTTGGAATTTTTATATTTAAAATATTTTATCTAAATATTGAGAATGATAGCTCACTATCAAAATTATATGAATTTTATAAAAAAATATGCATTTAACATTAAAATATTGTATAAGGCAAAAAAGGGAATGTTAAATTTTCACTAAATTATACCTTTAAACTACAATGCAACAATAATTAGCATTATAAGTTCTTCTAATATAGTTGTAATATAAATTTTTCCATCTTGTTAATCTTAACCTACATAATTCTAGTAAACTAGCTAAATGTATTGTAATTTATGGTTGTCAGAAATAAAGTTTGATTGCAAGAGAAAGCTATCAATATTTTGTATATATGAGACTCTATGGATGAAACATCCTTACAAATAAATGGAATATTGATGCAAATTTACAATGAGTCACATATGAGGTAATCTAGGATATTTTGAAATAGAGTGAATAAGGAGGATTTTTTAAAATTAAAGAAAATTTAACTTTTTTAATCATCTTTTTTAAATTTTACAATTCTATATTTTTTATCCTAGATAAAATTTTACAATTCAAATACAACTTCAACTCTAAAAGGGGAAACAACAAATAGACAAATCCAATTAGCATCTCATCCCTCTTCTCTAATTGAATTATGGCTACATCTATTGGGTTTACATTGCTCTTTTAAATGTAAGGTTTCTCTTATGTAATTGGTGGTATAACTATCCTAATTGGTGAAGCCTTAATTGCACCACCTTACAAAAATAAACAAGAAAGGGCTATATCTGGAATATGCTAGATCTTTGGCATCAGTTTAGTGTCTTGATCTCTCGAATAATAACTTCTCAAGACATTAGATTCCTTATTAGTCTAAAGATTCAAAATTTATCTAGAGATCATCTAAATAGATAAATTCCTACTTTTTTTTGGAAATCTTGTGTCATTAGTTACTTGATCTTTCAGGGAATAATCTTACTCAAAATATAACCCTAGATTTTCAATATCTCACATTTTTTAGTTGCTTGAACATATCTTGTAATAAGTTTTCAAGTAGAATACCACAAGGAGGCTAATTCTTAACATTTAATGAAAGATCATTTCAATAGAGATCTATGCAAGCTTCAAATGAACATAAGTTGTTTCTACTATCCTTCTTTAAACAACAATAATGATGAATATTTGAGTGAAGAAGAGTGAGAGGAACATGTAGGTGGTAATTGGATTGAGCATTGGATTTGGATTTTCAATTGTTATTGAAATATTATGTTTCAACAAAAAATGTATAATAATATTTTTCGAGATCATGGATGAGATTGTTATCATTATTGATCAATTTTTTCAAGAAATGATATTTTAATAAAATATTTGTATTCCCCTTCCCCTTCAATTTCTCTTGAAATATTCCATCCAATCCCATTGTTTACGAAGGTTGTGTAGTGAATGTATATGGATTTATTCCTTTAATTTAACTTTTTTGTTATTAGTAGAAACCATTAATTTACATATCATATTATATTACCTCCATCAATAGGAGGGAACAAAATAGTTTTAAAACTAATTTCACTTTTTGTTTTGAATTTCTTTTTTCTTTTCATCTAGGTCTAGTAGTAAACATGATTCCACATTAAAATATATCACATGATCATTTATCTTTTCTTAAGATATTTTTATTGTTTTGATTAATATAAAACGAGATAGGCCTATACCATTACAATTTATTACATAACCACAAAAAAGTGCCACCTAGGGTGCATGAGAGGGGAACACCTAGCAAAAAATAGACCTAGCAAATAAAGGCTGACAAAAAACCACTAACAAACTAAATCAGAGACAGAGCCAACAACACAAAAAATAACAAAACTAGTGAAACCAACTAGCCTTAAAATGCATAAAGAGATGACCTACTAGGCAGAGGAATTGCCTTACTGCTAATCCTTACATAAGCCAAGAACTTTGTTAGACAATGAAATTTTCTTGTTTGAATATTTAACAAAGTTAAGGGTGCCATAATCTGGGGTGTCCTTGATCATGGAAGAAGGGGGATCCACTAATGTAAAAGGATCTACAAAACATGTTTCCTATGTTTGGTTCTCCTCTAATAGATTTCATCATGTATTGCTTTGAGGGAAGATGAATTTTTCACCACCATTTCTTGGCTTAGTTTGTCCATTTCCTCGATGTTTTCCATCAAGAGCTCTTGGTTCTCTTTCAAATTTAGAACAATCTTGTTCTCTAAATTTATTGTGTCATCTTCACAAAAAGCTCATTCAATCTCCCCTAAACTTTGTCCTAGTTATCTACTTCTTGGTCATATCATTTTTCGCTACCCAAACACGTTCATATTTGAAATCCATAACCCACTTGTCTACTCTCACCCTTGCCTCAGTTACCACTTCAAGCTTATTAATTTTTCTAATTATCACATCTAATTGAGAGAGGATCCATTTGATAATTATTTCATATCTCTTCACATTCTCCTCCAGTTTTAAAATTGTAGCCTCAGCCTCTATGAGGGCCTTATTAGGGTTAGAGGTCTCTTGATTATGGGGAGATGGGGCCACCTCCTTAAACATGAGAGGAGACCTCTCTAATTTTAAATCAAAAGAAGATTCATAGTCCTTAACATCCTCCTCTTCACTAGACTCCAACACCTTCACTTTCTTGGGGGGTGGGGTATAAGAGGGCTTTTTCTTTGTCTTTTTTCTAGGGTTAAAATGTGTGGGGATGAGTTTAGGCTTAGAGGGGTGAGCTAATAGATGAGGTTGTTTTAGCCATAGGGGCCCCAAAAATCTCAATGACCAAATTTGGGTTTGGTAGGGGAATAGATGGATTAGAATGGGACCCATCCAAAGGGGTTAAAGCAAGATGAACATGATATAGCCTAAAGATTAAATCTTGATGAAGGGGTAGGGAGTTCTTTGACTTATCTCTAGCAACAAATTACGTTAAAGATGAGCATAAGTAGAAAGAAAAGTTCATGCAGATTTCATACCTTAGCTAATTTAACATGGGGAAGATATGAGTGTGTCATGTTTTAAAATGGTCATCAAAATAATTTCATCAAAATGAGGGTTGTTTCCTTCCATTTTTGGGGGAGCTCTTTTCTACTGTAAGCACTTTGCAACCTTGATAGAATTTCACCTCCTTGAAGAAATATTACTTGAATTATTCCTGATATGAACCCTTTGGATTTTTGGGAAAAGTAATGCCATCCTACAAGTCTCCAGTAATGGCCACAATCATCTCTGACATGAATTTAAATGCGACCTTGCCAATCTACACATTTGCCTTATGCTAGGCCTCCATAAATATTTTTAAAATCCCCCAAGTCGAAACCCTGCATGCCCTCCACATAACTATCTAGATTCATCTTGATCACTTTCTTCCATAGATTTGGTTTGCACTTGAATTCCTCATAGTTATTGGGTTCAACTTGGATTAAGTCCCCCCCATATCCACCACTATGAACTTCATGAGAGAAACCAGGTGGGTGAAACAAAAATAAGTAGTTTGGGTATCACAACACTTATGAGGAGAAATGAAATTGCTTTCGAACAAGACGTCTGGCAATCTAGTAGAAAGTGACTTTCCAAAAGGGAAGCTAGAATAAAAAAGGTAATGTTTTAATTATGCCCCATTATTAGAATTTATGTCCTCATACACCATCGCTCGAACCAAATCTAGATCATAAGAATTTGTCCTGATTTTTAAATTCCCAAAAAATGGACCTAAGGAAGCTAGCCCATCTGTAACCTTATTACCCTCTCTCCTTTTGTGATTAAGAACAATGTTTCTAATGCCTCAAACGAGGGACTTACACTTGTCTACCAAGCCTTCACATTTCCAATCCAGAGAGGCTTCATTTTTTAGGAAAAGGATAGTGTTTCTCAAGTTACCTTCAATTATAATATTGTTGTACTTTCTCTCATTAATTATAGTCATACCATAATAAATGATGGCCACCTCAACAAATATCAAGGTTTGTATTCCTAAGTTGACCATATAAACTAGCAGGACATTGCCTCTATGTTCATGGATGACACCACCACCACCCGCCTAACCTGGTTTCCCTTTGGATGAGTTGTTGAAGTTTAACTTCAGCCAACCAAAGTTAGCGGGGGCATTTATTTGAATTTTTGTACCCAATAGTTGGGGTTGTGAATCTAGCTAGACAATTAGTTAAGCCCCAAGATTTGTTTATTTTCTAATCAAGATTGGAAGTGGGAGAAAAATGTATGATTTTAACAAAGCTACATAGGTTTTCCTTGACATTTAAAATTATGGTAGTGACAAGCACCTCCCAACAACACTTTCTATCCCTAAAAAATCTATTATTTATTTCTTTCCACAAACTCCACCCAAAGTGGAAGAAGGCCTTCCAACATAGCTCTTTAATAAGGGGATGACTTGAAGGTGGGACTAGTTGGCAACACAGTCCTTCAACTCTCTAGGCCAAATCTAATTAGTAAGAAATAGATTGGAGATATATTGTCTAATAATATGATAGAAATCACAATGAAACATGATGTGATTGATACTTTCTTCATTCTTCTCTCACATCGCACATCTATTGACATATTGGAAGCCACATTTTTTTAGATTATAAATAGTGAGGATTTTTCCATGGCATGCAGTCTGCCAAAATGAATACATCTTGGGGATCGTGAATGTTTTCCATAGGATCGACCAATTAAATTGGGATGGGAGAGAAGGAAAAGCCAATTCAAAACCTGAGAAAGCCAAATACTTCCCATCCTTGGAAGAAGCACAAATCGATCTTTCACCCTCCTCCATTCTAAAAAAATTGATATTATTGATAATCTTGAGGAGATCTATAGCCACTATTCTTAGTAGAGGGTCAAAGTTAGCCGGATTCAAATTTCATTGGGAGAAGGAGAATTTGGGAATCCAAAAATCACACACTAGGACACCTGATATTGCCTTCAAAATATCCTCTATAGTAGAATAGATCATGTTAAAGTCACTAATGGACTAAATCTCCTAAGATCATTGGGAACACCAAGATCAACCTTCTACATGAGAGCAACAAAGAGGATGAAATGGTGAAATATGGTGCAATAATTGAATAATGATATTATCACACTCAAAACAATACAATAAGGATCAACACTCCCTTTTACTACTTGAGTTGATATGTGCTCATCTGAATTAACTCACAAGGGAGAGTTAAGTGTTGATTATATAGAAAAATGTGAGCATATGATTCCAAGAGGAATAGTAACTCCCAAATAACCAAATTAGGTGGGAATTGTGCCTAATTGGAAAATGCTAAATACATGGTTATGTCAACTCTAGTAAAGACAAATAAATGGTTATGGGGAGGTCACTAATTAATCTTAAAGAGGATGTGACATTCAACTACCCAAATGTGGGTGTGAATGACACATGTAGCTAAAGGATTATGTCATGTGTCCTCACATAAACCATGTATCACATAACCTAAGTATGCTTAATAATGTGTAGGAAAGATAAATACAAAAAACCTACACTAACACCCCCCCTTAAGCATATCTTAGGTGGGTGAAAAAATGCAAAGATGAAAATATGAGTCCCAGGTACAAGGCTATGTTAGGTAACCATGAATAATAATGAAAATTCTCAAAAGACAAGAAAGAGAAAACCCATAGGACAAAAATCCCTCCCAAGAGAGAAGAAAAAGAGAGATCATGCATTTTCCCAATGCAAAATCTCTTGCATTGTTGGTGAATGCTTGAGACAAGAAGCTGTAGATGGTCCAAGATTGCCAAACAATATTCCTCTCCTTAGGAAGAAATAAAACCAAGAATGAATGCAGGAAATTTTCCAATTCTTGAAAATAATAAGTAGGAAGAATGATGTATGATGTCTCTAAAATTTGGTCAAGTGTCCCCATGTTGATGCAAAAAGTTCTCACCATCAAATTAGTTGTTCTAGGCCACACAACAGAATATGACAATCCAGAACCTTGTGGAGACATGGATGTAGAACAAAATCTAGAGACAAAAGTATATTCTCTAAAGACAAAGGAACCTACTCCAAATTATACTCAATAGTGGTCACAATCGTGTCAAACTATGAGGAATAATTGTGTGGGTAATGAAAATGAGGGTAAGAAGGTTCCCCCTCAACACTTGAAGAAGATGAAGTAACTTCATTAAAGAGAAGATGTATGCACTCAATAGTGTCCTTGAAGTCTAAAAGATAGGACTCACAAAACAAACCTACAATGTTTGTCAAGTAATCATCCCAAGTAGCTATGTTTGGAAGATAATAAATTTCTTGTTGTACTGAATCAATAGGAAACATAGATGTAGTAGTCCTACTATCATTATAAATAACAATCGATATAGGAGATGAAGTATCAACACATGTCTCTTGAACCTCAGTTGAAAGAATACCAAGATTCATTTGAGTGTCCACACTAGATGCCTGAGTGTGTACGTTAGCCAAAGGAACAATAGAGAAACGACGTGAGAAGGTGTATACTCGACATTGATGATCTACCTTCCCAATTACAATAATATCTCTATTATTCAAATCGTGAATAATAACAAAATCTAGAGTGAACTCAACAATTTTCCCTTCCCCAACATGTGTGCTTTGATAGTGTGGAGGTAGGAAAAAGTGAGACCAGGTGACTAGGACCTAATCCCACTTTTGTCAACACATTGGGAATATGAAAGAGCCTAGGGAGATAGATCAATTTGGATACTTCTTGTAAGAAAGAGAGAGCCAAGGATTACCTCTTAGGGTTTCTATTCCTCTTGTTGTAAATGATGAGAAAAACTAGGGTTTGAATGATCAACTAGATTAGGAGATAAAGAATGAAGCATAAATGAACTCAGAATTTCACAAACTTGCATATATGAAACTGAGATACTAAAAGCATGAAAGGGGGAGGATTTTGGATGTGTTACTGATGCTACAAACTAAGCCAAACTAACTAGGAATAGGGTGCCATGACACTATTCATGAGAATCTGATAGAGAGCTGCAACTGAAAGGCTAAAATCTGAAGGTCCTAAGGTTGCAACCTGTCAAAATTCACGTGAAACATGAGGGACCATGACACCATGCCATTATCGTGGGTACAACCAGGGCTCCATGCCTCTTTCCTTGACAATTTTTTGCACTTTTCAAACTTTTGGGTGGTGTCGATGCCTTTTCTTGATCCAAAACTACCCCCGGGTACCTATTCCCACACCTGCTACTAAAAAGGGAAGGTTTTGGTGACTATATAATTTTTTGCCTCATTCAAACCCCTATGTTGGGGATTTCTACCTTCCCAAATAGCCAATAATGTATTGAAAATGTGTGTGCTAGAACCTTGTGTGTATGCAAGATCCTAAAGTGAATGCAAACAATCTAGAGAAACCCTAAATGCTCTAAATCAATGATGCAAAGTGATCTAAATCATGAATGTAAACATGGAAGTTGATGTAAAGAAGCTCATTCAAAGACATGAAAATAACATGAAATCATACCAATCCCCAAGGGAGAGATATTGCCACTAGATCTCCTATTACTCTTCAATATCTTCAACGCTCCTAATTGATGATGAATGCTTGATGAAATATTGTTGAATGTTGTTGAATACTCCACATAGGCTTCTCTTTCACTACATAGAAGGCTCCTTATGCTTTCTCCAGTAACCTTTTCCTCAATTTTATTCGATAGATCTTAGTTCCTTCAAATGAAGAAAGAGAGGTCTTATGTATGAGACCCTAGATCTTAATTTGAACTTGATTCCACCTTTAGGCCGACCTAGGAATTAAATTTTATGCCAATATTTTGGGGTTAAGCATTATAATATCATAGAGTTGTTCTCATGAAATTTTAGGAAAAAAGTTGAGGACCATGTGCACTCCCACCACGGTCCGACCAACTTTTCACCAAATTTTAGGGATGGTAGATATGATGATATCAGATCTAATCCCAAAGTTACAACTAATTTTGAGGTGTTTTGGTATGCAAAATTGGGCCTTAAAGGTCAAAATAGGAAATAATTAAGGTTTATGATTAAATGATTTATTGGAGGAATAAAATAAAAAGGGGCACACTTAGGGTAAAGGGCCCAATTTTATAATGTGTGAAGTGATGAAATATGAATTTATACTTAATTAAATTCTTAAAGGAAAATTAGAAATGTAAGATGCAAGGCACACTAAGGTGGGTGCTAACCTAAGTGTGAAATTGTACCAGCCTAGCAAGGGTTACAATTTATGACACTACATTTATCCCCCACTTTAGAGGTCATATGACACTACGTGCATATGCAAGATAAAGTAAAGAAAAGTAAACATTCATGAAAAAGGATATATCCACGAGTTGTCAGAAGAAGCCCCCATCGGTATTTGTAGTACACACTTAGGATCTGCACCCTACAAAAACACATGTTAGATAAAATCACAAAATCACCTAAATGCTTACTAAGGAAGGTGATAAAAATTTGAGGGTAGCTATATGCCCCCCCTATTTCGGATTGCTAACTTTAGTGAGTTGAAATAGGGTATCATGTTTACCACATCAAATTATGAAAGAATATTGATGATAAATGCTCACAAGAAGATTTGATACAAGATCAAAAAAATAATGGAGAATCATTTGGTAAGAAAGAGAACTAAGCCTCAATTCCAACACAAAAAAGAGTGTGAGAATTTGAGAGCTCTAGCACAAGATGAAATATTTAAATGGAGACAAATGCAAAGAGAAAGAAGAAGAGATAAAAAGCATGGATACACACTTTGGTGGTCCATGAGAAGAGAAAATAAACCACGGACATCTCGCCCCTAAAACTAGGTGATCCATGGATAGAGGGACATGCAAAACTAGCCCTCAGAGTTTATCTGGGTGATCCATGTAAGGGAGGAGAGTGAGAACAGTGTTAGTTCCACTCAGCCTTGTGCATGTGTGTGCAAGTAGAACAAGGATATCTACCTTTGACACCAAGAAGATATCCATCATGAAACAATGTCATAAATCTAAGCAAGAGAGGGAATACTCTTCAAGCAAGGATAAGATAGTTCAAAAGAGATATCTTGGTATATAAGTGTACAGGAGATCTTTGGAGGAGAAGAGATCTTTGTTCAAAAGACATCTACCTTCAAGAGGTGTTGTCTTAGACAAATATAACATCTTCTATAATGAATGAATGCAAGAGATTTGAAAAGAGTAGAGGATTGTGTTAGGAATAATGTGTCTCAACCTTGGATAATTCCTATTCTTATTATTTGTTTTGTAAAATGTATTTCTTGCAAATAATGTAATTAAGTGTGAGTGTACATGTCTAGTTGGCATGTTGATGTGTCACTCCACTTGATGTGTCGGCATCTTGAATTGTGTGTAAGGAGATCATGGCTGAAACGGTTATGATGGATTCCTATGACACGTAAGAGCTATTTCTAGGAGATTTCAATGACGGGTGAAGACATGCAAGACATGTGGCAACTGATAAAGTTGAGTATTGTACACTCTTCCTCAATCGTGGGAAAAATTTTAGGGTTCCTATTTTCTCAGAGAATGGTAAAACCCTAATACGGCTATCTTTGGAAGTTGCCCTAAAAAGGATAGCGCATAAAGCATTTTTTGAAGGGTCACAGACTGTGATACGAAAAGAGTGTATTGTTGGTATGATATCGTGCTACTGGATTTTGTCTTGAAGTGTCGATTGTCTCCTGAAAGAACTTGCATTGCAAGTGTGTTGTAACCGTTGTGTTGAAGATAATACATTGTGCAGGTTTTGGAGTGCTGGGGTTTTTTACCGAAAGGTTTTCCCCAGGGTAAATCATTGTGTCATTCTCTATTTTCTATATGCATGGTATATGGCTGCAATATCTTTGTTAAAGTAGTTAACGAATCTGAAATTGTAAGGATTTAAAAGAATTTGCACAATACTTTACTCTAGAGATTAGTGTAGGAAGTTGTTTCCGCACCTGAGTTTCCTTACAGATTGAGATGACATCAAAGAAAGATTATTTATAACAACACTCTTCTAAAATAAGGCAAGAAATCCTCATCAGGGATATGCACATGCACAAAATACAAGGGTGTATTATAAAATATACGACTCAATGAAGAAAGGAAATTGATGAATGATCAAAGACTTCCAATCACCAAGGAGGAGGTCACAATTAATGATATGTACTTAAGATCCCCATTAGGGATGATTGTTCCAATATGAGAGAAGGAATTCAAATATGAATACACCTCTACAATCAATAAGAAATCCTTATAGAAGACACTACTTCACAAAAGGGGGAATTTTTAATCTTAATAAGGAGAGATGTTTGAAATTACTCTTGCCCCTATATATAGAGGGAGAAGAGATGAGATAGAAATAGGCTATTATGTTGCTTCCAAAAGTATGATTGTACATGAAATTGTACCATCATGAATGACAATGAGCCCCCAGTAAGTGAGCTACCAATGCCACATAATGATGAGCAACATAATAGCCATTAATATTATTTAAAGACATGATAAATTGAATGAGGTATTTGAATTTGACATGTTATATTCTCTACTATAAATGAGATTAAAAACATGTATAAGATGGTGAATCTTAAAGGGTCTTTAGAAAGAGAGAAGTTTATAGGAGAAGAATAGGCCACTAAGTCATACTTCTCTTGCACACAAGAAATTTTAGGAGAGGGATAAGTGTAATTCATTAGAGCCTTATTCCTAGAAAAAGGAATTTTAGAATGAGTACAAGATAAAGTCTCATAAGTGGGATTAGAAATCTCTTGAGGTGATTCATAAAGAGATTTGTTCATCTCTAAGGTTTCCTTATGAGGGGGATAAGTGTTAAAAGAAGTAGAAGATGATTTAATTGAGGTGAGATCATCATAACTACTAAATATAGCATTAAAATTTAGAGATGGTCTTTTAGACACTTTGGTGGGATTAGAAGGATTATATCCAAGTCCAAATGAAGCTTCATGTGTATTATGTTCTAAAGGAACTTTAATTCCTTGTTCATTTGCACCACAACCATTTCCATCATAGCCACTCTTAGCTAAAATGTGAGAACTAGGACCATAAAGGGATGCCAAATCAGAAAGAGATGGTGATGCCTCATAGTTCTCAGTGCTATATGAATTAGAGGAAGGATTTGAATTAGAAGTAGCCACAAAGTTGTTAATTAGTTGCTTAGACAAAGTGGGTTGCTCTTTGGGTTCCTCTTTAGATTTCTCCTTCTCAGTCTTAGATTGTTTCCAAGATACTCTATACTCTCCTCTAAAAGTAGGGGTAAAGTCTAGAGATCCCCAATCATCATCTGAGAGCACTCCAATAGGAGAAAATATATCCTTGGGAGGATATTTCGATTGAGTAGAAGAATCGGGAGTACTAGAAGGAATAATATCATTAAAGGAAGTAGATGTATTTGAAGAATTAGAAGGATTGGATGAAGAAAGGGAAGTAGTTGAACAAGAAGACCCAAATTTTAATAGTTCTTGAGGTTTGGTATCAGCTAATAAGGTGTATTTTGTATTGTTATATATGAACTTGACTTGCCTATGCAAAGTTGAGGGGACAACTTGCATGCTATGAATCCATGGTCTCGCTAACATAAGGTTATATGTCAAATTACTAGGCATAACATGAATAGGTGTAGGTAACACAATGGGACCTATCCTAACAAGAAAGGTTATGACACCTAGACATTGTTTAGCAACATTATCAAAGCCTTGAATAGAAAGAGAAGAAGGTCCGATGAGAGAACAATCCACTTTAATCTTATCCAATAAGTCCACACAATAAAAATTAAGACCAAATCCATTGTCCACAAGGGTTTGTCTTATAGCACTATCATGGATAATAACCACAATCATAAGAGAATCATATTGATGTTGGATTTCAGGAGAAGGTAACTCATCTTGTGTGAATACAATTTGAGCTTTCAGTTTATTTGTAGGATCAATCAAAGAAGCATTTTATTAGGTGTCACTGCAGGTGGGACATCTAAGTTTTTAAAAGCATCTTGTAACATCCCATGATAAGAAGGTAAATTTTGAACCAAATCCCAAATAGAAATCTTAGCAGGAGTATCTTTAAGTTGTTCAATGAGATCATACTTCTTACTAAGAGTTTGTGATATACGAGGTTCTTGTGGAAGAATAGGTTGAGAGGGAGGAAGTGAAGTTGGGATAACTAGAGGACTAGGTTGCCTATTATTTTTTGTGTTGTAACTATGAGCAACCATATTTTAACTCTCTCCATTAATTTTCATAGCATACTCATAAAGACTCTTAGAAGGATAACCTCCTTGCACAGTAATAATAGGTTTCTTAGGAGTGTAAAAAGAATCATTAGCATAATCACATTGAACCACTAAGATAGGCTTACGTGGGTAATTTTGAGAAGGACAAGTACCTTGAACTGTGAAGAAGGGTTTATTAGGTGTTTCATTCACATGTATCAAATTGATTGAGGATGGCTTAGAAATATCAAAGGTGTTCTTAGAAGAAGAATGAACAAGATTGTTGGAATAATTGTTGATAGTCTCTTCTTGCACTAAGATATTATCACAGATAAGATCAATTTTAGGAGGGATACTAGAAGTAGGCATTGATGTTATAGGAAAGGTTATATCATCATCTATCACCAAAAGATTTACATGGGGAATAAAATATCTAGGAGAAGGATCAACATTACTCTTTAAAGTCTCACCTTTGAGAGGGAGATATTTGAAAAAGATGTTAACCATCTTATCTTGAACTAGGGTATCCTTATGAGTAGAACCAAGCTGAGGAGAGGGAGATGATTTATTTTTAGAGGGAGAATGATTGAGATTCATGGAAGGTGAGATTATATCAAGGGAGTTATCAATAATATTGATTTCATCCCCTTTGGATAGGGTTCTCTCATGGGGGAGAAAATAATCAACACCTTCTTCTAATGGTTCATCCCAAATATTGAGGTCATTAGAAAAAGTGTTAGAAATATCTTGCACAAATATTTCCTTATTGCTATTTCCAATTTTGGGAGAAGTGATAACATTGATCATTAATTCTTCATCTTTGGGAAAGAGAAAATCACTACATGTATTTAAATCATCCTCTTTCCTCCAAATGTCTTCAATAGGATCTTTAGGGACAGAGCATTAAGGAAATTTATTATGATTTCATCGTCTTTCTCTAAAGCATCTTTAGGGGTAAGGAAAAATTTAGGAGAAGGTAAAGCATTTCTCATTAATACATTATCTCTAGTGGGAATTTTGTTTGAATCAAACGAGGAAATGCCCTCATTAGGAAAAGTAGGGACACTACCATCTTCTTTCACAAAATGAACCTCATGAGGGGAGTATTCTTTAGGAGGGAGATGAATATCTTTCTCCAAAGATTCATGCGTAGGAAGGAGACCTTTAGAAGAAGTGCTCATAACCTCTTGTTGTACTAACATGCCCTCATTGGTAAGACCAAATTTAGGAGAAGATAAGTCAATTTACATAAATACCTTTTCATTAAGAGAGGCATCATGTAAGTAAGGTAAGGTATCATTAAGAAAAGTGTTTATGATATCATCCTCTTCCTCTAAGATAGCTAGATGAGAAGGGTACATTTTAGGAGAATTGTCAAGATCACTCTTCAAACCATCATCTTTAGAACATGGGAGAATTTTAAAAGAATTTCTAACAACTATTTTAGGAACTAAAATGTTGTCATAAATAAGAGGTGGTTCTCTAAGAGATCAAAAAATTGGAAAAAGGGAAGCTAGCCCATTATCACATTTAGAAAATGAATGCATCATGACAAAAAAAAAAATCCTCATTCAAATGATAACATATACAAAATAAAAGGAAATGTTCAATTTTAACCAATGCAAGCACTTTAAATGTTGATTTAGAAAATGAAATTTATGAGTGGAATGTGTCCTCATTAACTACCTTAGATCTTTCTAATAACAATATTAAAGGTAGACTTCTAGATTCTATGGGGAATATGTCCTTGTTGACCAACTTACATCTTTCTTATAACAATATTGAAGGCAATCTTCCAGATTCTATGGGAAATATGTTCTCATTGACCAGCTTATATCTCTCTAGTAACAATATTGAAGGCAGTCTTCCATATTCTATTGGAAATCTTTCACAACTTGAATATTTGGCTCTTTCCAAAAATTCACTAAGAGGCAACATTCCATGGAGCTCTTTATGTGGGCTGTCAAAGCTTTCATATCTTTCTCTTGGTTCAAACCAATTAAATGAAAGATTGTCATATACTTTTGGTAATCTCTCATCTTTGATCAAGCTTGATGTTTCAAATAATTCTTTAAGTGGAACATTCATACTCTCTCAACTAGAATATTTCACAAAGATTTGTTACTTGAGTCTTTTTGATAATTTCTTGACAATGAAAGTTGAAGACTTTTGGATCCCAAAATTTCAACTTGAATCTTTGTATTTGAGTTCTTGTAATATGGATAATGATTTCCCATCTTTCCTATCCACTCAATACTACATAGATGATCTTGACTTATCCAACAATTCTCTTAGTGGAAATATTCCAGGTTGGTTGTGGGGCCTTACATCATTCGACACTCTCAATCTCTCATGCACTGAATTTGAAGGAAAGATTTTGTTATCAAAGTTCAGTAAGTTGAGTGCTCATTATGTTGAATTACATAGAAACAAGTTACAAGGGAATTCTTTAGTTCCTCATCCTAATGTAGAATTCTTGGACATGTCTGAGAATCAATTTGATGGCATCATTTAAGAAAACATTGATGAATATGGCCAGAGCCAGCTCAATTATTTGTCACATGCAAATAATAATATAAGTGGCATCTTTCCACATTCTATTTGTGAAGGAAATCACTTGGAGGTTTTAGATGTGTCAAATAACAAGGTCATAGGTAATTCTTTTGCAAGTTTTTTGGAATTTCTCATCAACACTAGAAGTGTTAAACCTAAAAAATAATAATTTGGAAGGTGAGATTAGGAGAATGGTTTGTCTACAAACATTGAAATTAGGAGGTCACAAGCTACAAGGTACAATTCCATCATTAGTTCAAAATTAGACTTCTTCAGAGATTCTAGATTTGGGATATAATAACATGTAGGGAACCATCCCAAATTGGATAGGGAATTTAATTGGCCTTCGAATTTTGGTGTTGAGATCTAATAAATTCAAAGGTGGAATACCCTTAGTGTTGACAAAATTAGAAAATCTTCAAGTCTTGATTTTATCAAATAACAATCTATGTGGAGCTATTTCATGTATCTTACGAAACTTGAGATCAATGGCAAATCAAACAAAAAGTGCAAAAGTCCTCGAGTTCTCAAATTCAAGCTCAATGCCTTATTTAGATAAAATTGAAATGAACAACGAAGGGATATTTCTAGAATATGTGAAATCTTTGGCATTGGTTCGGTGTCTTGATCTCTCAAACAACAACTTCTCAAGTGATATTCCTTAAGAAATTAGATTCCTCATTGGTCTAGGGATTCTCAATTTATCAATGAATCATCTCCATGAAAAAATTCCTACTTCTTTTGGAAACCTTGTGCAATTGGAGTCACTTGATCTTTCAGATAACAATCTTATTGGAAATATCACTAATTAACTAAAATATCTCACATTTTTTAGTTACTTGAACATATCTTGTAATAATTTTTCAGGTAGAATACCACAAGGAGCTCAATGGTTAACATTTGATGAGAGATCATTTTCAAACAATGCAAACCTTTGTGGACTTCAGATCAAAATAAATTGTTCACCTTCTCCTCCTTCAAATCAAATTTATGATGAAGATGTGAGTGAGCACGAGTGGGAGGAACATGTGTGGTGGGAGGTGGGAATTGGATTGAGCTTTGGATTTGGGTTTTCAGTTGTTATTGGAGTATTATGTTTCAAAAAAAATTGTAGAAAAAGATGTTTCAAAGTTATGGATGACATTATTGTCATTCTTGATCAATCTATTCAAAAAAGGATCTTTTAATAATTATTTTAATACCCCTCTCTCTTTCACTTCCCCTTCTCTTTTACCTAAAATATTTCCTCTATGAAGGTTGTGTAGTGGATGTATGTGTACTTTCTTATCTTGTTATTTTTGGTGGAAAACATTAATTTAAATATTAGATTAAGTAGTACCTCAATCTATAAGATGACTTAAAATAAATATTGGAACTAAATTCAATTGTTTATTAGTTCCTATCAAGGCAGGATACTATTGCATCCATCAATCTAATTTTTTAATTAGTTCAACCAATCAGAGAAAATAATTAAAAATTTTGAACAAAAAACTTATAGTCCAACTCTTATTTTTGTTTTAAATAATTTGTTTCTCCTATTTTTCTTTTATCTTATTGGCTAGAGTAAATGAAAAATTCAAATTTTCTCAAAAAAATCATTTTAATGCATTTAATTCATTAATGATATGATTAATATGTATATGAGTAATAGTTATTTATGAATATGCAAATATGATATTGTTTTTGTTTTACATATTAATTCAAATTTATTTTACAATAACATTTATCATATTTATTTTATCATTTATTTTTATTAAAATTTATTCTTAATTAAAGTGTATTTTTTACTAAAGTATTTTAATTAAAAGTTTTATTTTATAAATTTTATTTAAATAAGTCATTCTTAGTTTACAAGTAAAATAAAACAAAGATAAATGTAAATAAGTATAATAAATTTAATATTAAAATAGATAGGTAAAAAGTTCATAATAGGGGGAAAATATATTAGTTGATATTTACATTTTGAGGCATGTGAAGAATTAGTTTCTAGCTCAATAAGTGATTATTTGTTGAGGAAAATAAGCCAAGTTGATCTTTCCTCCTTTATTGAGAAGTTGTGATAATGCAGATCTTTGTTCAAAAGCACGAGTTTTTAGAGACTCTCTATCAAACTCAATTCCACAACCACGTGAATAATTCTGGAATTGGTGTAGGAATGTGCAATGTTTCAGCAAAAGTTTGCAGTTTATGTGGAGAAACATCCTTTTCCTTAAGATCTTCTTTTGACTAGGCTCTTTCCTCTTTAAATCAGTTTTTGGACGAAGATTCTTCTTCTTTAAGTGTCGAGGAGTGGTGATATGAGTGATCAAAGTTTCAGTTTTGAATAGATTGATTTGAGAACAATATACCTTGTTTTAACACCCAAGGTTACTAAGTCGAATACATGGTTTAATATTCCCCTATTGATATGACTAAGTGCGTCAAATGATGTAATGAAGTTCCCTGATGAAGGATGATTTGTCCTGATATTGGAAACTAGATTGATTTGACTAACTTAGATAACTAGCTAAGTATTTGATGTTGATATTGGTTGAAGTTGTGAACTTAGATCACTAGTTGGTATCCTATGATTTTGTTTAAAGAAACCCTATCTTTGACAATTGAATATGAGAGAAGACCTAACATGGTATCCAAAGATGGTTTCAATTTTCTGAAAAAGTTGATAACCTGCTCTTTGTCTGAGACAATTTTTTTAAGGATGCACTAAAACAAATGGAGTATGAATGCTAAAATATGTGTCAAATGTGCTACTCTGATCTTCTCATGTGCTAAGTTGTCTGGAAAATGCGCTAATTTTTTTTTGCTTATGCACTACCTCACATTTTATGACTATTGATATTTTGAATTTTTTTATGAGGACTACTAGCTATTGGATGCACCGAATGTGCTAATGTTTACTTTATAATCTCTATTAAATGAATAACATGTGCTACATGGTTGTTTCAAAGTGATGCACTAAGATACTTTGAGTTTGAAATATTTTGACACTTGACTTTTGTTTTTGTAAAAAAATTGTTTTCTCAATGGATGATTTTTTGAAGATGATTTGAAAACATAGTAGCAAGTAATAAGACAATTTGTCTAGTCTAAATAATAAGTGTATGTTCAATAGGATATTTTCAAATCCCTATTTGTTTCCACTGGTTTGAACAAGAAAAAAATATCAAGCCGATTCTCTAATCTCAAGGGTCATCAATAATACCATAGCTCACACTTGATACTCCTTCAGCTCAAATAGCCCCATCACACCCTAAGGTACGCTTTTTTTTTTTTCCTTTTTCTAGAAGTTGAAGAAAAGAGAATTGGTTCTCAAATGGATCATTTTCTTGGGAGATGTATGGTGAGTGTCTTGGGGTGGATTCTTCCACACCCTTGCACTATGATATTAGAAATGTTTGGATAACTGACTCGGTGAGGCTTCTACTCTTAAAGCTCTTAATAAGGATTTTGTTTGGTCTTCAATGATAAACTCCATCAGGAGGCTTCCCAACCTTCAAAACAAATGCTTTATGTATCTCAAGGATAATGGGGGAAGACTAATCACTGAGAAAAATCATTGTCATAGCCATAGTTGATTATAGTGGGGTAGAATACTTGGTGTTAGCCATTCCCCACTTAGATCGTTCCCCTCTCACTGACCTTATGGGCTTCTCGGGAGGGTAGGCCTGCTAAAGTTTTTATCTTATTGCAAGAAATGAAATAAAGAAAGTAAATAGTGAGTTTGGATTTTTGCTCACCTAGTTAAAGGGAGAGCATATTCCTATCACTTTCTAGTCACAATGTGTATACACCTAAAAATGGTCTGAAGACAATTAATTGAATAAGAAATTATTTGATTAGTCCTCCTTCCCAATTTAATTGAATTCATTAGTAATTTGATTAAATTCCCCAATTCATCTACTTATTAATAAATCTAAGGATTTATTTAATAGGTTCATTTCAATAATCCCCTTTAATTAATTAATTCAAATTAATTAATTCCCCCCACCAAATCCATTTCTTCTAAATCACATAATTAATTAAAACAAATCAAATTCATGAGTTGTTGAAATTAATTAACCTTTTCCTATTATTTGAATTTTTAAATTCAAATTTCTCAAATTCTCCTAACATTTAACCACCTAACCTAACCACTCCTAAACCTAACCCATTTCATCTAACCCCGGGTTTTCTTAACCTCATCCTAGTTTGCACATCCTAACCACCATGTCCCCTTTCCATGGACACTTTTCCCTCTCATAAGCAAAGCTTCTAGACACTTGTCATCAAGTGTTCCCTTCGAACCAACCCCTTTTCCTACCTACCACCAATTGTCCCCTTCCAACCAGCCTCTTCTCAACCCACCTCCAATTTAACCATTGATATCTTCAGATCAAATTTCAACCATTGATTCATGCCACATCACCCCTGACCTTGGCAAATCCTATAAATAGACCCCATTTTGGAGTTCAAAGGCCCCCGATTGATTGATCCCGATTTTCATATCCCATCTCATCTTCATCTTATGTATTGTTACTATATGCATCTAGCTTCTAGTTTATCATTTTAGCAATGTTATCATGCTCATTTTAGCTTTAATCTTATCTTATCTCTTAGCATAATCCTAGAATCATATAGCTTAATCATGTTATCATGATGGATCATGCATCTTCATCATTTAAATTCTCCATTTAAGTGTAGTCAAGTCACTAGAGTTTGCATATCAAGATCTGAGAGAAAAATTCACACTCGCATTTACTAGGAGGTGATAGATCACTTAGCTATGGTTTTATCTTTCATTGTTTCAATTCACTAACCATTGCTTGTAATGATTTATTGAGTGCATTGTGTTTGCAGGTACAGGTACACTTCATAGAGCATGACACAATGAGTACATGTTCTTTTTACCTTAATGTTACAAAATGATCTAAATGCTATTTGGAAATTTTGTTCCAACCAAGATGGTGTTTATTTTACCTAAGATAGAAAAAATGAGAAGATCATAATTTTTGATTTTTTTGTGGAAAGAAAAGTTGGTCAACAAAAGAAATCACCAATGATAAATTACTATGATGAACTTTTGAGAAAACTCCCAACTTGATATGGATTGTTCTTTGTTACCTTTGCAAAATCAAACAATGTCTTATTCTTTTTATCCTTTGGAAATGAAGAAAATTTGTCTTGTTCTTTTTACTAGCACCAAAAGACAAATCTGAACTAACTTGCAAAATAAATGTTTGATTTGCTGTTCTTTTTAATTTTGCAAGAAATTAAAATGAGGTCCTTTTTAGAGCCTAAAAAGAGAATGTGAATCTTTTTAACTGCACTAAACTAAATGTGGAGTTTTTTTTAGCTTTTGTGAGAAAGGAAACATGAATTCTTTTTACCAACCTTTAAAAAGAAAAGTAAAAAATTTATTCTAAGTCCTTTAGCACCTACAATAAAGGTTAGTTCCTACAAAGCCTGCAAATTGTTAGTCAAGATTGTGGGCTCACAAGCCTAACTATTCGTTCTCTCTATCTTACAAACAAAAACCATTTGTTGGTCATGCACTAAAAAGTGAGACAGATGTGCTAAATAATGAAACAAAAGCACTATTTTTAAAATCCTACGTGCTACACAAAGGCTCAAATGTGGTGTTCTGATACTTGTATGCACTAAAGAGAGATAAAAATATGTGTTGGGATGAGACTGCTATGTACTAACTTATCATTTATATGTGTTATAATGTAACACAAATGTGCTAGAAGATATCGTGGATGCACTAAATTGTCCTGCAGATGCACTATTCTGAGTTTCTTCCTTGAAATTTGTCTTCAACCTGCATGCAAAATGATTATAAATTTAGGGATGAGCCCCATGGTGGGCACCAAAAATGTATGCCAGAATAGTGGTGTTAGTTGATTAATCAAAAGATCAAGAAACTAACATACCAATGAAACTTTTAGATATAAAGACTAACTAAGATAAACTAGTTAAACAAGCTAATCTTTCAAAGCGTGTCTTATTGTTCTCTATCTCATTGGATTCCTCAAGTCAATGGTTGCTCTGAGATCATTGAGAAACTGACTTTGGAATGACAACTCCAAGAATGAGTGATAATGGATGAAAATGATTGATACTCAAGATGCACCTAAGATCTATAAGATTATAACAAAGCTAGCTATGATGAAGATTTTGTTGTGATAAAGAAACTAACAAGCTATGCTAACATAATATATTCTAAACATGATAAAATACTAATATACTTCTAATTGATTAAGATGATGATTAACAAAGAGAGGCAATTCTTGATGAAGTAGACTATAATATGGATGCATGAAAACTTGGATTGTGATAATGAAGGAAATGAGGCCTATTTATAGAAGAAACGAGCAATTGGATCCTTAAGATTGAATAATCTTAACAAGGGTTAGGATTGAATGATAATTAATCCATGTTTACAATTTTCACCAATGAAATGGTGACAATTTTCAACATGAGATGGCTTGAGAGGAGAGAGAAGAGGCATTAGATGCCTGAAAAGACACGATGGTTACCCTAGTGGGTAAGGTTAGGGTTGAGTTATTAGATTATCCTTTTGTCCAAAGGATAAATTCTTATGCAAAAGTTAATGGATAAATATTGTCAAAGCAATGAATTATTGAAGAGACTCATGAGTTAAAGAGTGGTTAAATTATAGAGAAAGTCTCTAACCCAGGGTTGAGTTTGAGTTAACCATAAATGGTTATATAAGAGCTTTTAATCGTTTGGAAGATTTTAGAGGTTAACCATTTGAAGACATAAAGCCTTTAATGGTTATTGAAGATTCTAAGGGTTTTTGAGAAGTGATCCTTTTCTTAAGGATTGTGCAAATGTTTAAGAGGTAATTATGCTTAATTAGAAGGGGTTATAATATTCTAGAAAAGGTTTAGGCATGCAAGTGGATTTTTTAGGAGAATCCAAGTGGGAGGAATTTTGACTTTAATTGAAATAAATTGATTTATTTAGAAAGGAGGGTTACGACTTGTATTGGAAGGATATTTAAATAAATATTAATTTATTGAAATGCAATTAGATTTTTAATTAAATGTAAATTTAATTAAATATGAAAAGGGTGACTTAATTAAAGAAATATGATTTATTTAATTAAAGGCTAGAATGTGGCCAAATGAATTAAATCAAATAAATTGAATAATTTATTTAATTAGTAGAGGAAAGGGGGGTTTAATTAATAGAAGAATGATTTTAATGGATAAAATAAACATTAAATATTTATTTAATTAGATGGTCAGATTTATACGTCTATAGTTACATTTTATGACACTAAATTTAGCCACCATTTTGGGAGTATGAGTCTACACTCATACTCACAAGAGAGAGAGAGAGAGAGAGAGAGAGAGAGAGAGAGAGAGAGAGAGAGAGAGAGAGAGAGAGAGAGAGAGAGAGAGAGAGAGAGAGAGAGAGAGAGAGAGATTTCATTTTTATTTCAAACAAATTATGTACCTTTAGATCAAACTAGGTAGAGGAAGGATATTAAATGGGAGATGGGTTGGAATTAGACATAATTTGTTGAGGTGAAATGGATGTAGATATGGCAGATGAATATGAAGTTATAGGATTGATTTGGTAAATGGGTTGGGGTGAGATACATGAATAGTCGAAGGTTGGATAACTTTGATGTATGAATGAGTTGGATATGTATGATTGATATGCTGATTAGAGTGGAGTGGTTTGAGGAATAGGGTTTGATATAGATTCTTGCACTTCTATATCTAATTTTTCAAAAATTTCATGATATTTAAATATGGGCTTTGGATTATGATTAAATAAATATTTGGATGGTGATTGAAATTAAAAGAGGATGACATTTGAAAGGTGAGGTTTTGGGATGATTTTAGATGGGTATTTAGATTAAAATAATGTGATAATGAAGGAAAGGTTGGTTGAGAGAATTGGATTTTGATTTGGAAGCTGAAGGATGCTAGATATTTGGATATGATTTCTAAATGATAATATTTAGGTTAAGGATTATGGATTGGAGGCTTGATTGAGATAAATAAATGGCTAATGGGTGAATGGTTTTTGATGAAGGAGTAAATGGATTAGATTAGAATGTGGTTGGTATGGTATTAGGTTGGAAAGGGTATGTTGGCACCTTCTAATTTTTGAAGAAATTTTGAGGTTGGCATATATGAATTTGCTTAGGCATCAATAGGTACACCATTGAAAAACTATTAGAGAAGGCCCTTTTGAGAGCTAATAAGTTGGGATCCTAGTAAACTTCATGAGAAATCACTTGGAAAATATGTTGGACACATTTCATTAAGTTCATATATCCATTTGCAAGCTCCTACAACCAGTTTTAACATGTTTTTGATGCACCTAGTTTTAGGGGATTGCACAAATTTGCATGGTTCACATTTCCAAGAAAGTTTGAGTAGCCTACTTTGGATGCTTATAACTTGTACCCTATTAATTTTCATAAAGAAGTTCTTGTCCCTTTGGGTTCCTTGCAAAATTATGCACTACCCTGCAAATTTTCAGATTCCCATGATTTAATTTGACCTGTTTGCCAAAGAAAAATCATTTAGAATTTGTTGTTTTCTGCAAATCAGACTATCAAACAACAGTTTAGTACACTTTTTCGAATTTTTTATTTCGCACCTGGTTCACCTGCAATCAAAAGTGGTATTACACCATGAATATCTATATGTTTTCTACCATCTACCCAATTTGTAGCCCCCCAGCTCTTCGTTTGGTCAGTTTTCAAGGCTCAATCCATATGGACTTTTTTAGTGTTTAAGAAAGAACATGTTCAGAAGTTGTAGAGTAGGCAAATTTGAGGGTGAATAATTTTCACATGTGATCAAATTTGATCAAGCCTTCTTGCGTACATACTCAGGGTACCTAAATGTACTAGTGTGTCAGATGGTGGCCTCTGAGATGGTGATTTGACATTTTTCCTAATTAGTGATTGGAGGCACTTCAATTTGTTTTCACCAGTGCAACTTTTCAGGATGACCAAGTGGGCCACTTTGAGCATTAATATCTTTCACCCAGATGATTATTTTCTGATACCAATTGGTTCTTGTGATTATAGGCAATGAAATGAGTGTGTGTGCTAGTTTGCATCTCTTCATGTTTTCATCTGCTATATTTTCAAAATTATTTTGAAATAGGGTTTGGAAGGGGTCCTGCTAGGTTTCAGTGCAGTAACAAATAAGTAAAGAACTTTGGGGATTAAAATATTGCAACTCATTAAGTGTCAAGGGAATCCATTTCAGAGGGTGATTTTCAGTATATCAGTCTATATGCGTGTTAGATGGCATGGTCTCAAGTGGCCATTTGAGTTGTTTTTGAAGGCGATTTTTGGGGGTCCAGAGGTCGTTTTGGTCATTTTTGCAAAATGGTAAAAATTAAGTTTCAATGACTAAATTTTGCAGACGATTGATCCGAATGGTTGTTCTAATGGTTCTAGATTACTTTTCAGGCTAGTTGTTTCAGAACAAATTCTTTTTTTAGTCAAGCCATGAGGGACCCAACTTGCCGCATCAAACAATGTAGTTATGATTGCAAGGTTGGTGGTAGTATTTATTATTTAAGTCATTATTTTGATTTTAAATAATAATACCTATGAGGCAAATGGGAGATCAATAGGCTTGTTTCAAGAAGTTCTTTTTAATAATGTTTTGAATTAACATTATTAAATGTATTATTTTGAGCCAAAGTATCATTTCAATCATTTTACTATGATTCTAAATGGAAAATATATGACATTTGGTGGGCCCCAAATTATTTTTAAAAAAATCAAAACCAAAAGACATAAGATGCAAGTGATAATATAATTTAAAGGGCAAATTAAAGGTTTGCCACGTATTGTTGAGATTATTTTTCTTGCAACTTTTGTTTAATCCTTGCCATCTCGTGATCGTGTGATGAGGTGATGTGAGGCAAATAGGCATCGTGGCATTGCAAAGAGAAGGGTGATTTTCTCTAATGTGTGACGGGAGGAGTTTATGGTTTTTTTATCTCATGGAGTCGCCTTGAATCACCAAGTTTTTGTAGGTTGTGCAGAATATGAGAGGCCACTCTGGGGTAGTCACAAAAATTGAATGATCACATTGGTTGAAGGTGATACATGCATCCATCGAAGCACATCCAATGATGAAAATATTTTGTCAAATGTGTAATGAAAATTGTTAATGGTAGAGACATGAATAAAAAATGTGGAAGCTCAGATGAGGTGCGTGATGCTGTGTAAGCTTTTTAGGAGGTGATTGTAACATCTGCATTGAATTTTTTTTTATGCACAAAATTCCTTTTAAATTTGCAAGAAGATGCTAGGATCACTGGATATGTACGAAGCGTATATGTGGAAAAGGCTTCAGAAAATTCTAAGAAAATGTAACTATAGACATATCGCCTCCCACACATTTCTTCCAACAATAAGAAGTGTGATGAATAGAGAGCTTTGGTTAAGGTATGGACACCTAATGAAGCACATAGGACAACGAATGTGCCATGGTAAGCATGTATGCAGATTGTGTGCCGCTGAATTCCTCAACCTTCACAGTATTCTCCTACCCTTTCTATAGCATGAACCTTGATGTAGACACCCATTAAAGTATGGAGGTATTTTGTTGGATGTTGGAATAGCAAGTACCTTGGTTGGCCTTGATGCAAAATATGAAAACAACGATAATAGAAATGTTTGCACAAAATGGATTTGATTCAATGACTTTTGAAGCTTCCAAGAAAATATGATGGCATTAAGCCAAATGCCACACCATTTACCTATGTCAATACATGAGTTTCAAAATAGGGATTATGGAGAGTGGCGTGACCAACCATTAAAGAACAAAGGGTTTGCTGATCCAAAGCCATGTACACATATGTACAAAATGTTGAAGTATGACACATGATTTTGAATTATTTGACTCTATCAATACCTCAAAGAAGCCATGATTGCATAATATGTAGAGACAAATGGATTAATTGAAGATGAAATTGAAAAACAATGCAATATTGTAGGTGAAATATTCAATTACTAGAGATGGTTGAAATAAAAATTCACAAAGGAATTGCAAAGCATGTAGAGGGATAATAAACATCCAGTGATCTTATGGTAAACAGACAGAGAAGATTTTGAAAGGATGAATTTTGTGGGCAAAGGCATTTTGGTGTTTCTGATGCGTTAGTGTGAAATAATGCAGATGTGGGATTTAATTGTAAGATCATACTATTGCATATGATAAGAATGAAGTGAAAAAAGAAATATGATTCTCTATAAATTCATTTACTCAAGTGTAAAGGTGAGAAGTCATTTTAAAGAACATGGATCTATGATTAATTATGATTTTAAAAGTGAAGTTTGATTTCACTTATATAAAGATGAATTGATAATATGACATGAAGGGGTAAGTTTATTTATCCAGGGGGGAAAATGTAGCTTGAAATTTGTTTACAATGTGAAATATTGTTTCACATGGACATAAGACAAAGGGAATATATGAGATACTCCAGCTCAAATAAACAACTGACTTTCTACTCAAGATTATTTCTTGTATACCACAAGGGAATATTTTTCACTGAGTATTATCTAGAGTGGTCTTATTATGAAGGGTGAATATTTCTTTTCTCAACAAGGAAATAATTTTTAATCAAAGGGCATTAGATTGATGAAAGTGAAAATGCTTTAATAATGAGTAAAAGGTTAGTATATTGATTGTGTGGTAAATCATTTTCACTCGGACGTGAAAATGATCTTTTAACAAAGGAAAAAATAAAGTAAAGTATTTCACATAATATAATTTGAAAAGGGATGGGTAAAAGTGAAATGCAGTTACAAAATTACTTTTCAAGCATAAAGTGTATTGCATAAAGGGCATATTCAAAAATATGAAATTAATGTGAAAGATAAATAATTTTGTTTTCATAAGGAATGCATTCACGAGAAAGGTGTTTCGGCTACAAATAAAGAAAAGGGTGATATCTTTCATAAAAGAAGAAATGCATTCACGAGGATGACCAAAAAGAGGAATATTTTCAGTTGAAAGATATTTTGGAAAGCGCAGATCAACACAAAAATGTAGGGAATGTTTTTCAATTGCAGAGAGAGGGGAGAAAGGACAGTTGTTAAATGCAGATTAAAGTTGAAGAAAGACACATGACATCAGCAAGGCAGATTTGAAGAAGACAGGTGGTTGCAATAGAAGGAATATGGAATGTCTTTCTCTCCTATATCTTCTCTTCTTTTCTCATTGTAAAAGGTTTTGAAATTTTTCTCTTGTATAACGTCTATAGGTAGCTCTTGTCTAGAGGTTTTAGATCCATGTAGTAGACTGATTATTTTGAGAAGCATGTAATGAATTTTGGAGAGAAAATTTTATATTGAGTCCATTGTTCAAGTTTTTTGCAGGAATTTGAATAATGCAATGTAAAGTTTATGTGGCAGAAGTAGCATTTGGAATAAATGAAAATATGGTTCAGATGTAGTTTCTCTCCATTGTATGATTCTATCAGTTTTTGAGTGAAATCAACCAAGGATTTATTTTATTCAGTACATTGTTGTGATGTATGTGGCTTTCTATTTATGATTCAGCCCAAGGGGTCAACTAAATTGCTTAAATAGAGTTCTAGAATGATTGAGCTTATGCAACGATTTAGGTAAGTAGTTTTAGATGTAAATCATTGATGAGATACAATGTAAGGCACTGTTATCTAGGATCTAATAGTTGTTGGATACAGTCTTGTCATATGTTATTTTATATTTCCATAATTTAAAGTTGCCCAATTGAATGAGGCACTGATCACATCTAGCAATTATGCTTACAACCAGTGTTGTTGTCAAAATCATTAGCTCTTTTTACAAGCTTTATCTTATGTATGTATGTATGTTTATGAGTTGAAACGTCTCATGGCTCCAGGAAGTTGAGGAACATTCTCCTTTTTTATTGAGCCCATATGAGAAACATCAATTCTAATAGCTTGAAGAGTTGTTCGTTCTCATTGCTCCACTTTAAGTTGCAGATAAATGGATGATTAGCCATTATTTAACATCTCCTTAATTTATTGTTGAGCCTTTCGGTGAGATTATCTACTTTATTTAATATTATTTTCAAGTGTAGTGCTAAGATTGTAAATGCATTAAGGGACCACCCTCCCAGGTCTTACAGTGCCCACAGTGTAGAAGGATCTTGTATCGTTGTTAATTTGGTCCAAGTCCTTGGAAATTTTTTATAATCGAGGCTAGCAACCTCATAGGAAGTGGAGAGATCAACTTGGTTGCTGGATAAGTGTAAAACCTAATTTGGGAACCAACAAAAATGGTGACTCTACTGGAGAAATAGTTGTATGGAATCTCTGGAAAAGAATTGAATTTGTAATTAATTTCTACAGTGATCTATCCGAGTCACCGACATAAATGGTGACTTTGCTTGGGAAAATATTGCATAAAGTTTTCTAGATTTTTCTATGGTTTGATGGTTGATCTTTTCTCCCATGTCATAGGACCCAAATATTTTGCTTCATAGAGTTATGAGATTCTTAATATGTCCCTTGTTAGTCGAGTCAATTCTCATAAATATTGCCAAAGAATCTATTATATTTCATCTTTCAATGCAAGTTTGTCTAGATTTGTGCCTATTTCATGATTATTTTAATACCTCACAATTAGTGAGTGGCCACTTTGAGATCTCTGTGCTAGTGTGCATTATTTGAAGAAGAACCAAAGAATTTATAGTAGAGATGAAGCAAAGTTGAGCTCTTATGATGAAGTACCCTGGCAAGTTAAGGATGGAATCCATATGAATGCCATATCATGATAAGGAGGTGTTGCAGTGCTAGTTTTTGAACAAATTTGACCCGTGAAGAAATTCCATCTTTTCAAATATTTGTCCTCTGCAAAGAGATGGAAAATCTACCAAAGAACCTAATGAATATGTCGGGGTAGCTCCTGATCTACCAATATTTCCAACCAGAAAGTTGATTTGTAGCCACTACAATATTTTCAGGTATTTTGACTTTCATGAATCAAATGTATTTCTATGAAAGTCATTTGTAGAAAATGTTTCCCTACCTAGTTTTGTATCACTAAGTAAAAAGGGAAAGTGTTATTTTTCAGATTTGCACACTTCTTAGTTTCATCTTTCAGTTATATGCTTATATTAAGAGAAGTATGCAGTCTTTGTAATAGGTTCATTCAAAATTCTTAAGTCTAATATTTTAGTCTTATGAATGTTCTGCTCTTACTTAAGACTTTGTTGAAAAAGAGAGTCAATAAATGTGTAACTATGAAGTCTAAATGAGAAGCTTGTAAAGACAAACAAGATGTATGGTTGTAATATTGTCCCTAGTATAATGAGTGATCAACAACTTGAGGGAGGTCAACCTAGAAGGTTTTTCATCCCTAAATAGTATAGACCTTTAAGTTTTAGCAACATTGAAGGGTACCCACATCCCTTCCCCATTGAGATTAAGGATCATGTACCTTTGTTTCATGCACAAGAATTTGAATCAGCACTCCACCATGTTAAGTTATTCAAAGAGTTTGTTGAAGACTACCAACTTTGCAATGAAGATATAATCATGAAGTTCTTTGTGAGATCATTGAAAGATAGTGCAAAAGACTAATATGAATGTTTAGCAGCACAAAGTGTGTCTTCATGGGATTGCTTCAAGAGGTTTCTTTTAGAGAGATTTAGCTTTGATATAGTTAGTTAGAAGTAGCCTCCTAGTCCTCAAATTTTTCCAACATGTGAGGATACAATGTATGCACAAGAGCAACATGTGTCAAGTATTGAATGTGAATCTCAAAGAATGTGTATCCCTATTGTCCCAACTTATACTTTTCGGCAGTATGAGCAAGTTTATCAGCCCCAAATAGCATAAGATCAAAGATTCTATGTGGAGAAACCAATGGTGTATGTGAACGCTCAGCTAGACATAAAAAAAACAAGTGGGTGAACAACCTTATGCACTGTTGTCCAGATTTTTTAAGGCATTGCAAAATATTCCTATGAGTTATATGCTTCAAGATTCTGAGTGGGTAGACTTATATTTTCAAGTCTATGAACTTGATATTGTTCATTGGCCAAAGAGAACAAAACTGACTAATATGGATCAAATGGTTGTATGGATTGATATATTTGAAGATGTCAAGTCTAAGATGCAGCAAGATGGTGAAAATTTGCATGCTGATAATGACAAGGTTGAGCAAGAGTGTGATGATGTTGCATGAGTTAATAATGATGCTCCCTATGTTGTTGAAAATCAGTCACATGATCAACATGAAGGAGATAATATGTGTGAACAACAAATGGTTGAAGAGCATGAACCTGAAAATGAATCCCATGATAGCCTAAATGAAGATGGATATAAATATCTACAAGGACAACATTTTTTTTTGGATGAAAACTATGATTTTGAGAAGGTTGTTGGAGATGCAATTTCCCATAACATGATAGACACATGCTCTCATAAATCCGGTAGGTTTTTAGTTGAAGAGGATATTTGTATGGGACATGTTACTGAGAAAGAGGACACATGTTCTATCAGCAGTGAAGGAATCTCAGACTTGCTAGCAGTAGAGTACTTGAGATATGCACATGGAAAGAGTGATGAACTTATGCACCCTGCTGATTTGGTTTTTGACAGTGAGGTTGTCTCTTATGATGCTTTAAATAGTGCATCTACTATCAATATCCTTCACATGATGGAACTAGCTGATATGAAAGAAGACAAAGAGATTGAATGCATGGGATTGTTTTGATTTCAACTTTGACATGTGTGCTGATAATAAGGATTTACATGCTAATAAACACTCAATTGTTTCTTTTAACAGCATGTGTATAGATGCTAATGATGGCGCTCTTTGTGAGAATGCTAGTGCACATGAGGGGGAAGTGGATCTTGGTGGCTATGATCAAAGTGGTGATGGGATGGGAGAGTGTGATAATGAGTCCAATTTACCAAGTAGATGCAAACCCCCAGCCCAGTGTATTGAACCTCAGGATAATAAATTTTTATGTGAGTGGAAAGACAAAATACATGCATATGAGAGGATCAGTTGTGATCCTTTTCCCTCTCTTGATAACAGTTTTCTTAGTGTGTACAATGGGAGGGTGGATTCTTTTGAGAGTTCCTATTTTGATGAGAAAACTAATGATTTGAATCAAACCTATATTCTCAGCTGTGTGTTAGATCACGAGTCTTTGTTTTCTTAGCTGAGTGATGTTTTTACAGAGTGTGATAGTGATTTGAGCCATGATGCATGTTATGTTCAGCATGGAAGTGTGTTTTTTAGTGAGTATCACTTGTTTTGGTCACATAATATTTTAAATTTTTAATCATTGCACAAGTTTCAGAAGTTCAACAATGAGTGCAATGATAATTTTAAGCATAGTAGCTAGATAAAAAATGCTAGCATGTTTGACCAATGGCATTCCAACTATGTTATCAGATTGTTTTCAATGTAGTCAAATGAAAACCATGTTTATGATAGAAGAAAGCATTTTCTAATCTTTTCAGATGGTCATGGGCCATCACATGTGGTTTGACCTTCAATCCACAAGCAGCTTGGGGTAGAGTAGACCTTTTTGACTCAATGCCCAATGAAGAGTTTCTTTTTTATTCGAGTTGCTCTGTCAAGGTAATTTCCTTTTGGTATGCTCTGCAATGGTCTACTTCCCCATAGATCTGGAATCTTGCTATCCCCACAAGAGGCATACATCTCCAGTCAGAGCCACTATTAACGCCTTCTAATTTTTGAAGAAATTTTGAGGTTTCCATATATGAATTTGGTAAGGCATGAAGAGGTACACCACTGAAAAGCTATTAGAGAAGGCTCTTTTAAGAGCTAATAGCCTGGGATCCTGGTAAAATTCATGAGAAATCACTTGGAGAATGTGTTGGACACATTTCATTATGTCCATATATCCATCTGTAAGCTCCTATAATCAATTTTAACATGTTTTTGATGCACCTACTTTAGGGGATTGCACAAATCTGCATGGTTCACATTTCCAAGAAAGTCTGAGTAGCCTACTTTGGAGGCTTATAACTTGCACCCTATTAATTGTCATGAGGAATTTCTTGTCCCTTTGGGTTCCCTGCAAAATTATGTACTTCCTTGCTCATTTTTAGATCCCCATGATTTCATTTGACCTATTTGCCAAAGCCAAATCATTTGCAATTTGTTGTTTTCTGCAAATCAGACAGTATCAAACAGTAGTTAGTACCCTTTTCAGAATTTTGTATTTCACACCTAGTTGACCTAAAATCAAAAGTGGTAGGACACCATGACTCTCTATAGGTTTGTCTACCATCTACCCAATTTGTAGCCCCCCAGCTCATCGTTTGATCAATTTTCAAGGCTCATTCCATATGGACTTTTTCAGTGTTTCAGAAAGAACATGTTCAGAAGTTGCATAGTAGGAAACTTTGAGGGTAAATAATTTTCACATGTGATCAAATTGGATCAAGCCCTCTTGTGTACATACTCAAGGTACCTAAATGTACTAGTGTGCCAGATGGCGGCCTGTGAGATAGTTATTTGACATTTTTCCTAATCAGTGATTGGAGGTGCTTCAATTTGTTTTCACTAGTACAACTTTTCAGGATGGCCAAGTGGGCCACTTTGAGAATTAATATGTTTCACCTGAATGATTATTTTCTCAGACCAATTGGTTCTTGTGATTTTATGCAATGAAATGAATGTGTGTGCTAGTTTGCAACTCTTCATGTTTTCATCTGCTATATTTTCAAAATTATTTTGAACTAGAGTTTGGAAGGGGTTCTGCTAGGTTTCAGTGCAGTAAAAAATAAGTAGCAAAATTTGGGGATTAAAATGTTGCAAGACAGTAAGTGTCAAGGGAATCCATTTTGGATGGTGATTTTTAGTATATCACTCTATATGCCTTTCAGATGGCATGGTCTCAAGTGGCCATTTGAGTTGTTTTTGAATGCGGTTTTCGGGGGTCCAGAGGTGGTTTTTGTCATTTTTGCAAAACAGTAAAAAGTAAGTTTCAATGACTAAATTTTGTGGATGATTGATCCGAATGGCTATTCTAATGGTTCCAGATTAGTTTTTAGGCCATTTGTTTTAGAACGAAATTTTTTTTAGTCGCCCCACAAGGGACCCGACTTGCCACATCAAACAATGACATTATGATTGCAAGGTTGGTGTAGTATTTATTATTTAAGTCATTACTTTGATTTTAAATAATAATACCTATGAAGAAAATGGGAGAACAATAGGCTTGTTTCAAGAAGTTCTTTTTAATAATGTTTTGAACTAACATTATTAAACGTATTGTTTTGAGCCAAAGTATCATTTCAATTATTTAATTATGATTCTAAATGGAAAATATATGACATTTGGTGGCCCAAATGATTTTTTAAAAAAATGAAAACCAAAAGACATAAGATGCAAGTGATAATATAATTTTAAGGGCAAATTAAAGATTTGCCACGTATTGTTGAGATTATTTTTCTTGCAACTTTTGTTTAATCCTTGTCATCTCATGATCGCGTGATGAGAAGATGCTAGGCAAATAGGAATATTGCAATTGCGAAGAGAAGGGTGATTTTCCCTAATGTGTGATGGGAGGATTTTAGGATTTTGTCCTCTCATGGAGCCGCCTTCATCACCGTTTTTTTTCAAGTTGTGCAAAATATGAGAGGCCACTCTGGGGTAGTCATAGAAATTAAATGATCACATTGGTTGAAGGCGATATATGCATCCATTCAAGCACATCCAATAATGAAAATACTTTATCAAATGTGTAGTGCAAATTGGTTAATAGCAGAGACATGAATACAAAACATGGAAGCTCAAATGAGGTACGTGATGTTGTGTAATCTTTTCAAGAGGTGATTGCAGCATCTACATCGAATTTTTTTTGATGCAAAAAATTCCTTTTAAATTTGCAAGAAGATGCCATGATCACTCGATATATATGAAGACTATATGTGGAAAAGGCTTTAGAAACATCCAAGAAAATGTAACTGCAGACATATCGCCTCCCATGCATTTCTTCCAGCAATACGAAGTGTGATGAATAGAGAGCTTTGGGTAAGGTATGGACACCCATCGAAGCACATAGGACAACGAATGTGCCATGGCAAGAATGTATGTAGATTGTGTGACGCCAAATTCCTCAACCTTCATAGTATTCTCCTACCCTTTCTATAGCATGAACCTTGGAGCATGACTTAGACACCCATTGAAGTATCGACGCGTTTTGTAGGATGCTAGAATAGCAGGTACCTTGGTTGGCCTTGATGTAAAATATGAAAGTAGTGATAATAGAAATGTTTGCACAAAATGGGTTTGATCCAAAGGCTTTTGAAAATTCCAAGCAAATGTGATGGCATTAAGCCAAATGCCATGCCCTTTACCTATGTCAATACATGAGTTTCAAAATAGGAATTATGGAGAGTAGCATGAGCAGTCATTAAAGCATAGAGGGTTTGCATATCCAATGCCTTGAAGGCATATGTGCAAAAGGTTGAAGTATGGAAAATGATTTTGAATTATTTGACTCTATCAATACCTCAAAGAAGACATGATTGCATAATATGTAGAGAAAAATGGATTAATTGGACATGAAATTGCAAAATAATGCAATGTTGTAGGTGAAATATTTAATTACCAGAGATGGTTGAAATAAAAATTTACAAAGGCATTGCAAAGCATGTAGAGGGATAATAAAGATCCAGTGATCTTATGGTAAACAAATAGAGAAGATTTTGAAAGGATGAATTTTGTGGGAAAAGGTATTTTGGTGTTTCTGACGCATTAGTGTAAAATAATGCAGAGGTGGGATTTAATTATAAGATCATACTATTACCTATGATAAGAATGAAGTGAAAACAAGAAATATGATTCTGTATAAATTCATTTACTCAAGTGTAAATGTGAGAAGTCATTTAAAAGAACACGCATCTATGATTAATTATGATTTTAAAAGTGAAGTTTGATTTCACTTATATAAAGATGCATTGGTAATATGACATGAAGGGGTAAGTTTATTTTACCTAGGGGAAAGTGTAGCATGATATTTGTTTACAGTGTGAAATATTATTTCACATGGACATAAGACAAAGGGAATATATGAGACACTCTAGCGCAAATAAACAAGTGACTTTCTACCGAATACTATTTCTTGTATGCCACAGGGGAGTATTTTTCACTGAGTATTGTCTAGAGTGGTCTTATTATGAAGGGTGAATATTTCTTTTCTCACCAAGGAAATATTTTTTAGTCAAAGGGCATCGGATTGATGAATGTGAAAATGCTTTAATAATGAGTAAAAGGTTAGTATATTGATTGTGTGGTAATCATTTTCACTCGGAAGTGAAAATGATCTTTTAACAAAGGAAAAAATAAAGTTAAGCATTTCATAGGATATAATTTGAAAAGGGATGGGTAAAAGTGAAATGCAGTTGCAAAATTACTTTTCAAGCATAAAGTATATTTCATAAAGGGCTTTTTCAAAAATACAAAATGAATTTGAAAGATAAATCATTTTGCTTTCATAAGTAATGCATTCACGGGAAAATCTTTTTAGCTACAAATAAAGCAAAGGGTGATATTTTTCATAAAAGAAGAAATGCATCCACAAGAAAATCTTTTTAGCTACAAATAAAGCAAAGGGCAATATTTTTCAGAAAAGAAGAAATGCATTCATGAGGATTACCAAAAAGAGGAATATTTTCAGTTGAAAGATATTTTCAAAAGTGCAGATCAACACAAAATGTAGGGAATGTTTTTCAGTTGCAAAGAGAGGGGAGAAAGGATAGGTGTTAAATGTAGATTAAAGTTGAAGAATGACACATGGCATCAACAAGGCAAATTTCAAGAAGATGGGTTGTTGTAGTAGAAGGAATCTAGAATGTCTTTCCCTCCTATATCTTCTCTTCTTTTCTCATTTTAAAAGTTTCTGAAATTTTTCTCTTTTATAGGGTCTATAGGTAGCTCTTGTCCAGAGGTTTTAGTGATAGTTCTGATACTTAATGTAAGTACAGATCCAATAGCCAACAAGATGAGAGGGGGGGTGAATCATACAAACTTAATCATCCATAAAAATGTCAGATTCAACCTCGGTAACATATATATCAGTAATATAACCAAAATTGTTAAACATACAAACTCAAAAGCATATGAACAATATAAACCTCATAACACCAGATTTAACGTGGAAACCCAAATAGAGAAAAACCATTGTGGGATTTCGGACCCAATAAGAAATATACTTTTCTAGAGTATGCTCGGTTAAAAGCAAATCCTGTTAAAGATTACAAACACATTGCTAGATGTGACTCGGTTAAGGGATTTACCTCAGATCTGTTAGGATCTTCACTTTGTTATAAGTGACCTTGTTAAAGGATTTCAAACACTCAATCAAAATGTCACCTTACTAGAGGGTTTACATATAAGACTATTAAGTCCACTCGATTAAGAGATTTTCCATCACTTTCACAAAATAACAGTAATAAAAATCCATCTGCAACTTCACATCTAAAATGCTAAAGAAGATTCCTATTTGTTCAATACAATCTAGACATAGAACTAATCTTGTCTATCTGTTGGGCTTCTAAACTCTGTTATTCTAACAGATCTTCAAGCTTCTGTGCTTGGTAATCACTATGTAGCATCCCTGTGCATACACTTGCCCACATACATTATTTATCAACAGTTTCCTATTTATAAACAATTAGGTAACCGCTTAATCTCCTTGATCACATTTCCCATGATCAATCATAGCCATCAGATCTTTAATCTTGTCCAGGTTCAATGCATCTTTCGATCTTAAAATGTTTTACCCCACCTTGGAACTTGCATAATAGTCTTGGAACTTGTGCCAGGGTATTGCAGTTCAATTTGAGTTGTAGATCTTCATGCCAGCTTTCCATTTCCTTAGATTCATTAACAAACTTCTTCCACGGCTCACCAATCATTTAATCCACTCCAACTCATCAGCTTCCTTCATTAAATACCACATGTAAACATTTAATGCATTTTGTTATAGCTCGGTTACAACTCGGTAACAACTCGATGAATACTAAACTCCACTTGGTAGACATTCTGCCTTCATTAACCGATAGCAATAACCTTAGGGTTTACCGACTAGGTTCTTTGCTTGATAACATAGTATAGTATTAACCTTTACAATTTACAACATATGTATGATGTTAAAACAATCTAAAACATCATGATCTCATCATTGTCTGACTCAGTAGTAGTTGCCCATTGAATACCTTATTCATCCCCTTATTCATCATATTCTTTCCTGTGTCTTTTATCGACATCTTTATAATCTTCATATCATACTTCTCAAGATATGGCAACATCATACTAAATTAGAAAATCAATTTCTTGACATCAATGACAAAATAATAATATCAAGATAGTAAAACATCTTTAATCAGTTATATCCATAATCATCAACAACCTTCTCAATATCCTTAAGAAATGCCAACAATCTTTCATTGTCTATTATAATGCAATATTGCCAACAATCTCCCCCTAATTTGACCTTAATAGATTCAGATTGTTGTGATTCTGAAATGCTGAAATGCTCTCCCCCATACATTAGACTTCTCCTCATTTCTTCAGTCTTCTTCCCAATCTATAGTCTGCTTAGTTTTCTCTTAGTCTTCTCTCCTTATAGGTCTTCTCTCAGTCTTCTCTCCTTTATAGTAGTCTTCTCCCCCTTTGTAGGTCTTCTCCCCCTTTGACAACAATGCCAAAAAAAATAAAGAACTAAAAAATAATTTCTTTCTGTAAGAAGTGATTTCCTACTATTGTGTACCAATTGAGTCTTGGTTAGAGCATTTGTCTTCAATTCTTGTTCCCTATGTAATTCCTGTATTAATTTTTGTACACTTTTAGAAAACATCCTAAAGTGTATAACTCAGCATCAACTCCCAAAAGATATTCAATAGTCATCAGATTGATGCTTTCACTGAATTCGGTCAGTGAGTAGAAGATAGGGGTAGGACCCCTAACTTACTTCTGAGATATTCAAAAGTGTCCTTTGGTAGTGGCTTGGTGAAGATATCTGCTATTTGCTCCTTTGTGCTAACATATTCCAACACCACTTTCTTCTCTTGAGCTTCTTCTCTAAGATAATGATATTTGATAGATATGTGCTTTGTCTTAGAGTGCATAATAGGATTCTTTGAAATATTAATGGCACTAGTATTGTCACAGAATATAGTTACTGGCTCGGTAACTTTCTCATTTATACCTTCCAATAGTTGTTTGATCCATGCAATGTTGGTACAATTCAATGCTGCAGCAACGTATTCAACTTCTGCTGTTGATTGTGAAACACATCGTTGTTTCTTGCTAAGCCAACTCACTAGTCTTTCTCCTAAAAAGAAAGCTCCTCCACTTGTGCTTTTTCTATCATAAATGTTGCCTGCCCAATCAGCATCAGTATAAACTTTTAAATCAAAATCATTTCCTTTCTGATATACTAAGCCATAATCCTCTGTGCCTTTCAAGTATCTAAAAATTCTTTTGATTGTTGTCATGTGTGTTTCCTTAGGATCTACAGAGAATCTTGCAACTATACCTACTGCATGTACTATGTTTGGTCTGTTGTGAACAACATATTGTAGTTTTCCAATCATGGATTGGTAGAGTGTCTCATCAATAGATGCAGATTCATCATTCTTTGGTAATTTATAGTTGGTAGTCATAGGAGTACTTACTAGTTCTGAATCCTCCATTCCAAATTTCTTCAAGATTTCCTTTATGTACTTGGATTGAGTAATGAAAATCTCATTTTTCATTTGTAGTATCAGTAAACCTATAAAATAATTTATCTCGCCGATTAATGACATCTCAAATTCTTTGCTCATTTCATTTCCAAAGTTCTTGCATAAAGAGTCATTTCCACAAAATATAATATCATCAACAAATATGGCTGAGATCAGTATTCCATTTTCACCATTCTTTATGTACATGTTGTTGTTCTACTTGTCCTTATAAAACCAATCTTAATCAAATAAGAGTGCAATCTTTCATACCATGCTCTTGGTGCTTGTTTCAAACCATATAAAACCTTGTTCAATTTACATACCTAATCTTTATTATTGTCTTCAACAAATCCTTCAGGTTGCTCAATGAAAACTTCTTCTTCTAATATTCCATTCAGAAATGCAGATTTGACATCCATTTGATATACCTTGAAGTTCTTGAAAGCAACATAGCCCAACAATGTTCTTACTCCTTCAAGTCTAGCAACAGGTGTAAAAGTTTCACCATAATCAATTCCTTCTTCTTGAGCATAACCTTTGCAAACTAGTCTTGCTTTGTTTCGAATGAATTCTCCTTTTTCATTTAGCTTGTTTCTGAAAATCCACTTTGTACTGATTACATTTTTGTCCTTCGGTCTTGGGATTAGTGTCCATGTGTCATTCTTCTTGATTTGATCAATCTCTTCTGTCATAGCATTTACCCAATCTTCATTGTTAAATGCCTCTTTCACTATTCTTGGTTCAAATTCAGATATCAAACATGTGTTCTGTCTCAGTTTGTTCCTTGTCATCATTGGATCATCCTTATCTCCTATAATCTGACTTGGTGCATGATGTCTTCTGACATACTTAGCTAATACAGGCTTGGTAGGCTTTGTATGATCTTCTTCATCACTCGGTAACTGGATATTCTCTTCATTTTCTTCAACAGTCTTCTTGGTAGGACTTCTTAGTTGAACATAGACAAATTCATCATAGTCTTCTGGTTCCTTGGAATTTCCTTCATCATTTATTTCTGCAAATTCATTAATTTTCACATTTTCACTTTCTACTATTTTGTTAGATGATTTGATCAGACATTTAAATGCTTTTCTTCTGGAAGAATAACCTAGAAATGTTCCTTCTTCACTTTTCTAATCAAACTTGCCATTTCTATCATCTTTATGAACATAGCATCTACTTCCAAAGATTTTAAAATAACTAACATTAGGTTTCTTATCATACCAGATTTCATATGGTGTCTTCAAAGTACCTTTCTTCAATTGAACTTGGTTCAAGGTGTAAATAGCTGTGCTTATTGCTTCTCTCCAAAATGTTTGTGGCACCTTCTTTTCAATCATCAATGTTCTAGCACAATCCACAGTAGATCTGTTTCTTCTCTCAGCTATTCCATTCTGCTGTGGAGTTCTCGGTGCAGAGACTTGTCTTTTAATACCATGATCATTGTAGAATAAGTTGAATTCATCAAATGTGAACTCTCCTCCTCTATTTGATCTAAGACATTTCAGTTGTCTTCCTGTTTCATTTTCAACTCTTGCCTTGTACCATTTAAACATTTGAAAAGCTTCTGATTTTTCCTTTAAAAACATTACTGACATCATCCTTGAATAGTCATCCATAAATAATATGAAATACTTATCACCATAATAACTTTGAACTTTCATAGGACCACAAAGATCAGTGTGCACTAGATCTAAAATTCCCTTAGAAGTGTAAGACTTACTTGTAAAGCTTGATCTTGTCATCTTACCCATCTGGCATCCTTGGCACATACATTCTTAGGTTTTTCAAGCCTTGGTAGACCTCTTACTCTGTGCTTCTTACTTATTTTGATCAGATTATCAAAATTTACATGACAAAACCTTTTATGCCATAACCAAGTATCATCAATCTTTGCATGCAAACACTTATTTTGAGTTGATTCAAGGTGAAATGTATTACCTTTTGTTTGTGTCCCGGTAGCAGCCAACTTTCCATTCTTGTCATGAACTTTGACAATTCCTTTCTGAAATTCTATTCAGTAACCTGTGTTGTTTAGCTATGCTACACTCAACAAATTGTATTTCAAACCTTCAACCCAATAAACATCATTGCATCTTGCATTATCAAGAAGTGTTATAGATCCTTTACCTCTTACCGAACCTGGTGCATCATTACCAAATCTAACATAGCCTCCATCATAATCTTCTAACATAACAAACTTGTGTTTATCTCCTGTCATATGATGTGAGCATCCACTATCTATAATCCAAGAATCATTAGTGTTTATGTGAGATATTAGGGCTTTTTCTTCATGCCTTTCTTCATCTGATCCATCCTTGATAGCCACATAAACTACTTCCTCTGTATTAGTCTCATTTGATTTATCATCATTAGATTCCTCATCAGCTATTAAGCATTTCTTTCTATCTCTTCTTTTGAATTCTTGGTGTCCTCTGTAATGATTATCTTTCTATTTGTCATCGTGGTAATCTCTCTTTTCAGTAAAATCTTTGTTAGGATAGTTAGAAGCCATATGTCCTATCTTATCACAATTGAAACATTTCAAAGGTAGTTTTCCTTTATACTTACCTTTGCCTCTCGATAACCTTTTGGCTAATAGTGCTTCAAACTCTTCTTGCTTTCTGATTTCCTCATACAGTTTGTGTACTTCTTCCATGTTCTTCTGAAATCTTTCACTTGCTCCACTATGATCTCTTTCAGAGTACTTATACTTTCTTTCATTGTAATCATTAGATTCATCAAGATGAAAAGAACTAAATGCAGATTCAACTTTATTTACCGAAGATCCACCGTTATCAAAATTACTTAACTCAAATGCATGTAGCTTACCAATAGTAGCATCCAAAGAAATTGGCATATTAGGTACAAACCTCAATTCATTGATTGCAGAAACTCAGATTGCATAAGCTGGTAGAAGGGTTCTCAACAACTTACTTGTTATATCATTTTCTTCAATAGTTCCACCTGCTCCTTTGATTTGATTGACAATCTCCTTTAGTCTTGTACTATACTAAGTTATGTTCTCACCTTCATTCATCCTCATAGATTCAAGTTGTCCTCTCAGACTGTCTACTTTTTCTCTTTAAACATGTTCATCTCCTCCATATACTGATATGAGCTTATCCCACATTGCCTTTGCATCATTGCAGCCTTCTAGATCATTAAACTCTGAATCGGTCAATGCAAATATTATTTCAATCATTTCTTGAATATGTTCTTGCTTCACCTTTATCTCTTCCATAGTCAATGGATAGGTGCTCAGTGTAACAAAATCATTCTCTAGATAGTATACAACATATTCTCCAACTCCTGATAGATGTAGCTTCATCCTTTTCTGCCATGTAGAGAAACTTGACTTGTTCAGCTTTGGTGCATCCCTCTTATACATCTTTGGATCTTTAACTCAAGTGCCTTTAAACTTTCCTTCCGGATTCCAATGCTCTGATACCAATTGATAGTTCTGATACTTAATATAAGTATAGATCCAATAGCCAACAAGATGAAAGGGGGGGGTGAATCATACAAACTTAATCATCCATAAAAACATCATATTCAACCTCGGTAACATATATATCAATAATATAACCAAAACTGTTAAACATGCGAACTCAAAACATATGAACAATATAAACCTCATAACACCAGATTTAATGTGGAAACCCAAATAGGGAAAAACCACTGTGGGATTTCGGACCCACTAAGAAATATACTCTTCTAGAGTATGCTTGGTTAAAAGCAAATCCGGTTAAAGATTACAAACACATTGCTAGATGTGACCCAGTTAAGGGATTTCCCTCGGATCTGTTAGGATCTTCACTTTGTTAGAAGTGACCTTGTTAAAGGATTTCAAACACTCAATCAGAATGTCACCTTGCTAGAGGGTTTACATATAAGATTGTTAAGTCCACTCGACTAAGAGATTTTCTGTCACTTTCACAAAATAACAATAATAAAAATCTATCTGCAACTTCACATCTAAAATGCTAAAGCAGATTCCTATTTGTTCAATACAATCTAGACATAGAACTAATCTTGTTTATCTGTTGGGCTTCTATACTCTATTATTCTAACAAGTCTTCAAGCTTTTGTGCTCGGTAATCACTATGTAGCATCCCTGTGCATACACTTGCCCGCATACATTGTTTATCAATAGTTTCCTATTTATAAACAATTAGGTAACCGCTTAATCTCCTTGATCACATTTCCCATGATCAATCATAGCCATCAGATCTTTGATCTTGTCTAGGTTCAATGCATCTTTCAATCTGAAAATGTTTTACCCCACCTTGGAACTTGCATAATAGTCTTGGAACTTGTGCCAAGGTATTGCTGTTCAATCTAAGCTATAGATCTTCATGCCAACTTTCCGTTGCCTTAGATTCGTTAACAAACTTCTTCCATGGCTCACCAATCATTTAATCCACTCCAGCTCATCAGCTTCCTTCATTAAATACCGCAGGTAAACATTTAATGCATTCTGTTATAGCTTAGTTACAACTTGGTAACAACTCAGTGAATACTAAACTCCACTCGGTAGGCATTCCACCTTCATTAACCGATAGCGATAACCTTAGGGTTTATTGAATAGGTTCTTTGCTTGATAACATTGTATAGCATTAACATTTACAATTTACAACATATGTATGATGTTAAAAGAATCTAAAACATCATGATCTCATCACTATCTGACTCGGTAGTAGTTGCCCATTGAATACCTTATTCATCCCCTTATTCATCATATTCTTTCCTATGTCTTTTACCGACATCTTTATAATCTTCATATCATACTTCTCAAGATATGGCAACATCATACTAAATTAGAAAATCAATTTCTTGACATCAATGACAAAATAATAATATCAAGATAGTAAAACATCTTTAATCAGTTATATCCATAATCATCAACAACCTTCTCAATATCCTTAAGAAATGCCAACAATCTTTCATTGTTTGTTATAATGCAATATTACCAACATTTAGATCCATGTAGTAGACTGATTATTTTGAGCAACATGTAATGCATTTTGCAAAGCAAATTTTAGATTGAGTCCAGTGTTGAAGTTTTTTGTAGGCATTTGAATAATGGAATGTAAACTATTATGTGACATAAGTAGCATTTGGAATAAAAGAAAATATGGTTCAGATCTAGCTTCTCTCCATTGTATGATTCTATCAGTTTTTGAGTGAAATCAACCAAGGGTTTATTTTATTCAGTGCATTGTTGTGATGTATGTGGCTTTTTGTTTATGCTTTGGCCCAAGGGGTCAACTAAATTGCTTAAATAGAGTTGCAAAATAATAGAGATTATGCAAGTATTTAGGTAAGTAGTTCTAGATGTAAATCACTGATGAGATACAATGTAAGGCAGCGTTATTTTGGATGTAATAGTTGTTGGATAAATTCTTGTCATATGTTATTTTATATTTTTCATAGTTTCAAGTTTCCCAATGGAATGAGGCACTGATTACAACTAGCAATTGTGCTTACAGTCAACATTTTTGTCAAAATCATTAGCTCTTGCTACAAGCTTTGTTTGAATCAGAATATCTTTTATTTTATGTATGTGTGTTTATGAGCTGAAATGTCTCATGGCTCTAGGAAGTCGAGGAACATTCTCCTTTTCTATTGAGCCCATATGAGAAACACTAATTCTAATACCTTCAAGACTTGTTCATTCTCATTGCTCCACTTTAAGTTGTAGATAAATAGATGAATAGTCATCATTTAGCATGTCCTTAAATTGTTGTTGAACCTTTTGGGGAGATTATCTGCTTTATTTAATGTTATTTACAAGTGTGGTGCAAAGATTGTAAATGCATTAGGGGACCAACCTCCCAAGTCTTGTAGAGCTTGAAGTGTAGAAGGATCTCGTATCCTTGTTAAGTTGGTCCAAGTCCTTGAAATTTTTTATAATTGAGGCCAGAAACCTCATAGGAAGTGGAGAGATCAACTTGGTTGCTACATAAGCGTAAAACCCAATTTGGGAACCAACAGGTTATTGGATTAAGATAATGATGATGAAGGATGAGGATTAAGGTGATAATGGTTAAAGGATGAATGGTGTGATGATATTGGTTAAAGGATACTGCTACTCTTGGAGGGGAATCACATGCCACAGATATACTCGTCATGGGATTCATATGGATCTTAATGTGTTTTAAATCATTGTTCCTATAGTTTCATTTATGTCCTTCTCTATAATGTCACGTGTGAGGAATTCAAGCAGCCAAATATGCTCTACTTTATTCCAGCTGCAACATTTGGAGTAACTCGATCTAAATGGCATTAACTTGTCCCCTCTTTCCCTTCACATCTTTCAAGACTCAATAGATTGAGGTATTTGAGTTTGAATAATTGTGAGCTTAGTGGCCCAATTTCAAATGAGATTGGGAACATGTCTAGCTTAAAATTTCTAGACATCTCCAAGAATTCTACTCTTGGTTGCCCAATTCCAATTGATATTGGCAACATGTCTAGTTTGAAATTTCTTGACATCACTGGCAATTCAGATTTGATAAAATATCTTTTAATAAACTATTTTTACACTCCTTCCCCTTCCATTTTCCTTAAAATTTCCCTCTAATCCTATCCTCTATGAAGCTTATATAGGGGTTGTATATGTATTTTCTTACTATTAATTTTTATTTCTTTTTTGTAGAAAGGAATAATTTAAATATCATATTATAGTTATCTTCATCAACACCATGGAATATAATATGTATCAAAAGTTATATTCAATTGTATATTTTGAATTTTTTTCTTTATTTGATTCAAATGTAGCAAAGAAAATTACTTCACATTAAAAATGTAACGTGACTAATTCTTTTTTATAGATATGGTAATTTTCACACATACTTAGATGTTGACTAATTGCAAAGAGTGGTTCAACGTTCAATTGAAAAAAGAAAACCCCAAGATGAAAGAAACCAAAGAAGAAAATATCCAATTAGATTTTACCACATTATTAAATGTAATGTGATTATTTAGTTTTTATAGATATGGTAATTTTTCACACATACGTAGATGTTTGCTAATTGTAAAGAGTGGTTCAACGTTCAATTGAAAAAAGAAAACCCCCATATAAAAGAAACCAAAGAAGTGTTAGATAGTTCAAATAACCTAAAGACAACTGAGAGGAGGGGTGGGGGGGGTGTGAATCAATTGTCACTAGATTACCAAAACCTTAAGCAATTAAAAAATTATTACTAGAAACCAAAAGATCAATACCAGAATGCATAAACCAATTCAACATAAGCAACAAATAAAAAATAAATACCATCCACATGACACCAAGATTTGTATGTGGAAAACCCAGTAAAGCAAAAAATCATGGTGGGAAGCCTACCCACAGTTAGATAATACTTCTGCAATAAGTATGTGATTACAATAAGAGGGGCTTGTTCTTGCAGGAAGGCCAACAACCTAGAGCATAGTGCTCATTATAAAAGGAGTCTCACTAACTACACAAAAATCCAGACTATAATCCAAAAGAAGGAATGAACTGCAATGATAGCATCTCTTATGCCTGAGTACAGTTCCGATTAATCTCAATACCTGAGGACTTAATCCTCTTACATAAACCCAACTTGATCACCAATGATTGAACAAATCCTCTGCATGAATGATTATTACATTATGCGCTCCTTATATCCTTTCCTTGTCCTTACATCTGATCTACAATGAGATCTTACATCATATTTATATAAACCCTCGACCACAAACAATAAGGTCAGCCACCAGATAATAAAGAAATTACAAAACATGTCAGCCTAAGACTAAACAAATAATATCCAACCCATAAGATATCCCAAAAACACATTGAGAAGATCAAACAACACGTTAAATTATGTCGGTCCATAACCTAGATAAACCGAATGGGTCGAGTACCAAATGCAATGATTCCAATCAAACAAGTCTCAAACACGATCACCATCAACATCTTGAATCTCTAATAGAAGCTGCACCAACACCATTTATGCATAACATCAAGGATCTTCAATAAAGCGTTGTCAGTGAAACCCTCATGCATCAAAAAATGAAGCTTACTAGCATACAGGATAGCATCCGATCACCAAATCAAAACCAATTGACTGAACATGAATTTGAGTAGCATACCTAAGCCAAAATAAATTGGAGCATACCGGATCATCAATATCTAATCCAACCAGAAACCAAACAACCTACCAGGACCAAAAGGATACTGATAAAGCAACCAAAATAACTAGTGTTGACATCAATGACAAAACATCAATGCAACACATAATAAATTCCTCCAAATGGCCAACAATCTCCCCCTTTGGTATTGATGACAACACTAGATGTCAAAAACATCCAAGTGCCAAGAAATCCCAAACAAATCTCCTACATGAGAATATAGCAATGAAGTTGTGATCCATACTCTCTGTAAATGATATCATAGTTAAGTTATGCAAATTTCTCCCCTAACGTATATATCCCTTAAGTTTTTCACATGAATATATCTCCTCCTTTGACATCAATGCCAAAGATCTAGCATAAATATCAAAGCAAAAATCAATAACCACTAAAATACAAGGCTAACTACTCGTCGTGAGTAGTAGCATCACCACATAAAAATGGAATGAATAATATCTCTGATAGTGCATACCAGACTGATGCCAAATAGCATCAATCAGTTTCCTATTGGAGGGGCAGAAACCCCTAACCTATCTTTGAGGTACTCAAATGATTCTTTAGGCAAAGGTTTAGTGAAAATATCTGCAATCTGCTCTTTAGTGTTCACATAAACTAATCTAACTTCATTTTCTTCCACCTTCTCCTTCAAAAAGTTATACTTGATAGATATGTGCTTTGTCTTAAAGTGAAATACCCGATTCTTTGATATGTCTATAGCAGTAGAGTTATCAAAGTGAATAACTACCAGTTCATTGCAATGCAATTTTATGTCCATCAACATTTTTTTCATCCATATAACTTGTGTATAGTTAGTAGTAGCAGCAACACACTTAGCTTCAACAGTAGATAAAGAAGTCCATGATTGTTTCTTGCTGATCCATGAAATAAGTTTCTTTCCAAGAAAGAAAGCTCCACTGGAAGTACTTTTTCGGTCATCAACACCACCTGCCTAATCTGCATCTGTATATGCACATAAAGTAAAGTCATCATCCTTAGGGTACCACAAACCATATTCAAATGTACCTTGTAAGTATCTAAAAAAAAATTTCACCGCACTCTCATGATTTTCTCTAGGATCGCTTTGATATCTTGGTCCAATGCAAACAACATTCATTATATCAGGCCTAGTCTAAGTCAAATATAGCAGACCTCCAATCATAGACTTGTATCTAGTAGGATTTGCCGATGCAGATTCATCTTTCCTTATCAATTTCTCATTGGTAACCATAGGAGTACTTACCAGTTTAGAGTCTTCCATACCAAATTTCTTCAACAACTCCCTAGCATACTTAGTTTGACAGATGAAAATACCTTTATCAGTCTGAGTAATCTATAAACCTAAGAAAAATTTCATTTCCCCAATCATAGACATTTCAAATTCATTCTCCATATTTTAAGAAAATTTTAGGCACAACTTATCTTCACCTCCAACAATGATGTCATCAGAAAAGACCTCAATAATCAGTATATCATCATGAATAACTTTATAATATAGATTACTATCAGCATTACCTGTAGTGAAACCAAGCTTCAAAAGATATTTATCTGACCTTGCATACCAAGCTCTAGGTGCCTGTGTCAATCCACATAAAGCTTTCCTTAACCTGCAAACCATGTTTTTATCATCTAAAAGTGAAAAACCATAAGGTTTCTCAATATAAAATTCCTCATCAATATCCCCATTAAGAAAAGCACACTTAACATCCATTTGATAAACCTTGTAGTTTTTATGTGCAACATAGGCAAGAAATAATCTTACAACTTCAATCCTAGCTACAGGTGCAAAAGTTTCACCATAATCAATTCTTTTCTTCTGAGAATATCCTTTACAAACCAATCTAGATTTATTCCTTACAACTTGTCCATCTTCATTTAATTTATTCCTAAAAAACCCATTTAGTTCCAATAACATTCTTATTTTTAGTCTGGAGAACTAAAGTTCATGTGTTATTCTTCTCTATATGATCTAATTCTTCTTCCATAGCTTTCATCCAACATTCATCTTTACATGCTTCAATTAATAATACCAGTTCAACTTGAGAAATTAAACATACCTCATTAGCTGTCAATCTCCTTCTTGTCATCACTCCATTGTTTTTATCCCCAATGATCTTATCTTCTAATGATTCAACCTTACATACCTAGGAGTCTTCTGATTCTTTGTTCCTCTTTCCCGTTCTTTAGTTACCGTTGAATTTTATGATACTATTAGAGTAACCGATTCAACATTTTGTTCCGGTAAAGGTGTTACCGGTTTAGTTATGATCATTTCCACTGCCGGTTCTTTCTCATAAACTCTAATTTGACTTTTATTCAACTCAACCACCTTGACATTAGCGCTCTCCATAATTCTTTGCAATCTCTTGTTATAAAATATATATGCTTTTCTTTCATTAGAATAACCAAGAAATATCCCTTTATCACATCTAGGATCAAATTTGCCAATGAAATCATCTCTCTTGATATAACATTTACTACTAAACATTCTGAAATACTTAACTGTAGGTGTATTGCAAAACCATAATTCATAAGGTGTCTTACCAGTTTCTACTTTGATATGAACTATGTTAAATATATAGATTGTTGTGCTCATTGCTTCTCTCCAGTAGATATGAGGTAGATTAGCTTCCATCATCATGGTTCTAGCAGCATCCAAGATAGTTCTATTCTTTCTTCCCACAACTCCATTCTGCTGAGGTGTCCAGGGAACAAAAAATTGTCTCCTTATGCCATGCCTCTCACAAAAGTTATTAAACTCACTGGATGTGAATTCTCCACCATATTGATCTGACCTTAAACACTTAATCTTCAATCTTGTCCTAGTTTTAACTTTAGCTTTAAAGATGTTAAACTTTTCAAAAGCCTCAGATTTCTCCCTTAGGAAAGTAACCCACATCATTCTAGCATAATCATCAATGATTAGCATAAAATATCTATCACCTTGAAAACTTTTAACTCTAGCAGGGCCACACAAATCAATATGAATAAGATCAAGAACATCATTAGATTTGTCTTGTATACTCTTAAAAGAGGTTCTGACCTATTTTACAATTTGACATTCCTTACATACTGGATTATAGGGTTTCACAATCTTAGATATATCTAAAACTACTTTAGTTGAACTGATCTTTACCATGCAATCAAAATTTACATGACATAGCCTTTTATGCCATAGCCAACTCTCATCAATTTGTGAAATCAAACATGTCTTCTCACTGGAATTCAAATGAAATATATTACCTTTTGTATGAGTATCGGTTGCAATCTCCAATCTAGATCTATTAATGATTTTTCATTTTTCATCCTTGAATTGTAGTTGAAATCCCTTATCCACCAATTTTCCTACACTCAAAAGACTGTGCCATAAACCTTCAACGTAATAAACATTATCAGTATTGTGCTTACCATCTAATGATATAGTTCCTTTTCCTTTGATCATACATGCTTGTCATCTCCAAATCTAACCAAACCACCATCAAATTATTGCAAAGATAGAAACTTCCTTTTGTCTCCAGTCATCTGATGTGAACATCCACTATCAATTACCCATTCATCCTTATCTTCAAATTTAGCAGCAAGAGCCTTTTCTTTAGGTACATTCTCTTCTAGTGTTGGAACATATTCCTTGATAGCAAAGAACACCCATTCCTTTCCATTGCCAAAACCACTAGCAGAGTCTGGTGTCAGTTCATCATCAGAATCAATCACACCTTCCTCATTCACAATGTAGCATGATTTATCTCTATTTTTCATGTACTTATATTGTTTAGATATCCAGGGTTAGGCTTAAAAGATCTTCTAGCTCTTTCTTCAAATCTTGAATTCCTTTCAGAACATCTAGATGCAAAATGACCTATCTTGTTGCATGAAAAACATTTAAAAGGTGATTTTCCTTCATACTTACTTCCTATCAGTCCTTTAGGTACTCTTCTAGAGAATAGGGCTTCAAGTTGCTCAAATTCTTCATATTATTTTTTCATATCATCCAATTCCTTTGCATACAAAGCTTTCCAATCTTTCTTGCCGATTGATGATGTAGATGTATGAAAAGAAGGTTCAGACTTCACAACTCCAAAAGGTCCAAATTCTTCAAGCTCAAAAGCAGATAATTTCCCAACCAAGGTATCTCTATTGACAAATGTATTATCCATTGTTCTCAATTTATTAATTCTAGTAGCCTTCATCTTACAAGTCGGTGGCAAAGCTCTCAGAAATTTAGAAACTATTTCATCTTCACTCGGAGATCCATGACAACATTGAATTCCCATAACAATTTCATTTACCCTTTCCATGAATGTAGTAATCCTTTCATCTTATTCCATCTTCAAGTTTGCATATCTCACCAAGTAACCATCAAGTTTAGTAATCTTAATAGTAGGGTCACCTTCATTAAGAGTCTCCAACTTGTCCCATATAGCCTTTGATGTTGATTTGTCAGTTAATCCCATTATTTGCTGATCAGAAAGTGTACACAAGAGGGATTCTCTAGCTCTACAATCATTCTCAAGCTCCTTATCTAGGTTTGTTGGAGGAGGATTGCTAGATGCTAGATTAAAAGGAGTAACTCCATTCTCTATGATTTTCCAAATTTCCTTATTGAGACATCTCAGATGAGTCTCCATTTGAATCTTCCATACTCTATAATTTGTTCCATTAAGCCTAGGAATTTCTCTCTGAAAGATAGCAGCAGATGAACTAGATGGACTTGAACTGTTAGTTTCCATAGGATCTTCCTCAAGTGGTTAAGCTTTTGTAGAGAGGGCCAGAGATCTAATACCAATTTTTAGACAATTCAAATAACTGGAAGACAACTGAGAGGGGGGGTGGGTGAATCAGTTGTCACTAGATTACCAGAACCTTCAAAAATTAAAACTTTAATACCAAAACCTAAAAGATCAATATCAGAATGCATAAACCAATTACCAAAATAGAAGATAAACCAATTAAGCATAAGCAACAATTATTGAATAAATACCATCCACATGACACCAAGATTTGTACATTGAAAACATGGTAAAGGGAAAAACCATAGTGGGAAGCCTACCCACAATCAGATAATACTTCTACAGTAAGTATGTGATTACAATAAGAGGGGCCTACACTTGTAGGAAGGCCAACAACCTAGAGAACACTACTCATTATTAAAGGAGTCTCACTAACTACATAAAAATCCAGAATACAATCTAGAAGAATGAATGAATTGCAATGATAACATCTCCTATGCCCGAGTACAGTTCTGGTGAAGCTCAATACCTGAGGACTTAATCCTCTTACATAAACCCAACTTGATCACCAATGATCGACCAAATCCTCTGCATGAATGATTATTACATTATTTTCTCATTACATCCTTTCCTTATCCTTACATATGATCTACAATGAGACCTTACATCATACATATACAAACCCTCGACCACAAACAATAAGGTCGACCACTAGACAATAAAGCAATTACACAATTACAAAACATGTCGGTCTGAGACCAAACAAATAATATCCAACCCATAAGATATCCCAGAAACACATCGAGAAGATCAAACAACACGTTACATTATGTCGGTCCATAACCTAGATAAATCGAATGGGTCTGGTACCAAATGCAATGATTCCAATCAACCAAGTCTCAAACATGATCATCATTAGCATCCTGAAACTCTACTAGAAGATGCACTAACACTACTTATGCATAACATCAAAGATCTTCAATAAATCACCGCTGGTGAAACCCTCACCGGATCAACAAACCAAGCTTGCCAGTATACAGGATAGCATCTGATCACCAAATCAAAACCAACTAACTAAACATGAATCTGAGTAGCAGATTTAAGCCAATTCCATAATTCAAAACATACCATAGCATACCAGATCATCATGATCTAATCCAATGAGAAACCAAACAACCTACCAGGACTAGAAGGATATCAGTAAAGTAATCAAAATAGCTAATGTTGACATCAATGACAAAGCATCAATGCAAAACATAATCAATTCCTCCAAATGGCCAACAAGAAGAAAATATCCCATTAAATTTTACCACATTATTAAATTACCTAGTTACTAGAGAAGCCAAAATGTAACAAGAAACATAGCATTTAGCCATTTCCTTAGGGGCATATAGTCTATCCTTTTATGTTTAAATGTGATTGTAACTCACAAACTTTAAACTATTTTTTATTTTCTATCTTAGTCATTGTTTAAATTGGTTAATTTATAGCACTTTGGGCTTGAATATAATAATTGAGACTCAATTTTGACAATTCTTAATTATTTGGAATGCTTTAACATTCATTATTATGTTCTAGATGAAAATTAACATCAATGAGATATATCTTAGAGAATATTTGTTTTTAGTATATATTAAATTTTGTATATAAGAGCTTATATTTAAGTATCCATAAAACATATAATTTGATATTTGGTGATTTGTTTGATTGTATGCACAAATAAAATTATAATATGATCAAAACTTGCATAGATTTTAAGGTCCTATCCAAATGAGGTTTCAATTCCATTCATTATTTTAGTGTGAATCATAGCTATTGAAGTATATTCTTTAGGTGGATCAACAATACTATTTGATATATATCCTTTAGTCAATAAAAAGTGTCATTAGACCAATGAGGAATTCAATATCTTTAGGAACATCACGAGAGAAGTTTTTATTTGAGAGATCAAGACATCGAACCAATGTCAAAAATCTTTTATATTCTGAATTTTTCCCTTTGTTGGTTATTTATATTCAATCCAAATCAGGTACTAAGCTTGAATTTGAGTATTGTAGGACTTTTGCACTTTGTGTTTAATTTTTCATTTCTCTCGAATTTCTTAAGCTACTCAGGATAGCTCTAGAGAAATTGTTATTTGACAATATCAAAACTTGAATATTTTCTAATTTTGTTATCTCTAGTGGTATTCCACCTTTGAACTTATTAGATCTCAATACGAAAATATGGAGACTAGTCAACTTTCCTATCTACTTTGATATGTGTCTCTTCATACTATTTTACCCCAAATATAAAATCTCCAAAGAGGTATTATTTTCAAGTGGTGATGGAGTTGATCCTTTTAGTTTGTTACCTCCTAATTTCAATGTTTGAAGACAAACCTTGCTCCTAATTTCACCTTCCAAATTATTGTTTTCTATATTTAACACCCTCAATGTTGATGAGCAATTCCCAAAACTTGCAAAAATATTACTTGTGAGCTTGTTATTTGACACATCCAATCCAAGATATTTCCTTCACAAGTGGATAGGCAACACTAAGATTATTATTTGCAAGTGATAAATAATAGAGTTGACTCTAGCAATAGTTGTCCATGTTTGCTGAAATAATGACATCAAATGATTCTTAGACATGTCCAAGAATATCACATCAAGATAAGGTACAAAAAAATTCCCTTGTAACTTATATATGGGTAAGTCTACATTTTCATAGCCATTATAAAAGTGTTTAAATCTATTTCAATAATTAATAAATTAATAATTTAATTTTAAAAAATGTTATTATATCTAATTCACATTGTTTAGTAGCACATTTATTATTAACTATAAATCAATTTACAAGTAAAATAAATGTATTAATTTGAGTATTTTGTAATTATTTATATGCATTATATTATTTATTTTATTACTATAAAAATTAATCAAATTAAATATTTTTTATTAGTTTGTGTAAAATTATTAAAAATAAAATAATCTCTTAATTAAAAATAAAGTATTTGTTTTCCATGTCCATTCATTTAATAATTTAGATATCATTCAAAAATTATATCTATATCGTTTTAGAATTAACAATTGTGCTCCACTCTCAAGCATCTTTAAAATTAATTTGTAAAATATTACATGTTTACATGGTCCAAAACTTAGGATTAATTAAATTTTGGAAAATCTTTGAATAGTATAAATACAAATAAACATGACTCTAATTGATAGACCAACACTGGGGTAAATAAATAAAATCAATTAATCACTAGATTCAGCTTGGTCTACTTGTCAATCCGGATGTAAATTTATGAAAGGTGTCACGATTGTATGCCACAAAGGGGTGAAAGTCATGAGATGAGTGTTAGGTCCCGGATACAACTGAGAAGCGGCCGGGGGGGGGGGGGGGGGTGAATCAATTGTATAATAAATTTAAACCAAAAACATATTAACCAACTTAATGTTTAATACCAGTAAACCAGTTAAGTATGCCGGTAGATAGTGTTAATAGTAAATTGCTATAACTATAATACTTAATGCATGAAACATAAACATAAACTCATCCACAACTCATGACACCAATATCTATATGTGGAAACTCTATAATGGGAAAAACCACGGTGGGAAACCTTACCCACAATCAGATGATACTACTACAGATAGTAAGTGTACAAAGAGGGGTCTGCACATGCAGAAAGGCCAATAGCCTAGAGCTCACTGCTCAATCACAAATGGGAGTCACACTGACTACAGTTGGATGGTTAAATCCAATAAGAATGTACTGCTCAAAATAGCATCTTCATATGCTGGATTCAGTACCGGTGTAATGCTGATATGCTTCTACAAAAACCTAACTTCACCTTCAAATGATGTCTTCGTGTATGCCTCTACTTGATCTCGCATATACCTTCACTTAATTCTTTTTCGCATTCCACACTTGATCTTACAAATAAGATCTTACATTTATACCATACCCTAAGACCAATTTTAGTAGGTCGGCTCTACAAGATATTACAATAAAACATTTTACAAAAAATATAATATCCGATACAATAACCGATTAAACATGTCGGCTTAATGCATTTACAACAATAATAAATCATCTCCATAGCATGCCATGCTGATCTGGAAAAGATAAACCTGTCGGTGTAGCCCTAGATAACCTGGACCTATTTGCCGGTAAAAGCAAATATACAAATATGAATATACCAATGATTATTTCTTCAAAATAAAGTGTCCACATGATGTCTTCAATATTACCATGTGTCTTCCATGTCATTCCAGGTACCGATGAACATTATATCCTGCTGGTTAACCATATACCAGTAATTGTTGCACAAATTACTGCTTGCCGGTGAATGTTGCTGGATCTCCAAAGTAGGTGTATTCAGTAGGTGTTGACATCAATGACAAAACCATACCAAAATACCAACAATCTCCCCCTTTGGCATTGATGCCAACACGAGATGGAAAAACTATCAAAGTGCCAAAACAAAAATGCCAAATACAAAAACCAACAATCTTCATTTCTCCCCTTGGGAGTAACAATACCAATTTCTCATACCAATTTTCTTTAAATGTGTTTTTAAAAATCTCTCCCTTAAAATCTCTTTTTCTTACCAAAAAGATAATGTGTTTTTCCATAGATAGCTCTCCCCCTTTGACATCAAATGCCAAAGTCACAAAAGGTCAAGTTCATACAAAATACCAACCAATTCAATATACCAACTACTCCCCCTGAGAAGTAGCTTCCTCATCAAATACCGGGATAAAAGATTTGTCCATTTAATTATGCCAGTTGATGACAATCATCAACTGTCTAAGTCTCTACCGGTGGTGGTATGACTCCAAGCTGATCTCTGAGATACTCAAAAGTCTCCTTAGGCAAAGGTTTTATGAAAATATCTCAAGTTGTTCTTTAGTATTCACATAAACCAGTTTTATCTCTTTTTCTTCAACTTTTTCCCTTAGAAAATTCAGTTTGATAGAAACATGTTTTATTTTAGAATGTAATACTAGATTTTTAGATATATCAATTGCTGTAGTGTTATCACAGTATATAGTAGTAGGCTCCTTGCATTTTACCTTTATGTCTTTCAACATTTGCTTAAGCCAAAGTACCTATGTATAGTTTGTTGCTGCTGTAACATATTCTAAATCTGCTGTTGATAAAGATGTACAACTCTGTTTCTTACTCAACCAAGAAACTAATCTCTTTCCAAGAAAGAATGCTCCTCTAGTGGTGCTTTTTCTATCATCCACATCTCCTGCCCAATTTGCATCTGTATATGCACATAGATCAAAAATTTTATCTTTAGGATACCATAATCCAAGATTTGTTGTGCCTTGTAAGTACCAAAAAATCCTTTTCACTGCTGATTCATGATTTTCCCTAGGATTACTCTGAAATCTAGAAACTATACATACTGCATTCATAATATCAGGTCTGGTTTGTGTCAAATATAGTAAACCTCCTATCATAGATTTGTATCTAGTTGGATTAATAGGTGTAGATTCATCCCTTTGAGATAATTTATCATTTGTAGTCATAGGTGTGCTTACCAGTTTAGAGTTCTCCATCCCAAATTTCTTAAGTAGTTCTTTCAAGTACTTAGATTGACTCAAAAATATTCCTTTATCAGTCTGTAAAATCTGCAATCCTAAAAAGAATTTTATTTCTCCAATCATAGACATTTCAAGAGAAAATTCTTTACATAATCCATCTTCCGCTCCAAAGATTATATCATCAACAAATACTTCAATAATCAAGAGGTCATCATTAGTTACTTTGTAATATAAATTGCTATCTGCATTTCCTTTAGTAAAACCAATCTTTAAAAGATACTTATCCAATCTTGCATACCAAGCTCTTGGGGCTTGTTTTAATCCATACAGAGCTTTTCTTAACATGCAAACCATATCATTGTCATCTGTCAAAGAAAATCCATCAGGTTGTTCAATATAAACTTCCTCTTCAAGATCTCCATTCAAAAATGCACATTTAATATCCATTTGATAAACTTTGTAATCCTTGTGAGCTGCAAAGGCCAAGAATAATCTAACTGCCTCAATTCTGGCTACCAATGCAAAGGTTTCATTGTAATCAACTCCTTCTTTCTAAGAATATCCCTTACACACTAGTCTTTCTTTATTTGTAACAACCTTACCATCTTCATTAAGTTTGTTTCTAAATACCCATTTGGTTCCAATTACATTTTTATCTTTAGGCCGGGGAACTAATGTCCAAGTATTATTTTTCTCAATTTGTCCTAATTCTTCTTCCATAGCTTTAATCCAAAATTTATCTTCACATGCCTCATTGATAGATAATGGTTCAATTTGAGAAATAAGACATGCCTCTTCATTTGTCAATCTTCCTCTTGTCATAACTCCTTTAAATTTGTTTCCAATTATCTGATCTTCAGAATGATTCAGTCTTACATACCTGGGTATCTTAGTTTGTTGTTGTTCTTCAATTACTGTGGAATCCTTTGATGATACCGGGGTAACTGGATCTTCATTTTGTACCGGTGGGTTTAGTGTAGGTTCATTTGTCACAACTTTTGTTGCTGGTTCAAAGTCTATATACCTTGAAGTTCCTCTGAATTGTTCATCAATCTTTACATTTGTACTCTCAATAATTTTCTGCAATCTTTTATTAAAACATCTATATGCCTTGCTCGTAGATGAATAACCAAGAAATATTCCTTCATCACTTCTAGGATCAAATTTGCCAATATACTCATCTCTTCTAATATAACATTTACTTCCAAAAATTTTGAAATACTTAAGAGTAGGAATATTACCAAACCATAGTTCATGAGGGGTCTTACTGGTTTCACCTTTGATGTGAACTTTGTTGAATGTATAGACAGCAGTTCTTACTACCTCTCTCCAATACACGTGGTAGATTTGCTTCTGATAACATACTTCTTGCTGCATCCAAGATAGTTTTGTTTTTCCTTTCAACAACTCCATTCTACTATGGTGTCTGAGGTGCTGATAACTATCTTTTGATTCCATTCACTTCACAGAATGTATTAAAATCTTTAGATGTGAATTCTCCTCCTTGATCTGATCTTAAACTTTTGATTTTCTTACTAGTTTCATTTTCAACCATTGCTTTGAATAGTTTGAACTTCCAAAGTGCTTCTGATTTTTCTTTGAGAAAAGTAACCCAACACATTCTAGAATAATCATCAATAATTAGCATGAAATATCTATCACCTTGTAAGCTTTTAGTTCTAGCTGGGCCGCATAAATCAGTGTGAATTAAATCAAGAGCATTATTGGATTTTTCTAAAATACTTTTGAAACTAGCTCTAACTTTTTTTCCAAATTGACATTCCTTGCAAATTGTATTCTGAGGTTTCACAATTTTAGGTAGATCTCTAATTGCCTTAGAAGTACTAATTTTTACCATGCAATCAAAATTTACATGACATAGTCTTTTATGCTATAACCAACTTTCATCTATATGTGCAATTAAGCATGCCTTTTCACTGTTATTCAAATGAAAGATATTACCTCTAGTCTGATTACTGGTTGCAATTTCCAAACCAGTTCTATTCATGATTTTGCATTTTCCATTTTTAAATTGTAATTGAAAACCCTTCTCAACTAATTGACCAACACTTAGAAGATTATGTTTTAATCCTTCAACATAGTAGACATTGTCAGTGTTATGTTTACCATCAAGAGATATTGAACCCTTACCTTTGATTGAACAGGCTTTGTCATCTCCAAATCTTACTAAACCTCCATTCTATTCTTGAAAGTTCAAGAATTTACCTTTGTCTCCAGTCATGTGATGTGAGAATCCTAAGTCAATAATCCATTCATCCTTTGATTCAACTTTAGCTGCTAGGGCTTTTTCTACCGGTTGAGCAATAGGTGCTAGTTGATCTTTTGTTATAGCAACAAAAACCCATCCATTGTCTGTTGGATCCTCATCAGAATCATCAGTCACACCTTCATCCACAATGTAACAAGATTTATCTTTGTTCTTCTTAAATCTGTATCTCTGATATTCAGGATTAGGCTTGTATATTATTCTAGCTTCTTCTCTTAGTCTAGCATGTCTATCAGGGCATCTTGAAGCCATATGACCAATCTTATTGCAATTAAAACATTTAAAGGGTGCTTTACATTCATACTTACTTCCAATTGGACCTTTTGGCATTTTCCTTGCAAATAGTGCTTCAAGTTCTTCAAGCTCTTCATTCTCCTTTCTAGTTTCTTCAAGTTCTTTTGCATAAAAGGCTCTCCAGTTTGACTTGTCAAATGATGGAGTAGATGATGTTGATGCTTTAAAGGCCAAATAAGTCTTTATAGTAGCAACAAGACCAAATTCCTCAATTTCAAAAGCTGAAAGTTTTCCAATCAATGTATCCCTAGTTATTGATGCATTAGGCATTGTTCTCAACTCATTTATAGCAGTAACCTTCATTTTATATGCCGGTGGCAAACCTCTTAAGATTTTTGAAACAATTTCATCCTCACTCAAGGTTCCTCCACAACATTTGATACCTAAAATAATTTCATTTACTCTTTCCATAAAAGTAGAAATCCTTTCATCTTCTTCCATTTTCAGATGTTCATACCTGACTCAGAAGTTTTACAATTTTGACTGTGGAATCTCCTTCATTCAGTGTTTCCAAATGATCCCAAATAGCTTTAGTAGTAGACCTATCAGATAATCCCATGATTTGTTGATCTGGTAATGCGCTCAAGAGTGCTTCTCTTGCTTTGCAATCATTTTCTTCATCTTTGGCTAAGGTAGTTGGAGCAGTCTGACCAGCTACAACAGTAGTATAACCATTCTTAGTAACTTCCCAAATGTCTTTACTGATGCAATTCAGATGTGTCTCCATTCTGATCTTCCATATCCCATAGTTGGTTCCATCAAGTTTAGGACTGTCCTTCCTGAAATAATTAGTATTCATTGGATCTCCTCAAGTTGCTAAACTTCTACAAAAGAGGACTAATCTCTGATACCAATTTTTAGGTCCCGGATACAACTGAGAGGAGGGGGGTGAATCAGTTGTATAATAAATTTAAACCAAAAACTTATTAACCAACTTAATGTTTAATACCGGTAAACTAGTTAAGTATGCCGGTAGATAGTGTTAACAGTAAATTCCTATATTGGTAATATTTAATATATGAAACATAAACATAAACTCATCCACAACTCATGACACCAATATTTGTACATGGAAACCCTGTAAGGGGAAAAGCCATAGTGGGAAACCTTACCCACAATCAGATGATACTACTATAGATAGTAAGTGTACAAAGAGGGGTCTGCACATGTAGAAAGGCCAATAGCCTAGAGCTCACTGCTCAATCACAAATGGGAGTCACACTGACTACAGTTGGATGGTTAAATCCAATAAGAATGTACTGCTCAAAATAGCATCTTCATATGTTGGATTCAGTACCAGTGTAATGCTGATATGCTTCTACAAAAACCTAACTTCACCTTCAAATGATGTCTTCATGTATGCCTCTGCTTGATCTTGCATATACCTTCACTTAATTCTTTTTCACATTCCACACTTGATCTTACAAATAAGATATTACATTTATACCATACCCTAAGACCAATTTTAGTAGGTCGGCTCTACAAGATATTACAATAAAACATTTTACAAATAATATAATATCTGATACAATAATTGATTAAACATGTCGGCTTAATGCATTTACAACAATAGTAAATCATCTCCATAGCATGCCATGCTGATCTGGAAAAGATAAACCTGCCGGTGTAACCCTAGATAACCTGGACCTATTTGCCGGTAAAAGCAAATATACAAATATGAATATACCAATGATTATTTCTTCAAAATAAAGTGTCCACATGATGTCTTTGATATTACCAAGTGTCTTCCATGTCATTCTAGGTACCGGTGAACATTATATCCAACCGGTTAACCATATACCAGTAACTGTTGCACAGATTACTACTTGCCAGTGAATGTTGTTGGATCTCCAAAGTAGGTGTATTCAGTAGGTGTTGACATCAATGACAAAACCATACCAAAATACCAACAATGAGTGGTTATGAATGCATCTATAAAGATAAACTTACAACAAATAAAATTAACGCCAGTGACAAGAACTATCACTTCCTAGTGACAAGATCTCCAACAATATATGATGAGTACAACAACTAATGATGATTACAAAATTTAAACAAATATCAAACCACACTTGCAAATAACATCAATTAAAAATAAACACACTATTAAACTATAGAGTCACCAAATGTCCCAAGAAGTGGGCCCTACCTCCTTAGTCTGTTGGATGATGAAACACAAGATTTTATACATCAGAATGAACATGCAAACATTGATTTTATTTTATCAGAAAATAATCTAGCAACAATACAAAATTTTGGCACAAAGTTTGAGTACAATATTCTGCCTTCATTTCTTTTTGCTGACTATATATAGAGAGGTCAGACCATAACAAATAATAACAAGAAGAATTAAATAGCATAGGTTTATTTTGGCCTGTGGCCAATAGACTACAATTTCAAAGGCTTACATGTAGCCTTGACTACAAATCACAAGTTAAAAACGGTATTGTTATAACAACAGATGTGAATATATTTTTTTCTTCACATGATAAATCTATTATCATAGATCCACACTAAAAATATAGTGTTGATCTGGAAATATGGGCAAAACAATAGCAGAAGATGGCACCAACTATAGCCACCCAAATTCGGTGTAGGACCTTGGCACTAGTCATAAACTATTTTGTTGTAATTAGTAGACAAAAATAAGAAACTTTAGGATTTTGGTTCTCTCCTCAACAACGAGCAAGTACATATACAGCATGAGTTCTTATGATTATTTAAATCTCATGGATAGCTAGTAGAAACACCACCTTGGAAACTAACTGTTGGAATCAATGAACACTAAGAGGGGGGGGGGTGAATCAGTGTTCTACAATTTTTAACTTTGCTAGCTTGATCCTTAAATCACTTAATGCATAGGAGGAAAACTAAAGTGCAAAAACACAAATAAAATATCAACAACATCATAACACCAAGATTTTTATGTGGAAACCCAGTTAAGGGAAAAACTACGGTGGGATTCAAACCCACAATATTATTATACTCTTTTAGAAGTATAAAAAATTACATAAGAGGAATGCACATGCATTCAGGCACACTGCCTAGAGCTCACTACTCAAATTACAAATAAGGGCTACTACCCCAGAAGGCTCACAGTCTTACAAATGTTTGTAAGAGATTAAAATGAGATTTGAACTATGAGATAGCATCAACAAATGCCTGAGTATAGTTCCAATTAAGTACAAAACACATATCTTACTTAGTTTTGCAACTCTGTTATATTCTGATAATCAACACTATACCGTGGCACTAATATTCATCATGTGCACATGAAATTGCGAATAATCGCTCATACACACTTAGCACATAACCACCAATCTACCAAATCATCAAAATAATTGATCTTATATGTTTGCATCACCAAATTAGGTCTCCATCATGGCGGCTTCAAGAATAATAAGGAAATGATGAAACATGTAAATAAGTTAGCTCAAATCTATTTCCAATGCATATGTGGACCAAAACAAAATATCCACATGCTTCCCACATGATGGCTCATCATCCTTGAATACACAAACAAACACCAAAATCAATCTGCAAGATCCATAAATAGAATCTCCACACATTACCATTGATATACACTATCCTTACCAAAAACCATGATTACCAGATCTTATATCTTGCAAAAAAAATATCATCGTAGGCTACAATCCTAGAATAAGGTAAATTACATCTCCACAATTGAAGCAGTCACTGGTGAGGAGGGACCTCAAGGAGATCAGTCCAAACCAGTTAGCAAGAGTAAACATAATGGAAACACATAGATATGATGGAGGGAATGCAAAACATATAGTTTTATTGCATGAAATTTGATTACATCCAACTGGTAACAACTGGATTACAACATACCGACACACATGCCTGGTAGAATAGGTCACACCGGGACCTTGAATCGAAAGATCTATCTTCTAGGCACAATCTATCTTTGATTGATCCTAATTGATATTCTATTTATTCTAATTAATTTCATTCTAAAGCATGATTAAAAATATATATATTTATATCAATCCAAAGGATCCGATCAGCCCAAAAGGATCAAAACCCAAAGAACAAGACCTAACGTGCAAAATGAACAAGGTTGGCCTCCGCCAAGAGATTCCTCCAGAAAATCCAAAGGATGAAATATAGAAGGTCGGCCACATGCCAAGAAACATTGAGATCGACGCTCAAGGCTCCACAAGCTTCAGAATGGGTTCCAATAGATCACCAAAATAGGAATCAGGCAACTGGTAACAAAGGAACAACCGATAACAAGAAACTATCATGGAAACCAGTAGCAATATCTTGTTGGAAAGTGATCCAAATGAGATGCAGTTTGAAAGCAAGAAAGATCATCAAGTCTTCAAGTAGAATCCAACTCCATAGGATTTGGTGAGCCAAAACCAAGATACACATAAAGGAAAACTAAAACTGCAAACAAAACAAAAAGGAAATGTTTTTGGTTGATTCAAGATTGTTGTGAATTGGGGATGCTCCTACATTAGACATCTAAGGTTAATGAAAAAGTGAGCCTCTCACTTTACTGGGGTCAAAGTGAAACCAAGATGGTCTACCTCTGCTTGAGAAATCCAAGATGAATCTTCAAGTGGTCTGCTCTTCCACTTCACAAGATATTCTTTGTACTGACTGCTTCGAGTACTACACCTAATCCTACTGTCCAAAATCTCTTCAATTTGATTTGGTTCCTTCCGGGGCAATTGTTTCTGCAAGTATGCAACACTGTCCTTATTGAATTCTGGTTCATGGTACTCATGAAGATCTGCAATGTTAAATATAGGTGAAATACTTAGACTATCCAGTATCTCCACTTCATATGCATTTCTAGAACTAAACTTTCTCAAAATCTTACAGGATCCAAACTTCTTCATCTGCAACTTACTATAAGTTCCAAATGGGAATCTCTATTTTCTCAAGTATACCATCACTTCATCACCAACTTCAAATTCCTTATGTCTCCTCTTCTCATCTAACTTCTCCTTATATTTGTTGTTCATGTCTTCCAAATGTTGTTTAACCTGAATATGCAATGTTGCCATGTGATTTGCAAAATCTTCTGCTTCTGAACTCTTTCAGTCTTCACTGCCAATGTCTCTCAATTCTACTATTCCTCTAGGATGCACTTTGGTAACAATCTCGAAAGGTGTTTTTCAGGTACTTCTATTCACTGAATTGTTATAAGAAAACTCTTCTTGTGCAAGGATCAAATTGCAACTTCTAGTTTTATTTCCCACTAAACATTTCAACAAGTTTCCCAAACTCGAGTTAACTACTTCTGTCTATCCATCAGTCCGTGGATGAAAAGTAGAATTGAACTTCAAATCTGTCTTCATTTTCTTCCGAAGTGTTCTCCAAAACTAGCCAACAAACTTAGTGTCTCTGTCTGAAACTATTCTCTTAGGTAATCCATGCAATCTCACCACTTCCTTGAAAAATAGGTCCGCTACATGCAATGCATCTGATGTCTTCTTACAAGGTATGAAATGAGCCATCTTCAAAAATCTATCCACTACCACAAATATTTAGAATCATTTTGTCTCGGTGTCTTAGGCAATCCAAGTACAAAATCCATGCTTATATCCTCCCAAAGTCTTACCGGTACTGTCAAAGGTTTATACAATCCAACACTTTGACTACTACCTTTTGCAACTTGACAAACTCTAAAACTCTGCACATATCTCTTAACATGCTTATTAATCTGGGGCCAAAAGTACTTCTCACTCACCAATGCAATTGTTTTGTCAATGCCAAAATATCCAGCTAAACCTCCACTATGCTTCTCTTTTATCAGGTTCTCTCTCATGAATTTCTTAGATATGCATAACTCAACTCCTTTAAATAACATCCCATCCTGAATAAAATAATCCAACCATTTTCTCTTATCAACAATAGCCAGTTCTCTACATGCTTTACAAGGTTATGCAAAATCTGGATCTTCATCATAAAAGGTCTTCAAATCTTCAAAACCTAATACTGTTACTCTCATTTCTATCAGCAAATTTCTTCTCCTACTCAATGCATCAGCAACTTTGTTAGATTTACCACTTTTATGCTTCAACACAAAGGTGTAACTCTGCAAGAATTCTACCCATCTCATATGTCTCTAGTTCAACTTACTCTGACTATTCAAATACTACAAAGCTTGATGATTTGTATGCAATACAAACTCCTTAGGCAAAAAGTAGTGTCTCCTTTTCTTCAAGGCTTGAACTATGGCATAAAAAATCCTAATCATACACTAAATATCTCCTCTGGGCATTATTCAATTTCTTACTGAAATATGCTACTGCTCTCCCTTCTTGACTCAAAACTACTCCTATTGTTGTTCCACTTGCATCACAATCCACTTGGAATACTTTATTGAAATCCGGTAAAGCTAACACAGACTGCTCAGTCACTTTCTGCTTCAACAATTCAAAACTTTTGTTTGCTCCAGTGGTCCACTTGAATTCCTTCTGATCTCCTCTCATGGTCTCAATCATAGGGTTACAAACTGAACTGAAATTCTCGATAAACTTCCAGTAAAAACTAACCAATCCAGGAAATGATCTTAACTCTCCAATGCTTTCTAGTGTAGGCCACTCAAAAATGGCTTTCACTTTCTCAAGGTCCATCTTCAAACCATCCTCAGATATCACAAAGCCCAAATAGACTAACTCATCCTTCATGAAAGTGCACTTCTTGATATTGATCAACAAATTTTCTTCTCTCAACCTTTGTAAAACTTATATTAACTGCAACAAATGCTCCTCTTTTGTTCTACTAAAAATTAGAATATCATCCAAATACACAATAAAAAACTTACCCAAGAATTTCTTTAATGCCTCATTCATTAGCCTCATGAAAGTACTTGGTGTGTTAGTCAATCCAAAAGGCATCACCAACCATTCATATAGTCATTCATTTGTCTTAAATGTTGTCTTCCACTCATCACCTTCTCTGATTCTGATCTGATGATATCCACTCTTCAAATCTATCTTTGTAAAGTATTTTTCTCCACTCAAACAATCCATTATGTCATCCATCCTAGGCAAAGGAAACCGTTATTTCACTGTGATCTTTTTTATTGTTCTTGAATCGATATGCATCCTCCATTCTCCATTCTTCTTAGGTGATAATACTACTGATACTGTACAAGGGCTCAGACTCTCCCTGATCAAACCTTTTCTCAACAGCTCCTGCATTTGTTTAGTCAGTTCTTCATTCTCTATTGGTGTCAACCGGTGTGTAGCTTTGTTAGGCAAACTAGCTTCGGGAACCAAGTCCATGCAATGACTAATACTTCTAACATGTGGTAATCCATCAGGTACTTTATTTGAAATGATGTCCTCATATTTTGTTAGCGAATCCCTTATCTCTGTCGGGTAAGTGCACAAAGATGGTGGTCAGAAAAGTGGACACACCCAAAAAAAAACATGAAAAACAACAAAATGTGGATGGGGTATTTCAAATTTAAAGAACTTCGTATGTGTTTAGGCTCACTTTTCCAAGCCTAACCAAAGATAAACCACGTACGGGGTTTAAAGTATACTAACCACGTACGCGGTTTAAAAACTAAAACCACATATGTAGTTTAGAAACTAAGAACCCCGTACGCGGTTTAAAAACTAAAACTGCATACGCAGTTCAAAAAATAAAAACCCCGTACGCAGTTTAAGTTTTTAAACCACTTATGCGTTTGTCTATCAATAAAATGCAATTCATTTAGCATTCCATTAGGTTTTTCACTAGGATATATACATAAAATATAACTTAAAGTATAAGAAAGATAAAAGACAAAGAGAAATGTCACTTATACTTAAATATTATATTTTATGTATATATTGTTAGGATGTTTGAGAGTGGTTCCAGATCTCTAAGAGTTATAATGCAGATTCTAGTTTTTTGAGTATTCTTATAAATTTCAAACTTAATCAAATTTCAGTAATTAGCATGCTTATATCAGCATTATCTCTCTCATCTCTTCCCTACATTTCCCCTCTCTCTTCCTTAACCCCTACCTTTTTGTCTCTTACGCATCTCCCTCTCTACTTTCTTCCCTCTCTCGGGTATCTCTTCCTCTCTACTTTCTTCCCTCTCTCGGGTATCTCTCCCTCTCTAATTTCTTCCCTCTCTTGGGTATCTCTCCCTCTCTTTCTCTATTAGGATTCCCAAAGATACTGAGAGGGGGGGTGAATCAATATCTTGCCGGTTAACAGATTTTATTATCTTATTAAGTAAATTGCATTCCAAAACAGTGTACCAGTAAACCAGAATTAGTGCAGTAAATAAGAATAGTAAAGACAACATAGAAATCACACCATAACACAAGATGTTTAACGAGGAAACCCAGTGTGGGAAAAACCTCGGTGGGATTTGTGACCCACAATATTTACTCACTGGCCAATAAATGAATAATACTTACAATAGGGGCCTGCACATGCAGCAAGGCCAACTGCCTAAAGCTCACTGCTTAATAACAAAATGGAAGTCTCACTGACTTACAAAATGGATTAAGATAATCCAATGTAATGTACTTCTACAAAACAGCATCTACTATGCCAGGTTTAGTACCGGTTTAAGCTCATATAATAACCATAAACCTTACTCCAAAATTTGCCTTAATATTCACACTTTACCATGTTCGCATCTATCCGCCTTACATTTGCATTCCCATCGAATTACAAAAAATTCCCTACAAATGGTCTACAATATCTCATGCTTATATGAGTCTTATTACAATTCACCTTGTCGGCTTACAAAAAGATATTACAATTAAATACAATATGCAATAATAAAAATCCTGTCAGCTGGGGTGCCGTAAATTATCTTTGCCATTGCTGGTAAACTATCTACTGATGTCGGTGCCTAAAGATCCACAAGGTTGCCAGAGGGTTGCCGGTAAATTGCCAGTAAGTTGCCATCAATGACAACACCTTCATTTCTCACTAGAGTGTAGAATGCCAACATTCTCATCTCCCTCACCCTCTATCTCTCTTTCATCTATCCCTCTCTTTCTCTCCCTCTCTAAAATATCTCTATCTCTCACTCTCTCCCCCTCTCTTCAGTCTCTCTCTCTCTCTCATTCTATCCCTCTCCCTCCCCCTCCCTTTCTCTTCCTTTGTCAAGTATTTCTTTCCCTCTAACTCTCTTTCTCTCTCCCTTATTGCTTCATTTCTCTTTCTCTCAAGTCTCTCTCCTTCTCTCTATCAAGTCGTTAGCTATCAACCTCTCTCTCTCTCTCTCTCTCTCTCTCTCTCTCTCTCTCTCTCTCTCTCTCCTCTTTGCCTCTATCTCTCTATCTCACTCTCCTCCTTTTTCAAGTGTATCTCTTTCCCACTCTCTCCCTACCTCCCCCCCTCCATCTCTATTTTTCACATGTCTCTCTCTCTCTCTCTCTTTGAAGTCTCTCCCTCTCATCCTCTTTCTCTATATCTCACTCTCTCCTTCTCTCAAGTTTATCTCTCTCATTCTCTCCCTCTCTCCTCTCCCTCCCTCTCTCCCTTTCTCATTACCTCTCTTTCTCACTCTCTCCCTCTCTTTGCACCTCTCTCTCTAGTCTCTTGTACTCTCCTTCCATCCTTTCCCCCCTCTCACTCAGAATCTCTCTATCTCTCACCCTCTCTTTCTCTCTCTCTCACCTTCCCTCCCTCTACCTCTTAGGTCTCTCTTTCTCTCCCAATCCCTCTATCAACCTCTTAGATCTCTCTCTCTCTCTCTCTCTCTCTCTCTCTCTCTCGCTCGCTCGCTTTGAGTCCCCTTCTCTATGTCGCTCTTTATCTCTATCTCTCCCTCTATTTCCCTCTATCTCTCCCCATCTCTCTCTCCCCTCCCTTGTCTCCCCCTCCCCTCTCTCTCATTTATCTCTTGCCTCTACCTCTCAGTCTTTATCTCTCTATCTCACTCTCCTCCTCTCTTAGGTGTATCTCTCTCCCATTCCCTCCCTCTCCTCCCCTCTCTCCTTCTCTAGGGTCATATGGTATTCTTAGGGGTCATATCATATCCTAGGGATCCATGCATGTGTCCTAAGGGGTCATAGGACACCATATGACTCCTTAGGACACCATATGACCCATAACGACACATAAGAGGTCATATGGATTCCTAAGGGGTCATAGGATACCATATGACCCCTTAGCACACCATACGACCCATAATGACACCAAATGGTATCCTAAGGGGTTATAGAACACTATATGCCCTCTTAGGACACCATACGACCCATAATAACACCATATGGAGTCCTAAGGGGTCGTAGGAGAACCTAAACTTGGAGGACACCATTTTGTGTTTTTTCATGTCATATGGTATTCTTAGGGGTCATATGGTATTCTTAGAGGTCATATGGTATCCTTTTCATGTTTTTTCATGTCATGTGGTATTCTTATGGGGCATGTGGTATCCTAGGGATCCATGCATGTCTCCTAAGGGACCCTAGGACACCATATGACCCATAACGACACATAAGAGGTCATATGGAGTCCTAAGGGGTCATAGAACACCATATGACCCCTTACCACACCATATGACCCATAATGACACCAAATGGTGTCCTAAGGGGTCATAGAACACTATATGACCTCTTATGACACCATAAAACCCATAACGATACCATATGGAGTCCTGAGGGGTCAAATGGTGTCGGAAGGGGTCGTAGGAGACCATATGACCCCTTAGGACACCATATGACCCCTAATGACACCATATGGTGTCCTAAGGGGTCATATAGTATCCTAGGGGTCATAAGACACCATAAGACACATAATGACACCATATAGTGTCCTAAGGGGTCATAGGACACCATATGACCCTTAGATCACAATATAACCCCTAACAACATCTAAGGGGTCATAGGATACTATATGATCCCTTAGCACACCATAGGACCTATAATGACACCAAATAGTGTCCTAAGGGGTCATAGAACACCATATGACCCTTTAGGACACCATATGGTGTTGTTATGGGTCATATGGTGTCCTGAGGGGTCATATGGCATCCTATGACCCCTTAGGACACCATATGGTGTCATTATGGGTCGTATGGTGTCTTAAGGGGTCATATGGTGTCCTAAGGGGTCATAGGACACCATATGACCTCTAATGACACCTAAGGGATCATATGGTGTCCTAAGGGGTCATAGAACACCATATGACCCTTTAGGACACAATATGGAGTCCTAAGGGGTCATATGGTGTCCTAAGGGATCATAGAACACCATATGACCCCTTAGGACACCATATGACCCATAACAACACCTAAGGGGTCATATGGAGTCCTAAGGGGTCTTAAGACACCATATGACCCCTTAGTACGCCATACAATCCATAAAGATTATCCAACCAATACATCCACACGATCCGAAGAAACTAATACGTTCATCTTCCTCAAATGTTCTACTTTTTATCCTGTCTTCTTTAAAAAAAAACCGGCCACCTTGTCAATCTTCTTATCACCTCATCTATATGCAAATAAAAAAAAGATATATTGGAGGAGAGAGAGAGAGAGAGAGAGAGAGAGAGAGAGAGAGAGAGAGAGAGAGAGAGAGAGAGAGAGAGAGAGAGAGAGAGAGATTGGAGATGAGAAATACAACACCACAGGAGCCTGAAGATCTTCTGCAAGCTGAATAACCTATTACAAGGAGAAGCAAGGAAGCAATAATCTAAAGAACTCACAAAACACAAGAAAAATATTCTCAAAAAATGAGAGCTCCAATTCACCCAAAATGTATTGTGAATCATAATACAATTAAAAGCAAAATTAACCTCTAATAGGTCAATAAACCCTAAAAAGGGAAAACCCTAGGCTTGCACATAATAATTAATAAAATAACTAATTAATATGCACCTAATGTTAACTTAAGTGTAAAAAGATAATTGGGAACTTAAAGAATTAAACAAATATTGTTTAATTAATCAAGTAAAGACCCAATTACTCTAACATCCCCCCTTAAGCTAGACTTAGGGAGAAGCGAAAACCTAGAACAACTACTGAAAGCATGAAAGATGGGTCCTAGCAACAAGGCCTGATCAGGTACCCAAATATAATGAAATCTCTATGAAACGGAGACAAAGGAGAAAACCCGGTGGGAAAAAAATCCTCTCCAAAAAGAGATAAAAGAACATGCTGAAAGAAGAAGAAGAAGGAAGGAAGGCCTCATAATGACCCCCCAAGGACAACTTCCTTCACCCCAAGCATAGATCGCAATTAAAGATAGCGTGGTGATGCAAAAGGTTTCACAAAGATGTCTACAACCTACTCAAAAGTGGGAATGTACTCCAGAATAAGAACACCATCATGAATCAACTAGCGGATGAAATGCATGGCTGATGCTCTACCGGGTTGCGGGAACGATGAATAGCACTCTGATTGTCACACCAAAGAATAGTGGGACTATTAGGAGGAAAACCAAAATCAGTCATCAACTATTGAAGCCATAAGATCTCCTGACTAGCGAGCACAACAGCTTGGTACTCAACCTATGTAGATGATAATGCATGAGCAGTCTACTTCTTGCAAGACCATGTGATAGGACTAGAGCCAAGATAGAAAAAAAAGCCAGAAGTAGACTTTCGATCAGTGACATCACCAGCCCAATCGTAGTCAGTGTAGCCAACAATGTGAGGTTCCCCTGATGTGTAGTGAATTCCATGAGAACTAGTGCCCTGAATGTACCTCAAAATACATTTGGTAGCTTGCCAATGACTCTCATGAGGATCATGGGAGAATCAAGAGACAAGACCAACCACAAAGGAAATATCAAGATAGGTGTGAGTCGAGTACAACAAACTACCAACCAACTACCTATAAAGTGTAGAATCTACTGAAGGAGTGGGACAAGTAGTAATCAAAACAACCCCTGATTGAAATGGAGTGGGAGTAGACTTGCAATCAAGCATGCTGAAGTGTTGAAGCATGTCAAGAGCATACTTCTGCTGGTAGAGGTAGATCCCATCATAAGACTAAATCACCTGAAGACAAAGGAAATAGTGCAAAAGACCAAGATATATCATCTCAAACTGATCCATCAAGGCATGATGAATATGTTGAATCATAGAGGATGAGCTACCTATGATGAGGAGATCATCAACATATAGCACAAGAATCAGTATGTCAATTGTTAGGTCCAATTAGGAAAGCTAATGTACTGAGAGGGGAGGGATGAATCAGTACTTCAAAACTTTTCTTCACCAATGACTTTACTGTTAAGCATAAACTGAATATTGCTGATCTCATAATACATAAAGCTAAAACATAATCATAGATATAACATTCATACACATACACTCCATAACACAAATATTTTGGTTACGTAGAAACTCTTTGTTAGAGAGAAAAACTATGGTGGGGATGGCACCCACAACTTCACTACTGCAATAATAAAGGTTGCTCAGTTAGAGCTACATGTTTAGCTATTTCTGATAGCTTACCCTATTAGGAGTATCAAGATCTTTCGATCTACCTTGCTAAAGGATTTTACAAACACTTTTACAAAATGTTGTACCTGGTTAAAGGCTTTACAATTTATAGACCTTGTTAGAGTCTTTTACCCTGTTAAAGGTTTCTATTACAACTTAAAATGATTCAATAAAATCTTTACAAATATCTGCAACTTTACATCTAAAATGTTATAGCAGACTCTATGTGCTCAATATGAAATTACCTTGCTCATAGCATACCTCGGTAATTGATAAATCAACTCGGTAAACCCTTCTGTTTACTCTGTCCCATAAACTGTTCTCTGAAGACTTTCTCAGTGACCTCTAAATATCTCTGCCAATCTTCATAGTCACAACTCAATGTGTTCTCTCATGATTTTCCTTTTACACATTTATCACACATGTCTTCTACACATAACTCCCTTTTGATCCTTAATTCATTCAGTATATAAAGATCTCTGGGACAGTGATTTGTTCATGCATTGATCATACAAACATGATTCATTTAATGAAAATACATAGAAAATATTTCATTGGATAAACATCCTCAAAATCATACAAAATCTTAAGTGCAATTTCCTATGTGATAATGATTCCCTGTTCCTCGATTCTTGTAACACGTTTCCATATATGTGTCCAAGTTCATTGAATCTGGTAACATGTTTCCACTCAGTTCAGGTTACTCAGTATACCTTCTTTGCTGCTCTAAAGACATAGAACGTTACTCGGTAGACAACTCGGTGACTATCCTTTCTTCTGTAACCAATATCCTTAGTACTTACCAACTAAATATTTCGGTAGTATAAACCATCTAGAGTATATAGAATGACTTTGGACATAAAACTAATGACAACTTATAAAATATTAACAATCTCCCCTTTTGACATTAGTTTGGTATGTTTGACAAAACTCCTTTCAAAGTCATAACTCAAAATCTATATACTTACAAAATTTGACTAAAATGATAGTATATACAATTGTCAATAAAAAGTACATAACTCCCCTTATCAATATGTTGTACATAACTTGATGTGCATCCTCTGAGGTTCAAGGTTCCATGCTCTGTGCTCAATGCTCCCCCTGTCAAGTTCAACTTTATACTGAACAATCTGATACTCGGTTCAGTCCTACTGATATTTTGTATATATACTCAGTATACTTCTCCTTTTTGACAAACATCAAAACTAGTTACCATTCGGTGGGGGCAATAGGTCAAAAATAGATTGATACTTTGTACCGGCATCTGTGAGAGCGGTGGTAAGTGCATCCTTGACACTTGCCATTAAAGAATTATGAGTTGAAATGTCAGCTAAGAGTGAGATCAGACCATCTAGTGTGCTTCCCTCGGCTTGAGTGGACAGATGTGTAGCTCGGTTGATCTTCTCTTGAACTGATGAAAGATGAGGAATGAATAATGTTTGAAGAGTCATGATATCCATCCTGATTTTGTGCTCTTCATTCTGAAGTTCTAATTGTTGACCCATAAGAGTTTGTAGCTTGGTATAAAAATTCTGAATAGAATTTGGCTCGGTAGTCAATGTATTGGAGAGATCGGTGATCTCTTGTTCAATGACTTCGGTCTTATGCTTGATATCCTTAATGAATAAAGAGAATGTACAGAGCTTCTGAAACAAATAAAGAATATGCTTGAGTTGAGGAGTTAACTCAGCAATGAATTCAATGTGCTAAGGTATTCAGATGTGTCTACTCCTGATGATTCTAATTTAGTGAGGAGTTCATCTAGTTGCATATGGATGGCAGCATCTTTATTCACGGTAGCTTCGGGTAGCATGTCTATCAACAACGTTTTAACCTTCTGAAGTAGATGGTTCTTTTTCTGAATAGCCATCTATCTTTCATGTTCTTCTTTGGCTTTACATAGTTCTCCGAATTCAATGACTGCTTGCCCTTTCAGTTTAGAAATGTCAACATTTGGCAATACAATGGGCTTAGACAGATCTACCTTAAAACTATGCTTCTTCATTTTCCTGTCTTTGGAAGATGAGGTTTTCATCGATTGAACCAAGACAATGGCTTTGGAGGCTTGATCGCCCTCGGTATGTTTCTCAGTAGAGGCAACACTTTTGTTTATTCCTGTAGCCTTGGTTGAGTCCTTCAGTGTTCCTTTGCTTATGGTCTCAGTCGCAACAATTTCAATACTTGCAGGTGCATGAGAAGTTTGTTCCCCTATGGTCTGAGAAGTAGATTCTCCTTTTGTAGACTGTTGACCCTCTTTGCCTTAATCAGTATCCTTAGGATGCTCGGTTGGGACTTGTTGACTTACCGGAGGATAGGATTTGACTTGTTCCAAAACTGATTCACTGGATACCAGTTTGGCATAGGCATTTCCTTCTATCATTTCCTGTCCCTGTGCCTCAATGTCCATGATAGTCTCATCTAAGTCAATAGTTGGAGCAGGATCTTGCTTGGTGATATCAACTATTTCAACTTCACTTTGAGGTTTAGCTATCTTAATTCGGAATATCTCGAGCCATTTATCTTTAGTTTCATTTTCAACTTCAAGATAAATTCCATTCATCATTTTTAAGGCCCTTTGTTTTACTTGAAAAGTTGTCTAGTAGGTTTGCAAATGATCTTTTATATCTTCTACCGACATATCTAGAAAGAGATGTACCAAAACTCTTTCTCTCATCTGTTTCTCCGAGTCCATAGCATATTGCCACCTAGTGTCAATATGTGAATAAAATGTTTTAGGAAGGAATTCAGTCACTTCCAAAGGAACTATTTGGAATTTAAGAAGTGTACATACTACTGCTTCTTCTATTTTCTTCTTCTCATCTTCAGTTTTGGAATCATATTTTACATACCTAAAAGAACCAAATCCACCATATTGTTTCAAACTTGTACAAAAATTTTCAACATTGTGTACATCTTCCTTCGTGCTTTTGACAATCAGAAATTTGCTTACATCTTCAGACTCTGTGTCACTTGACTCTTTCCTCAAAATGAGTTTCCTAGACATCTTCTTATAAGTCCTTGTGACCTTAGGTAGTTCAACATTTTTCTGCTTCTTACCGGGTGACACTGCAGATGATCTGGAGTTCAGTCGCTTTGCTGGAGGAGTCAGTGACACCTTGGTTGAATCTTGTTTCTTCCTTTTCAAAATTTTTCCATTTGGCAACTCGGTGCTCAGAGTAATGGCTTCTTCATGAGCTTTAGATTCTTCCTCAATTGTAAGTAGTTCACTTTTGGCAGGAGTGGAGGTAGAACCTTCTCCAAATTTCTTAGTCAAAACTTTGATCATCTTTGTAGCTTTTCTTGTTGCCTTCAATACAACTATGCTCATTTTCACTTTTTCTTTGACTTCTTTATAAGTACCATACCTAATCTTGGTAGCATGCCTTGGAAGTGCAAGAAAGGCATCTATCTATTGTTGAGAAATATCAAAATCCATCTCATAACCCATAGATGGCAAAGATTGAAATCTAGGTTCCACTGCATTGACATAGCAGTAGTCAGTGTCTACTTCAAAACATATATCATCCTTATATTTCTCCACTAACTGAGGTGGGATTCGGTACCTGTTATGCATTCTTTCCTAAAATTTGCTAAAGTAATCATCCATTATCTCATTAAAGTTATCACCTACTTGATTGATAAAGTTGTTTATTTGATGGTTGATTGGTCGGTGTAGCTCCCAAACTATGTTACTGACTGATGGAAAGAATTTCTGAAAATAGAAAAAAATGCACACTAAGAGTGACCCAAACTTCAATGTGTTAGCCGAGTTGTTTTTCTTAGGTTTCCTTATAGTGTTGAGATTTTCAAATAGATTCTTCAACAACACTTCACAAAGATCAATCTTCATTCCTTTCTTCACAATCTTGTAGGCTAAATCTATGGCTGCACATGGTACACTATTTTCCCTTGTCGACTGAAAGAAATAGTAACCAATGACTCTAATTGCAAATTTTAGCTCAAGATCTGTAACATTGTTCAATTTTAGACCTCTACAATCAGACTCAACTCCGGTTAAAGTTATCAGTTCCTTTTGTGAAATCATTTTCTGTGCTCAGGTATGGTCGAAAATAGGGTATTCAGTTATCAGGTCAATGATCTCCTTGGTGATTTTGAATAGTTGCTACCTTAATTCGGAATATCTCGAGCCATTTATCTGTAGTTTCATTTTCAACTTCAAGATAAAGTCCATTCATCATTTTTAAGGCCCTTTGTTTTACTTGAAAAGTTGTCTAGTAGGTTTGCAAATGATATTTTATATCTTCTACTGACATATCTGGAAAGAGATGTACCAAAACTCTTTCTCTCATCTATTTCTCCGAGTCCATAGCATATTGCCACCTAGTGTCAATATGTGAATACAATGTTTTAGGAAGGAATTCAGTCACTTCCAAAGGAACTATTTGGAATTTAAGAAGTGTACATACTACTGCTTCTTCTATTTTCCTCTTCTCATCTTCAGTTCTGGAATCATATTTTACATACCTAAAAGAGCCAAATCCACCATATTGTTTCAAACTTGTACACAAATTTTCAACATTGTGTACATCTTCCTTCGTGCTTTTGACAATCGGAAATTTGCTTACATCTTTAGACTCTGTCACTTGAATCTTTCCTCAAAATGAGTTTCCTAGACATCTTCTTATAAGTCCTTGTGACCTTAGGTAGTTCAACATTTTTCTGCTTCTTACCGGGTTACACTACAGATGATCTGGTGTTCGGTCACTTTGTTGGAGGAGTCAGTGACACCTTGGTTGAATCTTGTTTCTTCCTTTTCAAAATTTTGCCTTTTGGCAACTCAGTGCTCAGAGTAATGGCTTCTTCATGAGCTTTAGATTCTTCCTCAATTGTAAGTAGTTCACTTTTGGCAGGAGTGGAGGTAGAACCTTCTCCAAATTTCTCATTCAAAACTTTGATCATCTTTGTAGCTTTTCTTGTTGCCTTCAATACAACTATTCTCATTTTCACTTTTTCTTTGACTTCTTTATAGGTACCATACCTAACCTTGGTACCATGCCTTGGAAGTGCAAGAAAGCCATCTATCTATTGTTGAGAAATATCAAAATCCATCTCATAACCCATAGATGGCAAAGATTGAAATCTAGGTTCCACTGCATTGACATAGCAGTAGTCAGTGTCTACTTCAAAACATATGTCATCCTTATATTTCTCCACTAACTGAGGTGGGATTGGGTACGTGTTATGCATTCTTTCCTGAAATTTGCTGAAGTAATCATCCATTATCTCATTAAAGTTATCACCTAGTTGATTGATAAAGTTGTTTATTTGATGGTTGATTGGTCGGTGTATCTCCCAAACTATGTTACTGACTGATGGAAAGAATTTCTGAAAATAGAAAAAAATGCACACTAAGAGTGACCCAAACTTCAATGTGTTAGCCAAGTTGTTTTTCTTAGGCTTCCTTATAGTGTTGAGATTTTCAAATAGATTCTTCAACAACACTTCACAAAGATCAATCTTCATTCCTTTCTTCACAATCTTGTAGGCTAAATCTATGGCTGCACATGGTACACTGTTTTCCCTTGTCGACTAAAAGAAATAGTAACCAATGACTCTAATTGCAAATTTTAGCTCAAGATCTGTAACATTGTTCAATTTTAGACCTCTACAATCAGACTCAACTCCGGTTAAAGTTATAAGTTCCATTTGTGAAATCATTTTCTGTGCTCGGGTATGGTCGAAAATAGGGTATTCAGTTATCAGGTGAATGATCTCCTTGGTGATTTTGAATAGTTGTTGTCTTAATTTGGAATATCTCGAGCCATTTATCTTTAGTTTCATTTTCAACTTCAAGATAAAGTCCATTCATCATTTTTAAGGCCCTTTGTTTTACTTGAAAAGTTGTCTAGTAGGTTTGCAAATGATCTTTTATATCTTCTACCAACATATCTGGAAAGAGATGTACCAAAACTCTTTCTCTCATCTGTTTCTCCGAGTCCATAGCATATTGCCACCTAGTGTCAATATGTGAATACATTGTTTTAGGAAGGAATTCAGTCACTTTGAAAGGAACTATTTGGAATTTAAGAAGTGTACATACTACTGCTTCTTCTATTTTCTTCTTCTCATCTTCAGTTCTGGAATCATATTTTACATACCTAAAAGAACCAAATCCACCATATTGTTTCAAACTTGTACAAAAATTTATAACATTGTGTACATCTTCCTTCATGCTTTTCTTCAGACTCTGTGTCAATTGACTCTTTCCTCAAAATGAGTTTCCTAGACATCTTCTTATAAGTCCTTGTGACCTTAGGTAGTTCAACATTTTTCTGCTTCTTACCGGGTGACACTGCAGATGATCTGGTATTTGGTCACTTTGCTGGAGGAGTCGGTGACACCTTGGTTGAATCTTGTTTCTTCCTTTTCAAAATTTTTCCTTTTGGCAACTCGGTGCTCAGAGAAATGGCTTCTTCATGAGCTTCAGATTCTTCCTCAATTGTAAGTAGTTCACTCTTGGCAAAAGTGGAGGTAGAACCTTCTCCAAATTTCTCAGTCAAAACTTTGATCATCTTTGTAGCTTTTCTTGTTGCCTTCAATACAACTATGCTCATTTTCACTTTTTCTTTGACTTCTTTATAGGTACCATACCTAATCTTGGTAGCATGCCTTGGAAGTGCAAGAAAGGCATCTATCTATTGTTGAGAAATATCAAAATCCATCTCATAACCCATAGATGGCAAAGATTGAAATCTAGGTGCCACTGCATTGACATAGCAGTAGTCAGTGTCTACTTCAAAACATATGTCATCCTTATATTTCTCCACTAACTGAGGTGGGATTCGATACCTGTTATGCATTCTTTCCAGAAATTTGCTGAAGTAATCATCCATTATCTCATTAAAGTTATCACCTAGTTGATTGATAAAGTTGTTTATTTGATGGTTGATTGGTCGGTGTAACTCCCAAACTATGTTACTGACTGATGGAAAGAATTTCTGAAAATAGAAAAAAATGCACACTCAGAGTGACCCAAACTTCAATGTGTTAGCCGAGTTGTTTTTCTTAGGTTTCCTTATAGTGTTGAGATTTTCAAATAGATTCTTCAACAACACTTCACAAAGATCAATCTTCATTCCTTTCTTCACAATCTTGTAGGCTAAATCTATGGCTGCACATGGTACACTGTTTTCCCTTGTCGACTGAAAGAAATAGTAACCAATGACTCTAATTGCAAATTCTAGCTCAGGATCTGTAACATTGTTCAATTTTAGACCTCTACAATCAGACTCAACTACGGTTAAAGTTATCAGTTCTTTTTGTGAAATCATTTTCTGTGCTCGGGTATGGTCAAAAATAGGGTATTCAGTTATCAGGTGAATGATCTCCTTGGTGATTTTGAATAGTTGTTGTCTTAATTCAGAATATCTCAAGCCATTTATCTTTAGATTCATTTTCAACTTCAAGATAAAGTCCATTCATCATTTTTAAGGCCCTTTGTTTTACTTGAAAAGTTGTCTAGTAGGTTTGCAAATGATCTTTTATATCTTCTACAGACATATCTGGAAAGAGATGTACCAAAACTCTTTCTCTCATCTGTTTCTCCGAGTCCATAGCATATTGCCACCTAGTGTCAATATGTGACTAAAATGTTTTAGGAAGGAATTCAGTCACTTCCAAAGGACCTATTTGGAATTTAAGAAGTGTACATACTACTGCTTCTATTTTCCTCTTCTCATCTTCAGTTCTGGAATCATATTTTACATACCTAAAAGAGCCAAATCCACCATATTGTTTCAAACTTGTACAAAAATTTTCAACATTGTGTACATCTTCCTTCGTGCTTTTGACAATCAGAAATTTGCTTACATCTTCGGACTCTGTGTCACTTGACAATTTCCTCAAAATGAGTTTCCTAGACATCTTCTTATAAGTCCTTGTGACCTTAGGTAGTTCAACATTTTTTTGCTTCTTACCGGGTGACACTGCAGATGATCTGGTGTTCGGTCACTTTGCTGGAGGAGTCGGTGACACCTTGGTTGAATCTTGTTTCTTCCTTTTCAAAATTTTTCCTTTTGGCAACTCAGTGCTCAGAGTAATGGCTTCTTCATGAGCTTCAGATTCTTCCTCAATTGTAAGTAGTTCACTTTTGGCAGGAGTGGAGGTAGAACCTTCTCCAAATTTCTCTGGTCAAAACTTTGATCATCTTTGTAGCTTTTCTTGTTGCCTTCAATACAACTATGCTCATTTTCACTTTTTCTTTGACTTCTTTATAGGTACCATACCTAATCTTGGTAGCATGCCTTGGAAGTGCAAGAAAGGCATCTATCTATTGTTGAGAAATATCAAAATCCATCTCATAACCCATAGGTGGCAAAGATTGAAATCTAGGTTGCACTGCATTGACATAGTAGTAGTCAGTGTCTGCTTCAAAACATATGTCATCCTTATATTTCTCCACTAACTGAGGTGGGATTCAGTACCTGTTATGCATTCTTTCCTAAAATTTGCTGAAGTAATCATCCATTATCTCATTAAAGTTATCACCTAGTTGATTGATAAAGTTGTTTATTTGATGGTTGATTGGTCGGTGTAGCTCCCAAACTATGTTACTGACTGATGGAAAGAATTTCTAAAAATAGAAAAAAATGCACACTAAGAGTGACCCAAACTTCAATGTGTTAGCCAAGTTGTTTTTCTTAGGTTTCCTTATAGTGTTGAGATTTTCAAATAGATTCTTCAACAACACTTCACAAAGATCAATCTTCATTCCTTTCTTCACAATCTTGTAGCTAAATCTATGGCTGCACATGGTACACTGTTTTCCCTTGTCGACTGAAAGAAATAGTAACCAATGACTCTAATTGCAAATTTTAGCTCAGGATCTGTAACATTGTTCAATTTTAGACCTCTACAATAAGACTCAACTCCGGTTAAAGTTATCAGTTCCTTTTGTGAAATCATTTTCTGTGCTTGGGTATGGTCAAAAATAGGGTACTCAGTTATCAGGTGAATGATCTCCTTGGTGATTTTGAATAGTTGCTCCTCTAACCACATTAAGTCATCAAGAATGCTGCTCAAGACGAATTTGACCCATGGGGGTTTGAAAACTTGAGGGTAGGTTAGAGCTTCGGTCAATCCCTTGACTTTGATATCTTCATACTTGCTATCCAGGTTTCCATCGGTGCATAATTCATCATATATGTCCTTGATCTCGGTATGACCTAGCTCCTCTACACGACACTTAGTGTAAAATCTGACATCCTCAACCAATAGAACCCTATTTGGAATAAGAGAAAATGTAGTTTTGTCATCGGGTTCAGATGCTACTTTGGGAGGTAAAGAATACTTCAGTGAGGTTTTCTCAGTAGTGTCGACTACAATAGGATTCTGCAACTTGGGAGCCATTTCAATCTTTGGATTTCTACTAACAAAAGAGCTTAGGGTATTGATAACACTTTTTGACTTAGAAAATATAATGTAGATAATCACAACTTGATATTCACCGATAACTGGCTTGAAAAATGTGATGAGATTGTTGAATAAATACCTTGAAATTTGATCAGGAGGTGTTTGATCGCCTTTGAATCGCTTAGCTCTACTTTTGAAAACTTGTAAGTGTAAAATGACCATGCAAAGAACTTTAAGTACACATTTTACCTTATCAAGCTTCATGCAGTTAGGTAAGAAAACATTAAATGCACTTGGTTCCAGTAAACCGATTACCTTCCTATTCTGTATTTACCAACTAGACAGATTTCCTGCACTTACCGACTTCTCTGGTGCTCCAAAAGACTAGATAGATTTTCAAACTTGCTAATGCATCTTAGCTATGCAGATATTTTAAATTAAGTATATGATTAAATAGGAACTGTTAAGATCTAACCTTGAGAGAATACAGTCCCTTTATACCTTTGCTGATTAATTCGAAGTGGATGCACCTAACTCAATAGGTAAGGTGCATTCTTCATCAGTTGATCCATTTTCCTTCTTTTTCCAGATTTTCCATAATTGGCTTCTTATTTCCTCAGTGTCTCCTCAAGGTTGATCTCTGCAATCTTTAGCCAAGTGTCCAACTTTGTGACAATGAAAACATGTCATTCCAGGATTTCTCCATGATTTTCGGTTGTTCATTCCAAACCTTATCATGCAGTTGGCACTTATATGTCCATATCTTCAACAACATTCAACCAACATCCTTGTATTGCAATCCCATGGTACTACAGTATATCGTCGGTTGGGATCTATGTGAGTTTGGTAGCTACTAGTATTTGCTCGGTGTGAAGACCACATATAGTTTCTCTGCTTAAACCAATACTTCTCTGTATTGTGTCCATATCTATTGCAGTTTTTGCAAAACCCCTTGAATTTTGCCTTCTGAAAATTGCTAACATACTTTGTCCTACATTGATTAGATGTGTGACCATACTTATTGCAATTGGAACAATAACCATCAGACCTAGTGATATTTGGTTGCTTACCTTTTTTGATTTGGCACATGTTGGCAGTATGACCTTGTTTTCCATAGTAGTTGCAAATAGGCTTCTTTCCTTTGATGTTCTTCTTGTTTCTAGCTTGCTTAGATGATTCTCCTCTCTTGGTGGTGTTGATTCCTTTCTCGGTAGAGTTCTTTCCTTTGTAACTGAGTCTTGCATCTTTGTTGGGTCTTCTCATGTTTAGTTGCTCATCCAACATTCTTGATGCTTCATAGCTTTTCTTCAGTGTTTCTTTTGATTTCTTTTTTGCTTCCAGTTCATTGGTCAATCTTGATACTTCAAGTTTCAATGCTTGATTCTCAATTTTCTTTATATTTGCTTCATGATGTGCATAACCTAATTGATCAGACATATTGTGTTGAATTCCAGCCATCCTTGTGATTTCATCATTCTTTTCTGACACCAATGCTTCTAGCTGTTGTTTTTCCCTTTCTATGTCTCTTATTTTATCCTTAGTTGTTCTCAATGCATCTAGATTTTTTACTCATCTGTATGCTGAAGTGCTCATGATCTCTTTTCATTGCTTTTAGTTGTCTAGTTAGTGCTTTGTTCTTTTCTTTTAATTCTTCAATCATTTCTTCAGTCTCTTCTAATATACTATTCTCAGATGATGTCTCAATTTGTTCCACCAACTCTTGTGAGTCCTGTAAATCATCAGACAACCTTCTTCTGACTTTCAGTGATCTTTGGATTTGTCTCTGCATGTCTGCAATCACTTGATTAGCATGATCCAATTCTTCTTGAAGATTCACAATCCTCCGAGATTGTTTGTAGCCTTCCATTGATAAGATCTTTCTCTTTAGGCTGTCAAACCCTTTTCCAAGAGTGAAGCTCTGATACCAATTGTTAGGTCCAATTAGGAAAGCTAATGTACTGAGAGGGGAGGGGTGAATCAGTACTTCAAAACTTTTCTTCACCAATGACTTTACTATTAAGCATAAACTGAATATTGCCAATCTCATAATACATAAAGCTAAAACAAAATCATAGATATAACATTCATACACATACACTCCATAACACAAATATTTTGGTTACACAGAAACTCTTTGTTAGAGAGAAAAATTGCGATGGGGATGGCACCCACAACTTCACTACTGCAATAATAAAGGTTGCTCGGTTAGAGCTACATGTTTAGCTATTTCTGATAGCTTACCCTGTTAGGAGTATCAAGATCTTTAGATCTACCTTTCTAAAGGATTTTACAAACACTTTTACAAAATGTTGTACCTGGTTAAAGGCTTTACAATTTATAGACCTTGTTAGAGTCTTTTACCCTGTTAAAGGTTTCTATTACACCTCAAAATGATTCAATAAAATCTTTACAAATATCTGCAACTTTACATCTGAAATGTTATAGCAGACTCTATGTGCTCAATATGAAATTGCCTTGCTCATAGCATACCTCGGTAATTGATAAATCAACTTGATAAACCCTTCTCTTTACTCTATCCCATAAACTATTCTCTAAAGACTTTCTTAGTGACCTCTAAATATCTTTGTCAATCTTCACAGTCACAACTCAATGTGTTCTCTCATGATTTTCCTTTTACACATTTATCACACATGTCTTCCACACATAATTCCCTTTTGATCCTCAATTCATTCAGTATATAAAGATCTCTGGGACAGTGATTTGTTCATGCATCGATCATACAAACATGATTCATTTAATGAAAATACTATTGGGACTCATTAAAAATTGAGTCAAGTTTTGAGGCCCAATTCAAATTTTGCTTTGCATTTCCAAATAAGTGAGTTTGAATGGCCTAGTTTGTGAGAGGGCAAAATAGAGCTCAGTTAATCATGAAGAGGTAAGGCTTTGAATCATGTCCTACACCTTTCATTTGGCCTATGCAGTGATGTGGAACTTTCAGATTTCAATTTGGATAAGTTTATCAGGTACCCATTTTGAGGGGTGAGCTGAAAGTGCATTTTAGGCACAAATGCAGATTTTATTGAGTAGCCTTCTTTGAGCGATTGCATCTTTTGCCTTGTTGATTTTCATTGATAATTTCAAAATGGATTCAATTCTATGCATAAATATGAGTCAGTCTGCAAAATTTCAAGTCTTGAAGAATCCATTTGCTCAGTGTTCATAGCCAAATCCGTTTGCAGTTTCTATGTTTTGGCAAGTCCCTGTTTCGATAGCTAGTCAGAGCCCTGTTTCACATAAGTGTAAAAGTTGCCTCAGTAAGCGTCATGCCATAATGTTTGCTCTGGGTTATTACTTGTATAAATGATGAGCTACGTTTCAAATTTCAAGCCTCTGTCAATCCGTTTGATCGGTTTTCAAAAGGATTCATTTAGCTATCATTTTCAGTTATCCGCACTTCCATTGTTATATTAGTTAATGTAGACATTTTTGTGAGTGCGCCATTTGCATCCTGTCAGTCTGGTGATCTAACTGAGAATTCTAAGTTTTAATATGTACTTAAAGGTACCTGTGTTTCAAATTTGAGGGCCTATGGAGGTCGTTTGGTATTTTTGAGAAAGGCATCATGTGTTGCCAGGACATTGACTTCATTAGGTCCGTAGTGTCGACAAAGCCAGTCTGTCATTTTCACCGATTAATATCTTTAGCATCGTAAAATTGTGACACTTTTAATTTTGACTGCATTTGGGTCTTCACGATGGCAGTGCAACATTGAACCTGAATGGAGACCCCGAAACCTGTTTACGACATCAAAAACTGCATCTTTCTGCACCTTGGCCTGGTCCTCCTTGCACCCTGCTGTCCCAGGAGGTGGGACCATGGCACCCAGCACCCTAGTCCTTCAGGACCATGGCACCTAGCACCCTAGTCCCTCAGGCCCATGGTGCCCAGCACCCTGGTCCCTGGCCCTATTTTGGGCCCGGTCTCTTGTTGGGCATCGGGTCTTCAAGTTTGCAATTTGGAAAATAATGCTCCTAGGTCGACCTAAGGTCGGAAAAATCAGTCTCCTAACCCTAATTGACAAGAATATAAACTACATTTCCCCTCCTAGAAAAGGAGGAGGAAAAACATATATGTGCAAGAGGCGGAAGCGATAGGCAAACATTAAAACATTCAAACATTCAAACGTTCAAGCATTCCTTCAAGTAATTGAGCATTCTAGGTCTCCATTCAAGGCTAGGTGTTGCATTCAAGACAAGGATTCAACCATTGAAGAGGAGATCACCTACAACATACTACATCATTACACCTTCGCATGTAAGAATACAAACATTCTTACAACAAGGTATCAGTACTTGATTACATTACAAACATTTACATTTACATTTACAACATTCTCATTTCTTGGTTAATTCCAAAACCAGGGTTTGACCTGAAGGCAAACTGCTAATCCCTAACCCCCCAATCATCCTCTCTTTTCTATGTGTAGGTTACAGGTACGCGGCTATAATTGAAAATCTGGAATCCTTGTGCAGAGACAAACAAATCCCCCTTCGTTTCGTGGATTTTTTGGAGGACCGTGTGCACTCCGTGCGCCATCGTCCCGTCAACTTTCGCTCAAACTTGCAGGATAGCATCGTCTTGACATTTTAATGCTAATTTTAGGTCCGTAGCTTCATCCCGTGTCTCTATCTCCATCTACAAGCGAATCTTTCCTACTTTTACATACACTCCTAGTTCAATCCTTCTATCTACATTCTTTACAAAAGAGGGTATCCTTGCTGTCTCAATCCTTGAAACTCATTTAGAATTCAATCTTGCATTGTGTGGGATTGGATCTTGTGAGTTTCAACCCCTCTTTTGAATGTAAAGTCTCTCCTAAGTGAAAACCGTCAATCCTAGTGACCTCCTTTCTCTCTCCTTGGAGTGGGGGAACACCTAGGGTTCGATTTTCTGCTTTACAATATCTCTTCGCTTGGGACTCATCTTGAGAAACCATTTGGTAGAAATCATCCTTGTATATCAGAGTACACGCTTGTCAGATGGCGAGATCCAGAAAGGTGTTTTGACAGGTTTGAAAATTACGTCTTCGCGATTAAATGCAAAAATGTGGCGTGATCGCCTGAAGGTTGCAAAATTCAGTCGGATGATCCAAAAACGATGCCGATCATTTCCAGAGGTATGTTTGAGGTCCGTGAAGCATTTCGAAGGCTAGTTTCTTGAAAACAAAAAATTTTTTAGTCGGACCCACTTTGGGGCCCAACCTGGCTCATGCCCGTACTTTGATTTTATTAGCAATTTTGTTTACTAAAAGATCATGCAAGACCTCCTCCACATGTGGTTGTTGGTTAAGGCATTGGAAATCATATGCAAAATTCAATTGTGAATTGTTGAAGATTTCAATAAATGCAAGATAGCAGCTTGTCAAGCAAATTTGATGTGAAGTCAAATAAGGACTAGCAAAAAGAAAGGACAAGTTTGTCCCTATGAGGTGTGAATTTTTGCCCTCATACTTCAAACATTCAAATAATTACAAAGATTCAAATTGCACCCTTTGATGTTTGATCTATAAGTCGGTTGGGAGGGAGAGATGTCAAGAGTCATCATTTGAAAGGACACAAATTGATTCACCAACATATAAAAGAGACCCAAGGAAATCAATTCAACCATTCAGATTTCAAAATTGATTGTGATCCAAGACAGAGACAAATTAATGCCAGTGTGGAGTGGAATTTGGGGCTATAGAGAAGGTTTGGACAAAGCAAAGTTCATGAGAGCATGTTGAAAAGATAATAAAACTCCAACCAATGCCTTGGTAGCTCCTTCTTGCAAATGTCACGTGGCATGTAGAACTTAAAATATTCAGCAAGTGCACATTGAAAAGGGTAATGGAATGTAAACAATAGTTTAGTCTCCCACGTGATGGCTAGAGACGGGCAACAGTAGCTCAAATCAAATGCATATTGGCTGGTTTGAAGCCATTCCCCCTTGCTACCATGGTGAAACAAGTAATGTGCAGTAGGCTTTGCGTGGTAGTGGAAGAGGGCAAGGAATCATTTAGATCTTTGAACAAGTGCACTGGTAGCAACAACAATTAAAACCATTAAACAAATGAAACAGTCCTCCCTATTTATAGTACGTGGTAGCAAGCATAGAGGAAAAAGAAAATGAAATTCCCAAGAAAATGCAATGTAGCAGATTTAGAACCTCCTCCTGCTATGCGTGGCATAATGAAGTTGAATTGGGAATAAACCATGGTAAAATTTTAAACCCATGCAATCAATAGTTTTCTATGCCATTTCCTCCTCCACGTGAAATGCAGTAGGCTACAAGCATGGTGTTTGGAGTGTGGCATGGGCCTCCCAAAGCATTCCCCATCTCCCTCCAGCCTCTACGTGGTAATGCAAAATGGCAGCTGCAGATCCAAATTCTCCCCTCTGCCATGGAGATTGGAAGCATTTCAGAAGTTTATGTTAATGCAAATTGGCAGTTTTTAGTTGCCAAATCCCTACGTCTGGTGAAGGTTAAAATTTCCTATGCAAGTATGGATAGCAGCTGAAACCTTCATGCAATATGCAATGCAAATTTGGAAAATTAAATGCAAATCCTCTTCCCTGCCATGAGCTATTATTGGTAAAAAGGGTAATGAAGTTCCTGCAAATCCATTTTGGAATGGTGTAAGGCATCAACAGATTTCAAACCTCTCCCAGCACGTGATGGTGAAAAGTTCGTTCAAAACATTCAAGCAAATGAGTTTAGCAGGCGAAATGTGGTAGGCACCATGAAAGTCTCATAAAAGTTTCAAAAAATCGTTGTTCCAGGTAAAGCCATTATCCCACATTCGATGGGCAAAGGAACTTTTTGGTATTTATAACCAAATCCACACACATCTATAATGTCAAAGCCATCTGGGCTTTTGACAGACAGTGCCTATGGGCACCCAAGGTGGGCCCATGTGCAGGTGCGGATCTGGAGGTGATGGAGGAGGTGACTGAGCGACGACTAGGTGGACCCCATGCAGGCACGCTTCCTGAGGCAAACAGGCAAAATTTTGCAGAGAAAGGTTGACTTAACCAGCGAGCAAGTCTAAGATGATCCGACGAAGTGTGTGATTTCACGGGCCGAAGATGCACGCCAGTTAAGCCCTACGAAACAGCGAAACGCGAAATGGCAAAAATGGCAAAAATGCAGCAGGTTAAAGAACGCGCATGTTAGATCGAGATCAATGGCTCACGCTGCTTCACGAAGGAAAGATTCACGTGAGATAGAGGCCACGAAATGGCGAAAGCCAAGTGGCGGGTCCAGGTGGAAAGACTACTCGTAGGTCATCCGAGGTGGCAGTCCAATGGTGATGACATGGCACAGAGGTGGCGCTGAGGTGGCCGACAAGCAAGTAGCCCAGTGGCAATGACGTGGCTGACAAGTGGGAAAAGATGAGGTGTCATGCCAGGTGGTGCCCAGTGGATGCCATTGACCAATCAGAGGTCACCATGTGGCAAGGCATCAGAGCACAATCAAAGCAAAAATCAAAATTAAAATTAGTAAATTACATAGTGCAAACTATATCAAATAAATGAAAAATTTAAATGATGTGCACAAATGGGGAATTAATTCGCCCAGGCAAAATATAAAGTGTTATATATCATCAGAAAGCTCTCGGAATGAGGAATCCGGTTAGGCAGTTAATTTTGACAAATGTGGGATATTTCAAGAGCAGTTTCTATGGGAGTGAAATTCAGTTAGAGAGGAGATACTTGGCAAATTTCAGTTAGAGATTTGATTTTGTTCCCTCTCCTTCTTATTCTCAACTCTTCTCATTTGTAAGGGTTCCAGAAATTTGGAGAAAGGCTCTAGATTTGATGGCTTCCATTTTCTAAATGTTTTGACCCAAGTTTGTAAATGCTTTTGTTTGGTTTCAAGGTACAAAGGATTTGAGTACAACATTCAAGATGTGTCTTCTAGTTGCAGACTTTGCTTCTGTAAGGCATAAGTAATTTCCCACAAGATTGTCTCTATGATATGTTTTTTCATTATTATGAATTCAATCCTCAAGGAGGATGAAATTTGTCGATTTCAAGGAGGTTGTGTGATTGTTTGTGGGTATCCTTCAAGGAAGATTTTAAACTTTGTAATCAGTCATGAATAATGGAATGTGTCCCAGATTTGATGATTTCTTGTGAGTGGAACTGAGTAATGCATTAATATAATATGTTAATGTAGGGATATCATTGAGGAGAATCAATTTGTGACTAGGATGCATATTTAAAGTTCTGTGTATGACTTTGTGGCCCAATGAACAAGGCACTGGTCTTGCAATTTTGGGGATAGTTTCAAATTAATACAAATTAAAAGATAAATCTATTTCCCTTTATGTTTAGGGGTGTGTTCTTCTCATTCCAAGCTCTGTTTTCATTTACGATTTATACAGATCTAGCCAATCTATAGTGTGTTTCTAGATTTGGTGTTTTTGTGGAATGATAGATCTGCTTATAGTTGATGCAGTTGTGTGTTTGTAATCATTGTATTCAAAGAATCAAAGGGTGTCCCCCCCTAGGTCTAGCAGAACCTGAAGTGCAGGAGGGTCAATTAGGATCCTATGTTATGTTTTCCAAGCCCTGATGTGTTTCATAGATTGAAATTGGCCATTTCATAGAAGGATTGCAGGTATACTTGGGTTATCACTTTTGGTGAACAACAAATTCATAGAAAATATTTCATTGGATAAACATCCTCAAAATCATACAAAATCTTAAGTGCAATTTCCTATGTGATAACGGTTCCCTATTCCTCGATTCTTGTAACACGTTTCCATATATGTGTCCAAGTTCATTGAATCTGGTAACACGTTTCCACTTGGTTCAGGTTACTCGGTATACCTTTTTTGCTGCTCAGTAGACATAGAGCATTACTCGGTAGACAGCTCGGTGTATACTTAACTTAGTGACTAGCCTTTCTTCTGTAATCGATATCCTTAGTACTTACCAACTAAATATTTTGATAGTATAACCTGACTAGAGTATATAGAATGACTCTAGACATAAAACTAATGACAACTTATCAAATATTAACACATCAACATATAGCACAAGAATCAGTATGTCACCCTTAAGAAGCTAAATGTACACTGTGTGATCAGAATGACTGTGGGAGAACCCAATGGAGAGCAAGAAAGAATCCATCTTCTCATACCAAGCCCGAGGGGCTTGTTTGAGACCATACAATGAACGTTGAAGTTTGCAAACCAAAGAACTATCCTGCACAAATACCTGAGGCTGCTCCATGTAGATTTCCTCCTGTAGATCCCCATGCAAGAAGGCACTCTTCACATCCATCTAAAAAACAGGCCAACTCCAAGAAGCTGCAAGAGATAGTATAAAGCGAATGGAGTTCATTTTGGCAACAGGGGCAAATGTCTCGGAGTAATCAATACCCTCAACTTGTGAAAACCCCTTCGCAACAAGACATGCTTTGTACTTATCAATGGAACCATCAGTAGCATACTTAGTGCGATACAACCAGCAGCACCTAACCATCTTTCTGCCCTTAGGAAGAGGACAGAGATCCCAAGTATGATTCCTCATCAAAGAAGAATACTCCTCCATATCACAATCCCACTCAGGGTGACCTGTAGCCTTTGAAAACTTCTGAGGATCATCTAGTATAGCATGACTCAAAAGACTAGAACCCAATGTATTAGATCGGGTCCAACGAGTATCTGAAGGGTCACCAGCCAGAGGACCTCTCGCCTGAACAGTAAGGCGAGCCCACTTGGGCATATGAAGTGGATCAGGTGGAGGTGGGGATGGTGGATCATCAGCACCATCATCAGAATCATCCTCAAAAAGATCTTGAAGGGGTGCAGTGGTTGGAGTAGGTAGAGGAGGAGACATTGGAGTCGGGGTATCCACTGTGGGAAGGTGCTCATTAAACTGAACATCCCGTCGAAATAGGACCTCTCTGGAATTAGGATCAAACAACTTGTATGCCTTAACATCCTCACAGTAGCCAACAAAAATGAGTGGTCGGCTCTTCTGCTCCATGGCTTTCCTCTGAGCATCAGAAATAAAAGCCCATGGCTCACTACCAAATACTTGAAAAAAGGAAACATCAGGCTTGTCATGAGACCAAGCCTCCTCAAGAGTCATATGTCAAATAGCCTTGTGAGGCATCCGATTCTAAATATAATTGGCACAATTGACTGCCTCAGCCCAAAAAGATGAATCCAAGGACCTGCACTGAATCATACAATTCACCATCTCCCGTAAAGATTTGTTCTTGCGTTCAAGGACACTATTCTGCTAAGGGGTGTAGGGAACAGTAAACTAATGCTACAAACCATGCTCAATGCAAAAATCTCTGAAAGCCTAATTCACATACTCCCCCCATTATCTATACGTATCCGCCGAATAGAATAGCTAGACTACTTCTCTACATATGTCTTGAAGATTCAAAATGAATCAAAGACATCAGACTTGTACTTAAGAAAGTACACCCATGCACCTCTGGAGAAGTCATCAATAAAAGTGAGTACATACTTGGCCCCTGAAAAAGGAGTGGGAAATGACATGAGATCACTATGAATCAACTCCAAGGGTGCCAAATCACGAGAGGATCTTCCCTTTGGAAAGGGATCTCTGTGATTCTTTCCAAGCACACAACCATGACAAACACCATCAGTGCAGGAAATCTGTGGGAGCCCAAGAACAAGTACCTGTGTACTCATCTGTTGAAGATATCTGTAATTGACATGGCCCAATCGCTCATGCCAAAGCTTACTCATGGAATATGCATGTGCTATAAGAGAAGAACCTGCACCCTCAGAGGGCTTAAATCCATCAAATCTATATAGATGAGATGCAGTGTCAACACTCCCAGTAGCAACAACTAAATCAGATTCATGGAGGTCCCGAATAACCACATCATGTGGTGAGAACTCAACTGTCTTACCAGAGCCAGAGTGACAAATTTGATAGATGGACAGGAGGTTCATTGAGATGTCAGGGACAACCAGAACATCCTATAGAGTACCCCCATCCAATGAGAGAGAACCTAAACCTAAGACTGAAAGCTGAACTGAGTCACCCACTACAATTTGTGAAGTACAACAAGAGGCAAGAGAGGTAACCATCTGCTGAGTGTGAGTCATATGGTGAGAAGTATCAAAATCTAGAATCCATGTGGACCCATAGGTCCAAGCTTGAGCAGTGAGAGCATGACCTTTCCTTTTGGAAGGAGAAGACGCCTGAGGTGAGGAAATGTCATGCTGCTGCATGGCTTCCTCTAAAGCCTCTAATCATTTCCAACACCTGGAAACTAAATGGCCGTCCTTGCCACAAAAACTGCAAGTGTCTCCTAATTTCTTCTTAGTCTTGGAGGAAGACTCACCAGACTGTGAAGATTTTCCTTGTTTGGGAGGAAACGGTTTTGAATGAGACTTAGGAGTAGGCTTGGAGGAATTCTCACTACCTGCAGAAGGCTTCTTTGGCTTCGATTTCTGCTTTTGTTTCTCCTTAGATGACTGAGAAACCAATGCTTTGTTCTTGGATCCTGAAAGCATATACAACTGAGAAAGATGAGACTGCTCATGAGACAAACACTCACAAAAGACATCAAAGGTAGGCATCAGGAAACGAGCACCCAATCCATCCATGGTGGAGTAGAAAGCAGAGGCAAAAAACTGAAAAGGACCCTGAAGCTTCGAAAGAATCAAGTGAATGCACTATGTGTCTGTCTTGACCTTGCCACATCCTTGAAGAACAAATCTGGTAGTCTTGAACTAGTTCAAGAAATCTGTAATGGTGGGAAAGGAATCAGGTGACAAGGAAACCAAATCGGGCTCAATTTGCAATGCCTGAATCTCATCAACCCTCCCGAAGAGAGTCTCAAACTTCAACCACATATCCCGAGGAGTGAGTAACTCATCAAGGTGAAACAAAAGACTGTCAGAGACATGCAAGGAGAGTAAACCCATGGCCTCATTCATCTTGTTCATGTGCTGAAGAAGCTCATAAGGACACTACAATATAGGCTGAACCTCATCCAAACAAGACCACAAGCCTCATGCCCTGAGAAGCCTCATGATACGGTGCTTCGAGGTGTGAAAGTTGTGTGAAGTCAACAACGCAACTGAAGGATCTGCCATGAGATCAAAAAACTATGCACCTGCACCTACTTGTTGGTTTTTTTTATTATGTGATCTTTCATAATAGACAGAAGATGCAGAAGGGTTTGTTCATTTTGAGAGTTTTGGTGTTCTTGATTTCTGATATAAATGACAGAAAGCGAAAAAAAAACACCCCCCACAATAGATAAACCCAAACCCTAGTACATAGTAATGAGAAGGAAGTAGTGCATAAGTAAAATAACTTCAAACTGATATCTCATCTACCTAATAAAAATTATGAGAAAAAAGATCACAAATCTGAATAGAGAATGCTGAGAGCTTTCCAACGCCTATTCATTTTCGAGAAACGGAGTCCGTTTGCCCATTCTACGGCCCCAAAAGTGCAAAAAAGAAGCCCAACTTTGACTGGAAAAAAGTATAGTCAGATAGTAGATTCAAGAAAAAAATATACCACCACAAGGTCCGGCTCGGAATCACCATTCTAATGCCTATTCGTTTTCCAAAATCCGACTCCAGATGCTCAAGATAGAGCCAAAAAACCAACCCCTCTTCAGAAAAGGCTAGAGGGTGGTGCTTCGGTGGAGGAGCCAGGCTCCGGTGGTGCTCTGGTGGCGCACTGGCAGTGCTTTGGTGGTGCACCAGTGGTGCTTCGGTGGTGGTGGTGGTGGCTGAATGGAGCTGGGCAAAGTAAGGCGGAGTTGGATCGGGCAGAGCTGGGCGGGGCCGGGTGGAGTTGAGCGGAGGGAAGCCCGAGCATAGTGGAGTGGCGACTGAGGTGGGCGGAGGGCTAGCAGAAGTCAGGCGGAGGGTAGCCGGAGGGGATCTCTGGGCGCAGCAGTAGGAATCGTCGAGGAGTGGGCAGCGGCGACAGAGATCTCCGGGCGCAGTGGCGAGGATCGCCAGGGAGAGACCGGCTGTAGGGACAATGCCGGCAGCGAGGGCCGGAGGGGCCGGCGGCAAGCCTATAGGCGGGTTGGACTGGCAGGCCAGTCATCGTATGGCGGTTGGACTGTCAATATGGATTCCTGTGAAAGCTCAAAACCCAAAAGCCAAATAAAAACTCTCTCCGTGGTTTTTTTTTTTATTTTTTTTGTTTTTTTTGTGTGATTTAAAAAAAAAAAAAAAAAATCCGGCCTGCATGCCATAAAAGTCAAAAAAAAAAAATTGAATTTTTTTCTCGATTTACATGCTAGAGCCGTACGACCTAGTTGTAAGAAAAAAAAATCACCCAGATGCTCAGGAGTAAAAAATGGACAAATTTTATATGACTATAGGGGTTTTTAGGCCTTTTGAGCACGATGGTGAGGTCTGTTTAGGCCCAAAGTGCTCAAAAAAAAGGCCTAACCCTAAGAACACAAAAAAAAAATGCCTGAAACCCTAGATCTGCTTCCAATGCAAAATTCTCAAAAATAGGAACAGATAGCTGCAATTCTGAGCTCTGATACCATACTGGAGTTGAGAGATACAACACCACAGGAGCCTGAAGATCTTCTGCAAGTTGAATAACCTATTACAAGGAGAAGCAAGGAAGCAATAATCTGAAGAACTCACAAAAAACAAGAAAAATATTCTCAAAAAATGAGAGCTCCAATTCACCAAAAATGTATTGTGAATCATAATACAATTAAAAACAAAATTAACCTCTAATAGGTCAATAAACCCTAAAAAGGGAAAACCCTAGGCTTGCACATAATAATTAATAAAATAATTAATTAATATGCACCTAATGTTAGCTTAAGTGTAAAAAGATAATTGGGAACTTAAAGAATTAAACAAATATTGTTTAATTAATCAAGTAAAGACCCAATTACTCTAACAAGAGAGAGAGAGGTGGGGTATGGAGGAAGGGAGAATGGGAGAGAGGGAGAGGGAGTGAGAGGGAGAGAGAGAGAGAGAGAGAGGGAGAGGGAGAGGGAGAGAGAGAGGCACCTTACATGCGCTTGAGAGGGGGAGAGAGGGTGACAATACACATACATACACATGTGTTTATATATATACATAATATATTATATATATATATAAATATTATATATTATTATATATTATATATTTTTATATTATATATAAATTATATATTCTATGTATATACACATATTATATATACAATATCATTCTATACACACTCCCAAAATTTAAACATAAAAAGCGCGTATGCGCTATTTATAGTAAAAATAGTGCGTATGCACTTTTTATAGTAAAAATAGCGCATACGCGTTTTTTATAGTAAAAATAGCGCGTGAGTGCTTTTTATAGTAAAAATAGAGCATGCGTGCTTTTTATAGTTAAGATAGAGCGTACGCGCTTCTTACACCATAAGTACCTCATAAGCGCTTTTTATACCATAGGTACCTAGTACGCGCTTTTGACTATTTAGGCTTGGAAATAGGCCTGGATGACAAAGCTACGATTTGAAATTTTGATTTCCCTCCATTTCCCTCATTTTTGACGTGTTCTATTTTATCAACTTAGTTTCTCGACTTTGTCATCATCAGGTTTACACTTCATCAAGTGGGTATTTCTAAAATTGCCACCATATTTTCACCCATCTTTTGACCTTTCTAACCATATAATTTTTAAAAAATTTGAACAACAATAACATATTATTATTGAATTTCTTTTACCAGTGTCTCCATAGTTCTCACAAACATACATGCACCATTTTTTTAATAACTTTTGATATACCTATCCAAATTTTAAAAAAATTATATATTATTGTAGTGCACTTGACTCTTTACAATTTAAAAAAAAATTGTATTTTTTGATTTTTCTAGTGCAACTTATGCTTCGCGCATGAACAGGTACCTAATTTTCAGAATGTGCTCGATTGGAAAAATCATAAAAAAAAAAATACTCAACAAAAAATTACAAAACAATACATATCTTCTAGTGCTCACTCTTAACTATCTTTCTGCCAAAGGATTTGTCAAAATACTAAATCTAACTATGAATTTTTTGATGCACACGTCAAACACTATGTTATGTTTTTCTAAACAAATCAGGGTCTGTTTTTTGTGCGCGAAGGATTTGACCGCCTTAATCTTATCCAATTTTGAAAAAGTTTAGTATTTTGGAAACTAGCTTAAGAGTACTACAATATTTGTTCTTTGATTATCTTCATATCTTGAGTGGATGACTTTCAAATTTTTCCTCCAAGTTCAGGTTCAGCTGATTTCAGAAAAAAAAAAAAGTGTCCACTTATACCCCCCTTTTTGAACACCATCTTTGTGCATTTACCCTGTCTGGTGTTCTCCTTCTGATTCTGGTCTCTCAGTCTTCTTAGGAATTAAGCCAAAACACACATTCTCATGTGTAAGTCCATCCATGAATTTCCTTCCATCTACTGAACAAATTCTGGCATTTGTACACACTTCACCCTTCAAAGGTTCCTCCAAAGTTAACAAGGTTTGCTTCATCCCATTGGCCACAATAGCGTATGTATTCTTCCTTCGATCATGTATTGCCTGTCTATCAAACTGCCAAGGTACTCCCAACAAAAGATGACAAATATTTATAGATACAATATGAGATAAAACTTCATCATGATAATTCCAAATTTTTAATTTTACCAAACACTGTTCACTTACTAACCACTTATGTTCATCCTGAATCCATGCTATTTGATAAGTCTCAGGGTGTTTCAATCTCTCCAATTTCAATTTATTCACCATCTCTTCTAAAACAAGATTATCTGAACTACCACTATCAATAACAACTTTACAACACCTACCAAATACCTTAAATCTAGTCTTGAATAGGTTCTTCCTCTGCAAGGGTTCTTCATCTCCTCTAGTATGACACAAAGATCTCCTCATCATCAATAGTTCTCCATCTTCTAGTTTATTGTCTTATCTAGTGGGGTTTTCTTCCACCACTTCTGCCCTTTGGGTAGCCTCTATATTCTTGCATTCCAATGTACAATGTCCTTCTCCTCCACACTTAAAGCAAGTTCCTCTAAATGTTCTCTTGTCTTGTCTTCCAAAGTTCTCATTCCAGTAACCATCTGGTTCTCTCCTCTGGTAGAAATTTCTATCATCCTTCTGATATGAATTACCTTTTTTGCTCACTTCCTTGTCCTTGTTCTGATCTATATTGGTTCCTCTTCCTCTAGTATATCCTCTTCCTCCTTGAAATCTTCCTCCAGTAAACCTTCCACCTCTACCTCTCTGTCTTTGTTCATGTCTTTTGTTCAATTTCTCTTTAGCCTTTAGTGCCACTGGTAAGCCTCTTCAACACTCTCCAATTTGATCATACTGAGTTCATCTTGTATAGACATCTGCAATCCATTCAAATATCTTGCAACTTGTTCAACTTCATCATCAACATGTCTGGATCTGATGTTCAACTTGTAAAATGCTTTGGTGTATTCCTTCACACTATATTCCTTATGTCTCAAGTTCTGCAATTTCCGGAACAAATCCACTTATTAATTCGCCAGGACAAAATTTGATTTTAACTTAGCAATCATCCGATCCCATGTCTTAATCTTCTCTTTACCTCTTCTTTGTCTGTCAACTTGCAAATTTTCCCACTAAAGAGATGTGTGACCTTTTAACTAGGTACATGTATATCTCACCTTCCTCTCTTCTGCAGTATTTTCAAAATCAAAATACTTCTCCATCTTTGAGATCCAGTCCATCAATTCATTCGAATCTAACTTTCCATCATATTTCGGTGGGGTAAAATGAGGTTTAGTGTTTGCCCTACTCAAAACCCTTAAAAACCTTTCTTCATCCGGATCAACTACCGGTAGGTTTACCTATTCCGCTGGCGCTTCTTCTCCTTCATCTTCACTTACATCTTCAATATGTTGGCCTCTTCTCTGGGTTGTCTCTACGACTTCTAACCGGGCTGCTATTCCTTGCAACATCTCCATCACAACAGGGTCTACATTCCCAAGCACTCCACCATTCCTAGTTCCTCTGTGTGTCATGTATTATTCCTCTACAATTGTAGGTTGGATCTGCAATCCACCACCGTACAACAAAATTTAGGACACACAACCTCCAAAATGAAACTTCGCTCTGATACCACTTGAAGCAGTCACTGGTGAGGAGGGACCTCAAGGAGATCAGTCCAAAATGGTCAGCAAGAGTAAACACAATGGAAACACACAGATATGATGGAGGCAATGTAGAATAGATAGTTTTATTGCATGAAGTTTGATTACATCCAACCAATAACAACCGGATCACAACATACTGGCACACAGGCCTGGTCGAATAGGTCACACCGGGACCTTGAATCGAAAGATCTATCTTCTAGGCCCAATCTATCTCTGATTGATCCTAATTGATCTTCTATTTATTGTAATTGAGTACATTCTAAATCATGATTACAAATATAAATATTGATCCAAAGGATCTGGTTGGTCCAAAAGGATCAAAACCCGAAGAACAAGACCTAACGTGCAAAATAAACAAGGTCGGCCTCCACCAAGAGGTTCCTCTAGAAAATCCAAAGGATGAAACATAGAAGGTCGATCACATGCCAAGAAACATTGAGATCAATGCTCAAGGCTCCACAAGCTTTGGAATGGATTCTAGTAGATCACTAGAATAGGACTTAGGCAACTGGTAACAATGGAAAAATCGGTGACAAGAAACTGTCTTGGAAACTGGTAGCGATATCTTGTCGGAAAGTGATCCAAATGAGATGCGGTTTGAAAGCAAGAAAGATGATCAAGTCTTCAAGTAGAATCCAACTCCATAGGATCTGGAGAGCCAAAACCAGGACACACAAAAAAGAAAACTAAAACTGCAAACAAAACATAAAGGAAATGTTTTTGGTTGATGCAAGATTGTTGTGAACTGGGGATGCTCCTGCATCAACAATACATCTCCAAAATCCGTAAAGAAAACTACACAACCAAAACTATACATACTATCGGATACCCTATTCTCACCAGACCGTACCAGACTTGATCAATCTTCAATCAATCTATTAGAATGAACAAATTATGAACTATGGATACCAAATCTAATATGAGTTGCCATCAATGACAACATCTCAACATACCTGTAGTGTCTTTTGCCAACACTAACATCATCTATTGAAAAGATGACATATTTAAGTTGTTGGTCAAAAATTAATATACAGAAGTTCCTGACCACAAAGTGATAGGAAGGTTCTATATGACAGGAAATCTGCATGTTGCAAAATATATTTCCAAGGTCCTTAATAACAATACTCATTAGTAAAAATAATCAATAATTAATTTCCTTATTTTACCTCAAAGCTAAATTAAATATTACTTATTAATTTATTTAATCAAATGTAGCAAAGGTTGTAATAATACATGATGATGTATGAAAATGGAATATAAAAAAGGATATGAAGGTGTATGAAAATGAAATATAAAATAGGATGAAATGTGGCATAAAATGTAGCATAAAATGAGACAGAAATAGCTCTCATAATTCACCATTGCCATTTTAAGACTCTACATATTCCACCTACTAAAGTCTTTATTTGTGGTAGAAATTTGTATGAAGACTTTGTTTGGTCTCATAAATACTCTTGGAAAAGTATCTGTTCCAAGACTTTGAATTGTGATTTTAACAGTTTTCCCTAATCTCAAGACTTTTTGATATGGAATTTGATAGGTGCATGTTACAAGTCAATGATTAAGCAGCTTATTACTAATCAATGATTAAGTAGCTTATTACTAGCCAATGATTAAGTAGCTTAAAATTGATGTATGCGCAGTATGGTTTTCCTCAAATTTCTATGTTTTAAAATTTTATATGGATATACACAATCGTTTCAATTCTCCATTGATGTAGCAATAGGAGAAGATTCCCATATGGAACAAATTCAAATGCAAGACCTTCAAGGGACAAAAATCACTTTGTTTCTTTGTCATGCCATCTTTTTAAGGACGAGCTTGTTGTTATTCTTGCTAAAGACCTTTATGTTCCCAACTAAAGTCTTAACATATTAATTATATAAGTAGGTTTAAATTTTAACCCATAGATACATACATACATGTATTTTCTTAATTTAAACGTTATAAATTTGTAGGTATATATATATTAGAGGCAGCCGAAATATTTAAGTTTAACATGAAAGAGTTTGAGAAACTTGCCAAAATAGGAGGAGATAACCAGGACTATATTATTTTTTAGGATATTAAACTAATATAGATATATATTTTTTGAATTATAATCTAGTTGTTTTCTATTCTATAAAAATAATTATAAAGATGTAATGTGTAACCATTCAATCCACACAATTATTAATGTGGATTTGAGAATTCCAGTCTCAATTGATATCTTTCACCAAGGTTTGTTAAACTATTCAAAGTGCAAATCAATCAAAAATATTTTTCAAGGAAGAGTTGTGAAAAATCTAAATCAATCAAACATATTTTTTAAGTGTTGTTAAAAATATAAATCAATAGTCTTCAATCCATCTTATTTATTAACATCTTTCCACACTCAAGATTACAATGCATAGTTTTTTCTTAGTTCCTTCTTGCAAATTTTTAAAATGAGAGTACTATTCTTCCCTCAAATGTAGAATCATTGAAATTTTTTTTCAAAAGGTTGTTAAAAATATACTTCAATAATTGACAATCTTTTTGGTTTCTCAACATCTTTTCACATATTTTTTTTTTCAATTATTACTTGTAAAAAGGTTAGATGAGTCTATTAGTCACCCATCAAACATACAAAATTATTAAAAAATGAAAGGAAGTTTGTAGAAATTTAAATCAATAATTGTCAATCCTTCTCAAATGTTAGATGAACCTACTAATCTTCCCGAAAAACACAAAATCATTAAAAAATACTTTTCAAAAGATTGTTAAAAATATAAATAATAATTATATAGACTTTGAACATTATTGCTTTCGCAGGTTTTGTATGCTCTGAAGACTACCACACAAAATTCTATAGGCTTTGAACATTATTGCTTCCACAAATTTTGTATGCTATGAAGAACACCACCCAAAATTTTATAAACTTTGAATATTATTACTTCGACAAGCTTCCGCAGGTTTTGTACGCTTGAAGGCAAATTATAGCTCTTATAAGTACTCTATTCTCACCCATTTCCAATTGGTGTAATAGAGAGTGTTGCTTCTCCTCCTAATCTCGAATCACTTGTCATGTTTGTGTTGCCAGGTACACTTCTCTCTCCTCTTTTAAACCTTGCGTCACTCTCCCATCTCAATCTTGTTGGTAGTTACATCACTCTGTAGCCAATTCCCATGTGGATTTAAAACCTTACATCATTGGTTTCCCTCTATCTCACTAATTGTAATCTCCACGGTCCCATCCCTTCTGGTGTTTTAAGCCTTCCACATTTGAGGAACCTTGTCTTGTCCGACAACCCTGATCGTAAACTCAGCCTCTCTTCTATTGTGCAACATGCTTCCCAACTTAAGGTCCTTTCTATTCGCTATTCAAATGTTCAAAGAGTAATTCCAAATTCTATTGGAAATATGTCCTCACTAACTGTCTTAGATCTTTATGATAATAATATTGAAGGTAGTCTTCTAGATTCTATGGGGAATATACCCTTGTTGACCACCTTAGATCTCTCTTGGAACACTATTGACCACAATCTTCAAAATTATATGGGGAATATGTTCTTGTTGACTATCTTATATCTTTCTTATAACAATATTGAAGGAAATGTTTCAATTTTTATTGGAAATTTCTCACATCTTGAAATATTGGATCTCTCCAACAACTCACTAAGAGGAAACAATCCATGGAGCACTTTAAGTAGATTATCAAATATTAGAGAGGTCTTCAATATGTTTCAATTTTTATTGGAAATTTCTCACATCTTGAAATATTGGATCTCTCCAACAACTCACTAAGAGGAAACAATCCATGGAGCACTTTAAGTAGATTATCAAATATTAGAGAGGTGGACTTGAGCTCAAACCAATTAAATGGAAGCTTACCATATAATTTTGGTAATCTCTCATCTTTGGTTAAACTTGATCTATCAAACAATCTTTTGAGTGGCACATTTTTCCTCTCTCAACTAGAAAATTTCACAAAGCTTCATTTCTTAAGATTTTGTAATAAATTATTGAGAGTAAAAGTTGAAGGCACTTGGGTTTCCAAATTTTAGCTTCAATCTTTGTATTTGAGATCTTGTAATATGGATGGTGATTTCCCACATTTCATATCCACCCAATACTCCATAGATCATCTCGACTTGTCTAACAATTCTCTGACTGGAAATATTCCAAATTGGTTGTCGGATCTTACACCCTTCTATAAACTCAATCTCTCTTATAATCAATTGAAGGAAGGCCTTTTTCATATAAGTTCATTAAGTTTAGTTCTTTTCATGTTGACTTACATGGAAATAAGTTACAAGTGGAAGTTTTTATACCTAATCATTATATGCAATTCTAGGACATATCTGAGAATAAACTTGATGGAGTCATTCTAGCAGACATTGATAAAAATGGTGAGAATCAACTCAGCTATTTGTCACTTGAAAATAAGTGTATTAGTGGTTCCTTCCACATAATTTTTGTGAAGGGCATCACTTGGAAGTTCTAGATGTGTCAAATAGCAAGCTCATAGGTAATATTTTTGCAAGTTTTAGGAATTGCTCCTCGACAGTAAAGGTCTTAAATCTAGAAAATAATAATTTGGAAGGTGAGATTAGAAGCATGGCTTGTCTTCAAACATTGAAATTGGGAAGTAACAAGCTACAAGGGTCAATTCCACCATCACTTGAAAATTGTACTTCTTTGGAGATTCTAGATTTGGGATATAATAACACGCAAGGAACCATCCCAAATTGGATAGGCAAGTTAATTGGTCTTCGATTTTTGGTATTGAGCTCTAATAAATTCAAAGGTGGAATACCATTAGAGTGTTGGCAACAATGCAACAAACAAAGAGGGAGGGGGGGTGAATCAATTTGCTCATAAACTTTCTGCAACTAAACAACAAAATAGATCTAAGACTTGACAATGAAAGCATAAAATATCACCACATCAACAAAGCACATAACAATGAGATTTTTGACATGGAAAACTCAATTAAGGGAAAAGCTATGGTGGAAACACACCCACAATCAGATAATAACCTATTAGGGGTAAGTGAAATATTATAATGGGGAATGCACATGCATTTAGGAACATTGCCTAGAGCTCACAGCTCAAACTAAAAAAACCCAAAGGGCTACAACCCTTAGGGAAGTCTCATTGAATTACAAAAAGATTCAAATTACATCTGGAGAATGATGAAATGATTAAATAGCATTTTTGCATGCCTAAATACAGTTTTAGTTAATCTCACTGATAGATCTGCTCTGCAACACACTTCCGAAGGATCAAAACACTTGTTTGCATACTAATTCAATCACACACATTCGAATTCACTCACAAATACCACACATATACCTCATACAATTATTTTTACATAGATTTATAATAGTCATCAACCCATGAAATATAGGTTGGCTCACCACATGCTACATATTACAAAAGTATAATCACACACACTACAATAATGCATGCAGACCAAAACAATGTTGGCTAAGACATAGTCTAGACCTAAAAAACTACCACAAATATGAAACACCTCCTAGAATTACGTCTTGACCATTTGCAACATGCTACACCACAATGAATGTTGCATAACACAAAGAACAACACCAAACTTAAGATAACCATGAATAACTTGCACAACGATCAATACGGACCAACAATACGCATAGCACACAATCTGGAAACATCCAAAAGAAACATGAATCACATTGCAAAAACTGCAACAACTCGCATCACAAGAATCATCATCAATATTATACTAGATCTCAAGAACATTCATAAAATTGACTAACAAACTAAAAGATTCACTTATGGAGTTCCAAATCATGAAGCACTCCAATCAAAACCACATATCAACATCTAGAACACATCCCACACATCTACAACCAAAGATATTGCAATTTTGGAGCACAACATACGGATTCACCAAAACTACCAATACTGAATAAGTGAATAATCAACCACCATACAAAATCTCATAACTCAATCAAATCAACATGCAAACCACTAAAAATTTTGTTGAATCAACTAGAGATAAGTATCTCTAAACCCATTAAACCACATCAGGTCATTTGCAATACACAAGCTAAACCAACTCAACCAATCTGACAACAACACAAAAACACAGAGGAATATGTTGACATCAATGACAACACATTAATTTGTCAATAATATCCAACAATCTACCCTTTTAGCATTGATGACAACATATGAATGTGAAAAACACTCAATGCAAATAAATAATCAGCTCACAATAAACTCCCCCTTAGATCAATACTCAAATCTCTGCTCAACCCCAAATTGCTTCAGGGTTTTCCACATGCTCTTCTCCCCCTTTGACATCAATGACAAAAGAACAAAAATAAATCATGTTCAACTTCCAATTACCAATCTGAATCATCTGAATCACACCACTGACTACTCCCCCTGAGTAGGAGCCACAACTCATCAATCCGGATCACAAGATATCTCTGTGAACTTCACTAGACTGATGTGAATCCATGCATCTTAGTTCTTACCAAGAGGGGCAATAACCCCTAACTTGTCTTTGAGAAAATCAAAAGTATCTTTAGGCAAAGGCTTCATAAATATGTTTGCGATTTGTTCCTTTGTAGATACATACTCCAATCCGACTTCCTTCTTACTCACCTTCTCTATCAAGAAATGAAACTTTATAGATATACGCTTAGTCTTAGAATGTAGTTATGGATACTTTGAAATATTGATAGTACTTCACTTATCATAATATATAGAAATAAGCTCATCATAAATAATCCTTATATCTTTCAACATCTGCTTCATCCAAATTAATTGAGTACAATTGCTAGCAGCAGCAATGTATTTAGCTTTTTGTTGGCCATTTGATGGAACTGATTGTGTGTTGCATCGATGTTTTGTCATTAATGCCAACACTAGCTATTTGGATTCTTTACCGACACCCTTCTGATCTTGGTAGGATGGGTGGTTTCTGGTTGACTTGGATCCGGCATGATCCGGTAGGCTCCAGTGTAGTTTGGTGATGGAATTGGCTTGTTCATGATACTCATGCTTATATTTGGTCAGTTGGTTTTGGTCTATTTATCGAATGCTATCCTTCTTGCTTAGAAGCTTAGTTTCTAGTTCTGGCGAGGGTTTCACTAACAGAGCTTTTGATGAAGATCTTTGATGAACTGTATACATGGTGTTAGTGCAGCCTCTGGTGGAGTTTTAGGATGTTGTTGGTGATCATGTTTGAGACTTCATGGATGGAGATCATTATTGTAGCATGTGGACCTATATTGGGTCCCAGTTGATCTAGGTTATGGACCGACTTTAATGTAACACGTGGATTGGACCTATCGATGTATTTCCGGGATGTCTTATGTGTTGGATATAATTTGTTTGGTCTAAGGCCGACATGGTTTGCAATTCACAAAATAGCATCTTCATATGCTGGATTCAGTATCGGTGTAATGCTGATATGCTTTCACAAAAACCTAGCTTCACCTTCAAATGATGTCTTCATGTATAGTTCTGCTTAATCTCGCATATACCTTCACACTATCCTTATTCGTATTCCACATTCGATCTTACAAATAAGATCTAACCTAAGACCAATTTAAGTAGGTCGGCTCTACAAGATATTACAATAAAAACATTTTACAAACAATATAATATCTGATGCAATAACTGATTAAACATGTCAGCTTAATGCATTTACAACAATAATAAATCATCTCCATAGCGTGCCATGCTGATCTGGAAAAGATAAACCTATCGGTGTAACCCTAGGTAACCCTAGACCTATTTGTCGGTAAAAGTAAATATGCAAATATGAATATACCAATGATTAATTATTCAAAACAAAGTGTCCACATGATGTCTTCGACATTACCAAGTGTCTTCCATATCATTCCAAGTGTCGGTGATCATTATATCCTGCTGGTGAACCATATACCAGTAACTGTGCAATAGTTACTTGCTTGTCAGTGAATGTTGCTGGATCTCCAAAGTGCTAGTGTTTCAGTGGGTGTTGACATCAATGACAAAACCATACCAAAATACCAACAATCTCCCCCTTTGGCATTGATGGCAACATAAGATGGAAAAACCATCAAAGTGCCAAAACAGAAATGACAAATACCAACAACTAACAATCTCTCCCCCTAGGAGCAACATGTGTTATCCAAAGTTTTTCAATACCAATCTATCCTTTAAAAGATAATGTGTTTTTCCATAGATATCTCTCCCCCTTTGACATCCAATGCCAAAGTTACAAAAATCAAGTTCATATAAAAAATACCAATCAATTCAATATACCAACTACTCCCCCTGAGAAGTAGCTTCCTCATCAAAGAATGGAGTAAAAGATTTGTCTTTGAATTCTGCCAGTTGATGACAATCCTCAACTGTCTAAGTCTCTACCGATGGTGGTATGACTCCAAGCTGATCTCTGAGATATTCAAAAGTCTCGTTAGGCAAAGGTTTTGCGAAAATATCTGCAAGTTGTTCTTTAGTATTCACATAAACCAGTTTTATCTCCTTTTCTTCAGCTTTTTCCCTTAGAAAATTCAGTTTGATAGAAACATGTTTTGTTTCAGAGTGTAATACCGGATTCTTAGATATATTAATTGCTGCAGTATTATCACAATATATAGTAATAGGTTCCTTGCATTTTACCTTTATGTCTTTCAACATTTGTTTAAGCCATAGTACCTGTGTACAGTTAGTTGTTGCTGCAACATAATCTGATTCTGTTGTTGATAAAGATGTACAACTCTGTTTCTTACTCAACCAGGAAACTAATCTGTTTCCAAGAAAGAATGCTCCGCTGATGGTGCTTTTTCTATCATCCACATCTCCTACCCAATTTGCATCTGTGTATGCACATAGATCAAAATTTTCATTTCTAGGATACCATAATCCAAGATTTGTAGTGCCTTGTAAGTACCAGAAAATCCTTTTTACTACTGATTCATGATTTTCCTTAGGATTACTTTGAAATCTTGAAACAATACATATTGCATTCATAATATCAGGTCTGGTTTGTGTCAAATATAGTAAACCTCCTATCATAGATTTGTATCTAGTTGGATTAACAGGTGTAGATTCATTCCTTTGAGATAATTTGTCATTTATAGTCATAGGTGTGCTTACCAGTTTAGAGTTCTCCATCCCAAATTTCTTTAGTAACTCTTTTTAGTACTTGGATTGACTCAAAAATATACCTTTGTCAGTCTGTGAAATCTGCAATCCTAAAAAGAATTTTATTTCTCCAATCATAGACATTTCAAATTCTTGCTACATTTTAATAGAATTTTTTTTACATAATCCATCTTTTCCTCCAAAGATTATATCATCAACGAATACTTCTATAATCAAGATATCATCATTAGTTATTTTGTAATATAAATTATTGTCTGCATTTCCTTTAGTAAAACCAATCTTTAAAAGATACTTATCCAACCTTTCATACCAATCTCTTGGGGCTTGTTTCAATCCATACAGAGCTTTTCTTAACCTGCAAACCATATCATTGTCATCTGTCAAAGAAAATCCATTAGGTTGTTCAATATAGACTTCCTCTTCAAGATCTCCATTCAAGAATGCACATTTAATATCCATTTGATAAAATTTGTAGTTCTTGTGAGCTGCAAAGGCCAAGAATAATCTGACTGCCTCTATTCTAGCTACCAGTGCAAAGGTTTCATTGTAATCAACTCCTTCTTTCTGAGAATATCCCTTACACACTAGTCTTGCTTTATTTTTGACAACCTTACCATCTTCATTAAGTTTGTTTCTAAATACCCATTACATTTTTATCTTTAGGCCGGGGAACTATTGTCCAAGTGTTATTTTTCTCAATTTGTCCTAATTCTTCTTCCATAGCTTTAATCCAAAATTTATCTTCACATGCCTCATTAATAGATGATGGTTCAATTTGAGAAATAAGACATACCTCTTCATTTGCCAATCTTCCTCTTGTCATTACTCCTTTAAATTTGTTTCCAATTATCTAATCTTTAGAATGATTCAATCCTACATACTGGGGTGTCTTAGTTTGTTGTTGTTATTCAATTATTGTGGAATCCTCTGATGGTACCGGGGTAACTGGATCTTCATTTTGTACCGATGGATTTAGTGTAGGTTCATTTGTCACAATTTCTATTTCCAGTTCAGAGTCTATATACCTTGAAGTTCCTCTGAATTGTTCATCAATTTTTACATTTGTACTCTCAACAGTTTTCTGCAGTCTCTTATTAATACATCTATATGCCTTGCTCTTGGATGAATAACCAAGAAATATTCCTTCATCACTTCTAGGATCAAATTTTCCAATATACTCATCTCTTCTAATATAACATTTACTTCCAAAAATTCTGAAATACTTAAGAGTAGGAGTATTACCGAACCATAGTTCATGAGGGGTCTTACCGGTTTCACCTTTGATGTGAACTTTGTTGAATGTATAGACTATTGTGCTAACTACTTCTCTCCAATACACATGTGGTAAATTTTCTTCAGATAACATACTTCTTGCTTCATCCAAGATAGTTCTATTTTTCCTTTCAACAACTCCATTCTGCTGTGGTGTTCGAGGTGTTGATAGTTGTCTTCTGATTCCATTCACTTCATAGAATGTATTAAAGTCCTTAGATGTGAATTCTCCTCCTTGATCTGATCTTAAACATTTGATTTGATCTTAAAAATAGAGACAAATCATGCTACATAGCAGATGAGGAAGGCATCACTGATTCTAATGATGAACCGGCAAAAGACTCTGCTAGTGATTCTAGCAATGGGAAGGAATGGGTGTTTCTAGCTATCAAGGAAGATGATTTGACACTGGAAGATAATGTACCTAAAGAGAAGGCACATGCTCCTAAAATTAAAGACAAATATGAATGGGTAATTGACAATGGTTGTTCACATCATATAACTAGAGATAAAGGGATTTTTTCTCTTTGCAAGAATTTGATGGCGGTCTAGTTTGATTTGGAGATGACAAAGCATGTATGATAAAAGGAAAAGGAACTATATCATTGGATGGTAAGAATAATACTAAAAATGTTTATTATGTTGAAGGTTTAAGGCATAATCTTTTGATTGTAAGACAACTGGTAGATAAGGGATTTCAATTACAATTCAAGGATGGAAAATGCAAAATCATTAATCGATCTAGATTGGAGATTGCAACCAGTACATAGACAAAAGGTAATATATTTCATTTGAACTTCGAAGAGAAGACATGTTTGATTACATAGATTGATGAGAGTTGGCTATGGCATAAAATATGGTGTCATGTGAATTTGGATTGCATTGTAAAGATCAGTTCAACTAAGGCAGTTAGGGATATACCTAAGATTATGAAGCCCTATAATCTGGTATGTAAAGAATGTCAAATGGGTAAACAGGTCAAAACCTCTTTTAGGAGCATACAAGATAAATCAAATAATGTTCTTAATCTTATTCACACTGATTTGTGTGGCCCTGCTAAAATCAAAAGTTTTCAAGGTGATAGATATTTCATGCTAATCATTGATGATTATTCTAGAATGATGTGGGTTACTTTTCTAAAAGAAAAATTTGAAGCATTTGAAAATTTTAAAATCTTTAAGCATAAACTGGAAACTAAGACAGAATTGAATATTAAATATTTGAGGTGAGATCATGGTGGAGAATTCACATCCAGTGAGTTTAATAACTTTTGTGAGAAGCATGGTATAAGAAGACAATTTTTTGCTCCCCGGACACCTTAGCAAAATGGAGTTGTGGAAAGGAAGAACAAAACTATCTTGGATGCTACTAGAACAATGATGATGGAAGCTAATATATCTCATATCTACTGGAGAGAAGCAGTAATCACAATGGTTTATACATTCAACAAAGTACATATCAAAGGAGAAATTGATAAGACACCTTATGAATTATGGTTTGGCAATACACCTATACTTAAGTATTTCAGAATTTTTGGTAGTAAATTTTATATCAGGAGAGATGATATCATTGGGAAATTTGATCCTAGATGTGATGAAGGAAGATTCTTGGTTATTCTAATGAAAGCAAAGCATATAGATGTTATAACAAGAGATTGCAGAGAATTATGGAGAGTGATAATGTCAAAGTAGATGAGCTGAACATAAATCAAATCAGAGTTTATCAGAAGGAACTGACAATGGAAATGATTATATCTGAACTGGTAGCACCTTTACCGGAATAAAGAGTTGAACCAGTTACTCTGGCAGTATCAAAGAATTCTACAGTAATTGAAGAACAAGGAAGAGGAATAGAAAGTCAAAAGACTCCTAGGTATGTGAGATTGAATCATTCAGAAGATCAGATCATTGGGGATAAGAGCAATGGAGTGATGACAAGAAGAAGACTCGCAACTAATGAGGTATGTTTAATTTCACAAGTTGAACTGGTATCAGTAATTGAGGCATGTAAGGATGAATATTGGTTGAAATCTATGGAATAAGAATTAGAACGGATTGAGGAAAATAACACATGGACCTTGGTTCCCCAGCCTAAAAATAAAAATTTTATTGGAACTAAATGGGTTTTTAGGAATAAATTGAATGAGGATGGTCAAGTTATAAGGAATAAGGCTAGATTGGTTTGTAAAGGATATTCTTAGAAGGAAGGAATTGATTATGGAGAGACTTTTGCACCTGTAGCTAGGATTGAAGCTGTAAGATTATTTCTTTCCTATGGTGCTTATAAAATCTACAAGGTTTATTAGATGAATGTTAAATGTGCATTTTTTAATGGAGATCTTGATGAGGAATTTTATATTGAGCAACTTGATGGTTTTTCACTATCAGATGATACAAATATGGTTTGGAGGTTAGGGAAAGCTTTATATGGATTGAAACAAGCACCTAGAGCTTGGTATGCAAGATTGGATAAATACCTTTTGAAGCTTGGTTTTACTAAGGGTGGTGCTAACAATAATTTATATTATAAGATCACTGATGATGATATACTGATTATTGAAGTATTTGTTGATGACATTATATTTGGAGGTGAAGATAAGTTATGCATATATTTTCTAAGAATATGGAGAAACAATTTGAGATGTCTATGATTGGTGAGATGAAATTTTTCTTAGGTTTGCAAATTACTCAGACTGACAAAGGTATTTTCATTTGTCAAACTAAATATGCTAAGGATTTATTGAAGAAATTTGGTATGGGAGATTCTAAACAGGTAAGTACTCCTATAGTTACAAGTGAGAAATTGACAAGAAAATATGTTTCTGCAAAGGTAAATCCTACAAGATACAAATCTATGATTGGAGATTTTCTTTATTTGACTTAGACTAGGCCTGACATTATGAATGTTGTTTGTATTGTTTCAAAATTTTAGAGTGATCCAAGAGAAAATCATGAGATGGCGGTGAAAAGGATTTTTAGATACTTTCAAGGTACATCAGAATATGGTTTGTGGTACCCTAAGGATGATAACTTTACTATGTGTGCATATACAAATGTTAATTGGGTTGGAGATGTTGATGACCAAAAAACACTTCCAGTGGACCTTTCTTTCTTGGAAATAAGTTGCTTTCATGGATCAGCAAGAAATAGTCATGTACTTCTTTATCTATTGCTAAAGCTGAGTATGTTGTTGCTGCTACTGACTGTACACAAGTTTTATGGATGAAGCAAATGTTGAAGGATATAAAGGTGGATTGTGATGCACCGGTAGTTATTCACTGTGATAACTCTACTACTATTGACATATCAAAGTATCTAGTATTTCATTCTAAAACAAAGCACATATCTATAAAGTATAACTTTTTGAAGGAAAAGGTGGAATCAAATGAAGTTAGACTGGTTTATATGAACACTAAAGGGCAGATTGCAGATATTTTCACTAAACCTTTGCCCAAGGAATCATTTGAGTACCTGAGGGAAAGATTGGGAGTTTCTACCCCTCGGGTAGAGACTTGATTGATGTCGTTTGGCATCAGTTTGACATGCACTATCATAGATACTATTCATCTGGCACTGATGTGGGATGCGATTGCTCAGGGGAAGTAGTCAGCTTTGTGAATCAGTAGTTTATGTTTTTGCTTTGATATTTTTGTCAGATTTCTAGCATTGATGGCAAAGGGGGAGAGATATGGATGTGAAAAAGACAAAGAAAGAAAAAGAAAAACTCAAAGGGGGAGATATATGAATAAGAAAAGTAAAAGGGAGAAATATTGACATTCAGTGCTACATGTGGGAGATTGTTGGTTGTTTTCCATTTTGGGGAGACTTGTTTGGCATTTCTTGGTACTTAGATGTTTTTCACATTTAGTGTTGCCATCAATGCCAAAGGGGGAGATTGTTGGTCATTCAGTTGAATTGATTATGTGTTGCAACATCAACTTCACCCATAAACATATGCATGTCCATAATCTATTAACTCTGCATGCATAATCTTTCAACCAAATACTTCATAAACATCACATAAAACATACATAACACATAACACAGATTTTTCACGTGGAAACCCAAATGGGAAAAACCACGGTGGGGATGAATACCCACAAGCTTGTTTTGAACTCTTTTGAAGCTCGCCCTGTTAGGAGCCTAGTCCGGTTAAAGACTTTACAATAAGGTTCTATTAGGAACCGATCCTATTAGAGATCAGTCGGTTAAGGGATGGCTATATACCCTATTAAAGGTTGAAACCCTATTAAAGGTTACCTCGCTAGAGGATCTAAAGAACTCAATGATCTTGAGTCACCTGGTTATAGGTTTTACAATTAGCCTGTTAAAGCTACCCGATAAAGGGATTTTTTGACTATTGAAATGGTTAGAAGACAACAGGTAAAACTTCTAATCTAATAACAATACTAAATGCCAAGGTAGATCCTTTTCGTATCCTCTACTCTGCAATCACACTTTGCAGTTTCCTTCTTATTGGTCTGACAAGTATCAAGTATCTTTTCACTCGAATACACACACACAACATTTTCCAACAAATTTTCAATAACAAACATTGTTGACCTTATAGACAATAGATAGGTCGGTAACATAAACCTTGAACCCTAAACATATTAGGTTTACAACACAGGTGGTCCAATCCTGACCATCCAAACATATTGTATAGAGCATTACAATTTCAAACAGATAATTAGACAATCTACATCATTCATTCTTCACCGCTCATGGGAATCAGTAACGCATCACGCTCTCTTTGCATACCACTAAGAAGAATGATCATTCTCGAGGTAGACTTCAAACGTGGTCGATCTTTTCATGCCTCAATCCTTCACATGCACAAGGCTGACGTGGCACCTCGATCACATCTCTTAGCTAACTCATCACAAAGTATCATCAGTTGCATCACACAAGTTGGATCACCAAATCGATTACCATAGAGTTGAGACTACCAACCGGTAATCACACTTAGTGAAACCCTGCCACCAGTTCACTGCATCTCCTCATACCTCTTCATACCAATTCATATGAACTTTATTGACATCAATGACAACATACATTATCATCATATCAACATACTAGTTCATCATATGCCAATGATATCCAACAATCACTCCCTTTGGCATTAATGGCAATACTCAGTGTAGCATTGCAACAGAAAACATCATAGACCAATGTATATGCATCATCAGATACCTTCTCCTCATACATCAGATATCTTCTCCCCTATACATCAGATATCTTCTCCCCCTTTGACAACAATGTCAAAGTGGAGGCATAAGCTTCCAAAATCTACTATGTTGCTCCCCCTAAGGAGTAGCATCCTTCAACAGATCAATCCTAAAAGATTTTTCATTGTAGTAATTGACTGATGTGGAGCACATAACTATAATTAACTTCATGAAGGGGCAAAAACCCTAATTCACCTCTCAAATAGGTAAATGTAGTCTTCGGTAAGGGCTTAGTGAATATATCTGCTAGCTGCTCCTTACTGGAAATGTGTTGTAGTACAACCTCCTTATTATGAACTTTCTCTCTTAAGAAATGATATTTAAGCTCAATTTGCTTAGTTCTAGCATGCAATACCAGATTCTTGGCAATATTTATTGCACTTGTGTTGTCACAAAATATATTCACCAGCTCAGATATAGGTACCTTGAAACCTTCCAACACATGCTTCATCCAAATTGCTTGAGTGCAGTTCATAAATGCTGCCACATATTCTGCTTCAGCTGTAGATTAGAAAATACAACTCGTCTTCTTACTCGTCCATGATATGAATCTTCCACCAAGAAATAACTTTCCACCAGTTGTGCTCTTCCAGTCATCCACATTGCCTCCCCAATCGACATCAGTGTATACCTTGAGATTATAGTCACCATTATATGGATACCACAATCCATAATCAACTATTCCTTTCATATATCTAAGAATTCTTTTGACAACTACCAAGTGGGATTCTCTTGGACATTTCTGAAAATGAGCTACTATGCCCACTGCATGAGCAATATCTGGTCTACTATGCACCACATAGTGCAGCTTACCGATCATTGACCGGTACTCCTTCTCATTCACCAGTGCTGAATCATCTTCCTTAGTTAGTCTACAGCCAGTTACCATCGGTGTACCAACCGGTTTGCTTTCCTCCATGCCAAAAGTCTTGAATACCTCTTTGACATACTTGGACTGGGTAATAAAGATACCCTCTTTCATTTGCTAAATCTGTAAACCAATGAAGAACTTTACTTCTCCTATCAGAGACATCTCAAACTCTTTCTTCATTTCATCTGCAAACACATGACTCATTTTATCATCTCCTCCAAAGATTATGTCATCCACAAACACTTCACAAAATAGAATCTGATCACCTTCTGATTTCAAGTAGATGTTGCTATCTTCACTTGTCCTCTGAAATCCAATCTTCACAAGATGAGAGTGATGTCTTTCATACCATGCCCTAGGTGCTTGTTTTAGTCCATACAGGGCTTTGTGTAATCTATACACCATGTCACTATCTTCTGATAAGGCAAACCCATCTGGTTTCTCTATATATACTTCTTCTTCAAGGATTCCATTCAGAAAAGTAGACTTCAAATCCATCTGATAAACCTTAAATCCCTTAAATGCTGCAAATGCAAGTAGCATTCAAACACCTTCTAGTGTAGCCATAGGAGCAAAAGTTTCTCCATAGTCTTCTCCTTCCTCCTAAGCGTATCCTTTGCATACAAGCCTAGCCTTGTTCCTTACAAAAGTGCCTTCTTCATTTAGCTTATTCCTGAAGACCCATTTGGTACCTATGACATTTTTATGTTCCGGTCTGGGCACCAAAGGCCATGTTACATTCTTTTCTATCTGGTCTAGCTCCTCTTCCATTTCTTTAATCTAGTCTTCATCTATAAGAGCTTCTCTTGAAGTCTTGGGTTCTAATTTAGAAATCATGCAAGATTTCTCCTTCACTTTTCTTCTAGTGAGTATACCTGCATCTTTATCTCCTATGATTTTCTTTGGATCATGATGTAGCTTCACATATCTAGGAATGATTCTAGCCTGATCTGCTAGCTTTTCTTCTTCACTAACTTCTTCTGCAGCTTCTACCAGTACAGAAACAATGAGATCTTTACAAGTTTCTTTCTTAACTGATTCCCAGAAGGCTATACCTGGTTCATCTTCCACTTCTTCACTACATGTTTCCTTAGGTTCCTCAGGGGATTCATCAACCTTGACATTGATACTTTCAACAATCTTCTCTGTTCTATTGTTGTAGCACTTGGGAGCTTTGCTCTTAGTGGAATATCCCAAAAATATTCCTTCATCACATTTTGCATCAAATTTTCTCAAATGCTCACCTCTCTTGATATAGCACTTACTACCAAACACTTTAAAGTAACTCATAGTGGGATTTTTCCTGGTCCAATACTCATAAGGGGTTTTATCTTTACCTTTCTTGATGAATACCCAGTTCATAGTATAGACTATAGTGCTCACCACTTCTCTCCAAAAAGTGTGAGCAACCTTTCCTTGGATCAACATTGTTCTAGCTGCTTCAACTATAGTCTTGTTATTTCTTTCTACTATGTCATTTTGTTGTGGTGTCCTAGGGGCAGACAACTGCCTCTTGATACTGTTATCTTCACAATACTTATTGAATTCATCAGAATTAAATTCTCCTCCTTGATCAGTTCTCAAGCATTTTATCTTTTTACCACTTTCTTTCTCTACTAATGCTCTAGAAGCTTTGAACTTTCCAAATGCTTCAGACTTGTCTTTCAAGAATGTGACCCACATCATTCTTGAGTAGTCATCAGTAAGAATCATAAAATACCTATCTCCCTGAATACTTCTATTTTTCATAGGACCACACAAATCAATATGCACAAGATCGAGTAAATTTTTTGCTGAGAAAGACTTACCTTTAAAAGTTGAGGAAGACATATTCCCAAGTTGACATTCTTTGCACAAAGAATTCTCAGGTTTGCTTAGCAAAGGTAATCTTCTTACCGCCTTGATCTTACTAGCTTTAACAATATTGTCAAAGTTCATATGACAAAGTCTCCTATGCCATATCCAACTGTCATCAAACTTAGTCATTAGACACCGACTTATCTTAGCATTCAACTAAAATAGGTTACCTCTGGTCTGCTTACCAGTGGCAATAAGTTCACCACTTTTCCCAATTATATTGCAGACTCCACCTTTGAATTCTAGAATTAATCCTTTGTCATTTAGCTCAGCAACACTCAACAGGTTATTCTTAAGACCTTCTACCCAGTAGACATCATCTGCATTGCTCTTTCCATTCAGTGAGATGGATCCTTTACCTTTCACCAAGCATGGTGCATCATTGCCAAATCTGACAACACCTCCATCATATTCCTCCAGAGATAGAAACTTTCTCCAGTCGCTAGTCATATGATGAGAACAACCACTATCAATTATCCACTCATTGGAGTTGTCAATGCGAGAGACAAGATCTTTCTTGTCAGACACTTCTTCTTTTACTACTACAAACACTATGTTTTCATTTTCTTCATCCTCTGATTCTTCATTAGTGACACCTTCATCCACAACAACTAGACAATTTCTTTTGTTTCCTCCTTTATACTTTCTAAACCTCTCTGGTTTATCCTTGTTTTCATTGTTAGGGCAATTAACAACTATATGTCCTATCTTGTTGCAGGAAAAACATTTCAAAGGAAGTTTACCTTTATACTTTCCAGTTCCCTTCAGAAGTCTTTTAGTAAGAAGAGATTCAAACTCCATTAGAATCTCTTCATCATCCATATCTCTGCATTGTCTGGATTCATAACTGGTACTAGTTTCTTTTCCTTTTCTGGATGGTGTAGTAGATGCTTTAAAGGCTAACTCGGTCTTCTGAACACTACCATCGTAGCTATTCAACTCATATGCAGTTAACTTTGCAATGATAGAATCTAAGAATACCTTGGTTTTATCAATAGACCTTAGTTCCTGGATAGTAGCAACTTTGATTGCATAGACTGGTAACAATGATCTAGGAACCTTACTAACAATAGTGGCATCTTCAATCATTCCACTAGTGCTTTTGGCATTACCAACTACTGTCTTAATCTTAATACCAAACTGTTGAATGGTCTCACCTTCAACCATCCTCATGTCTTCAAATTTTCCTCTAAGGCTCTCTTCCTTAGCTTGCTTTACATGCTCATCACCACCATAAATGGTTTCCAATGCTTCCCATACCTCCTTAGGAGTGTACTTGTCTTGAACATCAATAAAATCAATATCTGATAGGTTGTTGATAAGAGCTTCCATAACTTGCCCGTTTTCTTGGATTTCTCTCTTCTGATCATCAGTCAGAGTGCTAGTGGGAGTCACATAGGCATTCTCAACATAGCTCCAGTGTTGAGCACCCATACTCTTGATGTAAATCTTCATTCTGTCCTTCCATATCTTGAAGTTATCTCTATTGAACTTAGGACCTTCCCTCTTCATCATTACAATGGGATCTTTTACCTCAAGCGGTTAATCTTATATCACCGAGTACCTGGAGGCACTTTGATACCAATTTATAACTCAGACTCAAACTCATAAACCAAACTTGCTCTTCTAGGCTCTATTCCTTGTAGCCTCCAAATCGGGTATTTTCAACTTTTCTCTGAATCATCCCAAAACACTTGACAAAAAAATTACATATTTAGACACCCATTTGGATGTTACACAACATATCAGGAAACCAATATAGGTTGTTTTGGACGGACCCTTTTCTGTCCTCAAATGTGCCCCTTTTTAGCCTTAAAAACCACCCACTTTACAAAGGAAGTACCAACAAAACTTAACACCAGATTAAACCCTTTTGTACAGTCTCTTATTATATTCCCAAACCAAGGATTTTTTAGGTCTTAGGTCTTGGTTGCACTCCTAGATACCCAAACACCAAAAACCTCACTAAATCACCCTTTTCCCTAGGGCTTTCTAGAAATATCACTTCCAATCACTTCCAAGGCTCAACCAAAGTTCAAACACCTTCAAGATGGTGTGTATAGACACTTCAATGCATAAAATACCCCCCTTGTTCAATTAGATTCTCTGCTGCTACACTCTAGCCTTCATTTTCACTCATTTCCAGTCACTTTTCTTCAACTTTCATGCAACTTTCATGGTGTACACCTGCACTCTTCACTCCTTCCTGTCAATAATGGGTTATTAAACTATTTTACATGTTATTTGGCATCCATCCTATGAGAATCAAACCTGTACATTCATAGGATGGATCCTTACATGCTTGGAAATTCACAAATTAGTGAAAAAATCACTGTCTTTTCTGGGACAATCAGCAATAAATAAAAATATGATACTTCCAAGACTTCAAAAATGCACTCAATACATCAAAGGAATAACCAATAAACCCCCAATGTACAGCAATGATGATCCCTTAGCCTTTCAATGCAAAGAAAGCATGAAAAAACAAGGATTTGACAGCAAATAAAGAGTTTTTTAATTAATTTTCTGAGACAGTCCGTACAAGTCCATACCAGCATCATCCAACCACACAAAAATTACTTTAGAGACTTTATAAGACCTTCCCCAACCAACTCCAACCAATCTCCAACTAATCCAAGTGATTAAAATGTCAAAACAACTCTAAAACTTATTTCCCACCAAAACTGGAACTAGTTGTTGAAATTCAAAATTTGAATTTTCAACTTTATTTCTAATACTTTTAATCAACTAAAACCTATCCCATTCAACTTATTTTGACATAATAAGATCATTAAATCACAATAAACTACTATCCATCCTATCTAGACTCCATCATCCTATTACATTGCATTTTGGTCCTTAGGCCTTTATCAAGACCTTTAGGACTTTTACATAATTTATTGAATTCAACATTACAATAGGCCATTATAGGCTTCAAAACATTCCAATTGACCTCTAGTGATGTCATATCACTCTCCTTAGTCCTTGGTGTCCTCTTTTGTTCATTTGCCCTCCTGGATGCTCCGGCATCACTCTCTTTGCATACCACTAAGAAGAATGAGCATTCCCGAGGTAGACTTCAAATGCGGTCGATCTTCTCATGCCTCAATCCTTCACGCGCACAAGGCTGACGTGGCACCTCAATCACATCTCTTATCTAACTCATCATAGAGTATCATCGATTGCATCACACAAGCTGGATCACCAAACTGATAACCATAGAGCTGGGACTACCAACCACTAATCACACTTAGTGAAACCCTGACACCGGTTCACTACGTCTCCTCATACCTCTTCATACTGGTTCATATGAACTTTATGGACATCAATGACAACATACATTATCATCATATCAACATACCAGTTCATCATATGCCAATGATATACAACAGTATGTTCCACCTACCCTATTGTATTATTGGCTGTTAGATTTAGGCAAGTTTAATAATAATATTTTAAATTTCTTACCTCAATTTGGGTAAGGGTTGGTATGAAATATAGTATTTTTTATTATTCTGATTGGTTGGATTTGGGCTATAGTTTTTTAATGAAATTTATTTATTTGGCTTTCTGAGCATTTGCCCCGGTTGACTTCCAAGAGTAATTTTTTGCATATTGGAGATTTTTTATTTGCTTGGAGCTTGGTTGGATTGGCTGGAATTAGGTTTGGATTTTTTCTTCATTGAATTCATTTTTCCATAACTACTATTTTTCCAGGTTGGTTGAATTGCTACTCCTTTGTATTTTGTTTTCTGGAAGGATTGTATGCGCTGCGTCTATGAAAAGCTTGTTTACGGGAAGGGAAAATGATATTTTTATTAGATTATTGATATAGTTTCATAATCATAATTAATTTTTTGGGCTATTATATTCTATGTATTTTGTTCGTGGTGCTTTGGCATGATATGCTTTGGAGATTTCTCTCTGTGTTTTCCTGTGGATGCATTTTATCTTCTTAGTTGTTCAATTTGGGAGTGTGATTATTCAAGTTGTGTGTGCCTTGGAGTTTCCTCTTGATATCCTATTCAGTTTGGATATTTTTGTATTGATTATGTTGTGTATGGCCAGGAGACTATTTTGTGTCTCTACAAGAAGTATATTTATACATTGGCCTACCATTGGTTATCTTACTAAGTTCATTGGTTCTGGATTGGCTTTGCATCCTTATTTGGTTGATTCCAATATCATTTTGAGCCTTAGTGTTTTTTTGGGCCTTCTCATATTTTAATATTTTCATTTTCTAAGTTTTGTAACAAATGCGCTAAATCTTTATACGAATGCGCTAAAACTATGAATGTGCTAGTCTATTGAATGAATGCACTAGTCGTTCATGTTGTTGTATTATGTGTATGTGCAAATGAAAATTCTAGATGCATTGTTAGAATCCTCATATGAGTTGTAGAAATTTGTAAAGGCACTAATATGTCTTTCGAATGTGCTAGAATATTAAGAAAAAGCACTAATCTATGTTGTGAGTGCATTGTACTGATGCTCAAATGCATTGTTCTATTTCACAAAGGTATTGTGCTTCTTTGTCATTGTGTTTTGATTAATTTTGTCCTTCTGTGTCAAGTTTCTTGGTCTGATTTTCTACCGAAGGCTGTATTTTGGTATCCTTGTGATTCTTAGAGTTGATTATTGTTCAAAATAAGACATTTTATTATGTTCTTGATCCAATAAGATGGTTTATACCTTGTTGTTGAGGATGTATTGATTTAGCTCTAGCAAGATGGTTAATTCCTTGTTGTGAAGGAACGCTTGTGATAGCTCCAGTGAGAGGACATGTGCCTCACCGTAAAGGAATATATTATTTTGGTTGAGCAAAAGGATAATGCCTTGCTCTTGATTATTGGATTATTTTATTAACACTCTTGGTTTATTATGTGATTTGGCCTTGTGACATTGTGGCTATGTTTTTCAGATTATATATGTATGTATGGATGTCATTGTTGATTATAAATGTATGAGGCTTCTTATTGATATTATTGTATGTGTTACCCTATGGTCTTGGAGCATGTTTAGGGGGAGTGGGCTTCCATGCGATGGTTAGGGTCATGAGAGAATAAGCTATCAAGAGGTTCCTTGTAAGGATGCTTGAAGTCTAGACCACTGGGAATGCATTGGAAGTTTTCTTGATTTAAATAAGTGATAACCATAATAATTAATTAGTTGGGTTGGGTAATTAGGAGTCACCTAAATAAGATAATAAATTGGATTTTGTTCCTCACCTCATAGCCCTTGGGTGGAGACTCGGGATGAGCTTGGGAAGACCATCGAGATGGTAAACCAAACTCCTTTGATTCTACCATAGGTTGAGATGGTTCCACATGTCTATCAAGTTGATAGGTGGAGATCATGTAGTGTCGGGTGGAGATCGTGATGTTATATATTTATTCCATTCTATGTGAGGATATCATGTGATGACACTCTTCCTACATGTGTCCTAGTTCCTTATGCTATGATTGTTGATAAGCCTCTATACATTTTATGATTTATGATTAGCCATGTGATGTGTTTTGTCTCATTGGTTTTGTGGTTGCATTTCAGATGTGATGTTGGTATTGTTGTAGTCTCTTTGGTTGTTAGTGTCATCCTAGGTCTAGAGTGTGTGTGGGACTTTGTGTCTTCTCCTAGCATAAGGGGTGGTTCCTTATGGTTCCACATGGTCAGGTGTTTTGATGCCTTCTTCCAATCGGATTTTCTTCATTGATTCTCTTGTGCATGAATGTGGATTCTTATCTCTCCAATATTGGTGGATTATTGCAGCAGATTGATGTAATGCGATTCATATGGAATTGTATTGATAGATACCATGAGTTAGATGAATTTGAAGATGAGAGTTAATTATCTTGAACTAAGAAGGTCATGTATTCATATGTAATGTAAATCAATGTATTAGGATATGTTCATGACTCTTGTAATAAAACAAGTTGTTGTAGTTCTTATTGTACTTGGATATTGATCATTTATGGAAATAAGGATTTGGATTCAAGGTTAAATAAAATATGTGATTGAATCAGTCTTGAATGGAATAGAGTATGTGTTCTTAGTTGGAAAATGAAATTATTTCGTTCATGTTCTTGTCTCTTGGATGTGGTTATTTATTTAGTATTATGTTGATGTATATGGCTATTGATATTTAGGGAAAAGAATTAGACATGTTGTAGATGATGTCAGAAATGGATAAATGATGATATGTTAGTAAATAAGAGAATGGGAGATTAGGAAAATTTGGATTGGTGCTCTTAAAATAAATCTAAAGGGGCTTAATGGTATTTTCATTATACTTGGATGTAATCATGATAGTTAAAACAAATGGATGTTCTCTTATGTTGTTATAAGAAGTAAATGTTGGAAATGTTAATATGTAATAGATTATGGTTATAAGCATGATGTTATGTTCTTAAGTGTTAGTTAAGTAATGACGGTGAGATACTGTAGAGAATGATATTTGATGAGATCTGTTTATTCTGCTTGTGTATTATGCTCTTATGACTATGCTTAAGTTGTTTAAGTGCATATCTAGAAGATGGTTGCTGGATGCATTGAGTATTTTAGTCATATATGTTAGTTTTGATACTAAATGTAAAGTACAGATTCCAATAGCTAACAAGATGAGAGGGGGGGTGAATAGTACAAACTTAAACTTCCATAAAATCAACAGATTCAACCTCGGTAACTTATACTTCAACAACTTAACCAAAAACTGCTAAACATGCAAACTTATGAACACATAATCATAATAACACTCATAACACTAGATTTAACGTGGAAACCCAAATAGGAAAAAACCACTGTGGGATTTTGGACCCACTAAGAAATATACTCTTCTAGAGTATGCTCGGTTAAAAGCAAATCCTATTAAAGATTACAAACACATTGCTAGATGTGACCCGGTTAAGGGATTTCTCTCAGATCTGTTAGGATCTTCACTTTGTTAGAAGTGACCTTGTCAAAGGATTTCAAGCATTCATTTAGAATGTTACCTTGCTAGAGGGTTTAAATATAAGACTGTTAAGTCCACTCGGTTAAGAGATTTTCTATCACTTACAAAATAACAGTAATAAAAATCTATCTGTGACTTCACATCTAAAATGCTAAAGAAGATTCTTATTTGCTCAAAACAATCTAGTCATAGGACTTATCTTGTCCTTCTGTTGGGCTCTCTACTCTGTTATTCAAACAGGTCTTCAAGCTTTTGTGCTCGGTAATCACTATGTAGCATCCCTGTGCATACACTTGCCCGCATACATTGTTTATTAACAATTCCTTATTTATAAACAATTGCTAACCGTTAAATCTCCTTGATCACATTTCCCATGATCAATCTTAGCCATCAGATCTTCAAACTTGATCAGGTTCAATGTATCCTTTCGATCTGAAAATGTTTTACCTTACCTCGGGACTTGCATTCTTATCTTGGAACTTGCATAAGGTTATTGTGGTTCAACCTGCATTGTAGATCTTCCTACCGATTTTCCTTTGCCATAGTTCCTTTACAAACTTCATGCATGACATACCAATCATTTATACATCTCCAGCTAATCATTGTCCTTTATTAAATAATGCTTTTATCCATCCAATGCACACTATCATAACTCGGTTGCAACTCGGTAAATACTAAACTTGGTAGACATTTCGCCTTCATTAACCGATATCGATAACCTTAGGGTTTACTGGATAGGTTCCTTAGGGTTTACCGACTAGGTTCTTTGCTCGGTTGCATAGTATAGTATTAACCTTACAATCAACAACATATGTAGGATATCAAAACAATCTAAACATCATGATCTCATCATTGTCTAACTCGGTAATAGTTGCCCATTGAATAACTTATTCCTCCCTTTATTCATCATATTCTTTCTGTGTCTTTTACCGATAGCTTAATTCTCTTCTAATCAATCTTCTCAAGATATGGCAACATCATACTGAATCAAATAATCAATTTCTTGACATCAATGACAAAATAATGTTATAAAAATAGTTATCATCCTTCTTTAGTTATATCAATAATCTTCAACAACCTTCTCAATATCCTTATTGAATATCAACAATCTTTCTTACTGTAATGCCAACAATATATGTTGCATTAGTTGATTATGTAAAAAAATAAATATATCTCTATTTTCATGATAGTTAGTTCTACTTATCTAGGGTATTTTGGTAGGCATTACAACAATCAAATGCTATGTTGGTATTAGGTCCATAGTAAAAAAATTGCTACATGGGATGCAAACCATGTTGAGAGATAGAATACCTCCATTGATTGCAATAAATTGAAGGATGTAGGTTTCTATTGAATCTCCCACATGTAGATCCATTCTTGTTGGTTCATAGTGTAAACCTATCCTTTGATTTGTATACCCCATGTGTTGAGGATGGACTTAAGTGTACTAGCATTTTGGGGAAGATCTATCAATGATAATGTCGCTATTACATGATTGTCATGGGTTGTGTGGGACACAATTATGGTGATGTTATGATACATGTATGAACTCTATGTTGTTTGAGACTACAGCCCCCCCCCCAGGTGACTTGAAATAACTCACGAAGTGATTGTGTTGTGAAAAGTTTTGCCATTTTCAACTCATATTTTAAAAAATAAAATATATGATTTATATTGATTGATGAAGCCAAAAGTTTTGAGATTCTTTTAGTCATTGCTTAAATCTATTATAAAATTGTTCTTTTAGACTCGAGGCTAATTATTGTGACTTTTTGTTTTTAAAATTCAAATTGATGTTTGGTGGCCACTAACTTTTACTAATTTGCAATTTCATTCATGATAGTAAATCTTCTCCATAGAGCTTGGATGTATAATATGTCATTGACATCAATACTTCTAATTGTGTGTATCTTGTTCAAAACCATGAAGCTCCAAGGTCCAAAGGTCTTCTACTATATACAAGTCAAATATCTTGTTTAAGGTTGTATGTTTCCATTGCTTCCAATGAAGGGATTCTGTTTGGTAGATATATTTGGTTTTTACATTATTTTGTGCAAATATTGAAGTAGATTAATGTGTTAGAGATACAATGATATTACATTACAAATTATCTACTACTTTAGTAACACTGTATTGTGAAGAAATGTAACTATAAGTATCCAATGCGTGTGATAAATACCTATATTTTAAAATAGTTAGCAACAAAACTGGATAGACATTATAGTCCAAAAGTTTTCATTACCAACTTTAATAATGAGCGAGTATATTATTAAAAGGTCAAGAATATTTATCAATAAAAGAGTCATATATCGATCCATAGAGTATTAATCAGTGTACAATTGATTTAGTATACTCTAGATATTAATATTATGAATAAGATTATCATATTTCTTACTTATATGCAATTATTAGTCCCACCTATCTATAGGCAGAGACTAATGTTTTCATCTCCATCATTTTTTCAGTTCTTTTTGCTTAAAAAATCATGTCAGACATTTATTCTATAGTTTACCCTATAGTTGATCTGATTTATTTATTAATATCATTTTTCTTTTTATTTTCAGATTTTCCCCATTGGCTGGTGCACTTTTTCCTGGGCTTTTTATTTATTTTTATTAAAATAAAAATAAGTGGCCAATCAAATATGATGAGCGAAAAAATTAAAATGATTTTCTAATGTCTTTTAAAAATTAAAATCTGGTCTGACAAAAGCCTCCGTGAAACATCTTCCTGGCTCCTGACAAATTGCTTTCAGGTGGTTGTTAAACATGTACAAAACGCTAGTACAGAAAGTGGTTCTGTAACATGCCCAAAAGATGGATTACAGAAAGGTGATCTCTATTGGTTTCTTGACATTTTCCATCTCTCTATCTTCATTTTCGTCCTTGCAGTTCTCTCAACGTTGTCAAACTTCTGATGAATTGCAAGTAGATTTCCAAAAAAATGAACCATAATGGAAGATACATGATGGTTTTCCCAAGGCGGTTTGATGCAGGACAAACCACCGAACTTTATCAAGCTGGGTGAATTTGTAGCCTACAAACAAAATCTTGAATCAAAATTTGTAATATCATACACAAAATGAAAAGCTCACTTAAATATATTCAGATCCAAAATCATATACTATATCTGAAATAATTTCTTGTTCCTAACATTCAGTTTCTAAGATGTACAGGAGTCCAAATCAGATTTATCGGCATATACTCTGTTTCAATTAATACAAACCAAATTCCTTATTCAGCTGGCAGTCACATTAGGCTCCTTCTTCTCTTTCTTTCAAAACTCTTGATGCAAGACAAAAAAATTCCCTCCCGCTGCAATATTACAATCTTAGACAAAGAACTTCAATCCTTAAATTGCAACAATGAATAAATCCAATCACATTGCAAAACAATATTTACATAACAAAACCTTCAATTTATTAACTTTTTCACATGAATCTTGCCTTCTCTTAGGCAGCTGTCTCACCTCCCTCTTCTCTCACTACGCAGCTCCTGCTCAGTTCAAAATCTGCAAACTTAAACTTACACCGCATTCTAGTAATGTGTTCTTTAATTAATTCAAAGCAGTTTTATACTTCCTTTGTGCATAGTCACTTCTTTACCCACACACAGGTTCATCAAACATTCTCACTGGCCATGCATTTGGCTGCTCACTTTCTTGCCCTTTCTTGGCCAATATCCCTTACTATGCAGCCCACTACCCACACTGCCTGTGTTGCCTCCCTTTCTCCTTATATCATACTTTTTAATCTGCAAACTATTCACATTCTTCCTTTTACAAATTCTCTATTCTATCAACAAGCCCAATATGTTTGAGGGTTTTCAAATTCCTCCTTTTTCAATATGAAATTGAATTGGTTGTATACCAAGCTTTCTCCGTTCACCAGATGTCTTGGTCCCAGTCTACACATGTCGATTTCCCTTCAATTCACCAATTTAAGTAGAAAATCAAAGTTCAATCGTTCCGAAACACCTTTCAATTGTGAAGGCTATGTGTCTTGTGGACGTTATAGAAGGTTGGGGAATTTGGTTTTTATGTCAACCAATTACTTCAAAGTATCTGAATTTTCTAAAATCCATTTTGTAATAATTTATTTTGGGCATTCTATCAAACTATTTGTGTGTCCTTCCCATGCCTCTAGATTTGCCAGCATGTCTACCAGGGCAATTCACATCTTCAACATCTCACCAAATTTTCACTCTTTATACTTCTATGGATGTCGCGCCCTATTACAATGATCATATTTTTGCACGGGCTGGGAGTCTCATATTTTATATCTATGACATATAAACACAAAAAAAATCATGTTGTTCTTCGTAAGGTTGTAAGGGAATCCAATGATACATTTATTGATTGTGATGGGGAAAATGTGAGAAAAATGTGGTTGATGATGTCTAGAATATTTTGGATATAATTTAGGGAATTTATAGAAATGTTTGGGAGTGGTGCTTGCGCAATGACAAATTTTGAATAAAATATTGATTTTGTAGGTGTTAAGATAAAAGGAATGGATTGGCTATGATTTCAATTCATTAGTAGTTGGCTATGATTTCAATTCATTACTACTATTTTAGTAATATTTATAAATTTACAAGTAGGTGCAATAGGGAAGTCACTCAAAGATGTTGTATTGATAGGTATTGGTGGTAGCTTCGTAAGGCCACTCTTTGTGCACATTGTGGTTCAAACAAGTGGAGTGACAATATAAATCTTTTGTTTACTTTTACAATTTTCTTTTGCATGGGTCTCCATTTTTTGTTTATTATATCATATTTTCTTGTTAGAACTTTTATTTTATGCTCATGGTAAGACTATAATTTGTTTTACAAATATTAATAGATCTCGAGATAGCAAATAAGCGATTGTATGTAGGTAAATAGTATATTATTTTCTTGTTTTTTCTAAAATTTGTTTTGAGTTTTACGTGTTTGAAATCATTGCAAGTTAATGTATTTTCTTGCACATATTCACTGAAAAAGAAACTTAGTTAATTTGAATCTCATAAGTATTGTACATACCATGTCGCTAAGTTTCCCACCAAGTATTCTTTTCTTTTGCAAAGGTTTGAGAATCACAACCATAGTTAACTCAAAACTAGATCAAAACCATGACCAATATTGAAGCTTTACTTTTGCAATCACTTAAAATAATTTTTGCTAATCTCTTTTCATCTTGTGATTCAACCTCCATATAACACCTTATTGTTGAGCAACATTCATATCAAGATAAGAAATGCACTATAGACAACTTTGTCTTCTTAACACAAGGAATGCTACTCTTTCTACATATCCATATTTGTTTGTAAGTTTATATGTGCAATGAAAAGAATTATTAGCAATAGATAAAGTGATGGATTTTTTCTTTATGGGAATCTATTTTTTTCCAAAAATGAGAAAATTCAAGAAAATTTAAAAATTTATTAAAATAACATCTATATCTAATTATATGATACAATGATTATAAATCTGTATTGCTATTGAACTATATATATAATATTTAAAATTAACTTTTTATTTTCTTTCAGCATTAAGGATAACCTCTTTTATATGCAAGTGCTAGTTTTAATTATTGATGGGCCCACAAACACTTTTCTTAAGGATAATTGTCACTCTTGTTTAATATTTTTATATTCAATTTTATGATAGAAACCTTAAAAATTCTTAGATAGCTCACACGAGTTTTTTTAAAAATTTGTGAAAGATTAATGTATTTGAGCAAGCAAATGAACTTTTAATAAAAAATTCATATAAAATATTGATTATAAAATATAAAAAAATTAATAAAAAATTCTTATAAATTATTGATTATAAAAAAAATAATTTTTTTTAATAATATTTGACATTATCTATGATATAAAAAAAGATAATAAAAAAAACATATAAACAAAATTATTTTTTAAAATCTTTTTAATGTGTTTTTTTGTATTTTTAATTTTTTCACTATGATTTTATTTGTAATTTTTAATGTAAAAGTTAAAATGTAAATTGTATCAATTTTAATATAGTTTATTTTATTTTTAATCTTTTACATGAATTATATAGTTTCAATTTTTCAAATCTAATTTATTTAAGAAATTAACTATATTTAAGTTCAATTTTATAATTAAAAATTATTTGTTAATATTGAATTTATCTTTCAATTAATCTTATTATTGTTTGTAATATCAATATTCTATATTTCTATACTTTTCAAAATTTAAATTTAGATTAAGAACTGCATTGCTAATTGCTAACATGTTTTTAGCTAAAGGCAGGGACTCATGCTGTCTCACAGCTCTTGTTCCATTCATCTTTCACCTTTACAAAAGATTGAAGATTGTTATCATAGACATGTATTAGATTGCATATTAAATAATTAAACTTTACGCTACTCCCTTCAAATGCTAAATATATTGAACTAACATCATAGTGGTTCATGATTAGTAAAATAATTAGTACCAATACCATTATAAGTGCTTCCTATCCTATTACTATCTATCAGTCGGGTAAACGTGTCGATATTAGTTTCACATTGAATGGGGTTTGTGAATTAGAAATTATTATAAATATATTCTTGAAATTCAGTAACTGTACTTCTATAATAAAATTGTATTAATTGGCTATCGATAGAAATCATACATCTATTTTCATAATTGTATGCCCCTTACTAATATTTAATTTATACTTTTCTCGAATTCGATCATGTACATGTACAATAGACATCAAATTGAGTATTAAATATTAATGACCCAAGTATAAGTGGTTAAAAAAAATAAAAAAGAGACTTATGAAGGAAGTAAGAGGGTTGTCGTGCCATTAACTAGGCATGGCACACAACTATTTCATGAAAGAACGAGATTAGGGAAGAGGTGTGACAAAGTGAATCCTAATAAATTAAACACTGTTAAATGTGGAAGTTATTAATAAGTTGGGAGCCAATGCCATTGTTCCATTTGATAATGATTTGTGTTTTGGAACAGCTAGTTATAACATTACTCTGGAATGAAACAATTTTATTCCGTTAAATTTTTTATTTTATTTTTTAAACATTTTGTTTATTTTTTATTTACTTCTTCATCCTTTTATTTAATTTTTTTATTCCTTCATATGAACTGTTCAATTTGTTGAATAAATTAAATTGAGATGTAAAATAAGTGTTGGTTGAATCTAACCACAAGGGCACTTCTAAGGTATCCAAACTTTAGAAAACTTGTAGAGTGTAGACATCACACAAGAATTGGCTGCAATTCAATTTTATAAACTCATAACTATGTAGGACTATTGTTTCAGCTATTTTTATAATTATGGGTGAGAAAACCAAGGACAAAAGTGAAATATAAGTGAAATATTGCTTACCTGCACATTTAGGCAATATAATGAAAATTTACTAGAATATAATACACTACTGAACTATTAGAAGGTTTTCTTACTAATTTTAATATATGAAATGTTTTCCTTTTCTTTTGTCTTCTACATACATGTAGATTCAACAACATACCAACAAGTTCCACAAATAAAATTATATTTCTTTGACCACTTGCGTTATTAATAGAAAAGGAAACTTAGGCTAGTAGAGATTCAATACATTTATAAATGATTTACATTCTATATTTTAACCTTAGATGTGTTGTGTTGTTTATTATCAAAAATTCTATGTAGTATTTATTTACAATATAAATAATTAAAAACAAAGTCTACAATTTTCTTTCTAACTAGAAGAAATTTAGTACTATTTACCCCCAAAAAAAGAGAAAGACCTATAAGATCTAAATATTGGCTTTACAAGAAATGTCTTAAAGGTATGCCTCCTTGTTATTCATAAATGTTTCTCTCTATAATTATATGAGAATCTTATGGCCCTAGAGCATATCATCTTGAGTATATTGAAGGTCAAGATAAAGTGTTACTTTAGAATTAAAAAAATTGATAAAAAAAGTTATAGATTTAAGTATGGACTAGTTGTATGTGTTGTCTTTCGAAGATGTTAGAGGCTATAGCCTTCCTCTTTTCTAATAGTGAATTATAATTAGATGTATCACACAAGCTACTATGAAAGCCTTCGAAAACAATTAAAGGTTAACTACTAGTATTTCCATAATGAAAAGTATGAGCCTCAAATAATAGGAGGAAATTTATAGTTTAAAGTAAAGTGTTTAATGCATAGCATGAAACATATTGAATATCCTTTATAGTAAAGTAATTAATATCATCCTCATTTTTTATCATAAAGTAATCACTAGTGGGAAATACATTAACGAGTTATTAATGAATATCAATGTTAGATATTCACTAATATTGGTTATTACTAAGTCTACCATTTTCATTTAGTGAATATTGAAAATTAAGTTATAGTTATCAATTTCATTTAACTAGTATCATTGTGTTCAATTATTAAATTAATTTCCTTGAAGATAGTTCTAGTTAGCAACATCTTTTATCAAGTCTTGCTTCCCCTTGTCTCTTTTTACTTGGATAGAATGTTTTATTCAAATCTATCTTAATTTGTAATTTTATTTGATCGAATTACCTTAATCATTTCCCTTACAAGAGGATTTTTTTATGTCATTTTTTGTATCAATTGTAGCATACCATTTGTAGAATCATAAATTGTACACCTTTAATTAGGGTGTCCAATTCCATGCCCCATGAGCACTCATTTTAGTACGTCTCATTATACTATGCATTATAGGACTCTCATATTCACTTAATTAATAGTTTATTTAAAATATGAGTCCTTTCTTGATGTTAACCTCATGACACTCTCATTTGGGCCCTTAATTTTAGGTGCACCCTTTATCTTTTAAACGGTTTGATTTATAATAGATCCTATCCTATTTTAAATCTCAATACATGTTTCCATAACCTAAACATTTTATATTATCACACAAACTTAATTCCTACATTAGAAACCTATTATATCACATTCCTAAAAAAAATTGTTGAACTTGTCAGGACTGGGATGCCCATGGCCACCTAGTCTGATGTTTTTTTCCTTGAATTTCAAGACAATAATAAAGCGGTCCTATCATATTCAAGTATATCTCCATGGGAAAATATAATAAATATATGTTTATCAAATTAAACCTAGAATTTCATATATAAGTAACTCTTTCCTTGTTTGTGATATTTAGATCTAGTATTATCAATTGAAGGTGCAAATTAGAGATATCCTTATGAAGTGAAGGTGTTTCTTTTAGGATAATTTTAGATCTACAAATTATTCATCAACATTCTTCAACCATGGATGGTGGCACTCCCCTTGGGATGTCAGACAAACCACCTTGCTGAAGATGTTGTTGCATACCATGGTTTAAGAATGGCTAAACTTCTTAATGGCAAGATGGTGTGGTTAGAAGAAGATTCAAAGAATATAATACAATGACTTAAGGGAATTAAAAAAACATCATAGACCATTAAAAAGTGGTTTAATAAATCCTTGGATATTTTAAACTCCTTTTTAAAAAGTTCATATTTTTCATGCCTTCTCGAGTAGCCAATAGAGTGGCAAATTTTTTTGCTAATGAGGGGATTCATGTGAATAATAAGATGAGTTGGCACTTTGGAGATCATGTGCCAAAGGACGCTAACTCCTTGATGAGGTGTGATAGTAATTATGTGTGGAGTGTCCAATTTCCTATTGTTTAATGATGTGTTTGCCAGTTTTGGCATTAATTTTCATTATTATGTTGATTGGGGTGGTTGTAAGGAGATTTTACAGACTTGATTTTTGTTTCCCTTCCTACACTTTTTGGGTGACTTTGGCTTTAGTTTTGTTTTCCTTTGTTTTGGCTCTTCTCTCCTCAACTGAAAATTTGACAAATTGTTTGAGGATGGGTGGAGATGGAAAAATAATTGAACCCATTAACTATAAGGAGTTTAGGAACAATGCTACTATTTGGAGGATTTTGAAATGGGGAGGTGTTACCCCCTTCCTTGAGAAGCTTCGTGGTTTCAACCCCAAGATCAAAACTAAGTTTTCCAAGGGCTGGAAAGATGGGAAAATTTATCTTTGGGAGAAATTTTGACGTCAATGAGCATTTCATAGTGGTAGTTACCTAATTATTGACTGAAGGGGCCAAGGTATTTAGGGATAGGAAATTTTCAGAGGCGGCTATCAATAAATTCCCCAAAGAGGAGAAGGAGAGGAAGAACCTACTTCAAGCATCCAAGAGTGGCTACAACATCGACCAAACTAAGTCCCTATGATGGGTTGTGCTAAAAGTACTTGTGAGATACTTTTCTATTGATGATCAATACACTAGGGTTTTTGGTCATCACTTTGTGTTGCTTAATCATTTCAGGCATAAATTGATAATTTTCTTTCCTTTCTATTTGCTATCTTCAATTAATTCTAGTATCAAGGACCATAGGAAAGCTCCTATGAAAAATTCAGTTCTCCATAAGGGTTTGTTGCTAAATTGATTTAAGAACATTGTAAATCCCCCTGTCTCCCTTCAAAATTTCCCTTGTTCCATCTAATGAGGATTCTACCTCTAAGGAAGAGGATTTTAGGAGTCGTTTTATTGAAGAAGATGATTTTTAAACTGAGGAAGATGTGTTTGAGCTGAAGTTTCAGGTGAAAAAGAAGGGGCTAATGTGTCCAAGCTTGTGAGGAATAAATCCCCTATTTTTTAGAATAAATCAGTGTCTGACCTCTTTGTTCATAGTCTTTCTGAACAGTTTTCACCTACCAACAATGGAGAAGGGGTTCCCTCATTCTTGAGGGATCTCAATGTTGATTCTCCTTCCCTTAACCTTGATTAGGAAAACCCTAACAATGTGTTGGCTATAGCCTGTAATGCAATGGTTGATAATTTTAGAATGAATAAATTGATTTTTCATGAAATAAAGGACACAAATCTCAATCTTTGATAAATCAATCGAAAACAAGAAAGAAGCGGTGATGGACACTAGAGTGGGGAAGTCTATTATTGAATCTCTATGAAATATCATAAAAAATGTGGATTTTTTGAGAAACAATTATGAAGGGAGAATTCAATACTCGGAGAATAAGTTTAAAAATATAAGTGACAACATCATCTCCCTTGTTACTTTTAGCCATAGAGTGGTAAATATTTTAGTTGATAATGTCAATACCCTTGTTGGGAAATTGGAAAAATCTCAACAGAAAAGGGGTTGTGGTGGATGTTGATGCGTTGGACTAGATGAAGGGGCATGAGGAGGATAATTTTTTATGCAAGCGTACACGAGAAAATTTGGAAAGAACTATAGAACAATCCTCTCAAGGCATCCAAGACCTAAAGAAAATTGCCTTCAGTATGAACCAACTAGAAGCCAAGGTAGCGAAGGCTCTCAAGAACTTAAAATAAGCTTTTCTATTTTTTGTTGTTTTTTTGTATGTTTTAACCTAACTTTTTGTTGATGCTTTTCTATCAATTTATTAGTTTTTATCTATATGGTAGCTTAATGTAAAAAGGGTTTTAGGACCCTTCAAAACCTATTTGAACCTTAACAAAAATTATTCATGAACCATGGAAGCTCCAAGAGATATTAAAGGATAATAGGGAATTACCGACTCATGATTGCCTTGTACCTCTTCGTAAGGGATTTGGTATGATTTCATGTTGTTTTCATATTTCTTCCATTAAGCTTCATATCTACGTTTCATCTTGTTAGTTATGTGATTCATGTGTTATTACATTCAAATCATATCTTTTAAGATTTTCTCTAACACATTTGAGTAGACTCTAGTTTGCATTTATGCACTTTAGCTCATAGTGATCTTAGACACACTTAAGGTTCAAGAGAAGATACACTATTCCAATTTAAATACAAGCTATTTGTGGAGATGGAAATCACCAAAATATGTTACCACCCTATGTAGAAACCACCCTATCCTCTCTTTTTTTGTAGGTGTAGCTACAGGTTTCTAGCCGAGACAAGAAGACATGAATGCCATTAGGAGATAGATTTAGTGAAGTACCAAAAATTAGGATAGAGAAACCTTGCAATAGGACACTTGAGTTCCATGGTCTAGGACCAATATGCTTTGGGTGTCCTGGTCCTCACAAGTCTGTATCATATTTTAGGAGAGAAGATTATAGGGTTTAAGGTCTCGGTTGAGTTTGTGTGGAAAAGATAGAAGTCCAAAACACTCTTGATCACATGGTCTACCTCAGATTTTAGTCACACATGCCCCTCTATATTTTGTGTTCCTTTCTGTGTCTGTTATGAAGTTTCTATCTGTGCATTAGTCTGTTACTATCTTTTAGGTTTCCATTTACATCATATCTAGATATTAGTTTGGCATCATTTCAAACCCATACACTTTTCAAAGCAACAAAGGAATAGAATCCTTAAGATACCATTTGACTCTCTTTGAAAAGAGTTAGTCAAATTCAATCACATCTTTTTGGCTTTGTAATCCAATGTTTGTGTGAAAGTGGATCTTGGCCTTAATCCTACCTTCATTTTTTATACAAAACACGATGATAAGATGTAGAAATTTGGATCAACACCCAAAGTGAGATCTAGGCTTGAGTAGCATGGATCTTCTCAATAAGATTATAATCTTAGGAATTCCTAATAGGAAGGAAGGGAGATGATGAAATAATGAGAGATAAAGGTATAAGAGAAAAGAGAACAAGGGTTAGTTATTTGTTTCATCAAATATTATAAAAATGAATTATTGTTATATATGTAGTCATAGGTTGATTAGATTTAATGAAACATAAGAAAAGGGAAAGAAATTGAGAAACATACCATAAATTTGTTGATGCATAATACCATAGAACTACTATAGCATAGTAAAGGATCTGGAAAAAATTCAAACCACGTGAGGACACTCCTTCCCTTTCCTATCTAAACCAAATAAAATTCGATTCTTTCCCATTCCAAATTGAGCTAAGAATTCAAATTTAAAATTTTACAAGGAGAATGTTTTTTGAGACCAAATATTGTTAGAAATAAAACAATGAATTAAAATAATGAAGTACATATTTCTCCTTTTTGAACTCTTTTCTTTTTTCCAATATTTTTTAATTTAAATTTTTTTCTAATCTATTTATCCCAATGGAACCCCTTAATTTTTATGCATTCAATCTAATTCAATTCATAATTTTATTAAGGATTAAATCATATTGTAGTGTACTAAATTGTATCCCTTTGCAATTTCACATTTGGGCCCCTACTTTAGTGCTCCTTTTCCTAGATCATTTTGAGCCTATTTGGGGTCTATTATACACTATATTTTAATTACCAACCAAGCAATTTAACTCTCATCAAATAATCAAATTAGGACTTGATTTAACATTACAAATCCTAACACCCTTAACTCCCTTTAGGAGGCCCTATTTGGTGCATCAATGCCACCCTACACATGTGTACTACCAAAATTATTGGATATTAAAACCACTACTTGACCATTTTATTTCATGTTAAACTCAAAAATACCATGTGAAATGTATATAAAGCAATATTTCATCATCCATAAGGTCTAATACTTTTGAGTTTACAATTCAAATTTATTCAACGAACATTCATCATCATCAATAGTAGATTCGACCACATTGATTAGGAAGCTACAACATTCTACATTCATTTATTATTTCATGTTCATGGTTTATGTTTTTTGATCATGTTATTGCACCAACACTTGGAGAGGAAAAGAGATGATCAATATTCAGATGAATATAAGAGGAAATGAGTATTCAAATGGTCCTCTAAATCATTTTGAAAAATATAATACTTCATCATATTGGCATATACTTTGAAATAGCCTATTTTAGGTTTTGTATAATTTCTTTGGTTATTAAGAATAAGATGGATAGTTTCTTGAGACAATTAAAAGACTCATAAATAAGATGTATATTTGTGTATTGATTTAGTTCTTAAGAATCTATTATCAATGTTGTGACCAATCTATGAATAAATATTAAGCATAAGATGGATAGATCTTTGAGAAAATTGAAAGCCAATATCTTAAGCTTTTTTTTGTCTATTGACAATAAATAAAAAATAATTATTATAGGTAGTGTCATATATATTCTTAAATTGTAAATTTATATTCGATAAAATGAATAGACCAAGTCTTGTGTGGTGTTAATGAAAATATACATGTTTGGATTAGTGACCAATTTGATAGGACAAAAGAAATTATTATCGAGTGATCAAATTTATTGAAATTACGAGGCTTGTTTATTGAGGCATGCAAAACCTTGGATATCTAAAGAAATCAATGATAGATGGCCTTCTTGGGAAGAATAATTAAGAAGATGTTGATAAAGACTTTTTAAACAAGGAGTGGGATACTTTTGTATGTAATGCAAAGGGTGTTAGGTGAAGAATTCATGGTGTATAACCTTTGAGCTAGCATTAGAGAGGCCAAATAGATAATTAGGGAGATGTTCAAAACTCAAATAAAGAGTCATTTTTAGGAGGATTAGATGATATAATTCTCATCATAGGTTATTGATCATAGAATGCCACCATTGAATGGGACTTTACTAGAAAATAATAGTGTGCTCAGTGGAAAGTGGAGGTTTTTTATCATATTGAACTTTCACAAAATAAGCCTTGTAAGAAATGTAGGGCATCATGGCATTTGAACTTTCTTAAATAGTAATGGTTTTTTCATAACATAAAGTATTTCATGGCTCAAAACTCTCATTTTCAATAGCTCTAACGATGAGACAGAAATGCAATACTTTACCATGGTCTTCTTTATGAGATAATATGTTTAACATGCATGTTTTTCTATTATCTACATTATAAACACTACTTAGGTTGGTAGAAGGAATTGTTCAAAATAGGGGTTTCTATTTGGTTTTAAATAGTATTAGATAAATTGGGCATTTTAGAACTACATGTAACCAATGTAAACAAATTGTGTAATTTTGGTCAATATTCTAATATATAATGTGTGATCTAAGATCATTATTTACCCATAAAAAATATAATATCATGAGACTAGTAACTCCACAAAATGCTCTTTAAAATTTTGAATAGTTTGCTGGTAAACAAAATAAACTTAAGAACTACATTCAATACCATGGTCTTAATATTTGCATCCCTTGGCTCAACAAAAATCTTGAGCCCCTTTAACTATATGCATTTGTTGAAGTTTAAATACAAATTTTTAAGTTCTTGTAAATTATTAAAAAAAAAATTTAAAAAACATAGAACTATTTGACTCTCTATATTTATTTCAGTTTACAATTTCTATTGATTAATTGTCATATTTGAACTATTCAAAATTGACTTATGGTTGTTAGATAAAAGAAATTATAAACATGTTATAGATAGACCAACATAACTGAGTTAAAAGTATTTATAAGAATATATAAGCAGGTGGATTATTTCTGAGTTCATTCTTTTACTCATATGTGAAAATGGATCCAAGACTTTTCTTGTCTAATTGGGTAAACAGAAACAATATTTGCAAGTGGACTAGAATAATAGTTCTTGACCTATCTCATAAATGTCTTATAACTTTGATTAAACAGTAATTGGTTGAGTGGAAGAATCTTAGTAGAGTTGAGTTCATTGCATAATGTGAAGAACCTCAACAAATGCTTCAATAAATTGAGTGGTATCATCCCTCATGGCTTGGCAATTTGATGTCTTATCTGCTCTTGAAGGACCAATTCAATCTGAGATTATAATATTTGTATCTTGATTCCAACAAATAGGTAGTATTTCTATGGCCCTACCAAATTGTTCGTCTATGGGGAGATTGGATTTGTCATCCAATTCTTTGTATTGAACAGTTCTAGATGTATAGTCTAGGGATTCTAGTTCTCTATGTAACAAGTTATGTTATCAATAGTTTTAAAAATATAAATTATGAAAAATAATTAAAATTTTGGAAGTGTTTTCTTATTAAATTGTAATATTTTTTAATTTAGAAATTTGTTATATTTAATTATTAAACAAAATATATTATAGTTTTATTAAAAAAATATTTTTTATAAAGTCATTTGATTTATATTAATATTTGCAATTCTATTTTGGATGTTCTTTAAGAGTCCATTGCTTTTCTTTAACAGGTCTTTTTCATGCGTTCATCATGCTAATTGGACAATGTTATAGTGATTTATGCTAATTGGACAATGTTATAGTGATTTGATTTTTTAATAAATGTTATATTATATATTAAAATGTTTAAATTATTGAAAAATTTGAATATTTCTAAAAGAAAGAAAAAACTAATGAATCCCCCCCCCCCCCCCCCCGAAAAAAAATGCAGGTTATGTACATTTTTTCCATATTTAAAGATCAATTTATGTGCATGCTATAAACACTTTTGTCTAAAATGATCATTTCTCAAAAGGTGTAGGGAAAGGGAAAAGGCTCTTAGAACTTGTGCTGATAAATTGACTTGAAAAGTAACATAATATTTGAAGCACATGATCATGATGTTGTGCTAGAAAAAGTGAAAATATTATAAGGTATTTAGTCACAACTTAAAATACATAAATACAATGGAAATGATACAATATTAATAACAAGTTGATTGAATAACTAGTTACTCAAATGCCTACAGTAACAATGAAACACAACTAGATGTTTGGAGAAATGAGAGTTCAATTTTTTTTTATTAAGTAGAAAAGTTTTATATAACATAAAGTACCTATATATGTATGGGGATTTCAATCAAGAATAGAAATAATCTTTATTACTTGAATCCAATAGGATTATGATTTTTGATAATCTTGCCAATAAATTGTATTAAAAACTCTTTGGATGATCGACTTTGTTAGGTTGAATGCAACGTATTTAGACCATATATAGCTTAGCTAATAAACTCTTAGGGCCTATCCTTGACAATATTGATAGTTGTTTTTAGAGATTGCAATGACTAAACATTGTTAGAAATAAATTGGAGTAAATGGTGCCAATATCAATAGGATAATTGAAGACCCTTGAAGGCATTTATATCTTTCAATGAATAGTCTAGGCTACTGGATGTTATTATTCAAAATATTTTATATGTTTCATATTTAGTAATACTAAGTGTTAACTAATTGTTACATGTTGTTGGTGATAGTTCTGATACTTAATATAAGTACAGATCCAATAGCCAACAAGATGAGAGGGAGGGGGGGAGGGGGGTGAATCATACAAACTTAATCATCCATAAAAACATCAGATTCAACCTTGGTAACATATATATCAGTCACATAACAAAAAACTGTCAAACATGCAAACTCAAAAGCATATGAACAATATAAACCTCATAACACCAGATTTAACGTGGAAACCCAAATAGGGAAAAACCACTGTTGGATTTTGGACCTACTAAGAAATATACTCTTCTAGAGTATTCTTGGTTAAAAGAAAATCCTGTTAAAGATTACAAACACATTGCTAGATGTGACCTGGTTAAGGGATTTCCCTCAAATCTATTAGGATCTTCACTTTGTTAGAAGTGACCTTGTCAAATGATTTCAAACACTCAATCAAAATGTCACCTTGCTAGAGGATTTATATATAAGACTATTAAGTCCACTCGGTTAAGATATTTCCTGTCACATTCACAAAACAACAGTAATAAAATCTATCTGCAACTTCACATCTAAAATGCTAAAGCAGATTCCTATTTGTTCAATACAATCTAGACATAGAACTAATCTTGTCTATCTGTTGGGCATCAATACTTTGTTATTCTAACATGTCTTCAAGCTTCTGTGCTCGGTAATCACTATGTAGCATCCCTGTGCATACACTTGCCTGCATACATTGTTTATTTGAAACAGTTTCCTATTTATAAATAATCTTCTAACCGCTTAATCTGCTTGATCACATTTCCCATGATCAATCATAGCCATCAGATCTTTAATGTTGTCCAAGTTCAATGTATTCTTCGATCTGAAAACATTTTACCCCACCTTGGAACTTGCACATTCACCTTGGAACTTGTGTTAGGGTAATGCGGTTCAATATGAGCTATAGATCTTCCTGCCAACTTTCCATTGCCTTAGATTCATTAACAAACTTCTTCCATAGCTTACCAATCATTGATCCGCTCCAGCTCATCAGCTTCTTTCATTAAATATCACATGTAAACATTTAATGCATTCTGTTATAGCTCGGTTACAACTCGGTGAATACTAAACTTCACTCGGTAGACATTCTGCCTTCATTAACCGATAGCGATAACCTTAGGGTTTACTGACTAGGTTCCTTAGGGTTTACCGACTAGGTTCTTTACCTAATAACATAGTATAGTATTAACCTTTACATTTTACAACATATGTATGATGTTAAAACAATCTAAAACATCAAGATCTCATCATTGTCTTACTCGGTAGTAGTTGCCCATTGAATAACTTATCCCCTTATTCATCATATTCTTTCATGTGTCTTTTACCGACTTCTTTATAATCTTCATATCATACTTCTCAAGATATGGCAACATCATACTGAATTAGAAAATCAATTTCTTGACATCAATGACAAAACAATAATATCAAGATAGTAAAACATCTTTAATCAGTTATGTCCATAATCATCAACAACCTTCTCAATATCCTTATTGAAATGTCAACAATCTTTCATTGTCTGTTATAATGTAATATTGCCAACAATCTCCCCCTTTGGCATTGATGGCTAAACCAATTGATTTGACCTTTAAAAGATTTGGATTGCTGTGATTCTAAAATGCTTGAAATGCTCTCCCCCATACATTAGACTTCTCTTCTGTTTTCAGTCTTTATTTCAATTTGTAGTCTTCTCTTAGTCTTCTCCCCCTTTGGTAGGTCTTCTCCCCCTTTGACAACAATGCCAAAAAAGAAAAGAACTAAAACATAATTTGTTTCTGTAAGAAGTTATTTCCTACTATTGTGTATCAACTGATTCTCGGTCAAAGCATTTGTCTTCAATTCCTATTCCCTGTATCATTCTCTGTATTATTAATTCTAGTATTACTTCCAGTACACTTTCAGAAAAACATTCTAAAGTGTATCACTCTAGCATCAACTCCCCAAAAGATATTCAATAGAGTCATCAAATTGATGCTTTCATCGAACTCGGTCAGTGAGTAGAAGATAGGGGTAGGACCCCTAACTTACTTCTGAGATATTCAAAAGTGTCCTTTGGTAGTGACTTGGTGAAGATATCTACCATTTGCTCCTTTGTGCTAACATATTCCAACACCACTTTCTTCTCTTGAGCTTCTTCTCTAAGATAATGATATTTGATAGATATGTGCTTTGTCTTAGAGTGCACAATAGGATTCTTTGAAATATTAATGGCACTAGTATTGTCGCAGAATATAGTTACTGGCTCGACAACTTTTTCATTTATACCTTCCAACAATTGTTTGATCCATGCAATGTTGGTACAATTCAGTGCTGCAACAACATATTTAGCTTTGGTTGTTGACTGAGAAACACATCCTTGTTTCTTGCTAAGCCAACCCACTAGTCTTTCTCCTAAAAAGAAAGCTCCTCCACTTGTGCTTTTCCTATCAACAATGTTTCCTGCCCAATCAACATCAGTATAAACTTTTAAATCAAAATCATTTCCTTTCTGATATACTAAGCCATAATCTTCAGTGCCTTTTAAGTATTTGAAAATTCTTTTAATTGATGTCATGTGTATTTCCTTAGGATCTACAGAGAATCTTGCAACAATACCTACTGCATGTGCTATGTATGGCCTACTGTGAACAACATATTGCAACTTTCCAATCATAGAATGGTAAAGTGTCTCATCAACAGATGCAGATTCATCATTCTTTGATAGTTTATAGTTGGTAGTTGTGAGATTTTGCCAAGATCAAGAGGTAATGGAAAGCATAAATAAGAGAGACAAAATATATGATAGAAATAAACTGTATTCTATCAAGATGAAAATACTGATCAACTGGATCATCAATCGTTCATTACATATAATGAATATGAGCCTACTTATATAGGCAAGGCTATATGGATATGTGAGCACACACACATGACATGTGGCTCAATAAAAAACAAGGGTAGGTAGGAAATAGGTGTGGGTAGGTGGGAGAAACAATATAATATTCCACATGAGGTGGATCACCCACTGAATGTGGAGTGTAACAACAAGATCAACACCATAAAAGGTGGAAATTCTCCTATAGAAACTATCCCAATGTGACACAAACACCCAAGTGTCTCATACCCAAACTACTATGAAATGCATTTCCTAAGTAAACTTAAGTAAGTGCAATAATATCCAAGATGAATAATTATTTACACCAACACCCCCCCTTAAGTGGAACTTAGGGGAATGCACTTAAGTCTACAATGCAACTAAGCAATGCAAGATGGGTCCTGGCTACTAGGCCATGTTAGGTACCCATGTACAAAAGAAAATGCATGAAAACCAATGCAAGAAAATATTTTACAAAGCGGGGAAAGAGAGAAAAACCCAATGGGAAAAAACCCTCCCCCAAAAGAGAGATGAAGAAAGCACACAATGCTCTCAATGATGAATGAGAAGAACAAAACTGTGTCCCCCCATAAGAGAGAAGAAGAGACCATGAAGCCCCCCCTCAATGTCGAATCTCCTGCAAAGATGGTCCAATGATGATGACCAAAATTCCTCCCCATAAGGAAGAAAGAGAGCCAATGCTGGACCAATAATGTCAAAGTGTGACAAAACTAGGTACCAAGTCGATGATGATAAATCACTCACTGCAACAAAAAGAAGATTAGGCATGGAGACAACCTGCTGTGAGCATCATCTGGATACTTAGAAATAGCAAAAATTTTGGTACAATCCAAGTCTCACGGGAGCCATGCACAAATGTGTACAATCTAAGTCTCAATTGGAGCCATGCACCAAGTCTCACAAGATATTCCTAATCTATGTATACAAGAGGATTACATCAAATATGTCAACAATGACAAGATACAAAGAGGTGTGGCACTTTATGATAGTGCGAGTACAACATTGCTCATGCAAGAGCATACAACATGATAGTGCAAATCTGGAAACATGAAGATGATGCCACCAAGAAGCCCTGTAGAATATTGCAGAAAAAGACGCCTCCGATTGGGATGTGGCCAAGAGATATAAAGGAGCAAATCAACCCCCCCCCTTGACTATCGATTGGAAGCACTGCAAGATAGGTGTGAAGTGACAAGAAAAAAAGTGTTCCCAATTTGACTTATTAAATGATGTTTGTGTTTTTAAAAGATTTTAAAAATCTAAATAAAAACAATTATTATGCCCATGAAAAAACTCTATTAAAAAATAAAGAAAAAAAATGCCAAAAAAGGCGATAGTCATTTTTTTGGAATGAAAAAAAAACTTTATTAAAAAGTTATTAAAGAGAAAAAAAACTTTATAAAAAAGTTTATTTTTTCTTATTAAAAAAAAACTTATTAAACTAAATAAGAAAAAAGTGATTTTTTTTTTATTATTAAAAAACTTATTTAAAAAAAAATAGAAAAAAGTTTTTTTTTTCATTTATTAAAAAAAAACAAAAAAAATTTAAAAAAAAAACAAAATTATCTTACCCCCCCCCACATGGGGAGGGGCCCGCAAGTACACTGCGGGACCACTGCAAGTACACTACGGGGCCGCAGGTACCCTGTAATTACCCGCAGTACCTATGGGGCCGCAGGTGGCTTGCGGTACCCACAGGTACACCTGCGGGGCCGCAAGTACTCTGCAGTACTTGTAGGTGGCTTGCGGGCCAAAAAACCCCCCAAAAATTATTTTTTCACCCTTTTTTTTTTCAAAAAAAAAATTAAAACAATAAAAACACCCCCCCTATTTTTATTTTTATTTTTTAATTTTACGAAAAATTAAAAAATGGAAAATAAAATAAAAAAATTTCAGACCTATACCTGCAAGTCCATACGGCGGGCTAGGAGGGGAGATTTTTTCAACTCGGGGTGACGGAGGTTGATTTTGACGAATTGATAGTCAATCTTGGGGTTTTTGGGCCTTCTGAGCGCAATGGCAATGACAGCTTTAACCAAAAATACTCCAAAATTGCAGATCGGTGCCGGGACAAGTCACCACCCTCCACCTTCAAATGGCTCTAGATTTGGCCTCGGATGTCGGATTTGGACAAAATAAAAAGTGATTCTTGATTGCTCGAAACTCCTCAATCTAATGGTGACCTCAGATCTGACCCAACAAGCTCCAATAATAACCTACAATAGAAAGCTCCAAAATGCAAACCCCAAAATTCTCTCAATTGACAAACCAATGGCACTCTAATGGCTCTGATACCATGTGAGACATGGACCAGCTCTGATACCATGTGAGATTTTGCCAAGATCAAGAGGCAATGGAAATCACAAATAAGAGAGACAAAATATATGATAGAAATAAACTGTATTCTATCAAGATGAAAATACTGATCAATTGGATCATCAATCGTTCGTTACATACAATGAATATGAGCCTGCTTATATAGGCAAGGCTATATGGATATGTGAGCACACAAACATGACATGTGGCTCAATAAGAAACATGGGTAGGTAGGAAATAGGTGTGGGTAGGTAGGAGAAACAATATAATATTCCACATGAGGTGGATCACCCACTGAATGTGGAGTGTAACAACAAGATCAACACCATAAAAGGTGGAAATTCTCCTACACACACTATCCCAATGTGACACAAACACCCAAGTGTCTCATACCCAAACTACTACGAAATGCATTTCCTAAGTAAACTTAAGTAAGTGTAATAATGTCCAAGATGAATAATTATTTACACAAACAGTAGTCATAGGAGTACTTACTGGTTTTGAATCCTCCATTCCAAATTTCTTCAAGATTTCCTTTATGTATTTGGACTGAGTAATCAATATCTCATTTTTCATTTGCAGTATCTGTAAACCTATAAAATACTTTATCTCACTGATTAATGACATCTCAAATTCTTTGCTCATTTCATTTCCAAAGTTCTTGCATAAAGAGTCATTTCCACAAAATATAATATCATCAACAAATATGGCTGAGATTAGTATTCCATTCTCATCATTCTTCATGTACATGTTGTTGTTCTCACTTGTCCTTATAAAACCAATCTTAATCAAATAAGAGTGCAATCTTTCATACCATGCTCTAGGTGCTTGTTTTGGACCATATAAAGCTTTGTTCAATTTACATACCTGATCTTTATTATTGTCTTCAACAAATCCTTCAGGTTGTTCAATGAAAACTTCTTCTTCTAATATTCCATTCAGAAATGCAGATTTGACATCCATTTGATATACCTTGAAGTTCTTGAAAGCAGCATATGCCAACAATGTTCTTACTCCTTCAAGTCTAGCAACAGGTGCAAAAATCTCACCATAATCAATTCCTTCTTCTTGGGCATAACCTTTACAAACTAGTCTTGCTTTATTTCGAATGACCTCACCTTTTTCATTTAGCTTGTTTCTGAAGATCCACTTTGTACCAATTACATTTTTGTCCTTCGATCTTGGGACTAATGTCCATGTGTCATTCTTCTTGATTTGATCAATCTCTTCTGTCATAGCATTTATCCAATCTTCACTGTTAAATGCCTCTTTCACTATTCTCAGTTCAAATTCAGATATCAAACATGTGTTCTGTCTCAGTTTGTTCCTTTTCATCACTAGATCATCCTTATCTCCTATAATCTGACTTGGTGCATGGTGTCTTCTAACATACTTGGCTAATACATGCTCGGTAGGCTCTATATGATCTTCTTCATCACTCGGTAACTAGATATCTTCTTCGTTTTCTTCAACAGTTATCTCGGTAGGACTTCTCGGTTGCACATAAACAAATTCATCATAGTCTTCTGGTTCTTTGGAATTCCGCTCATCATTTCTTTCTGCAAATTCATCAATTTTCACATTTGCACTTTCTACTATTTTGTTAGATAATTTGATCAAACATTTAAATGCTTTGCTTCTAGAAAAATATCCTAGAAGTGTTCCTTCTTCACTTTTCTAATCAAACTTGCCATTTCTATCATCTTTATGAACATAGCATTTACATCCAAAGATTTTAAAATAACTTACATTAGGTTTCTTATCATACCAGATTTCATAAGGTGTCTTCAAAGTACCTTTCTTCAATTGAACTTGGTTCAAGGTGTAAACAGTTGTGCTTATTGTTTCTCTCCAAAATGTTTGTGGAACTTTCTTCTCAATCATTAGTGTTCTAGCACAATCCACAATAGATCTGTTTCTCCTTTCAGCTATTCCATTCTGCTATGGAGTTCTCGGTGCAGAGACTTGTCTTTTTATACCATGATCATTGTAAAATAGGTTGAACTCATTAGATGTGAACTCTCCTCCTCTATCTGATCTAAGACATTTCAGTTGTCTTCCTGTTTCATTTTCAACTCTAGCCTTGTACCATTTAAACATTTGAAAAGCTTCTGATTTTTCTTTTAAAAACATTACTGACATCATCCTTGAATAATCATCCACAAATAATATGAAATACTTATCACCATAATAACTTTGAACTTTCATAGGACCACAAAGATCAGTATGCACAAGATCTAAAATTCCCTTAGAAGTGTAGGACTTACTTGTAAAGCTTGATCTTGCCATCTTACCCATCTGGCATCCTCAGCACATAGCATTCTCAGGTTTTTTAAGACTCGGTAGACCTCTTACTCAGTGCTTCTTACTTATTTTGATCAGATTATCAAAATTAACATGACAAAACCTTTTATGCCATAACCAGGTATCATCAATCTTTGCATGCAAACACTTATTGTGATTTGAGTCAAGGTGAAATGTATTACCTTTTGTTTGTGTCCCGGTAGTAGCTAACTTTCCATTCTTGTCATGAACTTTGACAATTCCTTTCTAAAATTCTATTCGGTAACCTGTGTTGTTTAGCTGTGCTACACTCAACAAATTGTATTTCAAACCTTCAACCCAATAAACATCATTTCATCTTGCATTATCAAGAAGTGTTATAGATCCTTTACCTCTTACTGGACATGGTGCATCATTACCAAATCTAACATAGCCTCCATCATAATCTTCTAACATAACAAACTTGTGTTTATCTCTTGTCATATGATGTGAGCATCCACTATCTATAATCCAAGAATCATTAGTGTTTATGTGAGATATTAGGGCTTTTTCTTCATACCTTTCTTCATTTGATCCATCCTTGATAGCCACATAAACAACTTCTTCTATATCAGTCTCATCTGACTTATCATCATTAGATTCCTCATCAGCAATTAAGCATGTCTTTCTATCTCTTCTTCTGAAGTCTCGGTGTCCTTTGTAATGGTTATCTTTTTGTCTATCATCTCGTTAATCTCTCTTTTCAGTAAAATCTTTGCCAGTGTAGTTAGAAGCCATATGCCCAATCTTATCACAATTGAAACATTTCAAAGGTAGTTTTCCTTTATACTTACCTTTGCCTCTTGGTAACCTTTTGGCCAATAGTGCTTCAAACTCTTCTTGCTTTCTGATTTCTTCATACAGTTTTTGTACCTCTTCCATGTTCTTCCGAAATCTTTCACTTGCTCCACTGTGATCTCCTTCAGAGTACTTATACTTTCTTTCATTGTAATCATTAGATTCATTCAGATGAAAAGAACTAAATGCAGATTCAACTTTGTTTACCAATGACCCACTGTTATCAAAATTACTTAACTCAAACGCATGTAGCTTACCAATAGTAGCATCCAAGGAAAATGGCATATTAGGTACAGACCTCAATTCATTGATTGCAAAGACTCAGATTGCATAGGTAGGTAGAAGGGTTCTTAACAACTTACTTGTTACATCCTTTTCTTCAATAGTTCCTCCTACTCCTTTGATTTGATTTACAATCTCCTTTAGTCTTCTACTTTACTGGGTTATGTTCTCACCTTCATTCATCCTCATAGATTCAAGTTGTCCTCTTAGACTATCTACTTTTGCTCTTTGAACATGTTCATCTCCTCCATATACAGATATGAGCTTAGTCCACATTGCCTTTGCATCAGTACATCCTTCTAGATCATTAAACTCTGAGTCGGTCAATGCAAATGTTATTTCAATCATTGCTTGAATATGTTCTTGCTTCGCCTTTATCTCTTCCATTATCAATGGATAGGTGCTCGATGCAACAAAATCATTCTCCAGATAGTATATAACATATTCTCCAACTCTTGATAGATGTAGCTTCATCCTTTTCTACCATGTAGAGAAACTTGACTTATTCAGCTTAGGTGCATCCATCTTATACATCTTTGGATCTTTAACTCAAGCACCTTTAAACTTTTTTTTCGGAGTCCAAAGCTCTGATACCAATTGATAGTTCTAATACTTAATATAAGTACAGATCCAATAGCCAACAAGATGAGAGGGGGGGGGGGGTTGAATCATACAAACTTAATCATCCATAAAAACATCAGATTCAACCTCGGTAACATATATATCAGTCATATAACAAAAAACTATCAAACATGCAAACTCAAAAGCATATGAACAATATAAACCTCATAACACCAGATTTAATGTGGAAACCCAAATAGGGAAAAACCATTGTTGGATTTCGGACCTACTAAGAAATATACTCTTCTAGAGTATGTTCGGTTAAAAGAAAATCCTGTTAAAGATTACAAACACATTGCTAGATGTGACCCGGTTAAGGGATTTCCCTCAAATCTATTAGGATCTTCACTTTGTTAGAAGTGACCTTGTCAAATGATTTCAAACACTCAATAAGAATGTCACCTTTCTAGAGGATTTATATATAAGACTATTAAGTCCACTCGGTTAAGAGATTTCCTGTCACATTCACAAAATAACAGTAATAAAATCTATCTGTAACTTCACATCTAAAATGCTAAAGTAGATTCCTATTTGTTCAATACAATCTAGACATAGAACTAATCTTGTCTATCTGCTGGGCATCAATACTCTATTATTCTAACATGTCTTCAAGCTTCTATGCTCAGTAATCACTATGTAGCATCCCTATGCATACACTTGCCCGCATACATTGTTTATCAACGGTTTCCTATTTGTAAACAATCTTCTAACCGCTTAATCTCCTTGATCACGTTTCCCATGATCAATCATAGCCATCAGATCTTCAATCTTGTCCAAGTTCAATGTATTCTTCGATCTGAAAATGTTTTACCCCACCTTGGAACTTGCACATTCACCTTGGAACTTATGTTAGGGTAATGCGGTTCAATCTGAGCTATAGATCTTCTTGTCGACTTTCCATTGCCTTAGATTCATTAACAAACTTCTTCCACAGGTTACCAATCATTGATCTGCTCCAGCTCATCAGCTTCTTTCATTAAATATCACGTGTAAACATTTAATGCATTCTGTTATAGCTCGGTTACAACTCGATGAATACTAAACTGCACTCGATAGACATTCTGCCTTCATTAACCAATAACGATAACCTTAGGGTTTACCGACTAGGTTCTTTGCCTGATAACATAGTATAGTATTAACCTTTAGATTTTACAACATATGTATGATGTTAAAACAATCTAAAACATGAAGATCTTATCATTGTCTCACTCGATAGTAGTTGCCCATTGAATAACTTATCCCCTTATTCATCATATTCTTTCCTGTGTCTTTTACCGTCTTCTTTATAATCTTCATATCATACTTCTCAAGATATGGCAACATCATACTAAATTAGTTGAAATCAATGACAAAACAATAATATCAAGATAGTAAAACATCTTTAATCAGTTATGTTCATAATCATCAACAACCTTCTCAATATCCTTATTGAAATGTCAACAATCTTTCATTGTCGGTTATAATGTAATATTGCCAACAGTTGGGTAATTTTTATATAGTTATTCTATGAGTATTTGATAATTAATCAAGTGCTTAAAGAAGATGGCCTTTTAAGTCTATATTTGACATAGTAAATTAACTTGAATATAATATATTAATATATGCTCATTTGTGTCACTTACAAATATACCTTTTTATTATTTTTTTTGTGTCTTTTATTTTAGATCCTACAATTGTATTAGAGCTTCATGGTTGGAATCATTAACATGGTTAGTGAAGTATAGTGATATTGAGTAAAGTGGCTCTCGGTCTTCATGAAAGTATCATCTACAAAAGCAAGGTATGTCTATTATTGTGAATTATTTTGAAATTAAAATTTGATAAGAAGGTAGCATATCTATTTTTTTCTATTGATATTTGTTTAAATGTGAGAAGATCTATTGATCAAAATAAATATATTCAATCAAATATTAATTATCAAATACATGATCTATATTACAATATCTATTGGTTTCCTTAAAGAGAAAAGATTTCTACTTTGTGACTATTGATATCTCATGTGATACTTTTAATCCATGGTAACCTTAATATTAGGTAAAAAGTTGTGTACAAGGTTTTCGAATCAATGTTTCGGAGCACACTACGTGATCCATGGTAAAGATAAAAGAGCCAAAAAAATCATTTTTTTGGCTCTCTTTATCCTAATGATGGATCGTGTGATATGAAATGTTGATTCAGAAATCTTGTAAACAATTTAATCCACAAACAACTTTCTATCTATTTTATAGATTGTGGAAATCTCATATCATTAACCTTTATGTTCTCTTTATACTTGAATCATGGGGATCAAATTTACATGGATTATGTTTATTGAAGTCAAAATGGAAAAACCTTGGATTTTTATTTTACAACATGAAAGCCTATAGAGATGAAAAAGCTATTCTCAAATGAATGGTCTACATGGAGAATTTGCATTTTTGGACAAATAATTTTTCCTTTCACCCTAGGATAATTTTTCCTTTCACCCTGGGATCAACGATGATTATTTTAATAAGATACACATCTCCTATGAATCAAAATTTTATTCTAAGGAATTAGTGTGTGCTTCAAATTGAAAACACTTACAATTTTTTTCCAATTTACAATCTAACTCCTTGTGAATGTGATCAATTAGGGGAAAGAGGTACATGAATTTTGGTGGTAAGTACTTAGTAGTTGTGGTGAGAAGATAATAAAAAAGAGATTACAAATTCAAGAATATATTTCCTTCTTTAGGATATCCATACATTGCTCCAAAGTTCCCATTATTATTACAACTAGGGAGGATAGTCTCGTAGGCTATAGGAACTATATTTTGGGTGATAATTTATATAGATAAATGATAATTATATAGGTATATTCATTTACCTCTATAGCTATTTTGTGTAGCAATCACATATCTTAAAGACCTGCATATAGCTATAAACCTTCATAAGAAACATATAATTCACCAATAGATGAATAACTGAGATTGAGATAAATAAAATGTACAATAAGCTCTCCTTATATAGGTAAGAGCAAGGATGCAAACACCAATGGGGTGCAAAGGTAGGTAAAACCAACCGACACAAAATACTAGATGTAGGTAGATAGTAATTTGTAATAAATCTTACCTAACACCTAGGGAATGATAAACTTTCCTAAGTAAACTGAAGCATGTGAGCAAATATAATTTACTCCAACACCCCCCCTTAAGTGCAAACTAGAGAGAAGATTATTATGCAAAAAGAGCAAGGTGCAATATGGGTCTTGGCTGCAAGGCCATGCTAGGTACCCGTGTACAATGCAAATTCAATGAATCTCTCACAAAGCAGAGAAAAGGAAAAACCACATGGAAATAAAATCCTCTCCAAAAGAGAGAAAACAAATAAGCAAACCATGATGCATGAAGGACTCAATACCCCCAAGGACTACATACATCATGTATATACAATCAAGTATCCCCCCATAGGAAGGAAGAAAAGAGACAAAATGTCCCCCCATAATGAAGAAGCTCCAATGTCGATGAAGTGTGCTTTGAAACAAAAGATGACCTAATGTCTACAAGAAACACATCTTCCCTTAAGAAGAAACAAGTCCATCGAATGATGAAGAGGTCATGCCATGTCTAACTGAAAGGAGGAGGAAGGAATTCTCCAAGTGTGAATTTCGGAAAACTGAATGGGAGCCTCCAAGCTCAAACATCCCATCACAAAAGCATGATTATAATAAGAATTGTTAACATCTAAATTGTTCATTATCAATATTTATAAAATTCATGCGGAAGCGTGACTAAATTGACGATGTGTAAAATGATTGAAAAGGATTGACAATTATAACCTACGGCATAAAATCATGGTTATCTAATTTTTCACAAAGAGAGAAAATTTTATCCATAATTTTTCTATATACGAACAAGACTTAATTAATTGTTTTAAGAGTTTGGCTGCGTATTCCAAATTTTCAAGACTTTGGCTGCGTATTCCAAATTGTACGAACGGAAGCGGTGAGTAAATTATTAAGTAGTCTAAAATTCATGTATATTTACGTCATGCAAATGTCATGCCCTCTACATAAAAATCAATGCTGGAAGAAGTAGAGGCGTGTTTGAGTGGTAGCGGTATAGGGGAAGAGCAAGAGTATCAATAGTTGACCACCTTAATTTCACACTTCTCAAAACCTTATGTGGAAATTTCAAATCAGTCCCAATTTTTTTAAGTGGCTTACTTGGCAAGTCCCTTGCTTATAACTAAGCTTTCAGCGCCACATCATCAAGTATGGTGCCACATCAGCATGCTTTTTGCCAAGGTGTCCAAAACAACCCAAAAAAAAAGTGAGACCAATAGGCGTGCAAAAGAGGCCCCAATAGTTGTGCAACTGATATGGCATCACCTGATTAGTTACTTTTTACAATATTATTACATTTCCAAACAACTATTGGTACATTTCCTAACAAAAATTGATATTTTATGTTTCAAACAATAGGTTTTATTTGTTCAATTTTTGGAACAAAAGGTATCAACAACCCTCACAACAATTGGTACATGCTCAACTGCAGGTGCTCTTCCCCTATATTTATATTTTTTCTTTTCTATAAAGAGAGTTTTAGATTCTACATAGCATCACCAAAATAATTTGAAAAAGTATTTCTACATTTTTAAGATTTGGTTGTCAAAGTAAAATTGAAATTAATGTCTTTTCATATTTTCTACATATAAAGAAAACTTGGAAAAATTATGATTTAAGAATTTTTATATTCTCAAGATTTGATTGTCATTGAAAATAATTTCTTGTCATATTTTGGCATACAAACAAGAAATGAAAAAGTATGATTTAAGAATTTCCACTAACATATTTTTCACATACAAACAAGACTTGGAAAAGTATGATTTAAGAATTTCCACCTTGAAAGACTTGATTGCCATTGAAAATAATGTCTTTCCATATTTTCAACACACAAACAAGACTTGAAAAGATGTGATTTATGAACTTCCACTCTCTCAAGTTTTGATTGCCTTTGAAAATAATGTATTTGTATATTTTCAACATACCAACAAGACTTTAAAAAATCTGATTTAAGAATTTCCACTAAAACTTGATTGCCATTAAAAATTCAAAATTTATATGATCTTGACGATGAGTAAATAATTCATTTGTCTTACCCACTTCATTGACTATAAACATTAAATATGGTTTCGCGATGTAATAGCTTATGCATAGGCTTGGTTAATACATCAAAATTTTACACAAATTCCAAAGACTGAAAAAATTATTACTGCCCATTAAAAAGACTTTAAAAATTGGAACGACTTGGAAAATTATAATTTCAAATCTTCCACACGCTCAAGACTCTGAAAATTATAACTTCAAATCTTCCACATGCTCAAATCTCTAGAAATTATAATGACGCACATGAAGGTTTGAGAGGTGACACCACGAACGATATGTTTGAGTTCCTTGCTGATGATTGGACCAACTTTGCTTTCCCACTGGAAAAAATGATTAATGGGTGTTTTTTTCCATTTTTGTTTAAGGTTTCGTTGTTGGATCTACTGGATCCTGCTTATGTTTAATTTCATCATCAGCCCTGTGTGACTTACTAAGACTCTTTTTTTTTTCCAGATACTGCCGTATGCACAATATGCTTACTACTAGGGTTAGTTGGTTTAATGTTAGTTTCTTTGTGGATATCTATTTTTTCAGACTTTATATGGAGAAGATTGTCATCAATCTTGTGATCTTCTATCGTAGTAGGTGGATTATGTTTTTAATAGTTAAGATAGGGATTGGCTGATGATTTGCCATTTAGCTGTGTTTGTGCTGCTAATGCTCTCTTTGAATATTGCTTTGTACTCCTGGTCAACCCCCTAGTTTTGGCTGTTTTTTTATCAAAAACCTACGCTTCTTATAAATACTCCTCAATACTATCATCTAGAATTCAAATATAAAGTTTATAATTATGAATGGGACAGCAACAAAATTTGAACTTTTAAAAAAAAATTGTTAGCCAAAACTTTTAAGTAATCTACAATTGATATATATTTATCTTATCTATTATCTAAATATCAGATGCTCCTCTATTTGAAATTGATTTGTAGTGTGGTTTCCCCGAAGAGACGTGATTAAGCAGCTTGCGATTGAAAATTATAGCTGAACGTCTTCCACACGCTCAAGACTTTTTGGACATCTTAAAGAGCACACTACCTAAGCTCTGACCTTCCAGATGGTCAAAAGTTAATTTGGTATTTCTATTTTACCTTCTTTTTCTCACTCTCACAAGTTATACCTATGTAATGCATACTTCCCACCGTTGTAGTAAGCTCTAATACATAAATATTAATGATACGTTCTAAGTCTTATTATTTATCTTGCCGGACTATTTATCTTATTTGCAAGTGGGGTCTCAGTAAATTCTGAATTATTAAAAATTATTGGTCGAAAGTATATATATATGTGTATGTGTGTGTTGGATTAAATATAAAGAGAGAGTCGTACTAAGCTCATAATTATGAATGAAGAATTAATATAATGTTATATATATATTTTTATCAGTAAATTTTGTAAAAGAGATCATATTTATAAAAAAATAAATAAAAATTTTCATGAAAATGGTTGCTGTAAAGTGGAGGATCACACAACACAACAACTCCATAAAAAAGGGTGCATAAATTCATCGTACAAGAACCTACATCTGATGCTAATAAGAAAAATTATGATTCTAATAGGTCATATCATCCCATCTATTAAAACAACTTTGTTTGTGATTCCAACCTTCCCATTTTGTCATGGGAGCACAAAGTCATTAGAAACATACCATTTGATCATTTTTCCTTCTTCCACTACTTGATCAAGGTCCAATTGTTTGAAATATGCTTACTTGATTATTAACTTCCTTAGATTAGGACACTCTCCTTCAAGGGTGGATTCATGCCATGTTAGGGATCATGATGTCTCCTAGTTTATTAGAGGGATTGACTTCATTGAGAACCACGAAGATATTCTCAATGTTTCTTGTAGCCTTAACACCATAGAAAAAATAATTGATCTTCTTAGAATTAGATTTATTACAAGGGGAACCTACCATCTTCTATGTCGATTTTGAAGCTTTGCCTATTGTACTAGATTTGTTTGACATGTCAAACTCAATGTTGGTACCATTCTATGAAAAACAAATAATGTGGTGATGATTAGGGTTAGCCCCTTTCAACCAAGTAGCATATTTCCTTGAGTTAGTGGAAGTTGTTGAAGGAGAAGATTTTTTTAAGTATTCATCTACCTTATGCCTTGTAGCATAACAACATCTGCACCTAAAAAATAATACCTTCATAGTCTAGCATTTAATTCCAAATCAAGATCTAATTTTGATTCTAACCTCAATGGGAAGGGGACGAGAAAGATCAATTTGAAACAAGAATTCATGCAAATGTGAAGGAGGATCACAAAGTAAATATGAAGTGGTCTTCTAAGGATGTCAAACTAGAAATGTATTTTATTATACAATTTCTGATGCAGCGTAAGCACAAAGATTCCTAGAATGTAGTAAAGATTTTGTAATTGCACCTAGACTCGAGTAGTGTAGGGAAGGTTTCCTTGGAAAGGTTAAAATCAAGATGCCATAGTTTCATACCCAAAAATGAGCTATTCAAGCTCCATGGGCCTTTTTGTAGCAAGGTATTGCTATCCTCAAGGATTTCACATGTGAATCCGCTCTCCACTCTAATAGCCTCCTCTGTCCTTGAATTTAAACTCAAACACATGAAAAAAGGGCAAATGTCTTGTTTATAGGTGCTTGCCTAAGTCAAACCCTATGTTGGTCTTACCACCTCCATAATAGCTATGTGAAATAATGAAAAGTAAGAACTTAGCATAAGACCCCAAATCAATAACATTCATGAGAGGGAATAGCCAACAAAATCCAAATTTATTTATAAAATGATATTTGGATGTTGTGTGTGATTATTTCCTCTTTTTTGTTTGAGTTGGTTTCATGTGAATGTTTAATGAATAGGTAATGTGATAAAAATTGACAATATTTAATATAAACAAAAAGATACAACACTTGAATCTAACACATAAGTAGAAATCTAGAAATGAGATGTAGAGAGGAACCTATCATGTTGAGATCTAGAGCTAAAAGTGTTTGTCAAGTGTGTTAGGAACCCTAGAATTGAAGGTGCTTTAATCATCTAAAACTTTAGATTCTAGATCAGGATTTTCTATAGATCTTTCCCTCCAAAATTCATCCAAAAAGTGCCTTTGACAAACATTCAAATTGTTATAGATGAGGGGTTTTCACATATTCAAAGTCTAGAATGGATGTCTTAGTCTTCTTTCTACAATTTTCCATCTTCCTATTGCTGGATCTATAACCTACACATAGAGAAGAGGTGAAAATGGTTGCATTGTATAGGGGCTTTCCGAAGTCAAATCTCATGTTGGTGTTTTGCATGTTGAATTTTGAATCTAGTTTAAACTCCTAATTAGCTCATCCACAAACCTATAATATACAAAATCATTCTTGAAACATCACACCAATGGAGCTCTAAATCAAATGCATGTAAATGAAATGAAACAACATTATACCTTATATAAATGACAAGCTTGACTCCATTGTCCTCCTATCCTTCAAGATCTTGTGAATATTATGTATTTTCTCTTAGCATTAAGCACTAGCACCAGATGACATAAATAAATGTAGTGTGTTTGATTAATGATGTAAGATATTATGTAATAATAATGAAAGAAATGATGTAAGACCTAGAGAAACTTTGACATAATATATATAGAGTCAAGTTGTGGATACATTTGAAACTAAAATGGGAAGAGCCTTTTTAATGGGAATCTCTAAGAGAATCAAGGGCTTAGATTAAGAGATAAAATGATGAATGGTTTTGATTAAATGGTTAAAGGAGAATCAATAGAATTAAGAGGTGCAAATGATATGGAGGGATGAGATAAGTGTTGGAAGAGGGTGAATAGGATTAAGAGGTTAATTTGAATGAACATTTAACATTAGGAGGTGGGTCAACTTTATGATTCAATGAATGTGGACATTGAAAAAGATGAAAAAGTGAATGAAGAGGGAAAAGACACATGTCTCATCACTAGAAATTTATATTATGATCCATATGAACAAGTTCAAGGACTAGGATTAAAGATAAGAGGATAATGGATTAATTAAGTAAATAAAAAAATTATGTAATTAATAACGGAAAAAGGTGGGATTAGAATAATTAAATAAATAATAAATGTTTATTTAATTTTAGTGAAGAAAAGAATAATGAATAAATTAAATAAATAAAATTATTTATTTAATTAATTAAAGAAAAAGATAATAAATTAATTAACTAAATAAAATATTCATTTAATTAAGTTAGAAAATTTTAGATGTCTCCAAGTGTTTCCATCTCCATTATAGCTCAAAATATAAATCTTATAAATTTATAAGTATGTTTTTTAAAGAAGATTAAATTTATAAAAATACAAATTCATGAATAATAGTTATTTTTTTCATATTGTGTAAAAAGATATAAAATATATGTTATATGTAACTATTCATTCCAAAAATTATTAATATGACACAATATGACCCCTCAAGACACTATATGACCCGTAACAACACCATATTACCCCTTTGGACACTATACGATCCCTTAGGACACCATACCACCTATTAGGACATCATATGGTGTCGTTAGGGGTCACATGGTGTCCTAAGGGGCCACACATGTGTTAGAACACCATATATCCCTTAGGACACCATATGACCCCTTAGGACATCATATGGCATCCTTTGGGCTCATATGGTATCCTAAGGGGTCATGTCATGTACTAGGATGTTAAAAGGGCTCATACGGTGTCCTGAGGGGTCATATGGTGTCGTTAGGTGTCATATGGTGTCCTAAGGGGTCATATGGTGTTGTTAGGTGTCATATGGGGTCTTACGGGGTCATATAGTGTCGTTAGGGGTCATATGGGGTTCTAAGGGGCCACACATGTATCAGAAAACCATATGATCCCTTAGGAAATCATATTGTCATAAGGCGTCATATGGTGTCCTAAGGGGTCATGTCATGTACTCGGATGTTAAAAGTGGTCATATGGTATCCTAAGGGGTCATATAGTATCCTAAGGGGCCATATGGCATCCTACGGGGACATATAATGTCCTAAGGTGTCTTAAGGGGCCACACACATGTTAGAACACTAAATGACTCCTTAAGACATCACATTGTCTTAAGGCTTGATATGGTGTTTTAAGGGGTCATATGGTGTCCTTAAGGGGTCATGTCATGTACTAGGATGTTAAAAGGGGTCATATGATGTCCTGAAGAGTCATATAGTGTCATATGGGGTCATATGGTGTTGTTAGGGGTCATATCAGGTCCTAAGGGGTCATATGGTATCGTTAGGTGTCATATAGGGTCCTAAGGGTCCACACATGTGTTAGAACACCATATGACCCCTTTAGACACCATATGACCCCTTATGACATCATATTGTTCTAAAGGGTCATATGGTGTCCTAATGTTTCATATGGTGTTTTAAGGGGTCATGTCATGTACTAAGATGTTAAAATGGGTCATATGGTGTCCTAAGAGGTCATATAGTTACCCGAGGGGTCATATAGTGTCCTAAGGTGTCATATGGTGTCATTAGGGGTCATATGGTGTCGTTAGGAGTCATATGGGATCCTAAGGGGGTACACGTGTTAGAACCATATGTCCCCTTAGGACAACATATGACCCATTAGGGCATCATATGGTCCTAAGGGTTCATATAGGGTCCTAAGGCGCCACACATGTGTTAGAACACTATATGACCCCTTAGGACATCATATGACCCCTTAGGGTGTCATATGGTGTCCTTAGGGCTCATATTGTGTCTTAAGAGGTCATGTCGTACATATTAGGATGTTAAAAAGGGTCATATGGTGTCATAGGGTCATATGGGGTCATAAGTGGCACAAATGTATTAGAACACCATATGACCCCTTAGGGAATCATATTGTTCTAAGGGGTCATGTCATACATACCAGGATGTTAAATAGGGTCACATGGTGTCATGAGGGGTCATATGAGGTTATAAGGGGCCACATGTGTTAGAACACCATATGATCCCTTAGGACACCATATGACCCTTTAGGAGATCATATTGTCCTAAGCGGTCATATGGTGTCCTAAGGGCTCATTTTGTGTCCTAAGATGTTAAAAGGGATCAAATGATCTCTTGAGGGGTAAGTAGAGAGGTGGAGGGAATGAGGGAGGTATGTATGAATAGAGATAGAGGAAGAGAGAGAGGAAGAGGGAAGATAGTGATAAGTTTAGAGGGGGGAAATAGATAAAGAGAGGTGGAGAGGGAAGGAGATAGAGAGAATTGAGATATACAAAAGTGGAGGGGAGAGTTTGATTGAGGGAGAGAAGGAGAGGCATTCAAAGAGAAGGAGGGAAGGAGAGCTATTGTTTACTCCACCTCTCTATCAAGTACCCATCTATCTATACTATCTATCTCCCCTCTCCCTTTATTTATTTATCTCTTCTCGCTAGATATGGGTAGCTATCTTCCCTCCTCTTTTTATCTCCCCTCTCCCTCTCTCTACCTATCTCTCTTTCCATCCCCATCTACTTTTATCTCCCCTAATTTTCTACATCCTTCCCTCCATTCTACTATTTATCTCACCTCTCCCTCTCTCTCTCTCTCTCTCTCTCTCTCTCTCTCTCTCTCTCTCTCTCTCTCTCTCTCCCCTTTATCTCTCTCACTCCCTCCTTCCATCTCCATACTCTCTCTCTAGATACTTATCTCTATCTACTTGACCTTTCTTTAAATACCTCTCCTTCTCTCCCTCACTCCAAGTCTCCACTCCATTTTTGTATATATCACCTATCTCTATCTCTCTCCTTCCATCTCCACCTTTCTCTATCTAGTTTACCCCTCTCAACTTATCACTATCTCCCCTCTTCCTCTCTCTCTCTTTCTCTCTATATATCTCCCTCCCTACAAAACCTCTATTTCTATCTTTTCATATATCTCCCAAACCTTCCCTTATCACTTCTATTAATCTCATTGTCCTCCCACTCTCTCTATTACCATTTTCTCAATCTACATCTCTCTCCCTCCCCACCTATATCTCTACCACTCTCTAGAGTGAGATAGAGAGATAGAGAGGGGATAGAAGGGAGATAAAATTAGAGAGGGAATGAGGGAGGGGTAGAGAGAGAGAGATGCTAGCAGCGAGGGAGAGAAAGGTATGTAGAGATAGATAGATAGGTATATGTAGAGATATAGAGGTAGGTAGGGAGTGAGGGGATGTGTAGAGATAAATGAGATCGAGAGTAAAGATTTAAGGATGTGAGAGAGAGGTAGAGATAGGTCTATATTTTGGGAGAGAAATGAGAGAGTGAGATAGAGAGGTAGAGATGAGATAAAGGGGAGATGAAAGTAGAGAGGGAAGGAGGAAGGGGTGGAGAGAGAGAGAGAGAGAGAGAGAGATTTAGTGGGAGAGAGATGTGTTAGGTCCCAGAGACAATTGAGAGGGGGGGTGAATCAGTTGTCAAATAAATTTAAACCAAAAACAACTTATCCAAACTTAATGCTTAATATTGATAAACCAAACTTTATGCCGGTAGACATTTTATTAGTTAATTGCAGTACCGGTAAAGATTAATGCAGGAAACATAAAGACAATAACATCCACAACACATAACACCAAAGTTTGTACGTGGAAACCCTATAAGGGGAAAAACCACAGTGGGAAACCTTACCCATAATCAGATGATACTGCTGCAGATAGTATGTGTATACAAATGGGGTCTGCACATGTAGAAAGGCCAAGCGCCTAGAGCTCACTGCTCAAACAGAAATGGGAGTCACACTGACTACAATTGAATGGTTAAATCCAATGATGATGTACTACTCAAAATAGCATCTTCATATGTTGGATTCAATACTAGTGTAGTTTTGATTGCCTTCACAAAAACCTTCCTTCAACCTTCAAATGATGTCTGCGTGTATAGCTCTACTTATTTTCACATATACCTTCTTATGAATCTTTTTCTTAATCGCCCTAATCACACTTCGATCTTGCAAATAAGATCTTAAATATATACCATAACCTAAGACCAATTTTAGTAGGTCGGCTCTAAAAGATATTACAATAAAAGTAATTTACAAATCAATAACCGATGCAATATCTGATTCAACATGTCGGCTTAATGCATTTACAATAATAATAAAACATCTACAAAGTGTGTCGTACTGATCTGGAATAGATAAGCCTATCGGTGCTTATTAAGGACCTATTTGCTGGTAATAGAAAATATGCAAACCAATGAACAATTCTCCAAGGCAAAGTGTCCAAATGATGTCTTTGACATAACCAAGTGTTCTCCATGTCATTCCAAGTGCCTGTGAATAATATATCCTGCTAGTGGATAGAATATCGGTGACTGTGCATAAGTCACTTGCTTGCCGGTGAACATTGCCAGAGTTGATAAGTGTTGACAACAAGTGTTGACATCAATGACAAAACCATATCAACATATACAAAATACCAACAATCTCCCCCTTTGGCATTGATGGCAACACAAGATGGAAAAACCATCAAAGTGCCAAAATAGAAATGCCAAGATACCAAAACCCAACAATCTCCCAAAAGAGATCATAACCAGAAATCAAAATTCAGATACAAAGAGTAATCAGTCTCTACTAATAATAATCTCTCCTCCTAGGAATAACATGTGTTATCCTTGTGTTTTTCCATATCAATCTCTCGCCCTTTGACATCAAATGCCAAAGAAATACAAAAACTAGGTTTAAATACAAAATACCAACCAATATACCAGTTTCTCCAATAGATCAACTTCTCCTCCTGAGAAGTAGCTTCCTCATCAAAGCCAGAGTAAAATATTTCTCTATTAATTCTACCGGTTGATGACAAAAATCAACTATCTAAGTCTCTACCGGTGGGGGTATGACCCCAAGCTGGTCTCTGAGATATTCAAAAGTCTCCTTAGGTAGAGGTTTAGTGAAAATATCTGCAGTCTTCTCTTTAGTATTTACATAAATCAGTTTTACTTCTTTTGCTTCAACATTCTCTTTCAAAAAAATTAATTTGATAGAAACATGTTTGGTTTTAGAATGTAGTACCAGATTCTTAGATATATCAATTGCTACTGTGTTATCACAATAGATAATTATAGGTTCCTTGCATTTTACCTTTATATCCTTCAACATTTGTTTAAGCCATAATACCCGTGTATAGTTAGTTGTTGCTGCAACATATTCTGATTCAGCTGTTGATAAGATGTGCAACTTTGTTTCTTACTCAACCAAGAAATTAATCTGTTTCCAAGAAAAAATGCTTCATCGGTGGTGCTTTTTCTGTCATCTACATCTCCAGCCCAGTTTGCATCTGTGTATGCACATAATTCAAAGTTTTCATCTCTAGGATACCATAGGCCAAGATTTTTAGTACCTTGTAAGTACCAAAAAATCCTTTTTACTACTAATTCATGATTTTCTTTAGGATTACTCTGAAATCTAGAAACAATACATACTGCATTCATAATATCAAGTCTTGCTTATGTCAAATACCGTAGACCTCCTATCATAGATTTGTATCTTGTCAGATTAATAGGTTTTGATTCATCCTTCAAAGATAATTTATCAGTTGTAGTCATAGGTGTGCTTACCGGTTTAGAGTTTTCCATACCAAATTTCTTTAACAACTCTTTCAAGTACTTAGATTGACTCAAGAATATACCACTATCAGTCTGTGAGATCTGCAGTCCTAAAAAGAATTTTACTTCTCCAATCATAGACATTTCAAATTCTTGTTGCATCTTTTTAGAAAAGTCTTTGCATAATTCATCTTCTCCTCCAAAGATTATATCAACAACAAAAACTTCTATAACCAAGATATCATCATTAGTTACTTTATAGTATAAATTGATGTCAGCATTACCTTTAGAAAAGCCAATCTTCAAAAGATATTTATCCAATCTAGCATACCAAGCTCTTGGAGCTTGCTTCAATCCATACAAAGCTTTCCTTAACCTGCAAACCATATCTTTTTTATTTGTCAAAGAAAATCCATTAGTTTGCTCAATATAAACTTCTTCTTCAAGATCTCCATTCAGAAATGCACATTTAATATCCATTTGATATACTTTATAGTTTTTGTGTGCTGCAAAAGCCAAGAATAATCTCACTACCTCAATTCTAGCTACCGGTACAAAGGTTTCATTGTAATCAATTCCTTTTTTTTGTGAATATCCCTTACACACTAGTCTTGCTTTGTTTCTGATTACCTTACCATCTTCATTAAGTTTGTTTCTAAATACCCAGTTTGTTCCAATTACATTTTTATCTTTAGGCTAGGGAACTAATGTCCATGTATTATTTTTCTCTATTTGTTCTAATTCCTCTTCCATAGATTTAATCCAGTGTTTATCTTCACATGCCTCATTAATTGATGATGGTTCAATTTGAGAAATAAGACATACCTCTTCATTTTCCAGAATCTCTGTTGCCAATTTAGAGTCTATATACCTTGAAATTCCTCTAAACTGTTCATCAATTTTTACATTTGTACTCTCAACAATTTTCTGCAATCTCTTGTTAAAAAATCTATGTGCTTTTCTCTTAGATGAATAACCAAGAAATATTCCTTCATAACTTTTGGGATCAAATTTGCCAATATACTCATCTCTTCTAATATAGCATTTACTTCCAAATATTCTGAAATATTTAAGAGTAGGGGTAATACCAAACCATAGTTCATGACGAGTCTTACTAGTTTCTCCTTTGATGTGAACTAGGTTGAATGTGTGGACCATTGTGCTTACTGCCTCTCTCCAATATACATGTGATAGATTTTCTTCAGACAACATACTTCTAGCTACTTCTAAGATAGTTTTGTTTTTCCTTTCTACAACTCCATTCTGTTGTGGTGTCCGGGGTGCTAATAGCTGTCTTCTGATTCCATTCACTTCACAGAATGTATTAAATTCATTAGATGTGAATTCACCTCCTTGATCAAATCTCAGACATTTGATTTTCTTGCCGGTTTCATTTTCTACCATTGCTTTGAATAGTTTGAACTTCCCAAATGCTTCTATTTTTTCTTTGAGAAAAGTAACCCAACACATTCTAGAATAGTCACCAATGATTAGCATGAAATATCTATCACCTTGTAAGCTTTTAGTTCTAGCTGGACCACATAGGTCAGTATGAATTAAGTCAAGAGCATTATCATATTTTTCTGGAATACTTTTAAAAGATTCTCTAACTTGTTTTCCAAATTGACATTTCTTACATACCGGATTATGTGGTTTAACAATCTTAGGTAAATCTCTAACTGCCTTAGTTGTACTGATTTTTATAATGCAATCAAAATTTACATGACAGAGTCTCTTATGCCATAGCCAACTTTCATCAATATGTGCAATCAAGCATGTCTTTTCATTGTTATTCAAATGAAAGATGTTACCTTTGGTTTGATTACCAGTTGCAATTTCCAAGCCGGTTTTGTTCATGATTTTGTATTTTCCATTCTTGAACTGTAACTGAAATACTTTTTCAACTAATTGACCAACACTCAGTAGATTATGCTTTAAACCTTCAACATAGTAAACATTGTTAGTATTATGCTTACCATCAAAAGATATAGTACCTTTACCTTTGATTAGACAAGCTTTATCATCTCTGAATCTTACTAGACCTCCATTGTATTCCTAAAAGGATAAGAATTTACTCTTATCTATAGTCATATGATGTGAGCATCCTGAATCAATGATCCATTCATCCTTAAATTCAACTTTAACTGTCAGGGCCTACTCTACCGGTTGAACAGTAGGTGCTGGTTGATCTTTTGTTAAAGAAACAAAGACCCATCCATTGTCTGTCGGATCCTCATCAAAATCATCGGTGACTCCTTCATCAGCAAGATAACAAGATTTGTCTTTATTCTTCTTAAATTTGTATCTTTGATATTCAAGGTTAGGCTTGTATGTTCTTCTATCTTCTTCTCTAAATCTTGCATGTCTTTCAGGGTATCTTGAAGCCATATGACCAATCTTATTACATTTAAAACATTTAAAGGGTGTTTTACCTTCATACTTACTTCCAACTGGACCTTTAGGCATTTTCCTTCCGAATAGTGCTTCAAGTTCTTCAAGCTCTTCATTTTCTCTCCTACTTTCTTCAAGTTCTCTTGCATAAAAGGTTTTCCAATCAGATTTGTCAAATGATGGTGCAGATGATGTTGATGCCTTAAAAGCTAAATCACTCTTTATAGTAGCAACAGGACCAAATTTCTCAATTTCAAAAGCTGAAAGTTTTCCAATCAATGTATCCCTAGTTACTAATGAATTAGGCATTGTTCTCAATTCATTTATAGTAGTAACTTTCATTTTGTATACCAGTGGAAATCCTCTTAAAACTTTTGAAACAATTTCACTTTCACTTAAGGTTCCTCCACAACATTTAATACCCAAAACAATTTCATCAACTCTTTCCATAAAAGCACAAATCCTTTCATCTTCTTCCATTTTTCAGATTTTCATACCTAACTCAGAAGCTTTCAAGATTTGCAATTTTGACTATGGAATCTCCTTCATATAGTGTTTCCAAATGGTTCCAAATAGCTTTAGCAGTAGATCTATCTAATAATCCCATGATTTGTTGATCTGATAATGCACTCAAAAGTGCTTCTCTTGCTTTGCAATCATTTTCTTCATCTTTAGCCAAATTAGGTGGACTAGGTTGACCTTGAATAGGAGCAGTATAGCCATTCTTTGTAACATCCTAGATGTCCTTTCCAATCCAATTTAGATGTGCCTCCATCCTGATCTTCCATATAACATAGTTGGTCCAATCAAGTTTCGGACTGTCCTTCTTGAAATAGTTAGTAGACATTGGATCTTCTCAAGCTATTAAACTTTTGTAAAAAGAGGACTAAGCTCTAATACCAATTGTTAGGTCCTGGAGACAACTGAGAGGGGGGGGGTGAATTAGTTGTCAAATAAATTTAAACCAAAAACAACTTATCCAAACTTAATGCTTAATACCGGTAAACCAAACTTTATGTCGGTAGATAGTTTATCAGTTAATTGTAGTACTGGTAAAGATTAATGCAGGAAATAGAAAGACACTAACATCCACAACACATAACACCAATGTTTGTACGTGGAAACCCTGTAAGGGGAAAAGCCAAGGTGGGAAACCTTACCCACAATCAAATGATACTACTGCAGATAGTATGTGTATAAAAATGGGGTCTACACATTCAGAAAGGCCAAGTGCCTAGAGCTCACTGCTCAAACACAAATGGGAGTCACACTGACTACAATTGGATGGTTAAATCTAATGATGATGTACTTCTCGAAATAGCATCTTCATATGTTGGATTCAGTACCGGTGTAGTTCTCATCGCCTTCACAAAAACCTTCCTTCAACCTTCAAATGATGTTTGCGTGTATAGCTCTGCTTATTTTCACATATACCTTCTTATGAATCTTTTCCTTAATCGCCTTAATCACACTTCGATCTTACAAATAAGATCTTACATATATACCATAACCTAAGACCAATTTTAGTAGGTCGGCTCTAAAAGATATTACAATAAAAGTAATTTACAAATCAATAACCAATGCAATATTTGATTCAACATGTCGGCTTAATGCATTTACAATAATAATAAAACATCTCCAAAGTGTGTCGTGCTGATCTGGAATAGATAAGCCTATCGGTGCTTATTCAGGACCTATTTGCCAATAATAGAAATTATGCAAACCAACAAACAATTCTCCAAGACAAAGTGTCCAAATGATGTCTTTGACATAACCAGGTGTTCTCCATGTCATTCTAAGTGCCTATGAATAATATATCCTGTGGGTGAATAGAATACCGGTGACTGTGCATAAGTCACTTGCTTGCCGGTGAACATTGCCAGAGTTGATAAGTGTTGACATCAATGACAAAACCATATCAACATATCCAAAATACCAACAAGATGTATGTACATAAAGATAATTTGGTAGGGAGGGTGAGAATGATACCTAGAGAGAGAGAGAATTATATATGTATATAAATAGAGGTAGGTAGGGAGTGAGGGGAGGTGTGCATCTAGAGAGATGAGACAAAGAGTAGAGAGTTAGGGATGTGTGAGAGAGATAGAGAGATAGATCTAGATTTTGGGATAGATAGAGATATAGAATTAGAGAGGGTATAGAGGAAGAGTGCTATGGAGAGATATGAGTCTAGAGATCGAGGAAGATAAAGAGAGCAAGAAAATGTTGATAGGAGCCCGCTGATTACTGAAATTTGACTATTTGAAAAATTTATAAGATCTAAAATCTAGAATTTGCATTATAACTCCTAGAGATTTGAAACCACTTTCAAAAATATTTCCAATATGGATATGGAGAGGGATGAGTCTAGCGATGAAGGAAGATAAAGAGATTGAAACTGCTGATTACTAAAATTTGACTAAGTTTGAAAATTTATAAGATCTTCTAAAATCTAGAATTTGTATTATAACTCTTAGAGATCTGAAATGACTCTCAAACATCCTGCCAATATATACATGAAATATAAATGTTATATTTTATGTATATATGTATCTTTTTTTTTTAATAAATTAAAAAAAAAGGATCTCGTTTCATTTTTGAAATGGGATCCCATTTTCCCGTTTCATTTTCAAAATGGGATCCTTTTTCTTAGATTTAGGCTCGGGATCTCATCGCGAAACGAGATCCCATTTTAAATTTTGGCTCGGGACCCCAAACAATAATGGGGTCTCATTTTGTTTCTCATGTGTTGCACATGATTTGTCACTTTTTCTAAGTGTAAAACTTCCACACTAGGTGGACACAACTTCTTGCAATTACCCTAAGGGAAAACATCGGTGGGAACCTTCCCACAATAAGATGATACTCTACAGTAGTATGTGAAAATATTACAATGGGGAATGCACATGCATTTAGGCACACTGCCTAGAGCTCACTACTCAAGGCAACAAAGGGCTACAACCTAGAGAAGACCCACTACCTTACAAAGATCGGACACCAATCTGGTTTACATGAACTGAAAGAATAGGATCTCCAAATGCCTGATCACAGTTCTGGTTAAGCACATTTGTGAACTCTGCAACACTTTTCTCTTCACTTTAGACTATCAGAAGATCAATACTCTTTCTCACACATACAATACTCTCTAATATCACAAACGCAACATAGAAATCCAACTTACATGGATACTACACTTATTTATAAAAATCATCAACCTTGACCTCAAGTTGGCTCTACACATAAGACATAATTACAAAATTACATCACATGATACATAGATCAATAATTGGACCAATACAATATCAGAAAGGACATAGCATGGACCTAAATTGAATCCTCAAACACACAACACCACCAAATAATTTGCCAAGATCATCTGCAACACGCTACAATATTGAATATGTTTTATAACATAAAGAACACAACTAAACCAATAAAATTTTCAATAATGCACACAATGATCAAGGCAGACTAGCAACACAAATAGAAAATGATCAAGAAACACCAACAATCACATTAGATCCATCAACAATAACCACATCAACACCACTTATCAAAATCTTCATCAAACAACACACTGATACTTAAGAATACTCAACAACAACAATTGAAATTTAGAAAGATAACTTGTAGAGCACCAAATCATGAACCATCTAAATGGAGGACACACAAGAACATCCTAAACACTCTCCCAAATCTGCAACTCAAGATATAATCATTTCAAAGTAATATGAAAAAAATAACCGCAATACCAAAATCCATAACTTGATCAAATCACCTCATAGCATCATAAAACATATGCTAAATCAACTAGAGATACTAATCTCAGAAACTTCAAATCCGCATCAACATATCTGCGACATACTAACTGAACCAACTCTCTGCAACACTGGAGCACAATAATATGTTGACATCAATGAAAACAACACATTCCAACAACAACAATCTCCCCCTTTGGCATTGATGGCAACATATAAATGTGAAAAAAAATCAATGCAAAGAAAGAAATAAACACCAGCAATCTCCCCCCGAGATCATGCACACAAGGCTTCCAACCTTAGATAGATAAGACAAATTTTCACATGCTTCTCTCCCCCTTTGACATCAATGCAAAAGGATCTCAAAATAGAATAACTCTCCCCCTTAGAACACACAATATCAAACTGAACCACATACTAACTACTCCTTATGAGTAGCATCACCTACTCATCAATCCAAATATTAGGGTAAAACTATGAAGTCCAATGGATTGATGCATCTCAATGCACCTAGTTTACATCAGGAGAGGCAATTACCCCTAACTTCTCTCTCAGATATACAAATGTATCTAGCTGAAAAGGCTTCATGAAGAAATCTACAATCTGTTCCTTTGCGAGTACATACTCCAATCTGACTTCATCCTCATTCACTTTCTCTCTTAAGAAATCATACTTGATAGATATATGCTTTTTCTTGGAATGCAACATCGAGTTCTTAGAAATATTGATAGTACTTGAATTGTCACAATATATAACAATAGGCTCATTATAAACAACTCTAATATCCTTTAACATTTGTTTCATCCAAATTACTTGAGTACAATTGCTAGCAGCAACAATGTATTCAACTTCTACAATAGATAGAGAAATAGAATTTTTCTTCTTACTTGCCCAAGAAACTTACTTCTTTCCCAAAAACAATGCACCACTTGAAGTCTCTTCTGGTCATCAACATCACCTACCCAATCAACATCTATATAAGCACTTAACATGAAATCATCATTCTTCAGATACCACAAACCATAATCAAATGTTCCCTTCAAATATTTAAATATCCTTTTCATAATAGTAACATGAATTTCCTTAGGATTAGCTTGGAATCTTGCAACAAGACATACAACATTCATAATGTCTAGTCTAGATCTATACAAGGTTTGATTATCCTTTGGAGATTCATCATCTTTTTCATCTTGCATCTAGTTACCATAGGAGTTCCAACAATTTTGGAGTATGTGTAATTTGCAATCCCAAAAAGAATTTAATCTCACCTATCATAGACATCTCAAACTCTTTTTGCATATCATCAACAAACTCCATACTCAAATCATCAACTCCTCCAAAAATAATGTCATCGACAAAAATTTCAACAATCAAAATATTATCATTATCAATCTTAAAGTATAACTTAATATCAATAGTACCTTTGCAGAATCCCAACTTCATCAAATACCTGTCCAATCTAGCATACCGAGTTCTAGGGGTGTGTTTAAGTCCATATAGTGCTTTCTTTAATTTGCATACCATGTCTCCTCCATCTAACAATGAAAATCCATCTAGTTGTTCAATGTAGACTTCCTCTTCCAAATCACCATTCAAAAAGGAGCTGACTTCACATCCATTTGTTATACCTTAAAATTATTATAAGAATTATATGCAAGAAGTAATCTCACAACTTCAATTCTAGCTACTGGAGAAAAAGTCTCCTCATAATCAAATCCTTCCATCTGTGAACATCCCTTACATACCAGTCTTGCTTTGTTTCTAACAACTTCTCAAACTTCATTCAGTTTATTTTTGAATAACCATTTAGTACCAATTGCATTCTTGTGTTTAGGTCTCAGAACAAGTTCCCATATATTGTTCTTCTTAATTTGATTTAACTCTTCTTCCATAGATTTTATCCAATTTTTATATTTAGACACTTCAACAACATCTTTAGGCTCAATCTTGGAAATCAGACATATCACTTCAGCATCAATTCTTCTCCTAGTCATTACACCTTTACTTTTAACCAATAATCTAATTCTCTGAATGATTTAATCTTACATACTTGGGGGTCTTCTGATTGCTTTTATTTTCAATTCCTTGAACTTCTTCACCGCCAACAACATCTAAATTTACTAACCTTCTGGATCACTCTTCTTTAAGATCTAAGTTTGCACTTGCTTTGAAATAATGTCCTAATCATCAAATTCATATCTGCATGCTCTGATTTTATTCTCATGACATTCATTAACCTTCACATTTACACTTTCCACTATCTTTCTCAGTCTTTTGTTGTAACACTGTTAGGCCTTGCTGTTTGTAGAATATCCCAAAAAGATTCTTTCATCACATCTTGCGTCAAATTTTCCTATATCCTCATCTCTTTTGATATAACATTTGCTTCCAAAGATTCAAAAATATCTAACTGTAGGAACATGACCAAACCATAACTCATAAGGGGTCTTACAGGAATCACCTTTTATATGCACTTGGTTGAATGTGCACACAATAGTGCTAACAACTTCTCTATAATAGATATACAAAACATTTCCTTCAATCATCATAGTCTTATCATCATCCAAAATAGTTTTGTTCTTTCTTTCAACAACTCTATTATGTTGAGGGTTCTCAAAGTAGATAATTGTCTCATAATTCCATTCTCTTCACAAAAATAATTAAACTCACCGGAAGTGAATTCTCCTCCTCTGTCAGATCTTATACACTTTAGCTTCAATCCTATCTCTGTCTCCACTTTAGCTTTGAATATTTTGAATTTCTCCAATGATTCAAATTTCTCCCTTAGAAAAGTAACCCACATCATTCTAGAATAGTCATCAATCAGCAACACAAAATATTTGTCAGCCTGCATGCTTCTTACCCTAGTAGGACCACATAAATCAGTATGCACAAGATGTAGTAACCCATTACATGTATATTTTTTACTCTTGAATGAAATTCTTGTTTTTTTTACCAATTGTCATTCTTTGCACACTAGATTAGTAGGCTTCACTATCTTAGATAGATCTCTAACACCTTGAGTAGAACTTATCTTAACCAGGCAGTCAAAATTAACATGACACATCCTCCTATGCCACAATCAACTCTCATCAATCTAAGAAATCAGACAACTTTTCTCACCAGCATTCAAATGAAAGATATTACCTTTAGTTTTAGTTCATGATGCAATCTCTATACCAGAGCTATTCAGAATTTTACATTTACCATTCTTTAATTGTAAATCATATCCCTTATCAACCATCTGTCTAACACTCAAAAGGTTATGCTTCAAACACCCAACATACAAAATGTAATGCCTGCCAAAATACCCCTGAGAAATATAGCTAAATACACACTAATTTAATTTTTTTTTTATTTAACAATACAACATATAACATCACTTAAGCAATACAGCAAGCACACAACAACATTTAAGTGTTATGAACATAGAATAATTCACTCAATATATTCAAACAATTACGCAAGCATAATACAATACATCATTACTACTAACTCCCTAGGGTATCTCAACGCCATTACTTAATCTACCTACATAAGCAATAAACATTTACTTTCTTCTAGACCAATACCTAATAATCTTATTCATTTTTCAAGCATAGGTACAACATAGAAATACCTAACACTCATGATATGCAACCTTCTTAATCTTTCATTTAATATGAGATTTCATCTTTCAATGCATAGCTATTTCTCTTTTCTCTTAGGTTCATTTTATACACCAAATCCAAATGTTTCTTATTACCATTAACCAACCTTCGACTATGAATATCACCATTCACATACCAAGATTAACCCTTACATTGCATTAACATAATTTTCATTTACAATTAGCTTCCACATAATCATTTATAATTCTATGCTCCTAGCATACTTATTACTTCATCATGATTCCAAAAGCACATAATGCAATAATCACAAAGTCTTCCTAACCATTTAATCCATAGCCCATTCAATTCTCATAAAATCTCATACACTCTATCAATTAATCAACAATCATTTTAGTACAAATCAGGTAACTATGCAAATTCATCTTAACACAAACTAAGATACAATATCTTAATTCCATAACAACTAATAGTATCCATCAAATGGAGATATAATCTTAAACCATAACACATGATACATTCTAATCCTTTCTTAAAAGACAAGCATTCATTTTACTATCTACCCATACACCTACTAGTAATTTCCATTAATAAGATTAGTAATTCATTCATTAAGCTCATCCATACAATATTTTCATAAGGAACATTCAATTACATCCCAAGCATTATAAGATTTCAATCCAATCATTAGATCACTGTCTACGAAGTATGATACTATAATTTCAAAATCTTTAATCATCAAACATGAACATGTCCTAAGATATCTTCCGATATTACTCATACTCATACATCCTACCAAGACATAACATTTCTTCTACTCAAAGAACTAGTTAAAGGCATCATTTCAAGACTAATATCATTATCATAACATTTACACCATTTCCTTTTAACATGGTTCATCAAGAATACAAAATGCATCATTTAGTACCAAACCACAATACTTATCCACATCTCATGCATCCAATTCATTTAATATAAATGTATTATAATACAACTCAAGGTTCATCATTACAATCATATACCATAACCAAAAGCTATCACTATAACTAGAACAACATAATCATTTCTCTTAAGCATAATTTCTCTTACAACCATTAAAGAAGAATTTCATTACATAAATCACATCATCATTTACATTCTTGCTGCAATTATTATCCATGAACTATGTGAAGAAGAATCCAAATATAGGAACATCCCAATGGTTTAAAAGCACCAACCACCCGACCATGTGGAACCAAAGGAGCCACCCCCCATGCTAGGAGATGACACAAGGTCCCAACACACACTCTACATCTAGGCTGACACTCAAAACTAAAGAGACTAACCAACACAAGGACACTCAAGAAAGAACCAATCACAAGATAGCATAAATAATCAAGGAATAAATACATCTCAAGCAAAGGACACATGTAAGAGAAAAGTGTCATCACATGCTATCCTCTCCCATAATATTGCCAATACACAACTCTTCACGACATAACCCTGATAGACATGTAGAGCCATTTCTACCCATGAGAGAATCAAGGGAGATTTGACTTACCGTCTTCACGACCTTCTCATGCTTATCCTAAAATATCCTCCCTAGGAATCAGCCCTGAGGCTCAAACTATTATTTATCTTTTTAAATGAGAGCTAATTACCCATTCCAATTAATTCATTATTAATGGTATCACTTGTTTAAAACAAAGGAAAACCCCCATGTGCCCTGGCAGTCTAGACTTCATGCATCCTTACTAGGAATCCTCATGTAAGCCTATCTCTCATGACTCTGGTCATTGCATGAAAGCCCAGTCTCCCTACTATGCTCCAAAAACAACAATAGAAAAGAGGCTCCAATTCAAATTCCAAGAAGAGATCCATAACTTCATCATGCAGCCCAACAACACATAAAACATACAAGGAAAAACCATAGCTAAAGAGCGCAAAGGGCTTAAATCCATTATAATGAAAAATGAGCCTCAATGTGGAAATCTATATCAAATAAGAAATATTCCATCAATAAAATATATCAATTATGTTGTCTCCACAACAATATCATCTTGTTGTCTCCACAGAATATCATTTTTCCATTGCAACATCTCAAAATAAGAAAAGCCTCAAATCTTCAACAATAAATAAGCCAAGAATGTTTCAGCATATAGAACATAAAATCACATCAAACTGATAAATAACATTAGCTAGAAAATGTTTGAAAAACCCCAAAAATCCTCTGGAATGAAACCAAACTTGAGAATCCAAATTTGACTGGAAAAATAGTGAAAACACCAAAAATAGATAGAACAACGCTTTTGTGATGCAGAACAATGCTTTTGCACTTAAGTTTAGCACTTATGCATTACAGGTTAGCACCTGTGTTAATAGTTTAGTGCCTGTGTAGTTAAGGACAATGCTTTTGCACAAAAGACAACACATATACACCTAAGGATAGAGAAAGTGCAACAACAGACATTGCAAATGCAAGAAAGGATAGCGCAAATGCAACAAAAGACAACACATATGCAGAGTCGACGCTTTTGCATAAAAGAGACAAAAAAACATAGAACTTTCGACAGAGATTAAAAATCAAACTTAAAACATTAAGCTTCAAAAAACATATACATAGAGTTGCCCAGAACAATAGATTTAAATGGCATAAATGAAATAAATAATAAACACTTAAAAGCCAACATTCAATCAAAACTCCATTCACGACACAAGCTCAGAAAGACACCAGAAGATTCTTAACAATCCTAGAAATATAAATATTTCCCACAAACTATAGAATAAAGCCTTGAAACAAATTTATGCATTCACACATTTCCTTCCATATTATACAAACTCTAGATTTATTTTCCAAAGCTCACACATTAAATCTGCAGACATGGAGCATACACGAAAACTGTAAAATAAAATACAAAAAGAAGAATACATCTCCAACCTGCAACGTGTGTGATGGAAGAAGCTAAAGAAGAGCTCCCCAAATCCAAAAGCCAAAACCAACAAGCTCCAACAACAATCCAAGCCAAAAACCAAAGGAAACTTTTACAGAGAATATTTTCTTGCAAAAGAGAAAACCAACCCCAAAAACTTCACGGGAAAGAAAATTAAAAGTCAATCAATAACCAAAAACCCTAGCCTCAATCTCGACCATTCAAAATATTCCAATCTATAATATATTTTACCAACCCCACCATATAATATAATTTTACCCCACTTTTCAAATTCAACCAGTGAGAGAAGAGGATAGGTGAGATGAATATAAATCATGCTTTTAGAATTGGGTGGGAATGTTTTATTATTTTATTATAAAGTGTATTTATATAACCCACTTAATATAAAAGTCAAACAAATAAATAAAACATGAGCCACAATTAAATAAATCAAATGGGGAAATTAAATTAAATAAACCAAAGGCTCATAAATGAATTAAAGACCCAGATGAACATTAAATACCAATTAAATATTAAACCATAGGCGATTAAATAAATAAATAAATAATTAAATACCAATAAAAGGTCAAATCACAAATAAATATAGAACCACAATATAAGTTGACCAATAAATATTAAATAAATATTGAATCATTATTAAAATAAATAAACATTTAAATATCAAATAATTAAATACCCAAAAATGCAAGAATCCAATAAATTAAATGAAACATTAGATAATCAAATAATCAAATCACTATTAATCAAAATAAATAGAGTAAACATTATTAACTACTTAATCTCGCATCAATAATCAAATAATCAATCTCAACATAATAGAATTAACCAACCAATACTAACATACTCACAACACGGAAGAAACCAAGGCTACTAACTGACATGGCAAATTGTGCCAAGACGTTGACAACTCACGGTGAACAACTTAGACCTAGAGTATGTGAAGGGAACCTGTGTCAACTCTGAACTACATACCATTGGGGTTTAAAGACACGCTTAGACCTGTGGAGCCAAGTGAAGTCGGTGTCTAGTACCTGCAAATCCTGCATCCACAAAGCAACAATATGATATATATATATAATAACAGACAAGGGTTAGAGAATCACAATGACACATCCCACTCGCAATGAGTGATGTGGCATTGTCTCTATCCCGAAGACAATCATACAACAATCAAACACACCATAAGATCAACTCATCATTGATAATCATTAAATATGGTTAGTACATAAAAACATCATCAAGTGCATGATTAGTCTAATTCATGATTATAGTACAACATGTAAAATTCCATCAACACTTATGCTCATCAAATCGCATGATCAATATAATCTTTCAGTAGTCAATCATATAATAAGTATATAGTGTCCAATAAATCACATGATCAATAATGATAGTATCAACATCATATAAATCATCTGAAATAGCCTATGCCCAATAATGTCTATCACGCATGAATTAAAATTCAACTCTAGTCCAAACAAGTCTAGTCAAGGGTGGACACTACATCCTCTCCCCTGTAGAATCGACTTACTCCTGGAAGTCATAGAGTTAGGGTGATAACTAGCACACATAAATCAAAAACTTCATTTTAACACAAACATATTATAATATTTTCCAACTCCAAGAAAGATAATGACAACTAAATTTCCTCCTTATGCTTCAATTATCCGAAATAAACACATTACACAAGAGGTAAATGAAGCACCAATTGGTATTAATTACGATATGTAAACCAATTTGTTAAAATACTTACAAGGGAACTTCCTTTTAATCACACTTGCAATACACAATTGTAACTTTAGTCACTAATTTAAGCATCAATAAGAATACATTACTATATTTCACACCAATATTCATTATAATACTCCTTCGACATCTAGTTGCATGCAAATAGAGAGAGATATATATACATTTACACAATATCTTACACATATGCACCTATTATATTATTGAATAAATCATGTCATATGCCTAAATGAGGAAAAATTTCTCATAAATAAACTTCCTCAAGTTAAATATATTCAAGACATCACACGATGACCAAGCATATATAACCTGTTTATTTAAAAGGAAAAAATTTCATGGCATTCAAATGTCCTAATTTCCACCATGCTTACATTGCGCTACACTTTATACAAACATTAGATGCAATCCTTATCCAATCAAATCATTCAAAGGGCATCCTTAATCCATTATATGTGATGCTCTGCAAAAGAAGGATGTTAGAAAACCCATGGTAAGGCAACACACACACAAGAAACACAAGAAACAAGAGTTAGTGTTAACAACGAAAGATCATTCTAAACAGACATATCAAGAGAGACACTAAAAATATAATAGAGTATTTAACAATGAAAGTAAATACAACAAGGCATCTCCAAATGCCTTCCACCATGCTTGTAGCTCCTCCTCCCTTGTTCCTCTCCTCTCCAAGTTTCCAAATGAGTGTAGCTCTCAACAAATTTTTGTGCTATTGATGTCTTATGGAGATTTAAGATTGAAATGTTTTAAACTATGCTAATCAAGTGTAAAACAAACTAATTATGAGATGTAATGAAATGAATTAAGATTTATTTTAGTCGAAAATGACAATTATATGAGTGATTTATGCTAAAATGCTCTTCTCTAAAATTGGCTATAAGTTAAATGCATACAAGTTTTTAGGATCTGGATTATGAAGAAATGAGCTCTATTTATAGGTAAAATTGAGCAATGGATGGTTGAGATTGAGTAATCTCAACAAGGGTCAGGATTGAATGGTTTAAGATCTATGTGAGGAATTTAAACCCAATCCTAGGATGACAAGTGTCAACATGAGAGGGGTTGAGGGGAGAGGGAGAAGCATTAAATGTTTGACATGACCTAAGGATTAATGTTGAGTTGAGTGAATAGATTCATTATTCAAAGAATCATGCTTTTATCCAATGGATAAACTCTTGTGCAAGAGTTAGTGAGGATAATCATGGTCAAAGCAATAAATGCTTGAGGAGACACATGGGTTAAATGAGGGTTGAGTTAGAGGTCAAAGTCCCTAACCATGGGTGCAAGTGGATCTAACCATTTATGGTTATGTAAGAGCCATTAATGGTCATGTAAGAGCCATTAGTGGTTTGGAACACTTTAGAGGTTAGCTTGTTGGGCACATAAAGAATTAAATGATTTTCAAAGACATTGAAGACTTTGAGAAGTGACTCCAAGTTGCTTAGGAATGTGATAATATTTAGGGGATGGATTAAGCTAATTAGGAAGGGGTTAGAAGAGTCTAGAAGGGCATTTAGGATTGCAAGTGGATTTGGTGGGTGAGAGAAAATAATATTTTTATTAAAATAAAATTCATTTATTTCAACAAATAGGTGCAACTTGCATTTTTAGGAGAATGCGAGTGGGGGGGGATTTAATGATTTAAATAAATGTTTTATTTATTTAAAAGAGGAAAGGGGGTTAAATTTAATAAATATGATTTATTCATTTAAATGATTGTGAATTTGGTTTTAATGAATTAATTAAAATAAATTGAATAATTTATTTAATTAATAGGAGAATGTTTTGAAGATGAATTAATTAAATGTTAATTTAATTAACTGATGGCTAGTGGGTTTTTAATCAAATAAATAACAAATATTCATTTAATTAAATTGGATAGATTTATGTGACTACATTTGCCCCTCTTTGAGACAGTGTGGTTTATCGCATCATTTCAAAGAAATAATGAAAAGTGTGAAGAAATATTCCCCATAAATGTTAATTTAATGGATGGTATGCCCCCTCAAGAGATAGGCCAAGAATTTCAAAAAATCAGGCAATCTCTCAAAAAAGAACGAAAATTGTTGAGGAGGTAGAAAAGAAGAATTGAGCAAAACCAGTGGAAGAATATAAGAAATCAGAGAGAAAACAGAGAAATGGGAGGCGCGGGAAGGTCACAGGGACCATGACGGTCAGCAGGGTAAAATTAGGTTTAGGGTGAAGGGTATATATGGGGGTGAAGGGGTAAAAATAGGGTCATTTGCATTCATCTCCACAGTGTTTTAGAGCTCTGATAGTGACTTCTTTGAAAGAGAGAGCAACAGTCAGGATGTCGGTACCGATAGCAGATCATCGGCTCAAGCGGGTTCATCGATTCCAACAACCAGATGACTAAGGATCAGTGGTATGCAAATTTAAAATTTTGCTTTTCACACATTTTTGATGTCTCTTTTGAAGCATCCAAGTTGAGTCAAGACAATAGTGCTAAAACTGTGTTTTGGCAGTGTTAGTTAAAATAATGCTATTGTGTTGCTATATTGCTATCACATAGTGGTTTTAGCGCTATTGTGAGTTGTAGCATGGTTGAGTCATTGTTTTAGCACTATCGAGTTCTTCTTGTAGTGCTAGTGCTTTGAAATGGTGCTATTACATAGTTGTTATAGTGCTAGTGTTTTGTAGTGCTAGTGTGTAGTTGTTGTAGCATGATTGTTATCAGAGTAGTGCTATTGTTAGCAGAGTAGTGCTATTGTCTAAAAAATAGATGCCCCAGTGTGTTAGAAAAAGAATCTCCTAATGCAAATGATGGATGGATGGAGAGGTTAGTTGTTTTGAACCATAGCAGCCCCATTGAGACTTAGGTCATTAGGATAAATGCTTGTTATAGTCTAGGTGTGCCATGATTGCTTACCTGTTGAGACCTGAAGATACTTGATCAAAGTATCTGTTGATAGTCTAGGTTTAAACTTAAGAAAGTTGGAAACAAAACAACTAATAATGATGGTTGATGTGCGTGTGTAAGAGGATCTTCCCATCTTACAGATGCGGGAGAGGCATCCAACTACACAACAGTTGAGAGATCGGTTGACAGAGGCCAAGATTGATTGCATTGCAGCAATAGGCATGTACGATGTGATGTATATACTTGTGATTTGGATGAATCATGATTTGATGATAGCATTGGCAGAGCGGTGGCATAGTGAGACTTGTACATTTCACCTAGCTATGGGGGAGATGATTGTGACTCTGGAGGATGTGTGGTGGATCTTACACATTCCTATCCGAGGGAATCTTGTGACATATGACCGAGCATGGGGGGTAGTGACTGTGCAGTGGTTTTTTGATGAGGATGTGTTTATTCATGACGGCTCAGTAGCGTGGGAGGATATAGCTGCATTATATGAGCCATTACTAGCTGTACTATTAGGGATTGTTGGGGGCCTTCTATGCTTGGATCGACAATCTCATGGACTAGCCGTGGGTTGGGGCTAGGTTATAGAGTAGATGATGACTTAGGGGATCCGCTTTGCATGGGGACCATGCGTTCTGTCGCACCTATATTAGGAGCTGCATGAGGTGGTGTACCAAGAGACAAGCTCACTAGGAGTGGGTATCACTCTACTGCATAACTGGGCATGAGAGCACCTACCTATGACCTGACCTGTAAGTCTAAGATTTAGGGCAGTGGATCATCCCTATGTGTATATGTATGGTGGTATGATGAGTTAGCCCCACCTGGGGAAGTTAGAGTGGTGGTGGCGGGTATTAGATGATTTGGATGTAATGATCTAGAGGCCCTATATTGAGTGTGAACCCTGGGATGATGATGCAGAGGCCTTTCCTTATGTATTTATGACATGGTACTTGATTGGTAAGACAACCTACAATGTGGAGAGATAGGTACTGGGCAAAGTACTGAGGCAGTTTGGACGGAGGTAGCGATTGCCGAGTGGGTCAGGAGAGTATGCACCGGTGGTACGGGAGAGGTTCCATTGTGGGCCAATGTTACCATATGATCATGCTTTAGCAGAGTTTTGGACTTTACAAGCGAGACCATGGCAGATGAGGTCGGGGATTTTAGATGCAAGGGTGACAAATGAGTACACCCAGTACATTATGACACATCCTATTCCACGCATATCAGATCCAGTAGAGCCAATTCCATCCTTTGAAGAGGATAGGAGACAAAGACAGAGGAGGAGAGGGGGTCAAGGATTTGGAGTAGGGGGATGAGGAGGAGGGGATGGAGGAGGAGGTGGTGGAGGTGGATGGTTACAGTGGAGAGGGAGAGGCGGGCAGCCATTGTGACTATCATAGGGGCCTTTGATGCAGGGAGGAGTTAGATTAGGTGGTAGGGATATAGGGGAGGAGGAGGCACCTATGGATATGAGAGAGGGAGCCACTGGAGGAGGATAGGGAGCTATAGGTGGAGGAGAGGATCCGATAGGGATAGGAAGAGGAGATCTGCATGATCAGATGATATTATTTTTGTAGAGTCGACTTGAGGATATGGAGGCCAGGGTCGCAACTAGAGATTTTCAGCTATTTGCACAGGAGTCAAAGTTGACTGTAGTGCTACGAGAGAGAGATCAGGTAGTTGATATGGTGATATAGGTACAGGAGAGAGTTCGGGCCATGGAGAGAGTACAGGGACATGGGTCGTCAATTGATCCATTGGCGAGGGAGTTACGGAGGGTAGGTGGAGAGGTTGATTATTGGCGGGGTCTATATGAGTAGGCGGTGCCATCCAGTCGGCAAGCACTGAGCTATTCACAGATGCGTCGGGAGAGACCAGAGCGGTCTCAGAGGATGCAAAGTAGTGGTGGTGTGATGGGTCCTCCATGATGAGGTAGTCCAGGTGGTGCAGAGGGTAGTGGGGGAGCAGGTGGTGATGGTGGTGCAGCATCTGGCTAGAGTGGCATTTGAGAGAGTTTTATGTATTTTATTACATGTCATTTTGGACTGTGACTTGGATGGCTCTTAGTAGCTGATATTTTTGACATCATTGTACTCTGATACATGTACGTTTTGACGAGATGATATGATGTGATATATGAGGAGATCCCATATTTTGTGATGATATGCATTTTGATGATATGTATGGATTTATGCAGGATGATGATTTATGATTTTATGCTTAGATGGATACTTGTATTTGCTATATGTATGTGTTTTATGAGATGATTCCTATATGCATGTTTATGATGATGATTTGTATGATGTTTATATGCATGTTTTATGAATGTGATACTAACATGTGGATGCAGGTTTATATATGCATGATGTGTTGGGGTAATGCTTTATGTATGTAATGCCATGATGATGATGTATGCATAATGAAATGATGCTAATGATGATATAGATAATGCTTGTGTTTAATGTTGATAAGATGATGATATGCAGTTGTGTTTGATTATGATGAAATGCAATGAATCTAAATGACTTATGTAAATGCATATAGATGGTTTAAATGAATACAAGATGGGTAAACAAATGTAAAGTACAAATGTTTATGTGATGATTTCTAAATGCATGCATGTGTAAAATGTATAAACAAATGTCGAGACAAATGTTTGTTATGATCTAAATGTTATAAAATATATTTTAAGTGAAATGATAATGTGATGATAATGCAATGAAAGGGTAATGAACAACTGTACCTTAATGCAATTAAAAGGATAATGAATGCATTTTAATGAATCCTAAATGAAATCTTTTTAAGATAAAATGAATGAGTATAAGAATATACTAGATGGATAGATGAATGCACTTAAGTAATGGATAGAGAAATAAATGTATGCAACTAAAGGAATCTAGATAAATGTCTGGTAAATAAGCTAAAATTATGGTGAATAATGATTTTAATAAGACATCTAACTATACCTAGATGACTTAATGAATGAACAATAGTGGCTAATAATGGTAGTAAATGTAATGATGAGAAATTTATACAAATGAATCTAAATATCTTGATTTTGCAATGATGAAATGATGTAATGATGCTAATGCAAGTAAATGATAATGAACTAAATGTATGTAAATGCAACTAAATGATATTAAATGTATTTAAATGAAGATCTAAAAATGAATTTAATAAACCTATATGAAAGTACATGATAATGAACTAGGTGCATTTAAATGCAACTAAATGTAATGAAATGATGATGTGTGCATGATAGATGAATGCAAGGTTGGTTAGACTTTGCATGATGCACTGATGATGTATCAGAGAACTCTATCATGATTGTATCCAAGACCAAATAATGTCTCATATTTAAACTTGTTCATACTTGCATACAAAACCATAAATATGAATAATGAATGATCAAATGGATGGGTGATATGCAATGGAATGCAATATAAACAGATGAGATGAAATGATGATCCATAGTGCTTTATTTTCATCATTGAGCAAGGGTAGTATCAATCTTGGACGAGGCAGTAGGAACCAAGTTTGGAGAATTCTACCTACAAACAAGCAGCATAAATAAATAAATAAAGAATATGGACCCTCCATAATGGTTCATGCTCATATGGTTGAGGTATACATTGTAGTTAGCAAGCCATAGTGATCCATGACTATATTTTGCATAAGGTCACGTAGCTTAGTGAACTTCCCATGTAGACACCATTAGTACATGCCCCAAAACTTCATTGGAATAATTCACAGAAGATACACATACAATGTTTAGGAACCATCCCGGCTGCTCTAATCACTTGTGGATATCCCAGTGTAGTGTAGGAACCTGATATAAATAAATAACGTATCAAACTAACCAAGTACTTGATAGCTTAAACAAAATTTTCTTGCCAAAGAAAATGTGATCATATCTTTGTGTTGGTGAGGAAAGATTTACCCCTGTTAAGATAGTTTGCATATCAATGTTGATTGTTTGGTCGATGTGATAAGTGGTTATCATTTGAGTATTTCAAAATGTTTGTTTGGTATCTTCTTGGATGCGTATGTACAAGGCGCTGCCATGTTTTTGATTGATTTTTGATGTTTTTTGATGTTTTTTTGGATTTTGTGAGTGTTTTTTAATGTTTTTGGTATTTTGTGAGAAAGTTTTCAAATGTTTTTGAATTTGATGAGACAATTTTCAAATTTTTTTGAATTTTGTGAGATAATTTTGAATGAAGAACTCAATTAATCACCATTAATGTAGAATCCACCTCCATCAATAGGTTTTTAAGAGCATTGCCCCCAGTTTAGACATGACTATGAAAAGCGGGATGCAAGACGCATGAAGTACTATCCTAGATTGCAGATCAATAACAAGACATGGTTTGAATGATGGATGAGTGGATGCAATGAATATTATCACAACAAGTCTAAAAGAAAATGAAGCTATAGCCTCTACGTGTGGTGCCTGTTTGCCAGGTTTTCACCATCGCACTTACCCAAGGTGCCACCAGAGTGGTTGTTCACCGATTGGATGCATGCTTTTTCTTTTACTATTTTGATATTTTTGTATTTTTTCAGGACAATTATCTGAATGTTTTTGGTGTTTTTATAAAATGTATTAGAGCCTGATGCTCTATATAGCTTATATATGAAACCGTTTGAGGTGCATGCTGTTGATCATATCTGCTAGCGATTCCCCTTCTGAAGTAGCCAACTGATATACTCCAGACCCAAATATAGCAGTGATAACATATGGACCCAGCCAATTTGATTCAAACTTTCCTTGATGTTCTCTATTTGGTTGGTTAAAAGGATTCTCTCAAAGAATGAGATCACCTACCTCAAATGTATGAGGTCTAACTTGATGATTATAGATTCTGCTTATGTGTTGCTGATAGGCTTTGAGGTGGTTGTATGCAGCTTGTCGCCTTTCATCAAGTAGCTCTAAATCTTGGAGACGTGATACTCTATATGCTCCATCATCTATGAGATTATGCAAGGAAACCCGTAGAGATGGTATCTCAACCTCAATAGGAAGGATGGCTTCTGCACCATAGACCAGTGAGTAGGGAGTTGCGCTTGGGTTCGAATGCTAGTTCGATACACCCATAGTGCTAGATTTAATTGAACGTGCCAATCATGACCAACATCATTGACTATCTTCTTGAGAATTCTTAATATGTTTTTGTTCGATGCTTCAGCCTGACCATTTCCTTGTGGGTAATAGGGAGTGAAAAAGAGGTGTTGGATGTGAAACTTCTCACAGAGCTCACGGACGTTTTGATTCTTGAATGGGAGTCCATTATCTATGATGATGGATATGGGTACACCATATTAGTAGATGATGTAATTAAGGATGAATGAGGCGATCTACTTGTCGGTGACTTGGGTAAGTCGAACAGCTTCGATCCACTTTGTGAAGTATTCAGTGTTGATAATAATGAATTTGTGGCCATTGGATGAAGAAGGATGAATTTTACCCACAAGGTCAAGTCCCCATTGATAAAAGGGCCATGGTGTTGTGATTGGTTGCAATTCTTGTATTGGTGCATGTATCAGGTATCCATGAACTTGGCATTTCTTGCATTTTTTGACAAAATAGTAGGAGTCTTTTTCCATGGATGACCAATAGTATCCAGCGCGCATGATCTTCTATGCTAAGGAAGGACCACTTGAGTGAGTCCCACAAATTCCTTCATGTACCTCTTCCAAGGCCTTTGTTATCTCATCAGTTCTAGACATTGAAGGAGAGTACCATCAAGACTGCATCGGTATAGGGTTTCAGCAATGATGGTATATCGAGCAATTTGGCGGATGAAGGTTTTGCGTTGGTTATTCGATTGGTTAGGAGGAAGTGTGTGATCGAGGAGATAGGTGTAGAACTCATTGTACCATGGGGATTTGGAACCAACAAGGTGACATATCATCTCGGTTTTGGGGATATCATAAGTGAGAATCCAAAGTTGTTCTACCAAGAAATTATAGCATGTTAAATTTTGTGGAAGATCTAGGAGAGATGCAATGGTAGCCATGGCATTAGTAGCTCGATTCTAATCTCAGGGTATCTTTTCAAAGGTGATAGTAGTAAATGATGCCTTTAAATTGTCCACCATTTGCTTGTATGGCATGAGTTTATCATCCTTGGTCTGATATTCGTCTGTTACTTGTTGGATGACTAGTTGGGAGTTGCCATATACCTGTAGCTCTTTTAACTTCCATTGTACGGCTACTCAGAGTCCTGTGATCAAGGCCTCATACTCAGCTATGTTGTTTGTGCATGGAAAAGTTATCCTATAAGACTTCGGGATTTTGTCACCTTGAGGTGTGATAAACTAGATGCCTGCCCCCGAGCCATGTCTAGTATAGGAACCATCAAAGTATAGTTTCAATGGTTGTGCTGCTGTGATCATGAATATCTCTTCATCTCAAAAATTGATAATAAGAGGATGATCGCCTATGAGGGGTGCATTGACCAACTGATCTGCAATAACTTGCCCCTTGATAGCCTTACGGTCCACATACTCGATGTCAAATTTACTTAGAATGATCACCCATTTGGCCAAGTAACTAGTCAATGCTGCTTTGCTGAGTAAGTGCTTTAGTGGATCAATCTTAGCAATGAGTTGTACTTTATGTGTTAATAGGTAGTACCTTAGTTTAGTGGCTACCAAGATTACTGCTGGGCGAGCTCGCTCAATAGGTGTGTAATTGACTTCATAGCTGACCAGTGTATGAGAGATGTAGTATATAATACACTCTTTCCCTTCTACATTGTGTTGAGTCAGTAGCAATCCCAATGTCGTATTCATTGCTGAAATATAGAGTGATAAAGGCCTACTTGGATTTGGTGGGATCAACAATGGTGTGTTCATGAGATAGTTTTTAAGCATCTGGAATGCTTGCTAGCATCTGGTATCTCATTGAAAGAGGATTTTTTTGTGTAACAGGTGTGTAAAGGGGTGACACTTATCTTCTAGTTGTGTAATGAATCTTTAGATGGATTGTAGCCGCCCTTGTAATGTCCTTAGTTGACTGATGTTCTGTGGAGGTGGCATGTCCATGATTGCTTTGACCTTTGCAGGATCGACCTCAATGCCTTTGTTTGAGACAATGTATCCTAGCAGCTTCCCTGAGGTTACTCCAAAGACACATTTCTTTGGGTTGAGTTGAACATGATATTGTTCCAGTCTATCAAAGATTTTCGCTAATATTTCTAGATGACCTTCTCGTGTTAAGGATTTTTCCAATAAGTCATCAACATAATATTCCATTATGGTATGCATCATATCATGAAATATGGTGGTCATTTCTCTTTGATAGGTCACCCCTGTAGTCTTTAGACCAAAAGGCATTACATTCCAACAATATGTTCCCCATGGACATGTGAAGGTCATCTTATGTTGATCCTCTAGTGCGATCTTTATTTGGTTGTACCCTGAAAAGCCATCCATGAGAGAAAGCATGTCATGTCCTTTTGTTAGGTCCACGGTCATGTCAATGTTTGGTAGAGGGAAGTCATCCTTAGGACATGCCTTGTTTAGATCTTTGAAGTCAGTACAGATGCAGATGCCCCCATTTGGTTTGCCGACAAGCACAATGTTAGATATCTAATCTGCATAATCAATTGGTCTAATAAAACCAACATCCAAGAGTTTCTTAAGTTCTTCTTTGACTAGTACCGCAATCTGGGGGTGCATCTTGCAAAGCTTCTGTTTGACAGGCTTAGCTCCTTCTGCTAGTGTGAGGTGATGCATGACTAAATCAGGATCAAGACCAGGCATGTTTGCATATGACCATGCAAAGTTAATCTGATGTTTTTGGAAGAATTCTACAAACTTAGGTTGTTCCTCTAGAGTTAAAAGAGATGCCAGACGTATGTGGTGAGGAGTTTCAGAAGTCCCCACGTTGAATTCTTTTGTTTCCTCGATAAGGATTGTTGATCATTCTTGTTGTGTACTAGAAGGGAGGATGTCAAACCTTTCATCCTCAGGCACCTCAGAGAGGTTTTCATCATTGGGTATGCTCTTTCTTTTTATTTTTTTGGGATCAAACAGTGCCACAGTGTGGTTTTCACTAGAAGATCTGTGTTTTATTATTATATTTTTGTAGCTGAAAGGTTTGGCATCTACACTAAAGTATGTTGTGCTATTAATTTCAATGACAAATCTAGCTTTGTGATCCCTGCTTGGTATGTTATCCCATAGTTCCAAAAAGTCAATGATCACCTCATCATTTTGGAAATGGTCAAGACATGGGGGACTAGGCTGGTTCCACTCAATGATTTCAGGATGGATAATGGGCATTACCTCATCAATCAGGTTAAGTTCATAAGATGTGTCAGTGAGGGTTAAGAAATTATGGTGAAGGTTGTTGATGGTACTCTCCCTATCAGAATCGGGCATAGGATGTGATGTAGGGTCTATGGAAGGTGTTTCTAGTTCAGGAACCCAAGAGGTTTTAATCTGTGCTTCTCCATAAATAGGGATTTGTTTGTGAGGTGGAGGTGGCGATGCGCCTTCCTCATCTGCAGTATTGAGATGTACTGAATGAAATTCCCACTCATGTGAGTCGGTCTTTGAATCACTTTCCAGTATCCAATTACTATACCATATCGAGATATCCTTTGAGTTAAATACCATAGGTGTAAGCGGTTGATGTACCTTTGGAGATGGAATGGTTGGTGTTGCAGGAAGGATTATTGGGATTAGTGAATCTGATATGGGGAGTATCGACATTGTTGAATCTGCTGCTTCTGATGGAATTTCTAGTGTTGTCAATACTGCCGGGGGTTCTGATACTAATAATGGTGTTATTGATGGAGTTGTTGTTGCTGATGGGGTTGCTGGTTTGATTGGTGGGATGATTGGTGTTGTGGATGGTATTGCTGGGATTCTTAGTAGCATTGGGGTAGTTGGTACAGTTCTTGGTGTTGCTGATATAATCAAGGGTGGCCTCTTCAGAGTAGTAGGTTGATATAGAGGTTTTTTGGGTTTCCCTTTGAATTTGAGCTTAGGAAGAATCTCTTTTTGAAAGCCTAATCTAGTGTTATCTTTAGGGTTTAATTCTGGCTTCAGTAGCTCATGTCATCCTTGCTTGCAAGGTCCCAAGGTACTTTGACCATCATAGCCCATTCTTTTCATAATGAGAAGGCCTTTGCCATATTGATCTGTGGGAATCTTAGCTTGTGGGATTTCCGTGGTGATAGGATCTTTATAGATCCATTCTTCTAAGTCCTCGTCTCTGGTCTCTTCTTCTTGACTCTTTCCAAGGATAAAAGGCATCAAAGTGCATGTTGGCTTGACCAGTGGTGTGTGAAGTAACCTTTGAGGCTTACCATGAGTTCTAGGAGATGTGGGTAGTTTCCCAACACAAAAGAGTTGGTTGAGATTGTACTCCCCAGGTCCTTCCTCTGTCATTTTCATCTTTAGCTTCTCTTGCTTGGGTATAGTGGTATTTGAACTGGAAAGAGAGGTTGGACTAACATATGATGTGGATGGGATAGCAAAGGGATTTGCATCGCCCATGATTGTAATTTCTACACAGTTGTGAGGGAACTTGATACACTGGTGGTAGGTGGATGGAATGGCTTGCATGGCATGTATCCAAGGTCTTCCTAACAAAAAATTATATGGTAGAGGAAGGTCCATAACTTGACATATGATGTGCTTCACCACTGGGCCCTCTCGGATGGGTAACACAATTGCTCCTTTGGATGAATGCTCTGCATCATCATAGGCCTTTATGGTTTTTTTTTGTAAGGATCCATTGATTCAACTGCATATCCCAATGCTATGACCAATTGTAATGTATAGATATTTAGGCCTGCTCCATTGTTGATCAAGACTCAATTGATTTTGTGTTGGTTGATAAATCCTTCAATATGGAGTGAGGCGTTATGAGGTTGCTGGAAGGATGTATTGTCACTTTCAGAGAAAGTGAGACACGGTGATGATCTTAGACTACCAACCATAGTTTGAAATTGATCTATATTTAGATTGGCAAGGACTAACACCTCTTGGAGAGCTTGATCCAAGATTGTTTTATGAGATGGGGATAGGCACAAAAGCTCTAAGATGGATATAAGTGCATATGTTTTATCTAATTGTTCCACAAGGTTGTATTGCTTTGGGACGAAGGTGGTGCCTTGTGGAGCTACTTTAATGGTGATCTTTCCATGACATGTAACAACATTGTAGGTAGAGCTTGGATATTTGATGGTAATGGTTGCAATTTTTTCATTGGCATCATATAGGTGTGTAGACACCTAAAAATGGTCAATGCTTGCGAAGTCATGCTTTAACATTTGCGCATTGCCTCATTTTAGGTTTTTGCATCGCATTAACATTTCTCCTATGATTCGCACTTGATCTTTATCATTTGCGAGCATCGAGTCATTCTTCTGTATTCTTCATTCATCTCGCCTTCGAATTTGGTCTTGTCGACAACAATCTTCAATCATGATTTTGGTCGATCTTTGTCCTTGTCAATCTTGTCATATTGCGATCGATTCGTCATCGATCCTTGTCCTTTTCAATCATGTCAATTTGGTCAATTTGTCATTGATTTTTGTCAACCAACCTCAATCAAATCATTTATCAACACCGGTCATTTATCAATTCAAAATCATGATCGAATTGATATCAACTATCCTTTGTCAAGACCTAATTGTCATCCTTGCATTTCTAATTCATCTTCCAAGGTTTTATGATTTGTTCATTTAACCTTGTTTGTCATTTCTCTCTCTAGGATTAATAGTTTATTTATTTATCCTAAGTGTTCTTGTCACGATTAAATGTTAATTTAATTGGCTAATTAATTTCCTCCTATTTTTGTAAATTAATTAATGAATGAGAAATTATTAATTAATTTACCTATTTTTCATCAAATTCCTAATTTCCAAGTCATTATTTCCAACTTAATTTTCTAATTTCTCCTAAATTTCTAAATGTCTATTTCTATTTCAAAATCTTGTCATAAATCCTTGCATAGCAATTTGTCATACACATGTCATAATTTTGCTATTCTTGATTTGAATTTCCATTCAAATCACTATCATACTAATTTGTTCATCTCTCCAATTTGTCTATAAATTGGATGAATTTCTTCAATCAAATCCCTAATAATTGGTAATCAGACTATCGAATTTCTAGTACTCTTGACCAATAACCAATATCCATCTTGCTTTCAATTGTATGTGTGCACTTGTAGGTGAGATCCACAAATCCATTTGAAGAGGAAAGAAGAACAATGGAGCCACATGGAAGAAACATCCAAATCGTCATCTGGTTTGCATAATATTTAGTTTTGTATGCTTTTGTTTTCATGTCTCTATTGAGTGTTGTTTAGGATAGTTCATTGCAATGAGTGCTTTCATGATTGAGCTAATGATTAATATTTTGATATTGTTGGTGATGATTTCCTATTTCCTAACGTACATTAATTGGTGAACCTGACGTGAAAATGCTTGGATCTAATATTTTTTTGAATGTTTTGTGAAGTTGCAGATTTTTTTGTGGAGAAATTGCAGATTTTTCTTCGAAGAAAAAAACAGTCATAATCAATTGAAAACGTAAAAAAATTCGTGCAGAATTAAAATAAACTATTTCTGGGTTTATTAGATTGCATTGTTACCTTTCCAGATCATTTTATGGTTTGTGATTTGGATAAATATTGAGGAAGTTATGACATTTTTAATTATACTGCTGTAAATGGTCAAAATTTTCAAAAAAAACAAAATCATGCAACCTTCATCTAGATTAATTTAGCTTGGCAAATTAATCATGCATTCATGCAAATTTTATCTAGATTAATCTAGGGTGGTAAATTTGATAAATTTCACATAGATTAATCTAAGAGTACAAAGAATCACAACTTTTATGGATTAATTTTGATGGTGATTCATTTCTCTTAATTCTCTAACATTGTTGGTAGCTTTGTGGCGAAACGCTTGACAAAGAATTATTTCACAATTTACTAACATACTTTATGCAGGTTCGATAGTCAAAGAATAAGCATATCAAACTTCTAACTTGGGTTTTGCAGGTTGCCTTGGAGAAACAACTAAACTTTGTGTTTGAAATTAATGTTTAGGCACCTAGTGATTTCTAAATAGGTTGGAATGAATCTATGTTTGACTTGATTGTTGAGTTTGACATTGGAGTAGGAGAGTATGCTCTCATCCTTCTTAGGGTGATCAGAAATCCAGATCTTCGATACCATGCTCATGTCTTTGATTGAGTGTCTCCTTTAGAGGGCCTGCCTTCCCGACCACTTTGCTTTTTGCAAGCAAGTGATAATCGTGAGAAGGGAATGACCCAAAGTGAGTACGGCTAGAATACCTTGGCATTCTAACTCACTATAAACAAATACCTAATGGGTGAAAGCTTTGAAGGAAGTGTTACGTGGGAATTGCAGTTACTTGGGAAGTGATGACCCTTGAACTCTTTCTCATATCAACATCTAAGTAGGGCCTCTTGGTCTAAATTGTGCTTGCGCGACTACATTTGTTTGGTATCTTGATGGGCTTAATGTCTCAATCACGCTTGCGTGACATCAAGGAGTAACGCTTAACATAAATCCTTACTAAACACCTTGTTTTTAGAGGCCAAAAACCCTTCTAGTTGCTTGAGAAGGACAAATTCGGATACTTGGAAGAGATACTAAGTTCGCCATGGGGAGATTTCTATGGGGACTGATGCTTGGCTACCCTGAGAAGTGAGTGCTATGGAGGGGAGCCCGTGGGGTCAAGCATCTATGTATTCTCCTTGAATCTCATAATGAGTCTACCTCTCAAGTACCTAATGTCTTTGCCTACCATAGGAAATGTGTGAATGAGCATGATTTTCTTGAGTCTAAGTTGTAATATCTTGTATTCTTTGCTTGTCAAAAGTTGAATTGTATTTCATTTCAAAAAGCAAAACAAATTGATCTAACATAAGATTAAACACAAGAGACATTCATCCAACAAAAAAATTCAACAAGATTCAAAGATCATCTTCCTAAAACATGGTTATCCAACATTGTTCAAAAATTTGTCTTAACATTCATGTCACTTACATTTAGGTTCATCCTAGGTTGCATTTTGTAAAGCTCATTGTCAAGTATCAAGGTTAGATTTCACCTAAGTCATACTCCTTTGCATATCAATAAGAGTCATCCACTTGCATGTGTCCTCTTGCATTAAAGTCATACCATTATCATACATTTATATTTGCATACCCTAAGTCTCTTCATTAAGCTTAGGTCATCATCATATCATATTAAGATCACTTGCATATTAATTGTCCTTTTGCATATAGTCTCAAAGCTAGGTTTTGTCATACTTGAGTAATCCAAATCTTTGATAAACCCTAAGTCATTGTTAGGAAGTCTAGACCTTATCAAAACCTTTTTGTCTTTTTGTCATCATTGTCATTTCGTCAAACCTAGCTTAGTATCCAAGCATATAGGGGAGACATTGTCATCTTGTCCTTTTGTCACTTGGTCCTTTTCTCCTTTGAGGTCTAGATATCATTCCAATTTCCTAAGGGTCCCTCTCTTAGATTTGCATTCCAAAAAGTTTGTCAAAATCTTCAAAAACAACAAAAACATAGATTGCATTCTTGCCATAGATTGCATTTTCACCTATTTAGTTTGCATTTAGTTGCATATCATACATCATCCTTTTAAAATCAAAAAAATTCCAAAAATATTGCATTTGCATAGTGACATGTCTATTGAAACAAGGTTCCAAGCACCAATGATGCAACAAAGTTTGACGTATCAACCGACAATGCAATCAAATTTTAATCCAAGGCAATCACAATTATATCCAACCCAACAACAAGGCAATATCGGTCAAACTTATCATGATGATGTAAATCTCCAAATACAAAAACTAGAGGAGAAACTAGCTCAAGAACAAGAGATTTTGGAACAAAGAGTGAAAAACATTGAGAAGAATAGATCACAAATGTCCAAAATGCTTCGAAAATTTCCAGGTCAAAATCCAAAGATTGAGTCAATTGATGTAAGATCTCTTCTTGAACGATCAGACATACCAGCTCTCCTCTCACAAATAGAGATGATGAAACAATTTCAAGAAAATAGACAACATCATTTTCAACATTATGTGCCTCCACAACAAGAACAAGAAGGTGTTTACTATCAATCAGATTTTCAACCATCACAACCAATTGTTCAACAATTCAAACATTTCCAACAGACACAACCAATGGTCCAACTAATACAACCAATGGTCCAATTTCAACAATATGTCCAACCAACTATACAATGTCAACAAATGGTTCAACCAATGGTGGAATATCAACAAATTCAAGTTCAATCAACATATCAATGTCAACAACTGCCACCAAACATTCAAAAACAAAGCTTGCAACATGCACCAAGCCAAATTTTGAACATGTCAAACCAAAATGATCAACATCTAGTTCGAAATCAAAACATGACATCAAACCAAAAACAAGTTCAAATTCTAGATACAACTATGTCAAAACCTAAAAAGAAAGGTGGCTTTATTGCAAGGCTCTTAAGGAAACCACCAAGTGAGTTCTTTGAAGAAGATGAAGATAATACAATTATGTCTAGCAATGCCTCATCCCCCCACAAACAAATTGACTCTCCAGTGGCATCTATCCCTACACCTTTAGAAGTTTCACAAGAACCTTCCATATTGTCCTCATTGAACAATACACCTAAGGATGCAATTATCCAAGAGCTATCCATAATTGATTGTCAAGATAATCCAATTCATGATGCACATCCTTGTCATGTTTCAGAAATACAAGACCCAATGCCACCATGCACTTTATTGCCATTACCTATTTTAGAGGACCCCATTCGAGGTCCCTCTTCCTCATGTTCAAGCACTGATTCCTTGCCAGAATCCATCACAAATATTCAAAGTGTATTGCCTTCATGCCAAAACATTGATTCCTTGTCAGAATCCTCCATGCATATCCAAAGTCCAACCCCATGTCAAGAGGATAATTTAGAGCACAAAGAAACGTGTCTTGAAATAGATCAAGATCAAGATCCCAAAACCTTATCATCCCATCCAATTGTTGACCAGGATCTCATCTTCCCAGACACTCATGATGATTCCCCTATTCTTGTCCATCCTATCCAAAGTCCTATTGACACTCCATTCCCTGAGCAAGATCAAGATATCCCAGTTCATCCAATCCCAAATGATCCCCTTCCATTTCATGAACACAATGTCCTTTCAAATCCCATTGACATTCCACTTCCTGAGAAAGATCAAGATATCCTTTCCATCCTTTATGATGATCCCATTAAAAGTCAAGAGCAAAGCACCTTTAAAGAGGATTCCAATGATCTTCCTCCTTGTCAAGATCAAATTATTCCTTCAGATCCTCCGCAAGATCCTTTTGTTCCTCCATCTCCTTGTCCTAATGCTCCATATAAACTCCAAGATTGCATTTCTTTTGATGATCCCATTATTTCTCCCATTCCATCTCTTGAAGAGCCTGTCATTGAACCATGTCCACTACAAAATCATAGTCCCCCTCATGATCCTAATCCCCCTCATGATTCTAATGTGTCAGTACAAGATGTTCATGAACCCTCGACATGCATAATGGGTTCTTCCACTTTGGTGCAATCCGATCCACTTCAAGATCTCATTATTTCTCTCATATCATATCCACCTTGTAATAGACTAGCATCTTCTTCCCAAAGAAAAGAGTATCCTACAAGTCAAGATATTCATAAAGGCAAAGGAGTAGATCTCCATAAGCAAGCATCCCTTCACGTGAAAGAGTATACTAATGGTCATGGCTACAGAGCTCACACTCAAGGCGTTGGTATCCCTTCAAAGTCAAAATCCAAATGTCCACCTTCCCCATCATCGCTTCCATCCATTCTAGGTCCCTATATCCCTCCATCTCCTATGCAACATCAGCAAAGGCACACATCCTTGAGTAAATTTCATCAATCCAAAAGAAGTCCACTTCATTCCTATCCACACCAACATTCATTCCCTCTTCCAAGCAATTTGGATGCCAAGCATAAAAGTCGTAAGTCTAGAAATCCACATGTATTCAAGGATCAACATGTCCAATCTAATCGACATGTCAAAACAAAGAACAATATGATCTATAAAGAAAAAGAAATATCCAAAAGGCCACAAAGGCCCACTGAGCAAAATAAAGCAAAGTCAAAATATATATGGGTTCCTAAATCCCTTGTGCAAGCAATGCACTCCAAGGAACCACAAAAGCATGAAAAATCAAAAACCATGTGGATCCCCAAGCGGCTCCTTGAAGCACAAAAGCCTAAAGAAACATCCAACTTGGCATCCAAAGTTGCTATTTCTCCATCCAACCCTCTCAAATTTGTTCCTCCATCACTTCCTTCATCCATTTTGGGCCCTTATGTCCCAAAATCACTATCCTTTCCTCCATCCAAATCTCACAATCTGAGATCCATTTGTCCTCCATCAATCCATCACCCCTCAAGGTGTGTGCCAATGTCGACCTTGCCTTCATTTCCATCCAGTGAAGCCCAATTCTTCCAGTACCCTATCCATTATCCAATGCATATTTTCCATCCTTCAATCCCTTTGATCCCATCCTTTGCATAAAACCTTGCCTTAGTTTCATCTTATTTTCCATGTCCTTATCCTATCAATGTCTTTGATCATACTTTTAAAGGTCATGGTTCATTTTTTTTTCAAGGCTACTCTCCAAACAAAAAGACGCTTGAGTCCTTCCTCCATCCCTATCATGTCTCCGTCTTCTATTGAAAAAGTCAAAAAGAAATAAAAAATAAAAGTGAAAAAAAAAAAAAGACAAAAGAAAAAAATAAAGAAAAATAATTCGTCCACTGGTGAAAACCTAGCAAACAGGCGCCTTGGGCAAGTACCATGATGAAAACCTGGCAAACAGGCGTCATGCGTAATCTATGAACTTCTTGCACACCACACTTGGGGGCAGGTTTCCTCCTTCATATTATATTGCCCTTCATTATCCTATCATACCATGTCATTACCCTCCATTATCCTATTGTCCCTCATGTCTAATTTCCTCTTTCCACCTTTGATCTTGACAAGGCTGAGGATTGTTATGAGCATCATGCATCTTGCTTGCAGCTTTTAGTCCATCATAGCTTTTGGTCATTTATCCATTTGCTTATTATAACTTTTCATCCATATTCCTTGTCTTATTGCAACTTTCTGCCACTATCCCTTAGCCAATCCCGACCTTCAGTCCATGTCCCTTATTCATTCTTGGTCTTGCTTATCCTATCCATATCTTATCACTATCCATACACTCTTTTTCATTCCTTGATCTTGGTCTAACATAAGGATGCAAAATTTAAACATGGTTTCAAAAACCTCTTGACATGTCCCTCATGCCATGTCACTGCTTTACATTGTCATATCCAATCTTTTGTCCCATCATGCAATAGCCCTTGAAAATTGCATTCATATTGTCTCCATAATAAAAAGGCCTTTGTCTTCCCTCTATCCACCATCATTTCAGAAAGCCTATTTATTCACCTGTCATATTCCTTGCCTTGCTAGACACTGGGGGCAAAAAAATTATAAAAAATTGAAAAATGTCTTGAAAAAAGTCATAAAAAGGTGCAAAATGTCCTGAAAAAAGTCTTAAAAATTGAAAAATGTCCTGAAAAAATTCATAAAAATTGCAAAATGTCTTGAAAAAATCATAAAAATCAAATAAAGTCCTTAAAAAACACACAATTTTTTTTTTGTAAAACTCCCAAAAACAAACATTTTTGCAATAAAGTATTCCCTTTATGCATCGACAGATCACTGAGCATTCCTCCAATGACTCGCAATTCAACACTGTGCTTTAATGAAATCACGCATTCACAGGTGACCTTTTTCAATCAAACCAAACATTCAAACTGATCACAATTGTCATATCAATCAAATGTTACCATCAAAATCATTTGTCCTTTTTCCTATTATCATGGGTCTTATACAGGGTGTGGTATACTTGAAACCAGACTGTGTCCTGTCTTAGACGGGGTACCACATGTCCTGAAACCAGACAACATGATCATCCTATCAGCACTTTCAACTTTTGACAACGAAGATCAAGATGTTTGTTTGACTTGGTTGAGTTTGTGAGTCTTATCATTTATTGATTTATCTTCGATCATATTCCTATGTCGCTCGATGATGTCACTGAGTGATTTAGAGTGACTGGGATGGCTCATGGTCCTTTTCTTTTTTTGATTGTGATTGTCGTTTGTCTGTGATGTGTCTGTCTTTTTCAAAAAGGGTTACATTTCAGCTCTGGCCTTCAATGCCATGATGCTACGCATCCATTTTGCTACATAAAAATAAAGGTTCTCACCTACAAAGTGCATTACTGAAAGCAAGTTTTTCTTCATCTCTAGCTATCCTCTATCTAATTTCTTCTCACTAACATTTCTTCCGTCAGTCTTGGTAGTTCATTCGAACCTATTATCTTCTGTCATTTTTATCGATCAATTGGCCTCTTTTCTGCATGTTTCCGGCCAATTCCTCGAGGGGGCATGCATATGTCATTGTCAGTTTTCTGGGGCATTTTCATTTAAGTTCTTTGAAACAACACTTAAAATCACATTGTCTCAAAGAGGGGCAAAATGTAGACACCTAAAAATGGTCAACGCTTGCGAAGTCATGCTTTAACATTTGCGCATTGCCTCATTTTAGGTTTTTGCATCGCATTAACATTTCTCCTATGATTCGCACTTGATCTTTATCATTTTCGAGCATCGAGTCATTCTTTTGTATTCTTCATTCATCTCACCTTCGAATTTGGTCTTGTCGACAACAATCTTCAATCATGATTTTGGTCGATCTTTGTCCTTGTCAATCTTGTCATATTGCGATCGATTCATCATCGATCCTTGTCCTTTTCAATCATGTCAATTTGGTCAATTTGTCATTGATTTTTGTCAACCAACCTCAATCAAATCATTTATCAACACTGGTCATTTATCAATTCAAAATCATGATCGAATCGATATCAACTATCCTTTGTCAAGACCTAATTGTCATCCTTGCATTTCTAATTCATCTTCCAAGGTTTTATGATTTGTTCATTTAACCTTGTTTGTCATTTCTCTCTCTAGGATTAATAGTTTATTTATTTATCCTAAGTCTTCTTGTCACCATTAAATGTTAATTTAATTGGCTAATTAATTTCCTCCTATTTTTGTAAATTAATTAATGAATGAGAAATTATTAATTAATTTACCTATTTTTCATCAAATTCCTAATTTCCAAGTCATTATTTCCAACTTAAGTTTCTAATTTCTCCTAAATTCCTAAATGTCTATTTCTATTTCAAAATCTTGTCATAAATCCTTGCATAGCAATTTGTCATAAATTGTCATAAATTGTCATAAATCCTTGCATAGCAATTTGTCATACACGTCATAATTTTGCTATTCTTGATTTGAATTTCCATTCAAATCACTATCATGCTAATTTGTTCATCTCTCCAATTTGTCTATAAATTGGATGAATTTCTTCAATCAAATCCCTAATAATTGGTAATCAGACTATCAAATTTCTAGTACTCTTGACCAATAACCAATATCCATCTTGCTTTCAATTGTATGTGTGCACTTGTAGGTGAGATCCACAAATCCATTTGAAGAGGAAAGAAGAACAATGGAGCCGCATGGAAGAAGCATCCAAATCGTCATCTGGTTTGCATAATATTTAGTTTTGTATGCTTTTGTTTTCATGTCTCTATTGAGTGTGTTTAGGATTAGATCATTGCAATTTGTGTTTGTGATTGAGCTAATAATGAATAATATGTCTTTTTATATATTGCTTTGATGATTCCTAATTCCTATGCTACAAGGTGATTCACTATGTAATTATAGGAAGCTCGCGTATAACTGGTTGTATCTGTGTTTCATCCTGAAGTGGAAGAACCCCTTTGATCTTGTGATGGAAATGGATTTTTAAACATAAGATGATCATTATTTGTAGTTTTTGGGTCGTGTCTTTCAATTTCAATCTCTCCTCAGTCAATAAGATCCTGAACAAGATCTTTCAATCTATGACAATTACTTGTTTTATGCCCTTTCCCTTGATGGAATGTGCAATGTTCATTATCCCTCCACCATGAAGGTTTGACCTAAGGTTCATAATTAGATGTTTTTGGTAAGGTCACTAGATTTGAAGAAACCAACTAACGTAACACTGTTTCAATAGGTTCCCCTAAGGGAGTGTATGTACGTTTTGGTTTATAATTTTGTTGGCGTTGTCTTGGTTCCTCTTGCAGTAAATTGCGTCCTTGATTTGGGGGAGCAATTGTGTTATTCCTAGGTGGGGGGTTTTACCCCATAAATTGGACCACAGGTTGTGCACTTTTGATAGTCCTTGCATGTACAACCCCTTCATTGACAATGTTTTTGTTTTTATTCCAGAAGTTAGGTTTATCACTATTGAAGCACGGGCGAGGGGAATCTTTTGGTTCATTGTATATCTTGATAAGCCCCTTTTGATGAGGGCCTATTCACATTTTAAACCCTTGGTGATCATGTCATTAAAGGACTCCGTGCCTTTCATGTCTAGATGGAATTCCATTTCTTCATTCAAGTTGGAAATAAATATTTCCAATAGTTCTCATTCAGATAACTGAAGAGAACATTTGCTAGACATTTGTCATCATCATTGTAGGAAAGCTGAAAAATAGCTCCCCTGGTTTTTGCTTGGTGTTACATAGATCGGCCATGGTGACATCGCATTCAATCTTATGTGAATAATGTGCAATAAATTTTTGGACCAGTTCTTCGAATGTCCTAATGCCGCTTGCTAGTTGGAAAAACCATGATGTGGTTGTCCCTCCCAAACTTTGAGGAAAGAGTCACATTAGGTATGTGTCTTCATATGCCACTTCTAGGCAAGTTGAATAAAATTCTCTAACATGATCTCAAGGGTCGCCTTTTCCCTGATATTTTTTGAACTTAGGTTTTTCAAACTCTCATGGAAAAGGTGGCATATGTAGATTCCCATCAAAGGCATAGGGAAAAATATCATTAAGTCAAAACTAGTTTGTTTTCACACCACTGTGGAGTTGTTGGGCGAGATTCTCGACTTGTTGTCTCAACATGTCAATGTCACTTGGAGGAAGAGGAGGTGGGGGATTTCCTTGCTGAAGGTTGTATTTGATGTGATCTCAACCTCTTCCATCCTCATTACGACTCTGGTGTTTCGATGCTTGCCTTAGTTGTGTAGTATCAAAATCAGAGGGTAGTTTGGCTCCCTCTTGGGCAAGTCTTAAAAAGTGAGCATCAGTGTTGTTCTTGAGGATTTTGTCAAAGAGTCAATTGAAGAGAGGGTTGTGTTGTGCCCTTTCTATTGCTGCAGGAGTAGGAGTACTTGGATTTTCATCATTTGCATTTCCTCCAAGGGCTTCTTGGAATTCATTGAGATTTTCCTCCTCTTTCTCTTCTATCTTGAGTTGTCCAAACCTTGATCTATTTTGAGTCATTTTGTTTAAAAGTTGTTATTGAAGTTTGGTGAAAATAATTATGAGTTGGTGATGAAATGAGAGATAAATGTTTGGTGAAGTGTTTTGCATATGGATCTCTAACACTAAAGGTAGATGTTACCAAAGTCCTGTGAATTGCTTGTTGTGTTTGGTTGACAATGTTTGATATGATAAGGTTTAGAGAGGCCTGGGATGTGTTACAGACCCAACTACCTAGTAATGAGAGGATGCACTCATAGACTAGTTTTAACCTACGTAGAAATGCCTCTTAGGATGAGTTTATCCTAGATGTAGAGACGCTATAAAAAGTGATGTGTTGTGTTTGATTCAAGCAATATCAAAAAAGAACTTTAGGATGAGACCTCTTTATGTTTCAAGGGTTGGAATGGATTGATGATGTGTGAATGTGAGAATGGATGAAATGTTAACTTCAATAAAAACTCTATGTTACAAATGGGACAAATTCTTCCTTTTCTCTTTCGGGGGTTGGTGGTTCTTCCTGAGCTATGTTATATGTGATGCAAATTTCTGGAAAGAAGGCATGATTGATTTTGCCTCCCTTGTTTTTATGATAACTCAAAGCTCTATATTGAGTAAAAGCTCTGTGGTTTAAAGACTCTTGATCAAACTCGTTGGATTTTCCTTGAAGATATAGATGCATGTGACGTAAGAAGGTTCTATGTGAGACAAAGATTTGTCTATTGAGATAGAAAAATTTCCTTCTTTTGATGAAATCCTTTGAGCTCAATGGTCTTTTCTTCAAATTGATATGTTGATGAATATTCTTCCTTCTCAAAATGTGAAGGATGGTCATATAGTTTGATGCTTTGTTTGTGCACTTTGTTTTTGATTTTTGCCAAATGTTGGTGTTGAAAATTTGTGTTGGATGAATACTTGTTTTTGAATTAGTTTTGATTTTCTTTGACAAGAAAATAGAGAAAGAACACAAACACAAGAATGTTTCCTCAAAAGGCACAAATAAGTGTGGGTCTAAATCAACCCAATCTTTGGACTTTTTGACCCCTTTTCCAAATGTTTTTGAGTATGTTTTTCCAAAAAGCCTAAAGTTGGCTCAGTTTATCACTGGTCTTGACATAAAATGAAGACACTTCAAACACACTTTATTCCTAAGGTCAAATGGCCAGTTGTGATAACTTCAGCCCACATCTTGATATTTCTTCAACTTTGGTACTACATACCTTATGAATCCCACCATGGCAGGTAAGGATGTGATATACTAAGTCTTGCACAAGCATAACAAATAGATGATCCCTATGATGGGGGAGTCACCACTTTTATCAAGCCACAAGTAGCCTTTCAAAAAGCTATGTTTCTACTCAAGGAAATATGTATGGTGAGTATCTTTGGAGAAAAACCATCTATTCTCTTGCACTGAATTTATCACAAATATCCTTGATCAATAGAATAGGCAGGTTTCTACATAAAAAGGTGTTTAGTAATTTTTTGATGTTTTTGGACATAAGTTCATTCTGCAGTGACTCACTTAAGAGCCTTGTAACTTGTGGTGGGGCCCATTTGTCCTTTTGGCAAGTTACACTGTAGGAATAGCTATACCCAAGGCTACAAATTTTTCTCACACTTGATTTCTATAGCGGCTCGAAGGATTTACCGCGTGAGGTCATTCCCAAGAGTGATGTGTCTCTTGGTAGGCCTCTCTTAAAAATATAACTTTGAGTGTTACTAACACTTTTCTCTTGCACCTAGGACCACGAAAGCCAAGGGAGAGGATAGTGTGTGTTAGAAGTAGGACCACTCAACAAACTTTGCACAAGTGTGCCAATCACAAAAAGAACTTGTTTTTTTTAACCGATTTTCATTGCAATGTGATCTAACTATTTGGAGATGTTGCTCCAACAATCATGGTGTTCTTTTTAACTTCAAAGGCAAAGTGTTTTATACACTAAGAACTTGAAATCCTGGTCAACTAAATTGAAAAAATATCTTGCTTGAAGTAAAATCATTTATGAGCTTTGAAGGAAAAGCGGTTTGTTCTTTTTAGATTGCCCAAAACGAAATGTTGATTGTGAATTTCCTTAAGTTGATGCAAGAAATGAAATTTGTGTTGTTAATTTTAAGCACCAAAACAAAATGAATCCTATCTTGCAAAAAATAAAAAATTGTTGGGTTTGAGTTTGTGGTTCTTTTTAGCTTGGACAATTGAAATTATTTTTAAGAGCCCAAATAAAAGGTGTGTTTTTTTTTAAGAACCCAAAATGTGAAAATGTGAGGTTCAATTTGTAAGCCAAAAGAAACAATGAATTTGTTTTAATCCAACTTTGAAAAAAAAAGTGAAAGAAATATTTCAATGCTTTCTAAGCTAACTCCTCCAATCCTACATAAACAATCAAACAATTAGTCAAAAAATAAAAATAAAAAAATGAGGTATTGGTGGGCTTCTACAAGCCTAAGTTTTGATTTTCGGTTACAATAAAAAAAATTACAACTCTCTGTTACAATAGCACCACTCTATGTAAACAAAGAAGCGTTATTTAACATGAAAGCACTACTTAACTGACAGATGCTCTAAAATAGTGACAAATGAACTATACTAGAAGCAAAAGTGCTAAAATACTCAGTCGGACAGAATAAAATTTTGTCAAACAGAGTGCATGAATGTGCTAAACTAATAACAAGAGCGCTACTGTAAATGAAAAAGTGCTAAATGATGGATAATAGTGCTATTTCTCAGACAATAGCGCTAAATCAAGAACTTTCACAAGCACTAAAATGTGTTCAAAAGCGCTAAAGCGCAACCTGTGTGGCAATTTAAACAAAAAAAGTTAGTAGTTTTATGTTGAAATCTTGTGTTGGATTCATGTCGGGTGCACCAAATGATGCTCTGCAAAAAAAGGATGTTAGAAAACCTGTGGTAAGGAAAAACACACACAAGAAACACAAGAAATAAGAGTTAGTGTTAACAACCAAAGATCATTCTAAATAGGCATATCAAGAGAGACACTAAAAACATAATAGAGTATTTAACAATGAAAGTAAATACAACAAGGCATCTCCAAATGCCTTCCACCATGCTTGTAGCTCCTCCTCCCTTATTCCTCTCCTCTCCAAGTTTCCAAATGAGTGTAGCTCTCAGCAGCTTTTTGCACTATGGATGTCTTATGGAGATTTAAGATTGAAATGTTTTAAACTATGCCATGCAAGTGTAAAACAAACTAATAATGAGATGTTGTGAAATGAGCTAAGATTTATTTTAATCCAAAATGACAATTATATGAGTGATTTATGCTAAAATACTCTTCTCTAAAATTGGCTATAATTTAAATGTATACAAGTTTTTAGGATCTGGATTATGAAGAAATGAGCTCTATTTATAGGTAAAATGGAGCAATGGATGGCTGAGATTGAGTAATCTCAACAAGGGTCTGGATTGAATGGTTTAAGATCCATGTGAGGACTTTTAACCCAATCTTAGGATGACAAGTGTCAACATGAGAGGGGTTGAGGGGAGAGGGAAGAAGCATTAAATGCTTGACATGACCTAAGGGTTAACTTGGGAGGTAGGGTTAATGTTGAGTTGAGTGAATAAATTCATTATTCAAAGAATAATGCTTTTATCCAATGGATAAACTCTTGTGTAAGAGTTAGTTAGGATAACCATGGTCAAAGCAATAAATGCTTGAGGAGACACATGGGTTACATGAGGGTTGAGTTAGAGGTCAAAGTCCCTAGCCATGGGTGCAAGTAGATCTAACCATTTATGGTTATGTAAGAGCCATTAATGGTCATGTAAGAGCCATTAGTGGTTTGGAACACTTTAGAGGTTAGCTTGATGGGCACATAAAGCATTAAATAATTTTCAAAGACTTTGAAGGCTTTGAGAAGTGACTCCAAGTTGCTTAGGAATGTGACAATATTTAGGGGATGGAATAGGATAATTAGGAAGGGGTTAGAAGAGTCTAGAAGGGGATTTAGGATTGGAAGTGGATTTGGTGAGTGAGAGAAAATAGGATTTTTATTAAAATAAAATTTATTTATTTCAACAAATAGGTGCAACTTGCATTTTTAGGAGAATGCAAGTGGGGGGGATTTAATGATTTAAATAAATGTTTTATTTATTTAAAAGAGGAAAGGGGGTTAAATTTAATAAATAGGATTTATTCATTTAATTGATTGTGAATTTGGTTTTAATGAATGAATTAAAATAAATAGAATAATTTATTTAATTAATAGGAGAATGTTTTGAAGATGAATTAATTAAATATTACTTTAATTAACTGATGGCTAGTGCGTTTTTAATCAAATAAATAGCAAATATTGATTTTATTAAAATGGATAGATTTATGTGACTACAATGTGTACATAAAGATTTTGAAGGCAAGAAATCACCAATTTCTTTTATTTAACTATTCCATAAATTTCAGACTTCACAATTCCAAGGCACTTCTATCTACTATAAAATTCAGAAAGTTACTAATAAATTTTATCTTATTAACACCTTTCATTTACTCATCTAATAACAATATTATCTAATTGTTTTCTTAGTCTAGTGCACTTTTCTATGAAGTCCTCCCTCGCACACACTATCAGAGGTTCAAAATAAACATGATAGAGACAACACTAGCTCAAGATTTGGGCCAACAATACATCAACACTCAGAATGACCACCATAGACACCAAAAGAGGAGGTCAAAGGAAACATCCTCCAATCACTTCATTAAGTTAAAAGAGAAGAAAATTTCCCAGTGAAATCAATCAAGAAATTTAAGTGTGATAAGTAACACCACAAGGGAAAAATAAAAGAAAGAAGAAATCAGTGGTCATCCCAAAAGTAAAGAAGCCTAAAAAATAGACATTAATCCTAACGAGACATCACATAAATCATAAATTAACTCAAGGAAAAATAAACGATTCATCCAACCCATATCACGAGGTGACCAACATTAGTCACACCAAAGGGAGTAACCGCTACACAACAGCCAAGGGTGAAATGCCTTGAATGTGTTAGAGAGTGCACGCCTAATTTAAGACGTCTATTTTATCCATATGTCTATATTCTTTTCATTATATATATATATATATATATTTATGCAATTCAATATTTTAAAAAATCTAGGCAGTTATCCTTTATGAAAGTTGACATAGGTAGGAAGAGATACAGCAAATACACACTCACACATGCACAAGCAATATACTCATACCATGACTAAAGTTCAAGATATCTTATCTATACCATGATCATATTCACCAAGTTATAATAGAAACAAAGGTTAGATAATCGCTTGATAATAGACTATAACACACATCATTTCCATTAATGTACAACTAATAACCTATAGAAGATTAGAAAGTCCTTCATAAGGCCTCTAAGTAATTAGTCAATCATATATTTAAACAAGCAAAATAGGTCTCATTACAAAAGCCAAAGTTTAATATCAATTTCTACTCTTACCAATAATAATATTCTGACATACTTCTAGTCATCTAAGTTAAGAATATCTCAGTCCCACTTCCAGAACTTAGTTTTCTTTTCATCTAATGCCACTTAAATTCCAAGAATACATGCATCATTCTATTTAAACTCACTTCCTATTATTACTTGATTACTATCATTCATAGACTATGTATTTTTGACATTTGAATAAAAATTGACATTTAGAATCCCAACATAATTTCATATAACTAATTATCATTTTATCTCATTAGAATTCGCTAAGGAAGTGTAGACGTATAAAAATGACCATATCCCTAAATGAATATTTTATGTTCATTCCTCTATTTAGTTAAATCTAATTTAATTAAATCACCTGCATTCCTCTATTTAATTAAGTAAATTATTGAATTTATTTAGTTAAATTCACTTAAGCCCTTTTATGTCATTTAATTGAATAAATCATTTTATTTAATTAAATCTCTTCTTCTTACCTTTTAATTAAATTTACATTTAATTAATAGTTTACCCCAAAATTGAATAAATCTAATTTATTCAATTTCCCAAATTACAACCACAATTGAAATAAATTAATTTTATTTTAATTAAATTCCCCTCCACCCACTTGCATTTTCTTACATCTCCCACTTGCCTCCTAAACCCTCTTCTAGACTCTTCTAATCACTTCTAAATTAACTTAACCCATCTCCTAAATATTGTCACATCCCTAAGCAAGAGGAAGTCACTTCTCAAACCCTCAAAGTCTTTGAAAACCATTAAAGGCTTTATGTCTTCAACAACTTAAACTTTGAAAGTCTTCTAAACCATTAATGGTTAACTCAACCATCTTGCATGATTAGAGACTTTCTCTAAACTAAACCCTCATCTAACCCAGGGGTCTCATCAAGCATTCATTGCTTTGACCATGGTTATCTCTTTAAATCTTGCACAAGAGTTTATCCTTTGGATAAAAGCTTTATCTAATGGATAACCCTAACCTTAACCCTTACCCCCTAAGGTAACCATGAGGTCTTCTCAAGCATTTAATGTTTCCAACCCCTCCTCTCAACCAGTCTTATGTTGACAATTGTCACCATTTCATTGGTGAGAATTGCAAACATGGATTGATAAGTTTCAATCCTGACCCTTGATAAGTTCTTTCAATCTTGACCATCCATTGTCATATTTTCACTCTAAATAGAGCTCTCATTCCTCCATTTTAAGGATTCATGCAAGTTTTAGTATCTCATTTATGCTCAGATTTATCAATACATCTAGTCTCTCTTTGCAATAGGAATTAATATAATATAGCATTTTAGAATATTTCCTTTATCATTAAGCTTAAATCATTAACTAGTATATCATGTTAGGATAGTATTGCTACTAATCTTGTCATCTTATAATCTAGTTTATTTCATTTATAGAATCATGCATAGCTAGGATGCATTTCATGGTAAAATTAATCTAAAGCATCCCTCGTTCTTGCATTCGTCATCCCTGAGCCACTTTGCTCAATGATCTGAGAGAAAGGACATTGGCCTGAGGGACCTTGTGAGATAGAGAACCATGGAACCAACCTTGGGAAGTTGAGTCATTCTTCATGACTCCATAACTTGAACCAAGAAGTCACATGGGTGTGTGAGAAAGCCTCTATGAGACCACATTTTCACTTTTTAAGTTTCTTAGACCCGCTTTTCCTACACGCATTTTTGGCACCCACCATGGGGTCTAACCCCATATATAAAATCGGTTTTTAAATCTAACCACTTTTGCAGGTACGTGGGAAACAAGAATTGGAGTGTCGGGTACATCCTTTAGCGCATCTGATAAATCTTCCAGTGCATCCAACTCACTGTTTAGTGCATGAGACTCATTCCTCAGCACATGCAGACCATACATTAGTGCATCATCTTTCTAACATTTTCTTGTAGGTTTTGGTGCCGCAGAATAACAGTTCAGCGTATTAGGTCTGTCTGATAGCGCATCCAAGTCATTTTGTTGCATGTACAGTTCTTTCTGTAGCGCATCACAGATAGAAAGAAAGAACTAAAATTGTAATTGAGCATAAATTTAGACTTGTCGAAGTCCACAAAAGTTTGTATTTTTCTAACTATTTTGGTTGGTGTTTTGCAAGATCTTAAACATTTTCTTGCAGAAAGGAGCATAGTTTTACTTCTAGAATTACAATAGTTTAATTTTTTTCTAACTTAGTTAAGTTAGTTAAAGTTTAAAGATTTTTTAATTCTTATGGGGTAAAATTGAACTCACTTTGTTTGGGCTTTAAAAAGAACCACAATAACAATCCCTTTTTCTTTTCCTAGGGAGAAAAAATCTTCAATTTGGATCTTAAAAAGAATAAATCAATTTTTCCAAGTTTTGCAAACAAAAGGCTTAAAAGGAACTTCACCATCCTTTGGTGCATAAAAGGATCCATCTTTAATTTTTAGCAAAGTAAAGAATCACACAAGTCCAAAAGTCATTTTACAACTATAAGAGGGAAGATCTTCCCCTTTTGATCGATTTATTTTATTGACCACACATTGCTTTTATTTTTTTGACCAAACGTCGAATTTACTTTGTTGACCAGTTCTTTTCAAATAGATCAGAAAATCATTGCCTTGAAAGGATAAAATAAACACCATGTTTTCATGGAGCAACATCTCCATATAGATCTTAGAAAATCATTGACTTGAAAGATAAAAAGAACCTTGTTTGCCTTGTCTCGAAAGTAGAAGGTATATGCTCTCCCCTTAACTAGGTGATCAAAAAGCTAGACTACTCTTACGCTTTCAGTCATACAACATTTAAATCCTTTAGCAAGCCTGCCTTCCTAAGGGGTTGAAAAAATCTTAAAGCCATTTATGGCCGGTGTGAAGGGAATGACCTAAGTGGGGAATGACTTTATCGCCAAGAGTTCCAACCCACTATAATCAAAAGTTGAGGTTGATGAAATTCCCTTCAACGGTTTTGCTCAGCGATTAGCCTTCCCCCAGTATCCTTGAGATATGTAAAACCTTTGTTCTAAAGGTTGGGAAGCCTCCCAAGGGAGTTTATCACTGAAGACCGAATGGGATGCTTGATTACAAACCTTAGCATAGAAACTTTGAGCCGAGTCAGTAACTAGACATTTGTAATATCATAACTGTGCAAGGGTGGGGAAGAATCCGCCCCCAATATCACTCACCATATATCTCCCAAGATAACTACTCAATTGTGAAGCAATTCACTTTGAGTTAATTTCTGGCAAAAGACAAAAAAATGGGCACCCCCTAGGAGGTGACACGACTGTTTGAGCTGACGGAGTATCGAGACTAGTGGGCTATGATATTGCTTATGACCTTTGAATAAAGAGTGTTTTTGAAGTGTATTCTTTGTATCCAAACCTATTAAAATATTGGGGATTTGAACACATCCTCGTAGAACATACACTTATTGTTTAGATTAAGCAAGATGGTTGTCTTTTTGGTGTCGTTCTTTCATTTGTTACTTCGGAAAATCATCTATCAGCACTAAAAACTCAAAGCAAAATTCCAAAATTGCAAAAAAATAACCAAGTTGAAATATATCAGGGTAGTTTAGCATGTAAGAGAAACTTCTTAGAGCATAGGAACCATATTTTAGCGCATTAAACCTTCTACTTAGCGCATTAAGGCTTACCATTAGCACTTCACCAGAATCCAAAATCTATTAGTTTCAATTAGCACATTTTAAAAATAGTTTAGCGCGTTGAGGCAACATCTTAGCGCGTCGAGTTAAAAACTTAGCGCATAGAGTTAAACAATTAGCGTGTTGCAGGCCCATATTAGCGCATAATATTTTAACCCAAGGCAAAAACAAAAATAACCAGTTAGCGCATCACAAGGGGCATCTTAGCGTGTGGAGTCTTTTCTCTGGCATGTTGAAGACTTTCTATAGCACATCCTATCTCTGTTTTAGCGCGTAGTCAAAATCAAGAAAATAGGGGGCAAAAAAGAGGTCAATTTTGAATATTTTGAAAACAATTTTGATAGATTTCCTTCTTTAGTCTGAACTTTATCAAGCAGAAAACCAAAAATAGGGTATCAAAATTTCCATCAAACAAAGTTGTCTAAAATCTAAAAACTAGTCGCAAGATAAAACACATCTCTCCTATCAAAATCAGGAAACCTTATCATAGGTATCAAACAGGTCCTTCAATCATATGGATTTCTATCCACAAACACTTGTTCTAAAAACTCCAAGTTGTCAAAATAAAGTTTCCATATCGGGAAAGCTTGTACTCCATGTCATTTGACATGCTTTGTCGTGAGGGGGCATCTAAACCTTCATTTTGATAAAGTAAAACTTGAGTTCCCAAAAACAAGCTAAACTAAATCCAAAACAAATCAAAGGAAACCATTGATCGCTTGTACATGACTAATCCTCATATTTTGACAAGAAAGAGTATTTATCATAACACTAAGTTGAAGAAACAACAACCGAGTTCCTTGAAACTTGCAAAATGAAATAGACTTTTATACATCAATCGCCAACTCTTTAAATCTCATCGAACATTCCTTCGTCATATCTACTTGTATCTTCAAAACAAAACCAATTAATTTGACAAGGAACCATTAAGGAGTAGAGCATTCTGTCAAAAGTTGACATTCAGCCAACAAATCAATCATGGAGGAAAGATCAATCCAGCATTCTTTCCAGAAATTTGCATCACTTATCACATACCAAGGTTGCCACCACCAACCCCTAAATATTTCTAAAGATTCCAACTATCACTCACTCTCAATGAAATAAACAAAGCAAAACACAACTTGAGTCCAGCATGAATCAGAGACTATCAAATCCTTTCGAGGGTCCAAATTTAGAAGATACTAAAATTTCTGAAAAAACTACTCCAAGAGTGTCAAGAAAGTGCTTTGTTTCAAAGACTCGTGGAAAGACTCATGGAAGATGACAAAGAAAAATATTTGCTCATGCTCACAAGAAAAGGAGTTAAAATTCTTGATGACTTTGACACTAACATATTTTGAACAAGGTCTCAACATTATGATTATCAAGAATGACAAAGAGAGGAAGAAGAACACGACCATGAACTAAACATACCCGAGTAGAATTCACCTGAGCTAAACATCCCAGAGCAAAACATACCATTCCACACACCATTTCAGCTGAGAACTAATGCAAGGGAAGAACTCTTCCCTCAGCAAACAAATGCACCCTTGATTGCTCTTACATAGCAAATGCAAATATTGTAAAGACAAATGCAAGACATGCAACAAGGGACAATAGTACGGTATTCATGAAATGAAATTTGTCCTTATCCATTTGATAGACGATTTAACATGGTGCCTTTTCCTCCAAACTCAAACATTCCCAAATTTGACAAATATGATGGGAAAAGCGACCCGTGTGATCATGTTCAGGAATTTTGTACCATGAGTCTTGAATTCACTCATGATGATACCTATTTGATGAGGTTATTCCCAAGAAGCTTGGGAGGGAAAACAATGGAATGCTTATCCAAAATCACACCTCCCATCAGATCCTTCGATGAACTTGTCAACAAATTCATCACTCAATATTCTTATAACATTCAACATGCTATTACTATGCTAGATGTTTGTAATACCAAGCAGAAAAACAATGAAACATTTATGGTATTCCTTCAATGTTGGTGATGTATGGTTTCGAGATATCCTCGTGATGTGCCCAAAAAGGAAAAGATGGAAATTTTCATTGACAACTTGAATAGCGAGATGAGTTACCTACTCAAACTCCAATGCATACCATCTTTTGCCAAATTGATCGAGAATGGCATCCAAGTAGAAGAAGCATGTGTCAAGAAAGGAACATTGAAATTCTTCAAAGAAGGAACAAGTTCATCCAATTACAACAATCAAAATAGCAGCAACTTAGACAAATCCAGAATCTAGACCAGAAACAAAAACAATGGAAATGAAGGAAGCAATGAATCAAATGATCCAAAATCAAAGCAACCCATGCTCACGTTATCAGGTAAACCCCAAGCTATGAAAAATGCCAAAGATGCTAACCCAGACACTAATACTTATACACCAAATACCAATCACAATCAACTCAACACAAACAACTCCAACCATGCCCAAAACAATAACACCAATCGGGGACCTAATCCAAACTCACGGGGTAATGCGAACAACTTTCTGAAATGCATTTACACACCACTGGGGCAATTGCTAGAGTCGGCATTCAGAGAACTCTTAGCAAACAAAATTATCTCTTTACCAGCAATCAGTAACTTTGAACCACAAATCAAACCACCTTGGTGGAATGACTCACACTTTTGTGATTTTCATCACAACAAAGGTCATCAAACCAATGATTGCATGAGGCTGAAAAACATTGTCCAGGACATGATTGATAGTCGATGGTCTCAAAACAAATGGTGGCCATGGAGCCTTCAAGAATCCTCTTCCAAACTACAACAAGGATGGAGCTTCAACTTCAAACGATACATGTGGAGCTCATATCAATCACATATACAATAACACCATCAATCATATATCAGTTGAGGACAATCAAGTCAATGTTATCACAATCAAAGACAAGCGTAAACATGAATCTATTAACGTAACAACCAAGGCTCAAAAATATATCTTGAAAGGACATATGTCAACAATAAACACCATACCCAAAATTCAATATGATCTAGTTAGTCAATTGTGCAAAACTCCTACTCAAATATCTATACTAGAGTTGCTAAAACTTTCACCAAAACACAAAGACATATTAGAACAAGCATTATTAGAAACAAATGTACCTCAGGATCTAGATGTTGACAAATTCTAATCCATGGTGGCTCATATGACATGGCCTCATAACCTCACTTTTTCTGAGCATGATAATATCTCATTGAGCCATCCACACAATACTCCACTCCAGATTGAAGTCTTGGTCTACAAGCATCGAGTCAAAATAGTAATAATAGATGGAGGAGTTGGACTCAATATCTGTACCTTGAAACTTGTCTGTGCATTAGGCTTCTCTGAGGAGTCTATTGATCCACGCAAAAAGATCACTATCAAAGCATATGATGATGAAGAAAGATCATCTAAAGGAACAGTAATGTTGCCAATTCAAGTAGGACCAGTACAAAGGGATACTATGTGCTAAGTCTTAGACATAGACCTCACATATAATATTTTATTGGGCCAACCTTGGATACATGAAATGCAAGCAGTACCTTCTACTTATCATAAATGTGTTAAGTTTCCCTACAATGGACAAGAAGTTTCCATATCAGCAGATCATAATCCATTTCAACATTGTAATTCTATGGGGGCAGCCCAAGACAGCTCCATTCCACATAATAGAGAAAAACAAAGTTACTTGACAATAGATCCTCTGCAGGAAAGACCCAAATCTCTATCCATCGATTTCAAACAAAAGATGAAAATAAAGAACAAGGTATGGGAGAGTACTCTTTGGAACCCTTGTGTTTAACTAACCTACCAGCATCACCTAAATCTCATGGGTTACCTTCAGAATCAACACATCAAGCAACACAGCCCATCACCAAATTTGATGGCAAATTTATCCAACTAAGCACTCTAGCACATGAATCAGAAGAAAAAGACATCCTTAGTTGGCTATACAAGGATGAGGAAGAAGTCAGAGCAACCACTATAGAAGTCGCTATACCAACACAACTATATGGTAAAGGCTATCTACTCATGCAATAAATGGGATACAATGGCAAAGGCCCTATTGACAAACATAAGGAAGGCATCACAGAACCCTTAGATCCTCCTTCACAATTTTGTAAAGACAAAAGGGGATTGGGCTATGAACACACCATACCACCAAGGAAGAAACCAAGCAAATATCAAAAACCATAGTGGAAGGCAAAGAAGAAATACAAGGAGGACTCATGGCAGGAAGCACTATTTGAATCAACAGAGACAATACGTAGGGAACATGAATACCAAGAAAAAAGGTAAAATCAAGAGAAACCAGTCCTTCAAACAACAAAAACACCTTGTGTAGAGGTACGTCATATCCAAGAACCTATTTTCGATGAAGAAGAATCACCTCCTGACAACATCATTCCTCCCCAAGAAGAAATAGTCTATAAATAGATGCAAAGAATAGAAGCAGGATCTGACATAGAATCAGAGAAAACTAGGAGACTAGTATCAATTATCAAAGATCTCTTTTCACCATACAACATACATGTTCATAGCACTAAAAGAATCTGGGATAATACCTCTGAGACTGATTCAAATGAATATGAATGGGGTAGCTGTTCAAATGCTACTGAAGATGCTGCTGAAAATACTAGGCATATATCCCTTTCTCAAGAAGCACATAGCACAGAGCTTAGACTACTTGAATTTGGTCCATAGAATATCTATGATGCTAAGGAAAATGAGCAGCGACATTACGAGCAAGTCTACAAGGAAGATGATACCATCAACGACTTTGATGAAACCCTTAATTTCTTTAACAACCCAGCCAATCACGAGGATACCTCTGTCCTAACCCTTACAACAGCAGAACTTGATCCACCTAACGACTCCTTACCACTTGTCTTTCCTGACCTCATAGATTAGGATGAGCCTCAAAACTCATGATATACCAATTTCCCAAATGATGAATCCATTATCCATTACTTGTGTACTATTAACCTGGAAACAAACTCTACCAGTGAACAAAATAAGGATGTCTACAATCAAGAGGGTGCCAAGTCTCTCAGTTGAAAAAATGAATAAAATAAAAGATCTACTATTGAAAACCAGTCAATGTCAGCTCTAGATCACAAAAAAGTAAAAATAAAGGATGCATTTGAGGGTGAAAACCTTTTCAAGGTGCCCAACGATGGGAAACTTGACACTCTTCCTGAGCATTATCACAAGCAATCACCCATATTGATTGAGCCTACTCAATCATTCAACATTGGTATGACATAAGCAACCAAAAATATACATCTAGTAGAATCTCTTATAGAAGAAGAAAAACCAAAGTTTATCAAATTCTTCAAAGAAAAGAAAATAAATTTTGCTTGGTCATATGTAGATATGCCTGGGATTGATCCATAATTAATCATGCATCACTTGTCTATTGCTCCAGGAGCTAAGCAAGTTAAGCAAAAATTGAGAAAAATGAATCCACATGTAGCACTCATGGTCAAAGCTAAGCTGAAGAAACTTTTAGACGTCAGATTTATTCGACCTATCGACTATGTTGAGTGGATTTCAAACATTGTGCCAGTTTCTAAACTAGATGGCAGTATCAGGATATGCACAAATTTTAGAGATGTCAACAACGCCTATCCAAAGGACAACTTTCCTTTGCCAAGTATTGACATAATTGTAGACCTTGCAGCAAGCCACGCGATGTTATCACTCATGGATGGTTTCTCTGGATATAACCAAATCAAGATAGCTCTAGAGGATCAAGATATAACAACATTCACCTATCCTTGGGGAATGTATTGTTGGAATGCAATGCCTTTTGGCTTGAAGAATGTTGGGGCAACTTATCAAAGAGAAATGACAACAATCTTTCATGACATGATGCATACCTTCATGGAAGACTATGTGGATGATTTACTAGCTAAATCCTTCACCAGAGCAAAACATCTAAGCATCTTAGAAAAGATTTTTGATAGATTGGATAAATTCCAAGTCAGGCTCAACCCTAAGAAGTGTGTCTTTGGGGTTACCTTAGGCAAGTTACTAGGCTACATGGTTTCAGCTAAGGGTATTGAAGTGGATCCAGCAAAGGTACAAGCTATCATGGAAATGCCACCACCTAAGAATATCAGCCAACTCAGATCTCTACAAGGACGACTCTAGTCAATCAGGCGGTTCATCGCCCAACTAGTAGATAAAAGTCTACCATTCAATCATCTACTACATAAGAATGTACCATTCAGATGGGAATCCAAATGTGTAGAATCCTTCTACCAAATCAAGCAATATCTAATGAACCCACCAGTTTTGGTACCACCCATAGCGGGAAAGCCTCTCATTCTCTACATTTCAACAACTGACATATCATTAGGGGTGTTGTTATCAACAAGGAAAGGAATGACCTATCTATTACATCAGTAGGACATTAAATGGCTATGAGCTAAATTATACATTTATTGAGAAGGCCTGCTTAGCTATGGTCTTTGCCTCTCAAAATTTCTGACATTACATGCTAGCTCACACAATCAAGCTAGTAGCAAAAATTGATCTTCTCAAATATCTACTTAGCAAAGCATCTCTCACAAGCAGATTGGCTAAATGGGTGATGATTCTCAATGAGTTTGATATCCACTACACAAAGCGTCGATCTATCAAAGGATAAGTAATTATAGATTAGCTAGCTGAAGCACCGCTACCTGATAAACAACCAATGGAGATCGAATTTCCAGATAGGGATGTCCTTACTATTTCCACCAAGCAATGGACCCTATACTTTGATGGTTCTTACACTCAACACAGCTCTGGTGTCGGCATCTTGTTCTTCACTCCTAAAGGACACACCATACCAAGATCATATAGAATCATGTTTCCATGCATAAATAACATCGTTGAGTATGAAGCATTGGTCACAGGCATCAAAATGGTTGTAGAATGGAGAATTACGAAACTCAAAGTCTATGGAGATTCACAATTGGTTATAAATCATATCAATGATGACTATTAGATGAAAGATGACAAGTTGCTACCCTACATAAGAATGGTGGATGACTTCAAATAGTATTTTGTACACATCACCTTTGAGCAAATACCAAGGTTTGACAATAGAGTAGTCGATGCAATGGCTACTATCGCTTCGCTGCTACAAATTCTAGAGAAATAGGATCGTTATGAATTCCTGGTAGAGCAACTATTTTCCCCATCTTATGACAATTCTGCATCCCAAGTCATCTATGCCTTAACTAGTTCAAACTCCCCCTTATATGGAACGATATATGAATATCTTTAAACCAATACCCTACCCATTGACCTATCTCGGAACCAAAAATGCAACTTTATCCAACAAGCTGCCCGTTATACCCTAACTACTGATGCTCTTTGTCATCAAGGTCTAGATGGTACTCTTCTTCATTGCCTTGATCGTAATGAATCTGACTCTGCTTTACACGAGCTTCACAAAGGTATATGTAGCACACATTCAAGTAGTCCTACTCTTGCTAAAAAACTTCTAAGAATGAGATATTATTGGTCGACAATGGAAAAAGACTCATATGAATTTGCAAAGAAATGTCCTAAATGCCAAATCCATGGCAATCTTATACACGCACCAGCATAGGAACTGTAGCCATTCAAAAATATCCTAGCCTTTCTGTCGGTGGGGCTTGGACTTAGTAGGGAAAATACATCCTTCATCTTCAAATGGACACAAGTTCATTATAAGTGCAACGAAATACTTTATCAAATGGATTGAAGTAGTCCCCATGACCATAATGATGGGAAAACAAATTGCCTCTTTTATCCTTAATAATTTGATCTGCAAATATGGCATTCCAAGTTCCATCATCACAGATAATGGACAACCTTTCAAAAACCAAGATGTATGAGAACTATGTGAAAAATTCAAAATCCAACATCATTTCTCTACACCTCACTACCCACAAGGGAATGGTCAAGCAGAAGCATCCAACAAAACAATATTGAAAATTCTAAAGAAAACAGTGAATGATGCAAGCAAAGATTGGCATGTACAACTCAATCTAGCACTTTGGGCAAACAAAACTAGCATCTGCACACCTACGGGAGCTACACCATATTCATTGGTATATGGGTCAGAAGCAATTTTACCCCTGGAGGTAGAAATTCCATCTCTCAGAGTCTCTTTGAAAGGCTTAATCCTAGATGAAGAGTATCGAGTTAACCGGCTGCAAGAACTCAAACTTCTAGATGAAAGATGACAACATGCCTACACTCATCTCAAAGCATATTAGCAACGCATGTGTAGGGGCTGCAACCATAATGTCATCCCTAGAATCTTCAAAATAGGTGATCTAGTACTTAAAGAAAATCCCAGGAATCAATAGGATCGGGAAAAGAAAGGGAAATTTGAACCTAACTAGTTAGGTCCCTATGTCATTATATCAACCTATGGATCATGTGCCTATCAACTAACAACTTCAGAAGGTGAGGTGCTCAATGAACCAACCAATAGCATCCATTTGAAGAAATACTACACTTAAGAAGTGTAATACACGGATAAAGTGAAAAATACAAAAAAAAAAAAAAAAAATCAAAGAAACAAAAGAAAAAGATACAATAAAAAAATAAATGGTGAAAACCTGGCAAATAGGAGCTATTGTCAGAGGATAGCTCCTCTATCTATCTTTATTCTTGAGCCTATTATATATCCATAAATCCAAGTACTAATGGCCATTGCCCAACACTTTATCAAAACTATGCATTATCCAGGACATACATAGCATAGTCACTGTCCTTGTTTGTCACAAATCATTTCATCATATCCCACCATGGCTTGGTAATCATTGTATATATCCATGTTAGATAGTACATTTAGCTAGGGGCAACATTGATCTACATCCTATCCTATCAACATATCAAGCAATTGCAGTAAACCAAGAAAATCATATTAAGGCCAACATTCAACAAAACACGAAGCAAATCAAACACAACTACACTTAATGGATTCACAACACATGATGGATGATTTTTTGAAGTAACAAATTTTTGCATCTTGCGTGAAGTTTTGACTATTTTTGCACTTGAACTCTTTTTGAACCTTTGGATCCTCTACATTTTCTCAACGATGCATCGAGCTATAGAAAGTAATGGGGACTCCAGTATCTTTTTAGTCTTCTATCTATAAGGCGATCACTTGTACTGTGCAAAGACTTGTCTTGAGATGTGATTCAAAGCATATCACTGAAGACATGATTCCACTTTGCGCATACAAATGGTTTAATCTTGTCTATTTATATGCAAGCAACACTCTGGTCATCCTCGTTCAATTATACCTTGATGCTTGTGCCATCTTGCAAAATAAAAAATCATGTAAATTTTTCTCAGGTCATTATGGTTCAATTATACCATTATGCTTGTATAAATTTTCAACATATCCCAACAAATCAATGCTCAATGATGATACCTACAAAAGAAAGCAAAAATAAGTGACTATATCGGGATGACCAATGCAGAACGAGGATGCTCGAAATAGTTGCATATAACTTTACAATAGTTGCATATCATTTTACAATAGTTGAATATCATTTTACAATTAGTTTCACATCATTATTATTATCATACATCTCATTTTCAAGATACATCTCACATTATTATCATATCATGGATCTCATTTTCAAGATACATCTCACATCATTATTATCATACATCTCATTTTCAAGATACATCTCATAAATCAACATCAAAAATCATACATTCACATCATAATCAACAACATTTATCTAAGCATTGCATCATCATTATAGAAACATCAACATCATATAAACAACATCATCCATAAACACATCACATGAGAATCAAATAAACTGGTGTCGTATATATATATATATATCTCAAAAATGATCAAAATGTACAAAATATGTCATGTCTGTGCCCAATACAACAAAAATGATCAAAATACAATAGAGACAACGTCTCTTAGGTATGACTATCTCCCGATGGTGATGGTCTCACAGCAGATGTCCCCGCACTTGGATCTCCAGGAGGATCCCGTCAAGGTGGCCCACTCACACCCCTGCTCTTTGTCCCTGACTGACTCCGCAATGACCGACTAACAATGAAGTTGGAAGCTGTATGCTCTCTAGGCATTAGGTCCTCATACAACCATCTATAGTACTCCATCACCATGGTCATGTGTCGTATCTCCCTTAGTGTGTCTCACATCGGGGCACCTGCTGTCGCTCTTTGCAGTCTCTCTGCAAGCTCCTCTACTTGACCCTGCCGCTCTCTCTCAGTATCCCACTCTACGGTCAGTTGTGTAATCTATCATTCCTGTGCCAATAATTGTGCCTGCAGCTACTGCACTATCAACTATAAGGACCTAATCTGAGAGTCCTCTCGATGAGTCAAAATCTGAATCTGGAGGGGTACCTGGGAGGAGGCACTCCCTATCCTTCCCCTTGTCCTTAGTGTTGGTGGGGGTAACACATCAGTCCTCCTCCTCTGAGCTGACCATCTCAACTCATCAGTCCCTCCCACCGCCATTATCACCTCTCCTACTCTCCCCTCACCCCCCGCTCCAATCACCAAACCTCCTCTCCCCATACCCACCATAGCTCATCGTACTACTCTCTCCACCTAAATCCCTCTGTCCCCACCATCTCCACCTCTATCTCCTCTCCTCCCTCGATCTCCTCTCCCTCTCTCACCTCATCATCCTTAGCCACTTCCTCTACCTCCTCCATCATCTCTCCCATCATCAAATCCACCATCTCCACCTCCCTCATCCTCATCATCATCAAAAGCAAGAAACATCTCCACTGGATCTAATATCTTGGCCACTGCATGAGCCGCAAACAATCTAGCAAACTCATCCGTCATACTCGCATCCAATATCTCAGGGACATAGTCCCATATCTGACTAGCTGACTGAATGAACTCCTCTACCGTCGTCACGCTATCAATAGTAGGGCCCCAATCTAGCACATCCTACCTCCGTTGAGCATACAAACATGTTCCCTATAGTATACCCTACTGTTGTCCATACTGCTGCAAAACTCGGCTAGCTAGGAATCTCTCAATCATAAAGGGCATCTACCTTATCAGAAATTGGGACATGAAGACATAAGTCATCTCCATCCCATCCTCTACCCAAACCTCACAACTTGTATATGGTCGCTAGATGATCGTATCAATATCATCCAAAACTCTCCTCTAGTGCTCTTGTTTGTCCAGCTTACGTTGGACAACTATCCCTCGATATCCATATGCATAAGCACACCCAACAAGCCTATCTCTGTCTGCCAGTGGCCTCGCTGCGGGAATATGCTCCCATGCCCATACCTATAGCACTCCAGCTGATAAACTGCCATAACCCAAGTACACCATCTGATGCAAATCCCTGTATAAATGACCCAGCATAGCTGACCCCCATGTAAATCAGCAACCCTGTGTCACCATGTCCTCTAGGACCAACCCCCATCCTATAGCCAGTCCCTTTGACCTCTGGTTGGGACATAAGAAACCACCTATAAAACCTGCCAACACTGATGGTAGGGGAGCGTAACCAAATCTAGGAACTTCTACCAGGGGATCTCATATCCACAAACTGTATCATCTTGAAAAATCTATCACAATGCCTTTGTCCCACCCTCCTTAGTCTACTCATAGGGTAATAATGCACCTATAAAAGGAATCCATAGAATCCGATAGCAATCCTTAGGCGTCACTGTGATCTTGACTATCACCAAATGAAAGGTGTTCATATCACTGTGCCACCTCTCAGCCAAAGGTGTCAGTAAACCCCAGTTCAGGATAAACTGAGGCATCTCTAATAAAGAGGACATGCCACACCTCCCAATGATATCCCTATCAGCCTGTGTCAATCATTGTATCAATGACCATGGTCTCAAAAATCGCTCTCACAACTGAACCACTCCAAGATGCTCCTATCACAATGAAAAAACAAGTCCAATATCAGTTTCCTCATCACAACAATTCGTATCAAAATAAAAATTCATATCAACTTGAAACTTTGAAAATCTAATCAAGTTCCACACCATATCAAATCCATTTCAATATCAAACCATATCAACTTGTAACACAATTCAAGTTTCACAAACATATCAACTTGTAACATAACTCAAGTTTCATAATCAAAATAACTTGTAAAACAACTCAAGTTTCACATTCATATCAACTTGTAACACAACTCAAGTTCCACAAACATATCAGCTTGTTAAACAACTCAAGCTCCACATATATCAACTTGAAACAATGCAAATAAAAAACATCCATATCAAAATCCACCCCATATCAAATCAACATCAAATCCAAAAAACAAATTGAAACGTTGCAAATTAAATCAAGTTATATCAGAACTCTTATTGGACAACTTATCAAAACAAAGACAACAAACATGCAGACTGACTATTTGCACCCATCCCGACAAAACTGGTATCACCCGACCAAATTTTCTCCATCCAAAATCCCACTTTTCCAAAATTTTTCCCCTATGCGCTCAACAATCTTGTCTCTATGCTAAACTTCTTACCACATGCTACCCTATCCTCTCTAAGCGCTACCCAATCGACCCTATGTGCTAGCCAGCACCTATGTGCTACCCTTTCCTCCCAAAGTGCCAACTAACCTAACCCACATGCTAAACTACCCTATGCACTATCCTACTTGATTGTTGTGCTATGACCCTTCCTCGTTGTTCTGGGTCATACCTATGTGCTACCTAGACCTACCCATGCGACCCCCTACCAACCATATGCACTAGGTATTCCCTATGCGCTACCCTTTCTACCCTACGTGCTTCCCTATGATCCCAGTGCGCTAATCTAACCCTAAACTGCCTATGCGCTACCCTAAACTATCGATACGCTACCCTACACTTTTTGGATGCTACCCTACTTTGAACCCTATGTGCTATGCAACCTATCATATGTCCTATGTTTTGACCCAGACGCACTAACCCGACAAATCTGCATGACAAAATTAAAAACATGATCAAAACTAACAAAATAAAAATAAAAAAGTGGCTAAAAATGATGACTTACTGGTGGTCCATACGTGGCGGGCCTCTGATGCCTCCAAATGTGCTTGAATCGATGAATAGAGAAGGGAATAGACATCTTGTCTTCTCTCCAAATGTCACTCTCTCCAAGGTCAACAAGCACAAATGAGACAAAATAATGGACTTTTCCTCTTTTATAGGGTAAATTGAAATTAGGGTTTGGAACTGGGGCATGTATTTGCTCGTGGTCTCCGTCTAACCCTAACAAACATCATTATCGGGAGATGAATCAACTTTTCACATTCAACATAGCTAAAATTTTAAAATGCTAAGCGAATTATCAACTCAAACCAAAATTTCAAAATTTTTGATTCGTCTCTCGAGGGAGCATTATCCACATCATTTATCAAATCTGGGGCACAACATGAACATAATGACATGAAAATCTTGATACAACATCACACTGATCATAATCAAATTTTGACGACACATTATTTTCTTTCAATCAACATGTGCACACACGTCACTTCAAAGAGGGGAAAAATGTAGACCTATAAAAATGACCATATCCCTAAATGAATATTTTGTGTTCATTCCTCTATTTAGTTAAATCTAATTTAATTAAATCACCCACATTCCTCTATTTAATTAAGTAAATTATTGAATTTATTTAGTTAAATTCACTTAAGCCCTTTTATGTCATTTAATTGAATAAATCATTTTATTTAATTAAATCTCTTCTTCTTACCTTTTAATTAAATTTACATTTAATTAATAGTTTACCCCAAAATTGAATAAATCTAATTTATTCAATTTCCCAAATAACAACCACAATTGAAATAAATTAATTTTATTTTAATTAAATTCCCCTCCATCCACTTGTATTTTCCTACATCTCACACTTGCCTCCTAAACCCTCTTCTAGACTTTTCTAATCACTTCTAAATTAACCTAACCCATCTCCTAAATATTGTCACATCCCTAAGCAAGAGGAAGTCACTTCTCAAACCCTCAAAGTCTTTGAAAACCATTAAAGGCTTTATGTCTTCAACAACTTAAACTTTGAAAGTCTTCTAAACCATTAATGGTTAGCTCAACCCTCTTCCATGATTAGAGACTTTCTCTAAACTTAACCCTCATCTAACCCAGGGGTCTCATCAAGCATTCATTGCTTTGACCATGGCTATCTCTTTTACTCTTGCACAAGAGTTTATCCTTTGGGTAAAAGCTTTATCTAATGGATAACCCTAACCTAGCCTTAACCCTTACCCCCTAAGGTAACCATGAGGTCTTCTCAATCATTTAATGTTTCCAACCCCTCCTCTCAACCAATCTTATGTTGATAATTGTCACCATTTCATTGGTGAGAATTGCAAACATGGATTGATAACTTTCAATCCTGACCCTTGATAAGCTCTTTCAATCCTGACCATCCATTGCCCTATTTTCACTATAAATAGAGCTCTCATTCCTCCATTTAAAGGATCCATGCAAGCTTTAGTATCTCATTTATGCTTAGATTTATCAATACATCTAGTCTCTCTTTGCAATAGGAATTAATATAATACAACATTTCAGAATATTTCCTTTATCATTAACTAGTATATCATGTTAGGATAGTATTGCTACTAATCTTGTGATCTTATAATCTAGTTTATTTCATTTATAGAATCATGCATAGCTAGGATGTATTTCATGGTAAAATTAATTTAAAGCATCCCTCGTTCTTGGATTCATCATCCCTAAGCCACTTTGCTTAATGATCTGAGAGAAAGGACATTGGCTTGAGGGACCTTGTGAGATAGAGAACCATGGAACCAACCTTGGGAAGTTGAGTCATTCTTCATGACTCCATAACTTTCACCAAGAAGTCTCGTGGGTGTGTGAGCAAGCCTCTTTGAGACCACATTTTCACTTTTTAAGTTTCTTAGACTCACTTTTCCCGCACACAAGAAGCACTTCTTAAAATTCTAAAATAAGGCAATGATATAGTAACCTTTCTTAATTTCTCCATCTAGTTAAGAGAAATATTTATTCAATGCCACATAATTCCTACATAAAGCTAAAACTTTTATCTTACCAAACCAAATAAAGACACAATGGTATCATTTTGATTACTACATATACAATGCACCAATCCTTGCTTAAATACACATATTTACCTCCCTTTAATTTCATGATACATTTCCTATTTAAATGATGGGATATTCTATTTAATCAATTCTTCCCTTTAAAGAACAAGGATCATGAATGCAATTCTTAAATTTTAGTACTCAATGCCAATTAATTTCATCTAATCTTCCCTTTAATGTATACGAGTCATATTCATCATTCATTATCCAATCCTTCTACTTAATATCAATAACCCCCAAGTATTTGAATCTTTTACCCCAAAGAGAGAAGAGGAAGGAAGGGATATTTCAACACAAATCAATACACGCAAATTTATTCAAACTTAGTTTGAATTTCCTAGTCATGCCAACTACAACTACCACTTTTAAAGGTATGCAATTTCAATTTCCATAAGATCTCCTACCAATACACGTGCAACTAGCAATCCCAAATCCTTTGATAGCTTTGATTTCCTCAAACATTCTTTTATTACATACAAAATCACACATACACCAAAATAATCAATAGTTCTATGGGATAACCATTACATTACCAACTAACTTCCTTACATTTCACATAGGAGATTGAAATAAGAAAAAAGGCATTCCAACTACTTTTATTAAGCACCACATACAATTTCTTCAATTTTTCACATCCTAATTTATACTAAATTATTCCTAAATGCACAATACAAACACTTCATCTTTCTATTCATAGGAAGATCAACATAACAAACTAATTTTATGATCATTGCATTAGTTAAGAGGATACACACATTCTCTTTCTCAATTTGCAACATAATTAAATATGTATAAGGAAAGCAACCCTAATCATTCAAGTAAGCACTAGAAATTTACAGAGCAAGTAAGAACACATAGACACTTCTCTTATTTTGGAGACATGCATATGGAATAAATACACACTTTACTTAAAGTTATGATTCCTAAAAGGAATTAGAGAGAAACACAAGGCATAGATATCTAAGATTCCAAAAATTCCAATAACACTTCTTCTAACACAAATCTCAAAGAGTAACTTTATTCAAAAGAACATAAAAGCACATTCACAAGACTAATGGCAACATCCTTAACCAGATATCCCAACATTGCAACATGGGCTCTGATACCAAATATAATGCCCGCCAAAATACCCCTAAGAAATATAGCTAAATACACACTAATTTAATATATTTTTTATTTAACAATACAACACATAACATCACTTAAGCAATGCAGTGAGCACACAACAACATTTAAGTGTTATGAACATAGAATAATTCACTCAAGATATTCAAACAATTATGCAAATAGGATACAATAAATCATTACTACAAACTCCCTAGAGTATCTCAATGCCATTACTTAATCTACCTACATAAGCAATAAACATTTACTTTCTTCCAGACCAATACCTAATAATCTTATTCATTTTTCAATCATAGGTACAACATAGCAATACCTAACACTCATTATATGCAACCTTCTTAATCTTTCATTTAATATGAGATTTCATCTTTCAACGCATAGCTATTTCCCTTTTCTCTTAGGTTCATTTTATACACCAAATCCAAATGTTTCTTATTACCATTAACCAACTGTAGCGTCCTAAAATTGTGACACTTGCAATTTCGACTGCATTTCGGTCTTCACGATGGCGACGCAACACGCAACCTGAATGGAGACCCCGAAACTTGCTCACGACAACAAAAACTGCATTTTTCAAGCACCCTGGCCTGAACCTCCTTGCACCCTACTGCCCCGGGAGGTGGGACCAGAGTGCCCAGCGCCCTAGTCCCTCAGGACCAGGGCACCCAGTGCCCTAGTCCCCCAGGACCATGGCACCCAGCACCCTGGTCCCTGGGCCTATTTTGGGCCCGGTCTCCTAAGGGGTATCGGGTCTTTTTGTTTGCAATTTGGAAATTATTGTTTCCTGGTCGGCCTAAGGTCGGGAAAATCAGTCTATCAGCCCTAATTGACAAGTATATAAACTACATTTTTCTCTCTCATTTGAAGATAACAGATACATGACGGAAAAGGCGTGGAAACTATATTCAAGCATTCAAGCATTCAAGCATTCCTTCCAAGTCTCCATTCAAGACTAAGTGTTGCATTCAATACAAGGATTCAACCATTGAAGAGGAGATCACATGCTACATACAACAACATACAACATCTAAACCTTCGCACATAAGGATACAAACATCCTTAGAACAAGGTATTAGTACTTGTTTTGCATTACATACATTTACATTTACAGCACTTGCTCATTTCTTGGTTAATTCCAAAACCGGGGTTTGACCTAAAGGCAAACCCCTAATCCCTAACCCCCCATCGTCTTCGCTTTTCTGTGTGTAGGTTGCAGGTACGCGGCTGATATTGAAGATCTGGAATCCTTGTGCAGAGACGAATAGATCCCCCTTTGTTTCGCAGATTTTTCGGAGGACCATGGCACCGGGCACCATCGTCCCGACAACTTTTGCTCAAATTTGTAGGTAAGCACCGTATCGACATTTTACTGTTAATTCCAAGTCCGCAGCTTCATCTTGTATCCCTATCTCAGTTTATAAAGTGAATCTTTATCAGTTTCTATGCATTCCTAGCTCAATTTCCCTTATCAACATTCTTTACAAAAGAGGGTAGCCTTGCTTTCTTAACCCTTGAAACTCATTTAGCATCCAATCTTGCCTTGTGTGGGATTGGATCTTGTGGGTTTCAACCCCTCTTTTGAATGTAAAGTCTATCCCTTAAGTGAAAACCATCAACCCTAGCGAACCTCCCTTCTCTCTCCTCGGAGTTCGAAGAGGGGAGAGCAACTAGGGTTCGATCGCGATTTTCCGCTTTACATTTTGGTGAACCCGATGTGAACATCCTTTCTGATTATTCATGATTAGATCTAAAAATTGATTCCTTGATTACATTTCCATGTTTGATCTTTTGCAAAATTTTAGAGGTTAATTGCATAAAAACCCTAAATTTTCTTTTTAGTAATTGAACTTGTGAAATGCTTAATTGTTAATGCTTGTTTTAGATCTGCCCTTCTATTACAAATTATGAATTCATGTCTATGCTTTAATTTTGAAAATTAAGTGGTTAAGTGTCAAAACCCTAATTTTTGAAACCCTCTTGATTCAACCTTTGTCCGACAATTTCACTGATCAAAACATCTCCAAATCAGCTGTAACTTTGGATTCCGCAATAAAATCACAATATCTTTCATCCCTGAAAATTTGGAAAAAAGTTGCGAGGACCGTGTGCACTCCGAGCGCCATCGTCCCCGACATTTTTTTTGAAATTTCGGGAGCGAGATCTTACTGTATTTTCCTGCTAAAATCCAGAATTTTGGCTGATTTTATCAAATCTAACATTTTCAAAATTACAGTCAAAGTTGGTCTTGTGATTGCTTGGATTAAGGTTCCTAATCATTCAAAAATTGTTGAAATTGAAATTTTGTGTCAAAATTGTGTTCTTACTGTCGTAAATCTGAAAAGTGTGTTCGAAATTTCAGTGCTTTATTCAAATTCTTGCAATTTGTGACTTTTGAAATTAAGTGCTTAATTACAACAACTTTGATTTCCGCTTTCAAAATTGAATTTTGCGTGAAATTGAGTCAACTTTTGAATTTCAAAACTTGCATTGCTTTTGACATTCCCTCTAAAATCATAAAATTCAAAATTTCAGTTTCCCTCTCTTTTTCAAAATTCAAAATTTTGCATTTTTCGACAATCTTGGTAGGGTTCAATTTTGAGATTGCAACTTTAATTTGGCCTATCTACAGATCGTAAAATCACTCAATTTTTTTGGATTAGCTCTAAAATCATCATACCTTTCATCCCTGCAAATTTTGAAAAAAGTTGCAAGGACCGTGTGCACTCTGAGCGCCACGGTCCGGGACATTTTTTCCGAAATTTCGGGAGACTATCGTGATTGCATTTAACAGCTTAAATCTAGAAGATTGGCTGATTTTGCTGAAAATTGCTACCTCTAAATTCAAAATTTCCTCTTCCTTTCTGGTGCATGAGTTTTACAACAATAAGCCCTACTTACACTATTCCCGTTAGATGAAGCCGTAGAATTAAGTCTTTCCGAGGTTTAACTACCGAGGAGATGGAACCTAATTTGAGTAGTCTTTTTAACGAGGTCATGGGTAGTTCCTCTAATCCTCCTAATGATGAAGAAGCTCTCCATGAGGTTTCTGTTGAACAACTTTCGCAATTGGATAACCAATTTGATGATTTTCACCAATGGATGTCTCATGAGTATCCCGATAGTCAAGCTCTTCCTTTAATTGAGGGTCTAAAACATATGCTTCAAAGTGATAAGAATGGAATTGATATTTTGCATGGTATTTCACACATTGTGAATTCGAATGTGATGCCTATGAAGAGTTGTGCCGAATCTTTAGGTTATACACAACCTCCTACACAAGTCAATCATTCTATTCCTTTGACAACTTCTATTGCTAGCATGCCTACCTTTACATCAAACATAATGACTACTTCTATACAAGACATTCCCCCTGTGATCACTATTCATGGGGGCAATCCTCCTTCTTCAATTAACCCTCTTCCTTCATACAATCCAACTTCTTCATTCATTCCTTCAATGAGTGTCCCTATTACATCTCCACCAATGAACAAGACGCAAGGGGGCAATTCATTTAACCATTCCATTCCTCCTTGTAGTGTTCCTCCTGTCCAATCATCTCTTATGATTAACTATCATAGAGTCCCACCACCTTACTCTTTACCTTCTTTCAATAACATAACACCTCCATCTCAATCTAACACATCTAATATGAATTCTTCGACTGAAGCAACCATTAACAATCTTGCACAAACTATCTCTTCTTTACAGCAACAAATTGCCTCTATGAATCAATCTAAGTTTAGTGTGCCCACATTTGATGTTGCGAGCCCACTTTCTCTTGATATTGTTCGAGCTATCCCTCCCAAACATGTTGAAATCCCGCATTTGGAGCTTTATAATGGTAAAGGTGATCCTCTAACACATGTTAAGACTTTTCAAACAATATGTATTGATTTTGCTTATGACCAAAGGTTGCTTGCAAAACTGTTTACTAGAACATTAAGAGACAAAGCCCTACAATGGTATTGCTCATTGCCTTCTTATTCTATTACTTCTTTCGAACAACTTGCAAATGCTTTCATTCAACAATTTCAAAACAATATAAGTCCTAAAGTTACTTTGATTGATTTAATGCATTGTAAACAAGGTGTTAAAGAAAAAGTGACTGATTTCATTGGTAGATATAAGCATTTGTATGCTCAAATTTCTTTTCCAGTGCCTGACAATGATATTCAAAGAATCTTTATTTCTAATTTACAAAAAGATATTCGAGACAAACTTCTGTTTTCTGAGTTTACTTCTTTCCAATAGTTGTGTGCCACTCTTCACAATTATCAACTGACAGTGAGTCAAATGGAACAATCTCATCCTATGGCTCCGAGTGATAAGGGTGATAGTAGTCAACAACCATTTGGGAAGTTTAAACCGAATAGAGATTCCATCAAATTCAATGAAAACATCATCAACAACAATGTGAATGCAGCATCAGGTGTGCCTCCTATTTCTAAATTTTTCAAGAAAGAAAGAAAGTATACTCCTTTGAATGAATCATTGCATGGTATTATGAATAAGTTATTGGAACAAAATGTGCTTACTCTTCCTCCTGTGCGACAAATTGATCCTGCAAAGATTACTTCACCTTATTTTGATAGCAAATCTTTTTGTCACTTTCATCGTCAGCCTGGGCATGATACTGAAAAATGTTTTTCTTTAAAGGGTAAAATTCAAGATTTGATTGATAATAATACTATCTCTATTTCCGGAGTGAATGATCAAGGCAACACATCTGTAGCTCCTCCTAACCAAAATCTTCAGATTTTTACTGATCCATTACCTTCCCATACCTCTAATGCGATTGAGGCTAATGATTCCTCTCTCTCATCTGATGGTCTTGTGTCTATGACTCCGAATGTGATTAACTTTGTAGAGCAGCAAGAAAACCCTAAAGAACCTTCCATCACATTTGATTCTAGTGAAACCATTAGAGCACCTAATGGTCCTTTATACATAGTTGCAAAAGTTAAGAATACACCTTGCCGTGGAGTGCTTATTGATCCTTCGTGCATGGTTAATGTTATTACTGAAGAATTTCTTTTTACTTTGCAATTGAATCAAGTGATCTATGACAAAACAGATGTGATTGTGAAATTATTTGATGCATTTTCTTCTCCTGCGATTGGTTCTATTACATTGCCTATTGAGGTCCATAACAAATCCCTTGATGTGAACTTTGCTATTATCCCTTCATCTGAACAATTTCGTGTGAAGCTTGGCTATCCTTGGCTATCTTCCATGAAAGCTATTGCCTCTCCTATTCACAAGTGTTTGAAATTTCCCCATAATGGTGAAGTTGTTACTGTTAATCATAGTCTCTTTAAACCAGCTGAAAGAACTTCTAGTGTTCCTATTGAATATTTTTGGCCTAAACAATTCCAATCTCTTCCTCCGCGAAGTGATCATCTTTTCAAATCTTATCAAAAGTGGAAAACAGATATGATCCTATCTCTAAGTGAACCTAGAACACCTAAACTTGATATTCCTATCGTTCTTGAGAAGGAAGTTCTTCCTTTGAAAGATAAAACTAATGTCTTTCCTCAAGAAGATTCCCAACCCATCCCCATGGATGTGACTATGTCTATCCTTAATAAAACTTCTAAAAGTAGACCTATACCTCCTCGTCATGATGGACTTGGTCTTCTTCCTAAACCAAAAATTCCTCCTTTATATGGAGCAATTCCTCCTCCTTCCTTCTATAGATAGAAGAGACCTTCTTCTTCTCCTATTATCCAGCCTAAGAGACCACAACCTAAACACCCAAGTGATAGGGATGAGAACATTCCTCCTCCCCAATCTTCTTCACTTCCTACTAAGACTAGACGTAATCGTTCTGCACGTGAACGCCGACGAAAGCGTCGTCTTAGGGCTCAAGCAGCTGCTTCTCAAACTTTACAATCCCCAAAAACACCTTCAACAAGCATTATTCCATTTTCTCCTCAGCGGGACATTGAGCCTAAATCTCCTAAACATAAGATGCATGATGGTCTTGATCCTGTGCGAGTTAAAGATCCTATTTTTATAAATCTTGATGATGATCTAGATGAAAATGTTATTCATGATGAACATGTTACTCCTCTTGCTTCTGATAGTGAATATGAACTTGTTGATGTTGATAACCATTTATCTAATGAATTTTCTAAAGCACTTATCCTAGCTCCTAGACAAGAACAACGTGGCTTGGAACATGAACATAGCCCTTGTTTGGATCTTGTGATAGCTCCATATGCTGTGTTGGATGTTCCTCCTCTAGCGTGTTCCCTGCCTTCCTGAAACATTGATCAGCAAGATCGGGGGGTAGATGACGTGCTAGACTAGTTACATTAGCATAGCAGATTCTCTCCCCCTTTATTTTGTTACTTCTTCTATATGTTATTCTCATTATTCTATTTGTCGTCCTTAGTGTTGTCTACTTGAGGACGATGCAAAGCATTGAGATCTCTTTTGGTCTCTCTCATGTTGATTCAAAAGACACATGTGTTCCCTTCTTCTAGGTGACCTTCCTTGATTGGGGAATGAAGAACAATTATGCATACATACATATGATATATATACATGACTTATCATACAGCATACTGACCCCGAGGAAAGTGAAGTCACCTTGTGCTTTGTGTTTTGTGCCTATTATCCTTGGGTTTATCTCACACTTGGGGGCTAAATCTTTGTGATAACATGCTCCTTTTCTTTCTCATCTCTTATGTGTATCACTACATTAAAACAATCACCCCCGTTGAGGCATGTGCGATCGCTTTAACATAGGGGGGCATACACCCTGTCTATTTCTTAAAGATACTTGAAAATTTCTTGGCGAACTTAGCTTTGCCTTGAAAATTTTTGGTATTTCTCTTGCATGACTCATAGTGAGGGAACCTTACTACCGACAGTCATGGTTCTCCCTCGTGATCTTCCCTTTTACTTTGTCAATCGAAGTCGTAAGATCCTTAGTCCACTGGGGGCTTGGTGTATCTTGCCTCCTTGACGTGGTGAAAGTCTTTCAATGTTGTTTCCTTGTACTTTACCGGAAGTATGAGCATACATACTCCCGCTAAAGTGGGGGCTAAATGTAGCGTCCTAAAATTGCGACACTTGCAATTTCGACTGGATTTCGGCCTTCACGATGGCGACGCAACACGCAACCTGAATGGAGACCCCGAAACTTGCTCACGACAACAAAAACTGCATTTTTCAAGCACCCTGGCCTGAACCTCCTTGCACCCTACTGCCCCGGGAGGTGGGACCAGAGCGCCCAGCGCCCTGGTCCCCCAGGACCATGGCACCCAGCGCCCTGGTCCCTGGGCCTATTTTGGGCCCGGTCTCCTAAGGGGTATCGGGTCTTTTTGTTTGCAATTTGGAAATTATTGTTTCCTGGTCGGCCTAAGGTCGGGAAAATCAGTCTATCAGCCCTAATTGACAAGTATATAAACTACATTTTTCTCTCTCATTTGAAGATAACAGATACATGACGGAAAAGGCGTGGAAACTATATTCAAGCATTCAAGCATTCAAGCATTCCTTCCAAGTCTCCATTCAAGACTAAGTGTTGCATTCAATACAAGGATTCAACCATTGAAGAGGAGATCACATGCTACATACAACAACATACAACATCTAAACCTTCGCACATAAGGATACAAACATCCTTAGAACAAGGTATTAGTACTTGTTTTGCATTACATACATTTACATTTACAGCACTTGCTCATTTCTTGGTTAATTCCAAAACCGGGGTTTGACCTAAAGGCAAACCCCTAATCCCTAACCCCCCATCATCTTCGCTTTTCTGTGTGTAGGTTGCAGGTACGTGGCTGAAATTGAAGATCTGGAATCCTTGTGCAGAGACGAACAGATCCCCCTTTGTTTCGCGGATTTTTCGGAGGGCCGTGGCGCCGGGCGCCATCGTCCCGACAACTTTTGCTCAAATTTGCAGGACAGCGCCATATCAACATTTTACTACTAATTCCAGGTCCGCAGCTTCATCCTGTATCCCTATTTCAGTTTATAAAGCGAATCTTTATCACTTTCTATGCATTCCTAGCTCAATTTCCCTTATCAACATTCTTTACAAAAGAGGGTAGCCTTGCTTTCTTAACCCTTGAAACTCATTTAGCATCCAATCTTGCCTTGTGTGGGATTGGATCTTGTGGGTTTCAACCCCTCTTTTGAATGTAAAGTCTATCCCTTAAGTGAAAACCATCAACCCTAGCGAACCTCCCTTCTCTCTCCTCGGAGTTCGAAGAGGGGAGAGCAACTAGGGTTCGATCGCGATTTTCTGCTTTACATTTTGGTGAACCCGACGTGAACATCCTTTCTGATTATTCATGATTAGATCTGAAAATTGATTCCTTGATTACATTTCCATGTTTGATCTTTTGCAAAATTTTAGAGGTTAATTGCATAAAAACCCTAAATTTTCTTTTTAGTAATTGAACTTGTGAAATGCTTAATTGTTAATGCTTGTTTCAGATCTGCCCTTCTATTACAAATTATGAATTCATGTCTGTGCTTTAATTTTGAAAATTAAGTGGTTAAGTGTCAAAACCCTAATTTTTGAAACCCTCTTGATTCAACCTTTGTCCGACAATTTCACTGATCAAAACATCTCCAAATCAGCTGTAACTTTGGATTCCGCAATAAAATCACAATATCTTTCATCCCTGAAAATTTGGAAAAAAGTTGCGAGGACCGTGTGCACTCCGAGTGCCATCGTCCCCGACATTTTTTCTGAAATTTCGGGAGCGAGATCTTAGAGTCAAAGTTGGTCTTGTGATTGCTTGGATTAAGGTTCCTAATCATGATTCCAAAAGCACATAATTCAATAATCACAAAGTCTTCCTAAACATTTAATCCATAGCCCATTCAATTCTCATTAAATCTCATACACTCTATCAATTAATCAACAATCATTTTAGTGCAAATCAAGTAACTATGCAAATTCATCTCAACACAAACTAAGATATGATATCCTAATTCCATAACAACTAATAGCATCCACCAAATGGAGATATAATCTTAAAACATAACACATGATACATTCTAATCCTTTCCTAAAAGACAAGCATTCATTTTACCGCATGCCCATACATCTACTAGTAATTTCCATTAATAAGATTAGTAATTCATTCATTAAGCTCATCCATAAAATATTTTCATAAGGAACATTCAATTACATTCCAAGCATTATAAGATTTCAATCCAATCATTAGATCACTGTCTACTAAGTATGATACTATAATTTCAAAATATTTAATCATCAAACATAAACATGTCCTAAGATATCTTCCAATATTACTCATACTCATACATCCTACCAAGATATAATATTTCTTCTACTCAAATAATTAGTTAAAGGTATCATTTCAAGGCATCATTGAGTTCCGAACCACAATACTTATCCACATCTCATGCATCCAATTCATTTAATATAAATGCATTACAATACAACTCAAGTTTCATCATTACAATCATATACCATAACCAAAAGCAATCACTATAACTAGAATAACATAATCATTTCTCTTAAGCATGATTTCTTTTGCAACCATTACATAATAATTTCATTACATAAATCACATCATCATTTGCATTCTTGTTGCAATTATTATCCATGAGCTATGTGAAGAAGCATCCTCATCCATGCAAGAAGAATCCAAAGATAGGAACATCCCAAAGGTTTAAAAGCACCAACCACCCGACCATGTGGAACCAAAGGAACCACCCCCCGTGCTAGGAGATGACACAAGGTCCCAACACACACTCTACATCTAGGCTGACACTCAAAACCATAGGCAATTAAATAAATAAATAAACAATTAAATACCAATGAAAGGTCAAATCACAAATAAATATAAAACCACAACATAAGCTAACCAATAAATATTAAATAAATATTGAATCATCATTAAAATAAATAAACATTTAAATACCAAATAATTAAATACCCAAAAAGGCAAGAATTCAATATTATAAATTAAATATTAGATAATCAAATAATCAAATTGCTATTAATCAAAATAAATAGAGTAAACATTATTAACTATTTAATCTCGTATCAATAAGAAAATAATCAATCTCGACATAATAGAATTAACCAACCAATACTAACATACTCACAACATGGAAGAAACCAAGCCTACTAATTGACATGGCAAATTGTGCCAAGACACTGACGACTCACAGTGAACAACTTAGACCTAGAGTATGTGAGGGGAACCTGTGTCAACTCCAAACCACATACCATTGGGATTTAAAGAAACGCTCAAACCTATGGATCCAAGTGGAGTCGGTGCCTTGTACCAATTGTGGGCAACAACAATGAAGGAAAACTGAGAGGAGGGGTTCATCGATTTTCACCAAACTTAAACAATTTATGCAAAACTCAAATCTAATCATCAACAACAAGAATAAAGATAAGCACCACAACAACTTATATAGCACATAGATTTTGACTTGGAAAACCTAGTTAGGGGAAAAACCATGGTGGGAACCTATGCACAATAAGATGATACTCTACAGTAGTATGTGAAAATATTACAATGATGAATGCACATGCATTCAAGCACACTTTCCTAGAGCTCACTGCTCAAAATGATAAAGGTCTACAATCCAGGGAAGGCCCACTGCCTTACAAAGATTAGACACCAATCTGGTTTACATGAACTGAAAGAATAGCATCTCCAAATGCTTGATCATAGTTCTGATTAAGCATATTTGTCTACTCTGCAACACTTCTCTGCTCTTCACTTCACACTACTGAAAGATCAATTCGCTTGCTCATACATACAATACTCTCTAATATTGTAGACACAACACAAACATCCAACTTACATGAATATTACACTTATTTATACATATCATCAACCTTGACCTCAAGTTCCACTCAACACATAATACCTAATTAAAAAATTACATCACATGGTACATAGAGCAATAACCAGACCAATACAATGTTGCAAAGAACATAGCATGGACCTAAATCAAATCCTCGAACACACAACACCACCAAATAATTCACCAAGATCATATAGAACACACTACACCACCGAATATGTCGAATAACATGAAGAACACCATCGGACCAATAAAATCTTCAATAACGCACACAACGATCAATATAGACTAGAAAGACAAATAGGACATGATCAGGAAAGACCCACAAGGACGTTAGATCCATCAACAATAACCACACCAACACAACTTATCAAAATCTTCATCTATCAACATATTAATACTCAACAACACTGAACAACAACGACTAAAATTTAGAAAGATAACTTGCGGAGCACCAAATCACAAACAATCTAAATTGAAGACTATTGCCCCATTTTTGGCATGCCTAAAATTTGGATTTCAAATTGGTCTCAATGTTGAATGAAGATCCAATAGGTGTTTATGCGTAAGCAGTGAGCATGTGACTCAAGGTCATTGTCAGTTAGAATATCAAAAATGGATGATTTGTGAAAATTATCAAGAATTGAGGGGAATCATTTGATAGACATGTTCTAAGCATAATTTTGTGTCATGTGACTAATTTTTACTTGAACTTAGTTCATGGTTTATCATATATTAAACTTTCAAATTTTGATGTCCCTCACCCAAAAATGATTAAAATATATCATCCTAGGTATCGTCATGAGGAATAAATGACTATGCTGGCTCGTTTACCTACCATCAAGGTGTGTTTCAAATTTCAGAGCCTAAATCCATACCGTTTGTAAGATATGGTCGTCTTTCCTAAGTTTGGGCATTAAATTTAAAATGTTTAAATTATTTTTCAAAAGATAATTTAATATTTAAAATTATTTAAATATTGTGGTCATTTGAGGGAAAAAGTTGTCTAAAAATGTCATTTTAATTTCTCCTTTATTCTCCTTCATATTCAATGGTTTATGGAGGTCAAGATCATAGCCTTTGAAAGAAATGGTTAAAGATGCTTTGTTTTCGAGCATTTTTAAGCCATATTCATAACCTCAAAAAGAAAAAGAAAAAAGAAAAAGGTTAAGAATGCTCCAAAATGGAGAATCTCTAACCTTATTTCCGAACCTTGTGTGGACCCGCTTTGTCTAGAAAGGTTAGAAATGCTCCATTTTGGAGCATTCTTAACCTTCTCCATAAGAGTTAACAAGAAAATTTACATATAAAATGCAGTCTCATGGATTTTTGTAAGAAAAGATAAAATGAGTAATAATGCAAATCTACAATGCAAGTTTTGCTACCTTCCATTTCATTCATATAAAGTTGAGATATTTTGAACAAGTCATGGACATTCATCAAAGCTTTAAAAGACATAGGGATTTCATTAGTTGTTGTCGTTGCACTTGCTTCAGGAGAAGTGACTACCAAATCTAAGTCTTTTCCCTACCGTGAGATTTTCTTATAGTATATATATGTTACAATTGGCACATGTAAAATCAACTTCCATGTCATTAATACTTTGATAGGATGATATGCTTGCCATAGATATGGGAGGTTTGATAAAGAGCATCAACACTTGATACTTGTTGAATAGAATACACTGGCAAATCGTGGAAGTATGGAAGGAGCTGATTGTTAAAAGTACAGACCATGCACATGAACTATTTGATGTAATACATACATCATACTTGTTTGATAGAATTCACTAAAGAAATTACATTGTGCAATGTAGATCATACACATTAAAGAAATTATTAATGCAGATTAGCAACTACACTTATTCATGGCACTGTGAACTCATTGATGAGGATACGCTTTTATATATGTGGATGCCCCTTAGAATAGCAAGGTGCCTTCATTCACCTCTCTAAATTTGACCCAGTGGGACCTTTCTAAACTTGTCATTCTCCGAGTAAGAAACAAGGTACCCATCTCAATAGCTTGATTCAAACCCATGAGAAACAATCGGAGGTGGGACAACTAAATATGGAGCTTTCCTTAACAAGAACTCAGAATTGAGGAAGGTATCGATTGCTCGGTAGCTAGGAGACTCTATGAACGGTAGCAAGACCACTTGAGAAAAGAAAATTTCGATGTTCTTAATAGTGAGAGGTGGGAATGAAGGATTGATGGACTTGAATCCTCATGTAAAACCTAATTCCATGATATTTAAGTGGGAATTTTGAATAGGTTATGGACATTCACCAATGCATTAAAGATAAAGAGATTTCGCTAGATGTTGTACTTGCAATTGCTTTGGAAGATGTGGTGCAAGTTGTAATCGTGGAGGCTAGATATTGAAGTTGCAGTTGCTCTGAGGAAAAATAAGTATCATAGCCAATTGCTTGACAATGCATGTAAAGCTGCAAATTATGTAGCATAGCTTAGGTGCAAATTGTTTGACAAAAGGTGCATGATAAATGTAGAAGTTGAGACAAGCGTGAGTAGTGTTTAATAAAGTCTCTAAGCAATGCCATCCCATTAAAGGCAATGATTGTAGGGGAAGCATGAAGTGCATTAAAGATTTTTGAAAGTTTTAGGCTAATGCAATTGACAGATGTATAATCAAATTTCATAACCTCTTCTAGTAGACAACAAAGGAGCTTCAAGCTACACAACGTGTAGGTATAGACCATACATGCAAAATGTTTAATATTGCAGCCTGTTCTTATAATCCAAATCATAATGTGAATGCATAGACAGAGCATGTGAACTATTTTGACATGTGTCATTTTGGTGATGTAAGCTAGTTCCAAGCATACATTTAAATAAGGCTGAGTGAGTGATATTTTTATTTGTCATAATGAAGTATAAGTTTCATAGCCCTGATTATGCACCCATTCTCAAATGCACACTTCCAGATATTGGGGATACTAAATTGGGAAATGTGAGTCTTTCTAATTTTGGGAAATCAATGGAAAGGAAAGACAAGACTTTGACAACTCAAAGGTTACTAGACAGTGGATTAGCACAAGCAAAAGGGTACCCCACATCAGTCCAATATACAAAATTAGTTTTGGAATGCATGAAAGAATTTAATCTGGATACAAAAGAAATTTGGACAACAGAAGGTAATGTGGTCGCTAAACTTGATCCAGTCTCTATTGCCATAATATTCAGATTGCCTTTCAGAGACCAATTCACTGAGGTAGATAGAGAGTATGAAAATAATTACTTTATCAATAATGAAGCCCAGTGTTTGAATAATATAGCCAGAAAATGGTTAGCAAAACCAAGGAAAGGAAAAAAGTAACTTCCTAAAGTAATTCGCAGGTCTCTGTTGATGGAGGATATAACTAATATGGTTATTTTTTTGAACCGAGTCACAGGAAATGATGACTCCAATGACTTGGAAGGGTGGATTTTCTTGTTTATCAATATCATCTGTGAGAGTATACAATTTATTAATTGGGCTGAGATTATTAGTAATAATCTTTGTGATCAACTACTCAAATTGAAGAACAATTATAATTTCTATATGGCATCATACCTCTTTTATGCCATTGTTGGGATGAAGAAATGGCCAAGATTGAATGCTGAAGGCATTTATGATAATGCAACCTAGATTTACAATTATCATCCATAGTTATAGTTGGAGGAAAGCTATCATCACTTTAGGGGAGTTAATTATGCTTTTAGTATGTTGACAATAAGAGAACTGCAGGGCAATATTGGACTCAGAATATCCTCAGAAGCAACAACATTGATTTAGAAATATGGTAGTTACTTTATATAGTTTTTGAAGTTCACGTACATTCCGAAAGGAGGCTATGATGGATACCCTCTCATGTTGCTGAGGTTTGTTGAAGATAAGTTGATCCTCATTGAAGTATGTAGGCATATTGCACAAGTCAACAAAATTTGCCAGAATAAAAGAAAAAGTATTATTTATTTTCCCATTGGACTTGCTTATTATAGTTGCGATAGATACTCAGATGCTCAAAGTATCAAGATGTTTATAGAAAAGATTCACCTGTATCCTTATGATATGAGGTTTCAATTTGATAAAAAAGGGTATGCTACAGGAGAGTTAGAGCTTGGTGTCGAATTTGAACACTTTCCTAATATAGAATATTTTTGGCAAGACTGTGAAGATGATTTTGAGGTGTGAAAAAGGGACTGGATGAGATTTTCTATCAAATAGATAATTGACTATAGAATTGAAATAAATGTGAATGGAATTAAGGATGATGAATCTTATTTGGTTGATGGTTTTTACTTTCAGAGGATTCAACTTCTTCCACTTTCACCCATTAATTGGTCAATTTTAGAAATAAGAAGTATTCAAGAAATATCATCTTATATGGTTTGAAGGACACTTGAATGGGTTAAAGATAAGAGGATTGAGGCTACGACAACTAGACCTTCATATAAAGATAATTCCTCAAAAGATAGAAGTGGAGCATAGGGAAGTTCTTCCATTCTAGCTAATTCGCAAAGATCAAACCCAGTGATGAGTCTACCCCAAAATATATCCAAAGGAGGTGATGAAGGAGAAGATCCAGAAAAAGGGAAGGATCTTACAAAGGCATGTGAAGTTAGCTTTGTCATTAAGAAAAATAGATCACAGACCAAACGAAAGACAATGAATCTTTCCTAGGAGCTTGAAGATGAGAGAGAAAGTATTTCACCTCAACATCCTCCCAATGTTGATAATCAACAAATTCCTTCTGTCTCACAGTCTATCATTATTTCATCACCCCAACATGATTATTTTGCCATTGATGAGGAAGCTGAAATGAATGATATTCATACTAACGTTCAATCTCCACTCTTCCCAAATAACATAACATCTTTAACCTTTGCATGTGTGAATAATCAAGAATCATTTCCATCATCTTCATCATTCTACTTACAACAAATTTTGTAGATTAAGAAGATAATTGTTCAGCAGATAGCTTGTAGTTTTGATGCAGTTGCAAATGTACTTCACAGGACAACCAAACCCAAGAAAACCAAAGTTGCATCCAGATTGGGAATTAATCTGTCATCAGGAAATTTATGTGTTAAGGTAGCCCACACAATTGTTGAAAATGATGTAAGTGAAGCTAATGAGGTAGATTTTAACATGACACTGGTAGATTTAGGTCCTACAACACATGAGGGAGTTGTCCATAATTTTCAAATTTCAGCAGCTATTCTTTTAACAAAGCAAATAAAGATAAAGAAACAAAGGATCAACTTAAGCAGCAAATACAGGTTCTTTCATCCTATATCAAATCTATTACGGATTCTTCAGATACACAATTGGAGTTAGCCTCAACTTCGACATTGGTACACACTGAAGGAATTATTGAAAAGAAGGTGATGCAAGATATACACAAATGCAAGAAATAGAGTAGGATGTTAGAGGAGTGAATTAATCAAATGAAGTCAGAAACATTAAACTTCATTGAGAAGGCCAAGGATGTTTATATGAAACCTAATGCATAGGAATGGGAAATTACAACACAATTGAAGAGCACCAGAGAACAAGAAATGTCTTGGTAGGATACTTTGAAAGGATTTCAAAGGATAGCAAAAATAGATATGAATGTACTCATTGCTGAAAAGTTCCTCTCTCATAAAGAAGAAAATCAATCCAATACATGGTGTAAGAGTATAAGTTGGAAATTGGAGAATATAAAGAAATGCTTGGATGAGTATCAAAAACTCTCAATAGCTTGTGAACAAACAAAAATGAAGGTAATAGAAGATACAATGAATATCATTGGTGATATATCAGTAAAAGAGCAATTTCAACTAATGGACAATCAAGTTCTCTTAAGAAAGTTTCATGACAGAGTCAATACTGAATTAGTAGATGTGAAGGTGTCAGATGCAAATAGAATGAAGAGACTCAGTGTCATTACAGTTGCCTTAGATGCTTGGAACATGCTTTCATACTATCATGATTTGGTTAACATTTAAGATGGCCAAGCTACTGCCAAATTAAAAATGGATAATGTGATTATTCCCAGGTACAAGTTCATGGTAGATGCACTCAAAGCATACAAGTTATTCAAGGCTAAAACACCAATTCAATAGAAACAAATAATCAGCTAGCATGCTCTTCCATGATATCAAAAATTAACACCATGTTTATATCTTTGTATATTCTCCTTTGCATGTTTGTGGTGGAGGATTTTCTTTCCTTCATGTTTTTGTCATTCCAGTCCTTTGCATGTTTTATCTTTCGTCTCACATGCCTCTGACCCAATGAATAGTGCACTAGCCTGCAAAACCAAAGATTTTGGGATCATCCTATGTCATTTGAAGCCCTTGTCCCTAGTCAGAGCTAGCTATTGCCCCATTTTTGGAATGCCTAATATTTGAATTTCAAATCAGTCTCAATGTTGAATGAAGATCCAATAGGTGTTTATGCATAAGCAATGAGCATGTGAATCAAGGTCATTGTCACTCAAAATATAAACAATGGATGAGTTTCAAAAATTACCAATAATCAAGGAGAATCATTTGATAGACATGTTTTAAGCATCATTTTATGTCATGTGACTAATTTTTACCTAAACTTAGTTCATGGTTTATCATATATTAAACTTTCAAATTTTGATGTCCCTCACCAAAAACTGATTAAAATCTCTCATCCTAGGTATCTTTATGAGGAATAAATTATGATGTTGCCTCATTTCCCTACCATCAATGTGTGGTTCAATTTTTAGAGCCTAACTCCCTACCGTTTGGAAGATATGGCCATCTTTCCTAAGTTTGGGCATTAAATTTAAAATATTTAAATTATTTAAATATTGTGGTCATTTGTGGGAAAGAGTTGTCTAAAAATGTCATTTTAATTTCTCCTTTATTCTCCTTCATAGTCGATGGTTTCTGGAGGTCAAGATCATAGTCTTTGAAAAAAATGGTTAAAGATGCTCCATTTTCGAGCACTTTTAAGCCATATTCATAACCTCAAAAAGAAAAAAAAAGAAAAAGGTTAAGAATGCTCCAAAATGGAGCATCTCTAACCTTATTTCCTAACTTTGTGTGGACCCACTTTGTCTAGAAAGGCTAGAAATGCTCCGTTTTGGAGCATTCTTAACCTTCTCCATAAGAGTTAAAAAGAAAATGTACAAATAAAATGCAGTCTCAAGGATTTTTGTAAGCAAAGACAAAATGAGTAATAATGCAAATCTGCAATGCAAGTTTATCTACCTTCCATTTCGTTCATACAAAGTTGAGAGCTTTTGAACAATTCATGGACATTCATCAAATCTTTAAAAGACAAAGGGATTTCATTAGTTGTTGTCATTGCACTCATTTTGGGAGAGGTGACTACCAAATCTAATATTTTTGCCTACCATGAGATTTGCTTATAGTATATATATGCTGCAATTGGCAAATTTAAAATCAACTTCCATGTTGTTAACACTTTGATAGGTTGATATGCACGCTATAGATATGGGAGGTTTGATAAAGAGCATCAACACTTGATACTTGTTGAACAGAATGTACAAGCAAATCGTGGAAGTATGGGAGGAGTTCATTGTTAAAAGTACATACCATGGACGTGAACTGTTTGAATACATCATACTTGTTTGATAGAATGCAGTAAATAAATTACATTATGCAGTGTAGATCATACACATTAAAGAAATTATTAATGTAGATTAGCAACTGCACTTATTCACAGCACTGTGAACTTATTGGAAATAATACGCTTTTATATATGTGGATGCCCCTTAGAATAGTAGGGCACCTTCATTCATCCCTCTAAACCTGACTTAGTGGGACCTTTCTAAAGTTTTCATTCTCTGAGAAGGCAACCGGGTACCCATCTCAATAGCTTGATCTGAACCCATGGGCAACAATCAAAGGTGGGATAGCTAAAGCTAGAGCTTTCCTTAATGGGAACTCAGAATTGAGGAAGGTATAAATTGCTTGGTAGCTGGTACAATGTGTGAACACTAGCGAGAACACTTGAGAAAATAAAAGTTGTATGTTGTTAAGACTAAGAGGTGGGAATGATGGATCGATGAACATGAATCCTCATGTAAAACTGAATTCCATGATATTTAAGTGGGAATTTCGAACAAGTTATGGACATTCACCAATGTATAAAAGATAAAGAGATTTCGCTAGATGTTGTAGTTGCAATTGCTCTGGAAGACATGGTACAAGACGTAATCGTGGAGGTTAGATGTTGAAGTTGTAGCTGCTCTAGAGAAAAATAAGTATCATATCCAATTGCTTGACAAAAAAATATGTGTGTAAAGTTGCAAATTGTGAAGCATAGCTCAGGTGCAAATTGTTTGACAAAAGGTGCATGATAAATGTATAAATTGAGACAAGTCATGAGCAGTGTTTAACAAAGTCTCTAAGAAATATCATCCCATTAAAGGAAATGATTGTAGGGGAAGCATGAAGTATATTCAAGATGTTTGAAATTTTTAGGCTAATGCAATTGGCAGATGTATAATCAAACTTCATAACCTCTTCCAGTGGACAACAAAGGAGATTCAAACTATAGAACGTGTAGGTATAGATCATACATGCAAAATGTTTTATATTGCAACATGTGCTTATAGTCCAAATCATAATGTGAATGCGTAGACAGAGCATGTGAATTGTTTTGACATGTGTCATTTTGGTGATGTAAGCTAGTTGCAAGCATATATTAAAATAAGGTTGAGTGAGTGATATTTTTATTTGTCATAATGAAGTATAAGTTTCATAGCCCTGATTATGCACCATTTCTCAAATGCACGCTTCCATATATTGGGGATACTAAATTAGGAAATTTGAGTCTTTCTAACTTTTGGAAATTGATAGAAATGAAAGACAAGACTTTGATAGCTTAGAGGTTACTAGACAGTGGATTAGCACACACAGAAGGGTACCCCACATCAGTCCAATGTCCAGAATTAGTTTTGGAATGCATGAAAGCATTTAATTCAGATACAAAATAAATTAGGACAACAAAAGGTAATGTGGTCGCTAAACTTGATCCAATCTCTATTGCCATAATATTAAGATTGTATTTTAGAGACCAATTCACAGAGGTAGATAGAGAGTATGCAGATAATTACTTTATCAATAATGAAGCCCAGTGTTTGAATAATATAAATAAAAAATGGTTAGTAAAACCAAGGAAAGGAAAAACATAGCTTCCTAAAAGAACTCACAGGTCTCTACTGATGGAGGATATAGCTAATATGGTAATTTTCTTGAACCGGGTCACAAGAAATGAGGACTCGAATGACTTGGAAGGCTGGATGTTCTTGTATATGAATATCATATGTGAGGGCATACAATTTATTAATTGGGCTAAGATTATTAGTAATAATCTTTGTGATCAACTACTCAAACTGAAGAACAATTATAACTTCTATATGACATCATACCTCTTCTATGCCATTGTTGGGATGAAGAAATGGCTAGGATTGAATGTTTACGACATTTATGATGATGCAACTCAAATTTACAATTATCATCTATAGATGTAGTTGGAGGAAATCTATCATCACTTCAGGTGAGTTAATGATGCTTTTACTATGTTGGTAGTAAGAAGACTACAGGGTAATATTGGACTCAGAATATCCTCAGAAGCAACAACATTGACTCAGAAATATGGTAGTTACTTTATAAAGTTTTTGAAGTTCATGTACATTTGGATAGGAGGTTATGATGACTACCCTCTCATGTTGCTAAGGTTTGTTGAATATATGTTGATCCTCATTGAGGTATGCAGGCAGATTGCACAAGTCAACAAAATTTGCTGGAATAAAAGAAAAAGTATTATTTCTTTTCCCATTGGACTTGGTTATTATAGTTGTGAGAGATATTTAGATACTCAAAGTATCAAGAGGTATATAGAAAAGATTCACTTGTATCCTTATGATATGAGGTTTCACTTTGATAGCAAAGAGTATGCTACATGAGAGTTCGAGCTTGGTGTCAGATTTGAACACTTTCCTGATATATAAGATTTTTTGCAAGACTGTGAAGATGATTTTGAGGTGCGAAAAAGGGACTAGATGAGATTTTCTATCAAACAAATAATAGACTATAGAATTGAAATAAATGTGAATGGCATTGAGGATTATGAATCTAATTTGATTGATGGTTTTTATTTTGAGAGGATTCAACTTCTTCCACTTCCACCCATTAATTGGTCAATTTCAGAAATAATAAGTATTCAAGAAACATCAACTTATGTGGTTCGAAGGATTCTTAAATGGGTTAAAGGTAAGAGGATTGAGGCTATGGAAACTAGACCTTCATATAAAGATAATTCCTCAAAAGATAGAAGTGGACCATAATGAAGTTCTTCCATTCGAGCTAATTCACGAACATCAAACCCAGTGATGAGTCTACACCAAAATATATTAAAAGCAAGTGATGATGGAGAAGATCCTAAAAAAGGGAAGGATCTTGCAAAGGCATGTGAAGTTATCTTTGTCATTAAGAAAAAGAGATCAAAGACCAAAGGAAAGACAATGAATCTTTCCCAAGAGCTTGAAGATGAGTTAGAATGTATTTCACCTCAACATCCTCCCAATGTTGATAATCAGCAAATTTCTTTTGTCTCACCATCTGTTATTATTTCATCACCCCAACATGATGAATTTGCCATTCTTGAGGAAGCTGAAATGAATGATGTTCATACTGAAGTTCAATCTCCACTCTTCCCAAATAAATTAACATCTTTAACCTTTGCATGTGTGAATGATAAAGAATCATTTCCATCATTTTCATCATCCTAGTTACAGCACAGTTTGTACAATAAGAAGAGAATTGTTCAGCTGATAGCTCCTAGTTTTGATGCAGTTGCAAATGTACTTCACAAGACAACCAAACCCAAGAAAACAAAAGTTGCATCCAGATTAGGAGTTAATCTGTCATGAGGAAATTTATGTGTTGAGGTACCCCAACCAATTGTTGAAAAAGATGTAAGTGAAGCTAATGAGGCAAATTTTAACATGACATGGGTAGATTTAGGTCCTACAACACATGAGGGATCTATCCATAATTTTAAAATTTCAGCAGCTATTCTTGTTGACAAAGCAAATAAAGATAAGGAAACAAAGGATCAACTTCAGCAGCAAATACAGGTTCTTTAATCCTATGTCAAATCTATTGAGGATTCTTCAGATACACAATTAGAGTTAGGCTCAACTTTGGCATTGGTACACACCAAAGGAATTATTGAAAACAAGGTGATGGAAGATATACAAAAATGCAATAAATAGAGTAGGATGTTAGAGGAGTGGATTAATCAAATGAAGTCAGAAACATTAGACTTCATTGAGAAGGCCAAGGATTTTTATATGAAACTTGATGCACAGGAATAGGAAATTACAACACAATTGAAGAATGCCAAAGAACAAGAGATGTCTTGGTAGGATACTTTGAAAGAATTTCAAAGGATAGCAAAAATAGATATGAATATACTCATTGCTGAAAAGGTCTTCTCTCATAAACAAGAAAATAAATTTAGTACATGATGCATGAGTATAAGTTGGAAATTGTAGAATATCAAGCAATGCTTGGATGAGTATCAAAAGTGCTTGATAACTTATGAACAAACAAAAATGAAGGTAATAGAAGATACAATGAATATCTTTGGTGATATATCAGTAAAAGAGAAATTTCAGCTAATGGATAATCAAGTGCTCTTAAGAAAGTTTCATGATAGAGTCAATACTGAATTAGTAGATGTGCAGGTGTCAAATGCAAATAGAATGAAGAGACTCAGTGTCATTTCAGTTGCCTTGATGCTTGCAACATGCCTTCATACTATCATGATTTGGTTAACATTCAGGATGGCCAAGCTACTACCAAATTAAAAATGGATAATATGATTATTCTCAGATACAAGTTCATGGTAGATGTGCTGAAAGAATACAAGTTATTCAAGGCTAAAACACCAATTCAACAGAAACAAATAATCAGCTAGCATGCCTTTCCATGATATCAAAAATTAACACCATGTTTATATCTTTGTATATTCTCCTTTGTCATGTTTTGCTTAGTTAGTCTTGAGTTTATTTTTGGTTTCATTGTATAAGTTGTGATTTTCTATCTCATAGAGTCAAGGTTAGTAGGTTGACTTTTTCCACACATAAATATTCTAGTTATTAACTCCCTGTAATTTGCATAGAAATGAGTTAGTTTTAAACTCAGAATCAAAGTTGGTTATGAGGTAGTTATTTTGAAAGACTATAAATATTAGAAAGATAGATGATAGAAGGAATTTTTAGACTTTATGAGTTTGGGAGTTTGGGACTGCTAAATTTTTTGGATTGTATAACTTCATCATTTTGAATACAAGGCATTTGGAAGTGTTTCCATGGTTGTTAAGTATTCATTGCTCAATGTTATGTAACTATCATGTGATATTGAAATAAAAAGATTGCAAATTACTTTCCCAATTTCCTGAAGACAATGGTCATATAACATTATAGTTTTCTTTAGTATCTCTAGAATATATTGGCGTTATGCAAACTTAATGTTTTGTTTCACTATCTTATTATGTGTAGTCTAGAGTTTATAGTGATAAGGTTAGAAGTCAATAAAATCTGAGTGGCAATCGTATGTTTATTGTGTAGATTTCTTTAAATTCCATTTATAGTTATTTTTCCCTTTTCATTTTCAAGTTAATTATATGTAAAAATACAAATACCCCTTATCATACGAGGCAGCTAGCCCTCTCAAACGAAGAGGAAGATCGTGTTTCAAAGAACGGTCTATCCAACTGTTGGGAACTTTTTGTCACTTCTCCATTGGGTACATAGTAGAATATTTTGAAGTAACAAATTTGTTTACTAACAAAGACACACAAGAACATCCTGAAAACTATCCCAAATGTGTAACTCAAGATATAATGATTCTGTGTGAGCAATACAAATCAAATACCACAACTATGCCAAACACTAAACACTAACAACCTAATCGCAATACTGAAATGCATAACTCGATCAAATCACTTTATAGCATCATAAAACTATGCTAAATCAACTATACATACTAATCTCAGAAACTTCAAATCCGCATCAACATGTTCGCAACATACTAACCAAACCGACTCTCTACAACACTAAAGCACAAGAATATGTTGACATCAATGACAACAACACATTCTAGCAACAACAAGGGCTAGTGAGGAGATAAAGTACTAGAGGATCCTTTATGAGGTATCAGTTCCACAGTACTTGAGGGTAGGTAGTTACAAATGAGCATCCCGATCGACAACCATAGGGAAAGATAGTTGAAGGGATTTGAGCAGTGGAGTGATGGGGCCACCACCACCAACAATAGGGTTTGTAGGAGGAGGTTAGTGAGATGATCTAGGTGTTGGTCCTTTAGGAGCTCAGATTTCAACGAGGCCTACTGGCTCTGAGGAAGGGAGTTCATTATATCTCTCTGTATCATTTTGTATCAGTTTTGTATGATGATATAGATACCTTGGGTGATTTTGTAGTCATATTCTTTTGATATCATTGTATCATGACACATTACCATTTTATATGTGTGTGTGTGTGTGTGTGTGTGTGTGTGTGTGTGTGTGTGTGTGTGTGTGTGTGTGTGTGTGTGTGTGTGTGTGTGTGTGTGTGTCTATATGTGTATATATGTATATATGTGTATACATATATATATACATGTATATATGTATATATATGTATGTATATATGTATTTATCTATCTGTATATTTATATATGTATATATATATACATATGTAAGTATATATGTATATATGTATATATATGCATATATGTATATATGTATATGTATGTATATATGTATGTATATATGTATACATACATATACATATAAATATTTATGTATATACATATATACATACACATACGCACACGCATACGCATACTCATACACATACACACACACATATGTGTATATGCATATGTGTATGTATATATCTATAGATATACATATACATAATATATGTATATGTATATTTATTTTTATGTATGTATATGTATATATATATATATACATATATATATATATACATATATATATATATACATATATATATATATACATATATATATATATATACATATACATATATATATATATATATATATATATGTATATATATATATATCAGAGATGACCTATTTTGTTTTGGCAGTAACTATATATATGTATGATCTTTATGTGATGCATTTGATTATGATGTTTATGCTATGTGATGATTATGATGCATTTGTATGTTTCTATATATGCAGTGATGCAAATGTTGAATGTTATATTGAGGTATACTAGACGCATATGTTATGGTAATAATCCTATGATGCTTATATCATGTACTAGAAAATGGTATGTGCAGGATGTGATGTAATTATTATTTTTATGTATGATATATATAGTGCATACTAACATGTGGTGATACAAGTGGAGGCTACATGAGATGCAGATATTTTGGTATGTCATTATACTCAGTCATGTGATACCGGACTACACAGACACGTGACGAGACAATGGAGGACAAGAAACAAGGGAGGATGTAAGGTAAAAGATATGGAAGTGAAATGAGCTTCTTGTGCATTATCATCATTGAGCCTTATTATGACAAATGCATTGTGACCATCCAGATATATGTTTGACCTAGATAGTCATTGTATCATTTGCATAAAGATCAGATAGTCTCAAAAAAGGATTGATCCAATTCACATTAAACTCATAATTTCCTTGTATCCTTGGATGAGCCTTAACATTACTTAGAGGCAACCCACACATAGAAAAATAGGTAACCATGTCCCATCCTCACCTTTCTAGTCAAAGACATCCTAGAGATAAAATCTCTAGATAGAGACATCCCTGAAAAGCTAAAAGACATGTCACCACAAAAGATCAAATCAAAAGAAAATCCAAGCCTTGACACCAACATAAAATGGCATCCTCAACTTCTTAGTGCTCTTTCCACATAGGATAATATGTTTGATCTAATCACAATGGTGTTATCTTGATAGAGGACAAATAATACTAAAAAATGTTATTGTAGTCAAAGTTTGCCAAAAGATTGATTTGTTGAAAGCACACTATTACTTGTGTTCTCATTTGAAACTAAATTATTCTATCAAATCGATACTTTATTGCAGAGAAGAAAGAAAACTTTATTGTAGACTAGCAATGCAATCACTTTTATTGTGGATTGTGTGTGGAAAGAAGGAAATGAAAAGACGATTTTCCTCAAAACATGTGATGACAAGGTTCTACTCTCACACTAGGTTTAGGATCTACCCCTAGTTATAGATAGGACTTGATTTATTATGGTGCAAATAAAGGTGAAAAGGGTTTATTATGGATGGTGGACCAATCTTAGGTAGATCAATAACAAGCCATGATGGGGATGGACAAATTTATTATGGATTGTTAAGTTGTGAGTGTGTGCAAAGAGAAAGGGCGAGACTGAATCTTGAAGGAATGAGGAGAAAAAGTCTCTACACATGGTGTTAGTAACCTGGTTTTCATCATGGTACTTGCCCAGGGTACCACCGAAGTGGTTTTCACTATTTAACAAATTTATTTCTTTTTACTTTATTCCATTTTTTAATTTTTTGTGTCACAAGGTGCCTATTTGCTAGGTTTTAATCATAGTAATGATTTTGATTGATTTTTTTTTTTTTTTTTGAATTGGAATAGTCTAAAAATCTATGTATAGAATTTACAAAGGCACATGTTGTTAATAGGATCATCCAATGGTTCTCCTTCTAGTGTTGATATTTGATATGAACTCGATCCATAGACTCTTGTGATGATATAAGGTTCAAGCCAATTCGGTTCAAACTTGCCCATGTTTTCTCCATCCTACTGATTTTTGGGGTTTTCTCTTAGGACCAATTCAATTACCTCAAATGTGCAAGGCCTCATTGTATGATTGTAACTATGAATCATATGTTTCTACTTTGCTTTCAGGTGATTGTATTTAGTTTGTTGATGCTCAGCTAACAATTCCAAATCTTGCAAGGGGGAGGTCATGTAGTCTTCATCACTGATAAGATCACACAAAGAGACCCATAAGGATGGTAAATTCACCTAAGTAATGGGAAATATGTATTCAATACCATAGACAAGTGAATATGGGGTATCTCTAATAGGTGTAAAGACATTTATACAATAGGCCCATAGTGCAAGATTGAGTTGTATATGCTAGTTGTGCCCAGTGTTGTCGACTGTCTTCTTGAGGATTTTGAGGATAGTTTTATTAGACATCTTAGCTTGGTCATTACCTTGGGGATGATATGGAGTGGAAAAGAAATAATGAATGTGGAATTCATCACAAATCTCATGAATATCCTGATTCTTTAATGGACATCCATTGTCTGTGACAATGGAAATGGGAACAATATATCTACAGATGATATAGTTTAGAGTAAAAGTTGCAATATGATTTCCAATGATTTGAATGAGGGGTACGACCTTAATCCATTTTTTAAAATACTCAATGGATGTGTAGACACCTAAAAATGGTCAACGCTTGCGGAATCATACTTTAACATTTGCGCATTGCCTTATTTTAGGTTTTTGCATCGCATTAACATTTCTCGTATGTCACGCACTTGGTCTTTATCATTTGTGAGCATCGAGTCATTCTTCTGCATTCTTCATCTGTCTCACTTTTGAATTTGGTCTTGTCGATAACAATATCAGTCATGATTTTGGTCAATCTTATCCTGTCGTATCTATGTGCATATTCATTTGTCATCATTTTGGACATCGTCAATCCTAATTAGGGTTTTTTCCTCTTATCAATCTTGTCATCATGCGATCAATTTGTCATCAATTCTTGTCTTTTGATCAATTTGTCATCAATCTTGTCGTCTTGTGATCTATTTTGTCATCAATTCTTGTCCTCTTGTCAATCTTGTCATTTTGCGATCAATTTGTCATCGATCATTGTCTGTCTCAATTATGTCAATTTGGATCAATTAGTCATTGTTCCTCATCAATTGGCACATTTATCAATCAAATCATTTATCAGCGTTGGTCTTTTATCAAGTCAGAATCATGATCAAATCGAATCGATATCAATTATCCTTTGTCAAGACCTAATTGTCATCCTCGCATTTCTAATTCATCTTTTAAGGTTTCATGATTTTAATCATTTAACCTTGTTTGTCATTTCTCCCTTTAGGATTAATAAATTATTTATTTATCCTAAGTCTTCTCATCGCAATTAAATGTTCATTTAATTGGCTAATTATTCCTCTTTTTGTGAGTTAATTAATAAATGACAAATTATTAATTAATTCACCTAATTTATCTTAATTCCTAATTTTCCTCTTTTTCTAATTTTTTAATTTTCTAATTCCTGATTTCAATTCTCTCCTATTTTTCTCCTAATTTCATGGGAATGACATTTCAATTTGTCATAATTTGTCATAATTGACAATCAATCAATTTTTGACATAGAAATTCGTCATAATTTGTCATAAATTATCAATCAATCAATCAATTTTGCATAGAAAGTTTATAATTTGTCATAATTGACATAATTGATTTGCAATTTCCATTTGAATCTCTTCATGCTAATTTGATCATTTCTCCAATTTGTCTATAAATCGGATGAATTTCTTCAATCTTGGCTAATAATAATCACTTTGTCGAATCACTTTGTCGAATCACATTATCAATCTAATAATCACATTATCGAATAATCACTTGTTTGAATTACTTTGTCGAATCAATCACGCTTTGAGTATTCTTGTGCCAATGTCAATCTTGCTTTCACATTAGGTTTATGCACTTGAAGGTGAGATCCACAAACAAAAGGCTATTTGGAGAAGAAAGAAGGACAATGGAGCCGCATGAAGGAGACATTCGAATCTGCATCTGGTTTACTTATTTTTTAGTTTTGAATGTTTTATTTTCATGTCTTTATTGAGTTTGTTAGGATTGATCATTGCATTTGTGCTTTCGTGATTGAGCTATTATTAATACTACTTGCTTTGATGATTTATGATTTCCTAGCTACATTAATTGGTGAACCCGACATGAATTAACCCCCTAACCATTCTTTTGAGTGCTTTTGAGTTGATTTGCAGGTGAAAAAATCAAGAAACAGGGTGACCCAGAGCTTTTTGGACACTTTTGCGCCTTTGTAGGAGGGATATGCGCCTATGTCAAGCATCCTGTGCCTGTGTAATGCATCCTGTGCCTGTGTGAGTACTTCTGCGCCTGTGTAGGGATCTGCGCCTGTGTAATGCATCTTGCGCCTGTGTGAGTACTTATGCACCTATGTAGGGATCTACGCCTATGTAATGCATTCTGCACTTGTGTAATGCATTTTGCACTTGTGTCATGCATTCTACGCCTATGTAAGGCTAGAAACAGAGGTAAAAAAAGAAGTGTTTTTACTTGCAAATTACTTTGTTTTTCCATTTTGTTTCTACATTTTGGTTTTCTTTGGTACTGATTCTCTGTGCAGAACCTTGGCATACGCATGACAAAGACAATAAATGAAACTACTAACACGTTTTATGCAGATTCGATAGTCAAAGACTAAACATATCAAACTTCTGACTTGGTGGTTTTGCAGGTTGCCTTGGACTACAAGTAACTTTGTGTTTGCAATTAATGTTTAGGCACCTAGTATGATTTCTAAATAGGATGGAATGAATATATGTTTGCTTTGATTTATGAGTTTGACATTGGAGTAGGAGAGTATGCTCTCATCCTTCTTAGGGTGATCAGAAATCCAGATCTTCAATACCATGCTCATGTCTTTGATTGTGTGTCACCTTTAGAGGGTCTGCCTTCCTGACCATTTGCTTTTGCAAGCAAGTGACAATTGTGAGAAGGGAACGACCCAAAGTGAGTACGGCTAGAATACCTTGGCATTCTAACTCACTATAAACAAATACCTAATGGGCGAAAGCTTTGAAGGAAGGGTTACGTGGGAATTGTAGTTACTTGGGAAGTGATGACCCTTGAATTCTTTGTCATATCAACATCTAAGTAGGACCTCATGGTCTAAATCATGCTTGCGTGACTACATTTGTTTGGTATCTTGGTGGGCTTAATCAATCACGCTTGCATGACATCAAGGAGTAACGCTTAACAGAAATCCTTACTAAACACATTGTATTTAGAGGCCAAAAATCCTTCTAGATGCTTGAGAAGGACAAGTTCGGATACTTGGAAGAGATACTAAGTTCGCCATGGGGAGATTTCCATGGGGACTGATGCTTGGCTGCCCTGAGAAGTGAGTACCGTGGAGGGGAGCCCATGGGGTCAAGCATCTATGTATTCTCCTTGAATCCCATAACAAGTCTACCTCTCAAGTACCTAATTCCCTTGCCTACCATAAGAAATGTGTGAATGAGCATGATTGTCTTGAGTCTAAGTTGAAATATCTTGTCTTCTTTGCTTGTCAAAAGTTGAATTGCATCTCATTTCAAAAAACAAGGCAAATTGATTCGAAACAAGGATTAACACAAGAGTATTTCATCCAACAAAGTTCAAAACACCTTCAAACATGGTTGTCAAACATTTTTCAAAATCTTGTCTCAACATTCATGTCACTTAGATTTAGGTTCATCCTAGGTGTCCATTTTGCAAAGTGCATTGTCAAGTAGCAAGATTAGGTTTCATCTAGGTCATACTCCTTTGCATATCCATAAGGGTCATCCTTTTGCATGTGTCCTCTTGCATTAAAGTCATACCATTGTCATACATTCATATTTGCATACCCTAGGTCTCTTCATCAAGTTTAGGTCATTATCATATCATATTAGGGTTATTTGCATAGTAATTGTCCCTTTGCATATAGTGTCAAAACTAGGTTTTGTCATACTTGAGTAATCCAAATCTTTGAATAAACCCTAAGTCATTGTTAGGAAGTCTTGACCTTATCAAACCTTTTCTCTTTTTGTCATTATTGTCATTTGGTCAAACCTAGCTTAGTATCCAAGCATATAGGGGAGACATTGTCATTTTGTCCTTTTGTCACTTGGTCCTTTTGTCCTTTGAGGTCTAGACATCATTTCAATTTCCTAAGGGTCTCTTTTAGATTTGCATTCCAAAAAGTTTGTCAAAATCTTGAAAAACAACAAAAACATAGGTTGCATTTCCATCTGTTTAGTTTGCATTTAGTTGCATATCATACATCATCCTTGAAAAAAAAAAAATTCCAAAAATATTGCATTTGCATAGTGACATGTTTGTTGAAATGAGGTCTCAACCTTCTTACGAAGCCATGTCATCACAATTGAGCAATCAATCATGTCAATCCAATCTCTACATGTCTCAGAACTTGGATCAAACTTTTTATGATGAAACAAATCTCCAAATACAAAACCTAGAGGAGAAACTAGCTCAAGAAGAGGAGATATTGGAACAAAGAGTGAAAAACATTGAGAAGAATAGATCACAAATGTCCAAAATGTTTCAAAAATTTCCAGGTCAAAATCCAAAGATTGAGCCAATTGATGTAAGATCTCTTCTTGAACGATCAGACATACCAACTCTCCTCTCCCAAATAGAGATGATGAAACAATTTCAAGAAAAGAGACAACATCAATTTCAACATTACATGCCTCCACAACAAGAACAAGAAGGTGTTTACTATCAATTAGATTTTCAACCAATACAACCAATGGTTCAACCAATTGTTCAACAACTCCATTGTTTCCAACAAACACAACCAATGGTCAAATTTCAACAATATGTCCAACCAACTATACAATGTCAACAACCACAACCAAACATTCAAAAACAAAGGTTGCAGCACACACCAACCCAAGTTTCAAACATGTCAGAACAATTGAACCAAGTCCAATATCAAAACATGACATTAGATCATAACCAAATTCTTGCCAAACAAGTTCAAATTCCAGATACAACTATGTCAAAACCTCGAAGGAAAGGTGGCTTTATTGCAAGGCTCTTAAGGAACCTACCAAGTGAGTTCTTTGAAGAAGATCAAGATAATACACTTATATCTAGCAATGCCTCATCTCCCCACAAACAAATTGACTCTCCAGTGGCATTTATCCCTACACCTTTAGAAGTTTCACAAGAACCTTCCATATTGTCCTCATCAAACAATACACCCACAGATGAAATTATTCAAGGGCTATCCATAATTGATTTCCAAGATAATCCAATTCATGATACACATCCTTGTCATGTTTCATAAATACAAGACCCAATGCCACCATGCACTTTATTGCCATTACCTGTTTTAGAGGACCCCATTCGAAGTCCCTCTTCCTCATGTTCAAGCATTGATTCCCTGCCAGAATACATCACAAATGTTCAAAGTGCATTTCCTTCATGCCAAAACATTGATTCCTTGTCAGAATCCTCCATTTATATCCAAAGTCCAACCCCATGTCAAGAGGATAATTTAGAGCATGAAGAAACGTGTCTTGAAATAGATCAAGATCAAGATCCTGAAACCTTATCATCCCATCCAATTGTTGACCAGGAATCCCTTTTCCCAGACACTCATGACGATTCCCCTATTCTTGTCCATCCTATCCAAAGTCCTATTGACACTCCATTCCCCAAGCAAGATCAAGATATCCCAGTCCATCAAATCCCAAATGATCCCCTTCCATTTCATGAAAAAAAGGTCCTTTCAAATCCCATTGACATTCCAGATATCCCTTCCATCCTTTTCGATGATCCCATTAAAAGTCAAGAGAAAAGCACCTTTAAAGAGGAATCCAATGATCTTCCTCCTTGTCAAGATCAAATTATTCCTTTAAATCCTCCACAAGATCCTTTTGTTCCTCCATCTCCTTGTCCTAATCCAGCATATCCACTCCAAGATCGCATTTCTTTTGATGATCCCATTATTTCTCCCATTCCATCTCTTGAAGAGCCTATCATTGAATCATGTCCACTACACAATCCTAGTCCCCCTCATGATCTTGATACTCCTCATGATTCTATTGTGTCAGTGCAAGATGCTCATGAACCATCGACATGCATAATGGGTTCTTCCACTTTGGTTCAATCTTATCCACTTCAAGATCTCATTATTTCTCTCATATCATATCCACCTCATAATGGACTCACATCTTCTTCCTGAAGAAAAGAGTATCCTACAAGTCAAGATATTCATAAAGGCAAAGGAGTAGACCTTCATGAGAAAGAATCCCTTCATGTGAAAGAAAATGTTAAGGGTCATGTCTACACAACTCACTCTCAAGACGTTGGTATCCCTCCATCAAAATCAAAACATATCCCTTCCCCATCATCCCTTCCATCCATCTTAGGTCCTTATATCCCTTCATCCTCTATGCAAGGTCAGAAAAGGCACACATCCTTGAGTAAATTTCATCCATCCAAAAGAACTCCACTTCATCCATATCCATCCATGCATTCCTTTCCCCCTCCAAGAAATTTGGATGCCAAGTGTAAATGTCATAAGTCTAGCAATCCACATGTATTCAAGGATCAACATGTCCAATCTAATCGACATGTCAAAGCAAAGAAAAATATGATCCAAAAAGAAACAGAAAAATCCAAAAGGCCACAAAGGCCCACTAAGCAAAATAAAGCAAAGTCAAAATATATATGGGTTCCTAAATCCCTTGTGCAAGCAATGCACTCTAAGGAACCACAAAAGCATGAAAAATCAAAAACCATGTGGATTCCCAAGCGGTTACTTGAAGCACAAAAGCCTAAAGAAACATCCAACTTGGCATCCAAAATTGCTATTCCTCCATCCAAACCTCTCAAATTTGTTCCTCCATCACCTTCTTCATCCATTTTGGGCCCTTATGTCCCAAAATCCATAGCTATTCCTCCATCCAAATCTCACAATCTGAGATCCATTTTTCCTCCATCAGTCCATCATCCCTCAAGGTGTGTGCCAATGATGATCTTGCCTTCATTTCCATCCATTGAAGCCCAATTCTTCCAATACCCTATCCATTATCCAATGCATATTTTCCATCCTTCGATCCCTTTGATCCAATCCTTTACATAAATCCTTGCCTTAGTTTCATCTTATTTTCCATGTCCTTATCCTACCAACATCTTTGAGTATACTTTTAAATGTCATGGTCCATTTATTTCAAGGCTACTATCCAAACAAAAAGATGCTTGAGTCCTTCTTCCATCCCTTATCATGTGTCCATCTTCTATTGAAAAAGTCAAAATACAAAAAAAAAAGAGACAAAAGAAAAAAGTAAAGCAAAAATAATTCATCCACTGGTGAAAACCTGGCAAACAGGCACCTTGGGCAAGTACCATGATGAAAACCTAGCAAATAGGCATCATGTGTAATCTATGAACTTCTTGCACACCACACTTGGGGGCAGGTTTCCTCCTTCATATCCTATTGCCCTTCATTATCCTATCATACCATGTCATACCCCTCCATTATCCTATTGTCCCTCATGTCCATATCCCCATTTCCACTTTTGATCTTGACAAGGTTGAGGATCTTCATGAGCATCATGCATCTTGTTTGCAGCTTTCAGTCTATCATAGCTTTTGTTCTTTATCCATTTGCTTATTATAACTTTTCATCCATATTCCCTGTCTTTTTGCAACTTTCTACCACTATCCCTTAGCCTACCCTAACCTTTAGTCCATGTCCCTTATCCATTCTTGGTCTTTCTTATCCTATCCATTTCTTATCACTATCCATACACTCTTTTTCATTCCTTGATCTTGATCTGACATAAGGACGCAAAATTTAAACATGGTTTCAAAAACCTCTTGACATGTCCCTCATGCCATGTTCCTGCTTTACATTGTCATATCCAGTTTCTTGTCCCATCACACCATAGCCCTTGAAAATTGCATCTGTATTGTCTCCATAATAAAAGGCCTTTGTCTTCCCTCTATCCACCATCATTTCAGCAAGCCTATTTATTCACCTATCATATTCCTTGCCTTGCTAGACACTAGGGGCAAAATCCAAAAAAATTGAAAAATGTCTTGAAATAATTCAAAAAAATCAAAAAATGTCCTGAAATAATTCAAAAAAATCAAAAAATGTCCTGAAATAATCCAAAAAAATCAAATAATGTCCTGAAATAATCCAAAAAAATCAAATAATGTCCTGAAAAAATCCCTAAAAAGTCAAATAAAGTCCTGAAAAAAAATGAACACAAAAAAATTGTAAAAAATCGAAAAGTAAAACAAAAACATGAATAACCCCTCTGTGCATAGACAGCTCACTAAGTATACATCCAATGACATGCAATCTAATGCTGCACTTTACTGCAAATCATGCATTAACAAATGAACTTTTTCAATCAAACTAGACATTCAAACTGATCAAAATTGTCATATCAATCAACCTCAAAATCATTTGTCCTTGTCACTACTATCATGGGTCTTATACAGGGTGTGGTATACTCGAAACCAGACCGTGTCCTATCTTAGACGGGGTACCGCATGTCCTAAAACCAGATAGCATGATCGTCCTATCAACACTTTCAACTTTTGACAATGAAGATCAAGATGTTTGTTTGATTTGTTGGAATTTGTGCATCTTATCTTTTTATTGATTTATCTTTGGCTTCGATCATGTTCCTATGTTGCTCGATGATGTCACTGAGTGATTTAGAGTGACCAGGATGGTTCATGGTCCTTTCTTCTTTTTTTTGTTGTGATTGTTGTTTGTCTGTATTTTGCAAAAAAGAATTGCATTTCAGCTCTGGCCTTCCATGCCATGATGCTACGCATCCATTTTGCTACATTAAATAAAGGTTCTCACCTACAAAGTGCATTAGTGAAAGCAAGTTTTTCTTCGTCTCTAACTGTCCTTTGTCTAATTTCTTCTTACTAACATTTCTTCCATCCATCTTGGTAGTCCATTAGATCCTATCATTTTCTATCATTCTTATCGATCAATTGGCCTCTTTTCTGGATGTTTCTGGCCAATTCCTCAAGGGGGCATGCATATGTCATTGTTATTGTCTAGAGAATTTTCATATGTCATTGTTATTGTCTGGGGCATTTTCATATGTCATTGTTATTGTCTGGGGCATTTTCATTATTGTTCTTTGAAACAATGCTTAAAATCGCATTGTCTCAAAGAGGGGCAAAATGTAGACACCTAAAAATGGTCAACGCTTGCGGGGTCATACTTTAACATTTGCACATTGCCTCATTTTAGGTTTTTGCGTCGCATTAACATTTCTCCTATGATTTGCACTTGGTCTTTATCATTTGCGAGCATCGAGTCATTCTTCTACATTCTTCATTCATCTCGCTCTCAAATTTGGTCTTGTCGACAACACTATCCAGTCATGATTTTGATCGATCTTATCCTATCGCATCAATGTGCGTGCTCATTTGTCATCATTTTGGACATCGTCAATCCTAATTAGGGTTTTGTCCTCTTATCAATCTTGTCATCTTGCGATCAATTTGTCATCGATCTTTGTCATCTTGTCATCTTGCGATCGATTTGTCATCGATCGTTGTCATTTTTCAATCTTGTCATCATGCGATTGATTTGTCATCGATTCTTGTATTTTGATCGATTTGTCATCAATCTTGTCATTTTGCAATCTATTTTGTCATCGATCCTTGTCTTCTTGTCAATCTTGTCATCTCGCGATTGATTTGTCATCGATTGTCATCCTTCTCAATAGTGTCAATTTGGATCAATTTGTCATTGTTCCTTGTCAATTGGCGCATTTATCAATCAAATCATTTTATCACATTGGTCCTTTGTTAATCAGAGTCATGATCGGGTCAATCATCTTTCATCAAGACCTAATTGTCATCCGTGCATTACTAATTCATCTTCTAGGGTTTCGTGATTTAATCATTTAACCTTGTTTGTCATTTCTCCCTTTAGGATTAATAAATTATTTATTTATCCTAAGTCTTCTCATCGCAATTAAATGTTCATTTAATTGGCTAATTATTCCTCTTTTTGTGAATTAATTAATAAATGACAAATTATTAATTAATTCACCTAATTTATCTTAATTATTCCTAATTCCTATTTTCCAATTTTCTAATTTTTCTAATTCCTAATTTCAATTCTCTCCTATTTTTCTCCTAGTTTCATGGGAATGACATTTCAATTTGTCATAATTTGTCATAATTGACAATCAATCAATTTTTGACATAGAAATTTTTCATAATTTGTCATAAATTATTAATCAATCAATTTTGCATAGAAAGTCCATAATTTGTCATAATTTGTCATAATTGACATTTTTGATTTACAATTTCCATTTGAATTGAATCATGCTTATTTGATCATTTCTCCAATTTGTCTATAAATTGGATGAATTTCTTCAATCTCGGCTAATAATCACTTTGTCAAATCACTTTGTCGAATCACATTATCAATCTAATAATCACATTATCGAATAATCACTTGTTTGAATTACTTTGTCAAATCAATCACACTTTGAGTATTCTTGTGCCAATGTCAATCTTGCTTTCACATTAGGTTTATGCACTTGAAGGTGAGATCCACAAACAAAAGGCTATTTGGAGAAGAAAGAAGGACAATGGAGCCGCATGAAGGAGACATTTGAATCTACATCTGGTTTGCTTAGTTTTTAGTTTTGAATGTTTTATTTTCATGTCTTTATTGAGTGTGTTAGGATTGATCATTGCAATCTACTTTTGTGATTGAGCTATTATTAATACTACTTGCTTTGATGATTTCTGATTTCCTAGCTACATTAAAGGCGCAGGAGTCCCTTTCGGTATCCCCTGTGGGCCCCGCAATGTCCCAGAAGCAAGTCAAATTCATAAAATTGAAAACATGGGTTTTTGAGATACATACCACTGCTCCTGCGTTGTCCAGTCGTCTGTACATGTGTACACATTCTCTGAGGTGATCTGCCCTTGGAATGTTCGCCATCTCTCTGCAAGTGTCCTTTTCCAGAGCAACAAATCCTCTTCTTGGGCTAGTGCAAATGAGCAAATTTCATTCTCTTTGCCTCATTTATAGATCTTTGTCAGTGCATAGATGGACGTGCACTCTCTCCATCTCATGTTGGTCACGGTCTTTTGCATCTTTCATTGCTTGTCCTTCATGCATCTGATCTCTGATTGTCAGTCCGTTCGATCCTATCATTTTTATCGATCAATTGGCCTCTTTTTTGCATGTTTCTGGCCAATTCCTCGAGGGGGCATGCATATGTCATTGTTATTGTCTGGGGCATTTTCATTATTTTTCTTTGAAACAATGCTTAAAATTGCATTGTCTCAAAGAGGGGCAAAATGTAGACACCTAAAAATGGTCAACGCTTGCGGAATCATACTTTAACATTTGCGCATTGCCTTATTTTAGGTTTTTGCATCGCATTAACATTTCTCCTATGTCACACACTTGGTCTTTATCATTTGTGAGCATCGAGTCATTCTTTTGCATTCTTCATTTGTCTCGCTTTTGAATTTGGTCTTGTCGATAACAATATCAGTCATGATTTTTGTCAATCTTATCCTGTCGTATCTATGTCCGTATTCATTTGTCATCATTTTGGACATCGTCAATCCTAATTAGGGTTTTGTCCTCTTATCAATCTTGTCATCATGCGATCGATTTGTCATCGATTCTTGTCTTTTGATCAATTTGTCATCAATCTTGTCATCTTGTGATCTATTTTGTCATCAATTCTTGTCCTCTTGTCAATCTTGTCATTTTGCGATTGATTTGTCATCGATCGTTGTTTGTCTCAATTATGTCAATTTGGATCAATTAGTCATTGTTCCTCATCAATTGGTGCATTTATCAATCAAATCATTTATCAGTGTTGGTCTTTTATCAAGTCAGAATCATGATCAAATCGAATTGATATCAATTATCCTTTGTCAAGACCTAATTGTCATCCTCGCATTTCTAATTCATCTTTTAAGGTTTCATGATTTTAATCATTTAACCTTGTTTGTCATTTCTCCCTTTAGGATTAATAAATTATTTATTTATCCTAAGTCTTCTCATCGCAATTAAATGTTCATTTAATTGGCTAATTATTCCTCTTTTTGTGAATTAATTAATAAATGACAAATTATTAATTAATTCACCTAATTTATCTTAATTCCTAATTTTCCTCTTTTTCTAATTTTCTAATTTTCTAATTCCTAATTTCAATTCTCTCCTATTTTTCTCCGAATTTCATGGGAATGACATTTCAATTTGTCATAATTTGTCATAATTGACAATCAATCAATTTTTGACATAGAAATTTGTCATAATTTGTCATAAATTATCAATCAATCAATTTTGCATAGAAAGTGCATAATTTGTCATAATTGACATAATTGATTTGCAATTTCCATTTGAATCTCTTCATGCTAATTTGATCATTTCTCCAATTTGTCTATAAATTGGATGAATTTCTTCAATCTTGGCTAATAATAATCACTTTGTCGAATCACTGTGTCGAATCACATTATCAATCTAATAATCACATTATTGAATAATCACTTGTTTGAATTACTTTGTTGAATCAATCATGCTTTGAGTATTCTTGTGCCAATGTCAATCTTGCTTTCACATTAGGTTTATGCACTTGAAGGTGAGATCCACAAACAAAAGGCTATTTGGAGAAGAAAGAAGGACAATGGAGCTGCATGAAGGAGACATTCGAATCTGCATCTGGTTTGCTTAGTTTTTAGTTTTGAATTTTTTATTTTCATGTCTTTATTGAGTGTGTTAGGATTGATCATTGCATTTGTGCTTTCGTGATTGAGCTATTATTAATACTACTTTCTTTGATGATTTCCGATTTCCTAGCTACAGGATGTGATGATGAATTTTTTAGCCACTAGAAGATGGAGGGTGAATCTTGCCCACAAGATCGATTCCTCATTGACAAAAGGGCCATGGAGTTGTGATCAACTAAAGTTCTTGTGTTGGTGCATGAATGAGGTCTCCATGAATCTGACACTGCTTGCACTTCTTGACAAATTGATATGAGTTTTTTTTCATTGCAGGCCAGTAATAACTAGTCCTCATAAGTTTCTTAGTAAAGGTTGGACCACTAGATTGCACACCACATATACCTTTGTGGACTTCACGTAACATAATTTGAGCCTTTTCACTCTCTAAATATCTAAGAAGAGTACCATATAGACCCCAAAAAGGTATTGACTTGTTGGTATTTTGATGATGTTTAGTTGTGATTGTCATTGATGGACACACACTTATTTAATGTATGAGTTATTCTCAACCGATAGTTGTTCAAACTGGTATTGTATGTCATTATATGTATAGTTTTTGTTTGTAGAAGACTATTGGTGTTTTGCAAAAGAAGCTTACCCGTCAAAGCATGACTGAAGACTTCAAAGTGGTATGAAGACTTCAAGTGGAACGAGGACCCCTAGTGGTAGTTAATCTTTTTGATTGGAACACTATGTTCCGGTTTTCCAATCTTTATTCATTAACTAGTAATCGGTATACTATGTTAAACCGGTATAATTGTAAAGTGTGATGAGTTATCATCCATCGACACTTTGGTGGTGTTTATGTGTCATGTTACCAAATGTGTCTAGATGCACTGTACCTAGTAAATTGTAGTCTAATCTCATTGGACGAACATGAAATCAGATTCCTATTTAAGGAAATCATGTCTAGGGTTTTGAGGTTGTTGATGTATGTGAGGTGTTAGAGAGAAGATTAGGTCTGTGTGAGAAAAGGTATATCACAACAGAGATTGAGAGTGAAAAAGGACAGAAGACTGAAGTAATACTGCAATGCATTAATAGAGAACTGTCAAGGATCTAATGAAGCATTTTGTGCTACCATCTAGATTATTCTCTTGTTGATTACTAATCTCTTCAATGAGTTTGAAACCCTTAACTGGGTAGGCCTAGCCAAGCCTATTGTAAATCCTCTAACAAGGTGGTTCACAGTTGTGGATCTAAAATCCTCTAATAGGGCATCTTTAACAAGACTTATCTCCTAATAGAGATCTAGATTCCTAACAGGATCTGTTGTGGTGAAGAACATTGTAAGGCCTTAACCAGTCTGACCTTAACTAGTTTGGTTACTATTCTGCAAATAGTTGACTTGTGAGTTTTACTCACCATGGTTTTTCCCATTTGGGTTTCCACATCAAAATATCTTGTGTTATGGTTATTGTGCTTATGTGGGTGAATTCTATGTTTGCCATTTCGCTTGTTTATGTTTTAACCAGTTTTTTGTTTAAACTACTACACTAGTCTGCAGTAAATTTGTTAAAGATTTTGGTTAAGTTTTTAGGCATACTAATTCACCCCCCCTCTTAGTAACATAATTTGAGCTTTTTCACTCTCTAAACATCTAAGAAGAGTACCATCTAGACCCCAAAAAGGTATTGGCTATGATGACATAATGAAAGGTTTGGAAAATGAAGGTATGAAGTTTATTGTTGGAAAGGTCAGGTGGAAGGGTATTGTCACAGAGGTAATTGAAAATATCATTGTAACAAGGGGGGTTAGGACCAAAATTAAATATCATTTTATATGGGGAGATCTCGTAGAAAAGGATCAAAAGATTATCCACTAAGAACTCATAGCGGGTCTCATTCACCATGGCATCTCGATCAAGGAAGCAATGGTAGCCATAGCATCCGTAACTCGATTATTATCTCTTGAAATTTGTTCAAAGACTATCTCAGTGAAGTAGTTCTTAAAATCATCCACCATTTTGTTATAGTGCATAAATTTCTTACCTTTAGTTTGATAATCATCATTTTCTTGATAGATTACGAGTTGAGAGTCACCAAAAATGAGAAGTTCTTGGATCTTCCATTGAACTGCAATCCAAAGTCCTGTTATTAATGCCTCACTCTTCAAATTGTTATTTGTAAAAGGGAATGATAACCAATAGGATTTAGGAATGGAATCCCCTTGTGGTGTGATACAAATTATTCTTTCTCTTTCTCCATGTTGTGTGTATGAACCATCAAAATATAGCTGTCATAGTCTTCATTTTTTTACTACTAGGATGGATTCATCCAGAAACTCTAAGACAATAGGAGTGTCATCTATCATTGGTGCATCTGCAAGTTTGTTTATAATGAATTTTACTTTAATATCTTTCTTTTCTACATATTCAATGTCAAACTCACTTGGCATGATGACCTATTTTGCCAATATTGCTATAAGAGTTGCTTTGCTAAGTAGGTATTTCAATGGATCAATTCCTACAATGAGATTTCATTTGAGTTAACATGTAATGACACAGCTTTTGGGAAGAAAAAATCATGACAAGACATTCCCACTCTATTGGATTTTAATTATCTCATATCCAACCAAAGTCTAACTGATGTAATATATGGCTCGCTCTTTACCTTCATGACCTTGTTGTGCCAAAAGTGCCCCTAGTGTCGTTGGTGTAGCTCATATGTAGGGCAACAATGGCTTACCCTAAATTGGTGGTATTAATACTTTTGGATTTAAGAGATAGTCCTTGAGCAACTAAAACCCTTGTTAACACTTATCATCCCACTTGAATTTGGTATTTTTGTGAAGCAGGTGTTGGAATGGATGACATTTATCTGTAAGTTGCAAAATAAACCTGTGGATTGATTGGAGCTTTCATTTAAGTGATATAAATTGAGTAATGTTCATAGAATGAGGTATCTCTAATATTGTTTGAACTTTATTTGGATCTACTTCAATACCTTATTGTGAGATAATGTATCCTAGAAGTTTCCCAGAGGTCACTACAAATACACACTTCTCAGGGTTTAGTCTGACTTTGTATTTCTCTAAGCAATCAAAGACTTCTAAAAGGACATCCAAAATTTTCTCTCTTGTTATTGACTTTTCCAACATATCATCTACATAATCTTCCATGGTAACATGCATGAGGTCATGAAATATAGTTGTTATTACTCTATGATAAGTAGAACCTGCATCCTTTAGACCAAAGGGCATAACATTCCAACAAATTTTACCCCAAGGACATGTAAGTGTTATTTTATGTTGATCTTCAGCTATTATTTTTATTTGATTATAAAAAAAGAATCCATCTATAAGTGATAACATTATAGATCTTGTTGTGAGATCAACTATCAAATCAATATTTGGAAATGGAAAGTCATCTTTGGGACAAGCCTTATTAATATCTCTGAAGTTGGTACATATTCTTATAGTTCCATAGGATTTTCCAAATGGTACAAGATTATAGATCCATTCAGAGCAATCAATTGGTCTTATGAAGCCAACATACAATAGCTTTTCTAGTTTAACTTGCACAAGTAATGCCACCTGTGGATGCTTCATTCTCAATTTTTGTTTTATTGTCTTGGAACCTAGAGTGACTATCAAGTGATGCATAACTAATTAAGTATCAAATCCAGGCATATTAGTATATGGCCATGCAAAATTTATATGTCTCTCTTTGAAGAACTTTGTGAATTTTGATCTCTCAATATTTGTTAATGATTATGCAAGAAACATGTTATGTGGCACTTCTTCTATCCCAATATTTGTCTTGAGTGTTTCTTTGACCAACATAGATGACTTTTCTTCATATGATTTCATGGAAAGAGTGTCAAACCTTCCATCCTCAGGTGCCTCATGGAGGTTTTTAGCATTGGATGTGTCCTTTCTTTTTACTTTGTTGGGGTCAGAAAGTACTACAGTGCAATTTCACCAAAAGACCCATTTTTTATTTTTATTTTTAGGTTTTTGTGACTAGAAGGTTGGCACCCTCTCAAAAATATGCCACACTTTTTATTTCAATAGTGAATCTTGTTTTATGGTCCCTAAGAGGGAGATAATCTCTTATGCCCAAGTAATCAATAGAAGCCTCATCATTTTATAATGTTAAGATTTGTCAAGGCCCTTATTGGTCCCAGTCATTGAGTTGTGGATGAACAAGGGGAAGGCTAGTGGTATGTTCAAAGTTATCAGGAGTAAGAGTGAAGATACATGTATCTTCAGGTATATTAATGAAGTCATTGAGGTCATTAATGGTACTATCCTTATCAGTCTCTATCATAAACAAATCTAAATTGATATTAGTAGATAAACACTTGACATTGGGAGTTATCACTTGTCATGGTTTTGACCAAGAGATTTGAGATGTAGAGGCTTTGGGATCCCAAAAGGTTTTTATACATGCTTCACCACTTTATTTTTCTCAGGTATGATTTTTGATGTCATCGTTTGACCAACCTTAAACAAGTCTCTGAATTTCTCTTCTTTTGTGGATTCACCAAGTTCTCTAAAAGTTTATATAAGTTCATAGTCACCAGATGACTTGTCTGAACCCCATTCCCTTTCATTTGTGTCTTTGGAATAGCATTTTTCTTGTTGTTGGTCATCAATTTAAGCAGGATGAGTGACTTTAAATTGTGAATCACAACCATGCAATCTCAATGGTGCAAAACCAAGTATTTTTGTGTGTTTTTTCTTAGGTATCAATTCAATTTGCAACTATTCCACAATACCTTTATTTTGTAGGCCAAGAGGGCCTTTTCCATCATATCCCATTTTTTGAAAAAATTGAAACCTTTACCATAATTCTCAGCTACTATTGTGATGTGGCCTTGATTGATTTCCTCTTCGAGTTCTCTATAAATCATCTTGTAGACATATTCCTCTTCCATCTCATCCCATTTCTTAAAGGTGGTGGGATCCCATTTTATAATGATCATTGATACTTGCCTCAAAGGATGTGGTCTACAATGTTCTTTTGGAGAATCCATTAGTTGTCTTAATTACATGGTTTGATTTAGATTGTATTCTCCCATGCCTTTGTCCTTGAATTTCCCTTTTGACTCCGCTTATTTGGAAGTGGAGGCTTCCAATGACTTTGGATCAATGTATGTTCAATATGGAATAACCTCTTGATTGATGGGAACTATTGTCACTGGTCTAGTTCAATGATTATTGCAATACATGTGGGTGAACTCATAATGTTGGTTCCAACTTTTTCGTACATCCTGATTTTTGCTGAAATCATACATTTTTTAGAAAATATAATGATTTAAGCTTTAAGAGGTCCCATTTGAAGTAATTAATTGAAGAGAGTTAGATCAAAGGCTCTTAGATCAAACTTTATTGGATAGAACCTCTCTACTTCTAGATCATACTTTCAATGGAGTCTCCTTTGCATCCATCAAATGTTGATAAAAAACCAACTTTAAATTATCTTTTAGGGGGTCAAATGAATTAATTTAGAAGTTTTGTTTTTGTTGTAAATCTACACTCTAATGAGAATAGTTGATGTTGTCATTGATGAAAACCAACTGGAAACCAACCGGCAACATGTTTCTACACATACACCGGCAGTCACCGGCACCGGCAAGAACTTTCACCGGCATCTAGATTACACCAGAAATGAAGTATACCGACACTCAGGATGACATGGGATAAAGTTTTGTTTATGTGAATTGTTTTGTAAATGTAATTAATTATTTGTAAGATGACTTGGTATATTGTAAAGACTCATATATGTATGAGATCTTATAGATCATTTTGATAGGAAATGAATAGGAGATTATTGTATAAGGTGATATAGTGTACATCAAAGGTTTTAGTTAAGGTATCAGACTGAGCTTAAACCAGTACTGAACCAGGCATTAGAGATTCTATTTTGAGCAGTACATTATATTGGATTTAATTATCCATATTGTAGTCAGTAAGACTCTTTTGAGCAGTGCACTCTAGGAAATTGGCCTTCCTGCATGTGCAGGCCCCTACTGTAAGTATTATTTATTCATATTGGCCAGTGAGTAAATATTGTGGGTCACAAATCCCACCAAGGTTTTTCCCACACCGGATTTCCTTGTTAAATATCTTATGTTATGGTGTGCACTTATGTTGTCTCTGTTATTTTTATTTACTGCACTATTTCTAGTTTATCGGTACATTATTTTGGGTTCCAAAGTTATAAATAAGTTCAAATATTTAACTAACTAGTTATACATTGATTCACCCCCCCCCCTCTCAGTGTCTTTGGGACTATCATTGAATAGAATAATTGGTATCAGAACCTGGTCCTCTATTTGCAAAAGTCTAATAGCTTGAGGAAGATTCTGAAACCGGTACAGATGGAGAATTTAAGAAAATGGTTGGAAGGAGCTCTTGAAGATTTTGATGTAGAAAATTTGAAGAATATCAAACTTGAAGATGATCTGAGGACTGCTAAGGAATTCATTAAAGGACTTTAGGAGAACCTGGTTAGAGCACAAAATAAGAGAAAATAACTTTATGAGCAAATGCAGAAACCTGATGATGAAAAGGAAACTCTTAGTGATATTGCAGACAAGTTGAGGCAATAGAACACTAACATGAGGAATGAAATGCATGAATTAACCATGAGACTATGTAAGGATCTTGAAGATAGAAAGAAGAATGAAGAATACTTGACTAGGAGACTTAATGATCGAGGTAATGAAAATCTAAGACTTTGTCATGAAATTGATATGCTAAAGACAAATCTGATTCACATGCACCATGATAAAGGGGAGCTTGTGAGACAAGTTGGAATTCTTGAAAATGAGTTGATCACTGCAAATGAACACAAAGATAAATTCAAGAAAAGTTCAGAAAGACTTGATGACATGCTGAACAGACAAAAACCTGATGGAGATACAATTGGACTTGGATTTGAACATGGAGAAAGTTCCAGCATTGCAAACAATCAAGATCACAGTAAACTGGTAAGACAACCTAATGCTTATAAATTTAATGGGAAATATTTCAATTGCAACAAATTTGGTCATAGAACAAATTAGTGCAGATTTAGAAATAATCAGAATACAAACTTACCCACTAGTCAATGTTCCAAATGCAACAAAGTTGGTCACAATTTAGAAAATTATAGAATGAATGTGAAATGCTATGCTTGTGGTAGATTTGAGCATTTATCTAATCAATGCAGAACACAAAATGGTCAAGGATATGGAAAAGATATTCAGAGGAATAATTTAACTTGTTATGCATGTAACAAGATTCAACATATTGCAAAATTTTGTAGAAGCAAGACTATACTGGCGAACAATAAAGGATCTAGTGTGAAGGGAAAAGAAAAGGTAATTGAAATAAAGAAAGAATTTTCAAAACAATGGATTAAGAAAGGAGATCACATAATTGATGAGTCTACCTCTGCACCAGTAGAATAGAGTAACCCTCCACTGGTAGGAGATTCTTCATCTAACTAAGGAATAATCCTTAGGGGGTATTGCGAAAAATTGAAAATCATTCATTCTACCCTCGGTTGATGGGAAGAAGACACATTTCTTCTTTACCGACAAGTATGTTAAGTTTTCACTTAACCGACGAGCACTTAATGCAGTTTTTGAAGAACTTTTTGGTTATATAACATTGGAAAACCCTCATTTTGACTCACCAAGAATTCAAGCATTCAGAGAGCCCAAAATTGAGCAAGGGCAATCTAAAGGCGAAGTAGCGAAGTGATTTTCAGGCATCCAAGGATTTCAGGCTAAGAGGTATTTATCTTTCGAAATGACATCTTCATCTTCTACACCTGAGTTTATTGAAAACCCTACTATCATAGAAAACATTAAGTACCTTAGGCCCATGTTTAAAATCATCCCTAAAATTGCCAAGCAAGATTATTCTATCAGAGCTTTTTCAAAAATTCTAAAGGGTGTCGCTTTGTTTGAAGACCCTAGAATTTACATTCACTGCAACATAGAAAATATTGGAACTGATGATTTGGAGAACATGTATAGTGGTGTCATTATTGATGAACAAGGTTTAATCAAACTAGAGCATAAGATAGTTGAAGACTTAGGATTCATTGAGATACTAAACATACCTGAATTTCCTAAGGAGGTAGTCTATTTAGTTCTGAGTAGAGTTCATGGAGAGGTCATGTGGCTTGAATCTATTTTTAAAATCTCTAAGGAAGCAATCAAGGCAGTTATTGGTTTACCCTCAATTGGTAGTAGGCCCGACAAAACTAAGAAGATACCTAACAAGGGAGTTATGGAATTAACTAGAGCTACATCCTGACAATAGATCTCTTAGGGTTAATGACATTACTAATCCTAATGTGACTTGGATACAAAGTAACTCATGCAAACAAATTGAATTCAATTTCCAACTTATGTATTCATAATTCATATGAGATGGTAAAGAACAATACTAAAATTGATGTTTGTGAATGGCTTAAAGATGAATTATTAGACAACTTGAAAAAGATTAAGGGTGACAAGAAAGGGACATTTCATTTTGGCAACCTACTTGTGTGTCTTATGCTTTACTTCACCAAAGAGATGCCCAGTATTGGTCATAAGGACTTTGGATATGACATCACGGTAGGCAAACGAATCAAGGAAGCTATCACCAGTATGGAATCTAACAATGACAACATTATAATAGATTACTTCAAAAACTTTTAGACTAAGATGAGAGCTAGAGAAAGGCTACCCCAGAGCATAGTAGACAAGTATGACAAGCAAATCTGCTTTGTAATTAAACATGATGAGACATGGATAGAAGCAGTTACCCCTAGAAATATTTGGGTTATTGAAATGGGTTATGAAGTTGATATAAACATTCTTGAAACATATGCTAAAAAATTACTTGAGGTACCTAGAGAACCCACTGAAGAAACCTTTGGAAATGTTGAGACCATTGAGAGTGATGTTTCAATGCAAAAATAGAGAAAAAGAAGAGAGAAGTTTATCAGAGATGCATCCAAGATGGCCAAGGAGGTCAAAGAAAATGTAATGAACATAAGTGGTATATCTACCAGTGATCTGGAAGGATTGAAATTGGAAGCTCATGTTTCATCGGTTGTTACTTCTTTAGATACAGACAGTGGGAAAGAATTCGAGTTTAAAAGAGTTGAAAGGAGGAAGAGAAAACCCTCACCGGTACCCTCTCCTTCTCCCAAAAGGACTAGAACACTAAGGAAGAAGCAGGAGGTAGTTAGGGAACCTAAAAAGAAACTAACACCAAAGAAGAAATAGACTAAGACACCAAATACCCTGACACCAGAGGAGCTAGTAAATGAGATAACATAGGATGGAAATATTTGCAATGTAAATAAATACTATCATTCTTACAAAGATTCAGACAAGGACACTATAGAGGCTAGTATAATTTTGCATTTAATTATCTATAAAAAGGTTTTGATTGAAGTTGTAGAGGATCTACCAAATGACTTATATTTAAGGCTAGAAGCTAAAAGAATGTCAGTGATGGAACTAGATAAAAGCTAAAAGTTGAAGCATTATTGGCAGTACACCCTGTATACTCTAGAGAGTAAATTGATGAGCTAATCTCTAAGGCAAACCAGTCAGTTTTTGTTAGTGGACATCAACAGGTGAGCCTAATGGATGGAAGAGCTAAGGATATTGCTGATGAGAGTGTGGAAAAATGGGATATCTTTTTTGTTGAAAAGAAAAATAAAGAGGAAAAGGAAAGACAGAAAATAGACAAATCTTTTGCTAAGGTGCACTGAAAGGACAAAGGAAAAGGCAAGATTGGAGGTGTACTTGCTATAAAGGTAACATATAACATCCCTCCATCAGCTCAGGACACCCCTCCATTAACTTCAACATCACTGGTACATACAAAAAATTGACTGGATAAGGTAACTGATGAAATAACTCATGATGATACTAACCCAGAGTCTGAAATACTTTTCACCATGAATGTGGATACACGGGATATAAAAATTGTTGTAGATAAAGAGACTGCAATGGTTAAGGTAGATGATATTAAGGACAGTAAGGTCTCTGAGGTACCAACACACACTATTGACTCTCAGAAGACTGAGATACCGGCACAAGCAAAGCAACCAGAGACTAAGAAACCAACAAAGGATAAGGTGACAAACACAAAGCAACCAGAATCTAAGAAACCTACAGTTGAAGAGGTACTTGTACAGACCAAAAAATCAAAAGCAGAGGTACAAACACAGACAGAGGAGCCAGTATAAAATGTAAGTAAAGTGGAAGCAACTAATGGAAACAAGGAGGAAATAGTGAAGGTAATTGGGCAAGCATTTGTTGAGAGGAAACCCATAGTAGAACCAAGCACATCTACAGGTGAATTTAGACCCACTAACATAATAGAGGTTCTATTTGATTCTATCAAGAGGATAACAAATTGCAATGCCTTAGCATTTAAGGCTATTGATAACACAATACCTATCTTGAAAATGATTGCACCTACCTGTAAGATAGACCACATTAATAATTTTTTAGGTAAACTAGATACATTGTCCAAATTCATTACTGAAAATGTCATAACTATAGATAAGGTGAATGAGGATACTATAAAAGAAAGAGTAGATAAAGAGAAATGAGAATTCTTTGAGAAAACCATCGAAAACTATAATGAGCATATGGATTCATTATTACTGGTACTCAACTCAACAATTTTGGAATATAAGGAGTTGTATAGAGAAGCATGTAAACCTCACCATCTGATAGGGGATATAGATGAGGAAATCTAGAAGACACAGAAAGAAATCTTTGATATTGCAGATAATTTGATAGGTTCCTCGAGACTTATCTTAATTTTTGTGCAGGAAATGGCAGTTTTGGAGGAGAAGTTAGAGAAACTTGAGAAAGAGAAAGCAAGGATAAGGTCAAAAGCCTGGGAACTCAAAAGTAAACTTGGTCCAAAATTGGACTGCCTCATTACTCAGCGGGTTGATCTATCAAAGGCAATAGTTCAAGGGGAACGATCATCGGAGCAGAAAATGCACTATCTAACCAACATTCTCTCTAACAACCACAAATTCATGCAGAGCCTAAATCTAGTTTTGGCAAATATTTTTCAAATTGTAACCAACCGGTTATAGGCAATGAGGTAGCATTTTGATTCTTTTTGACATCCTTTTCCATTGATGTCAAAGGGGGAGTAGTATTATGGAGAAAAATAAGGAATAGTATGGAGAAAATAAATGCACAGAGGAGATCAATTGCTCAAGGGGAGCACACTTCTTTTTGGATTTCTTTTTTTGGATAGTAGTTTTGGATTTTTTTCATGAGTGTTTCCATCAATGCCAAAGGGGGAGATTGTTGGCATTCTACACTCTATTGAGAATAGTTGATGTTGTCATTGATGGAAACCAACTAGAAACCAACCGGCAATAGGTTTCTACACATACATTGAAAGGAACTTTCACCAACATCATGATTACACCAAAAATGAAGTATACCGGCACTCAAGACGACATGGGATAAACTTTTGTTTATGTGAATTGTTTTGTAAATGTAATTAATTATTTGTAAGTCGACTTGGTATATTGTAAAGACTCATATATGTATGGGATCTTATAGATCATTTTGATAGGAAATGAAGAGGAGATTATTGTATGAGGTGATATAGTGGACATCAAATATTTTGGTTAAGGTATCTGACTAAGCTTAACCTAGCACTAAACCAGGCATTAGAGATGCTATTTTGAGTAGTACATTGTATTGGTTTTAATTATTCATATTGTAGTCAATGAGACTCTTTTGAGCAGTGCACTCTAGGTAGTTGGCCTTCCTACATGTACAAGCCCCTATTGTAAGTAGTATTTATTCATATTGGTCAGTGAGTAAATATTGTGGGTCACAAATCCCACCAAGGTTTTTCCCACACTGGGTTTCCTCATTAAATTATCTTGTGCTATAGTTTGCATTTATGTTGTCTTTATTACTTTTGTTTACTGCACTCTTTCTTGTTTACTGGTACATTGTTTTGGGTTGCAAAGTTATAAATAAGTTCAAATATTTAACTAATTGGTTAGACACTGATTGACCCCCCCCTCTTAGTGTCTTTGGTACTATCATTGAATCTAACAGTTTTATTAAGTATTTAGCCCTTATTATAAGCTTTCCAAATAGTATAATTTTTAATATATGTAGTTTCATTAAAATATTTTTATTTTATTTCTTATGAATGTAGGGTTTTCACCGAACATGAACTTCTTTGCTCAATGCTTATTGAAAAATAGTAAACATCACCCAAAAAATTCTGAAAAATATTTATACACTAGGTATTGAAGTCCTTTTTCCAACAACAACAAAAAAAAATTCGTTGTCATATACAACAAGTTATGTAATATCAAATCGACATATGTCAAAATTACAATTAACTTGACTTCAAATATTAATAAAATATGAAAATTTGAAGATAATGTTACAAAACCAATTGCAAACACTATATATGGATGGTACAAAACTATATTTGAAATAATCACGTTCATATCTATTATAGAAAAAAAATTATACCATACAGAGTGAGTATCACTCTTTAAAAATGTTATTTTTTGAAAAAACTATTTTTCAAGGGAGATAAAAAAATGGAAGAAAATTGATTCCAAAAATTATCAAAAAAATATTTTTAGAATCTACATATAAAATTACACAAATCACTAGTTAACATCATCTACAAATTCCTTATGGTTTAGAAGTAATAGGTGTTTGAATCTGAAGTTTATTCTGAAAATGAATATTGCAATGTCAAAGTTGGCAAAAAAGTGTAACCCACTATTGTGGGTTCACCCATATATGGATTTAGATCACCTTTGATTTTTACTTTGAATCCATAGTGTCGAAACTAGATAATTTGATAGTTAAGCAGAAGGTATTCCTCTCATTTCATGTATCCATGGTCATCCCAAAAGTATGTTGTATGTGAGATCAAAGGTAGAGTGACTTCTCCTTTAGATGAGAATTCTTGGTCATTATAGACCTTTATGGCGATCCTTTTTCTACAATCCACAACTTGTTTAGAATATCCCAAATGTAGAATAATTTTCAATGTGCAAATGTTGAGACTTGATCCTCTGACTATCAAGACTCATTTAATAAAACATTTATGGAGAAAGAATTCAATTTGAAGTGGTGCATTATGTGGTTGTTGTGGAGAGGCATCATCTACTTTTGTGAATGTAAGGCAATGTGGGGTAGAAAGATGTCCTACCATGGCTTGAAACTGGTCCATGTTTAGATCGGTAGGGATGGCTATAGATCTCAAAGTCTTGTCTAGAATAGACTTAAATGTGAAGGTGATATGCGCAAAAGCTCAAGAATAGAGATAATTAAGGGTGTCTTCCCTAACTGATCTACAAGGTCATACTCATGTTTAGCAGATGAAGAAGTTGTTGTTTTGGAAGGAACACCTTGTAAAGTGATCTTTTCCCTTTGGGTAGTAGCATTGCATTCAGATTCGGGGGTATTGTCTTTGATTTTAATGGAAGATACATGATTGTCCATTTTTGAAATATGGTTAACAGTATACTCATAGGACATTTTAGGATGATTAGCTTGGTTGTCTAATTAGGAGGCTTTCCCCTTATCATGTTTTGGGAATGGTTCCTTAAACATCACCTTTTCCTCATTGGAAGTGTGACCATCAACCTCTATCACACCATTGTCAATGAGATTTTGTATGTTCTTCAATATATGGCAATTACTAGTCTTATGCTCCTTACTCTTGTGATATTTGCAAAACTCGTCATCATTCCACCATGCAGGTTTTACCTTTGGTTGATATGGTAAATTATCTAGTATTGTTATGAGGTTATTAGAATCTAATTTCATCAATGATGTCTCAATTGGCTCTCCCAATGGAGTGTATTTTATTGGAGGTATTGATTGTCTTTGAGAATTCCCTTGATTGTTAGAATTAGAAGAACTTACAATAGGGAAAGTTAACTTTTATTTTACTATGTTGGCATCTACTATCCCATCATTGATGGTATTTTTTATTTTGTTCAAAAATTAGGGTTTGTCTTTCTAATTTGGATCATCTTTATTTTTTTTTAATAGTTTATTGGTGCCTTGATCAAGTAAGAATTTCTCAAGTGTCAAACCTTGTTTAATGAGCTCTTTGAAATTAGACAAGAAAGCCTTGTGAAGTTCATAATCAATGTCATTGATGCAGAGCCCTTCACACACCTAAGCATAGGTCCAAAAGTTTCAATTTTATCCTTTCCAAATGGCAACAAGGATCCTACAAGAAGGACTCCACACCTTAAGGGTTGAACTACTCACACTCCTCTAGAATGGCACCTACTCAAGATGAGTAAATAGCTTCCACATTTCCAACATGCCTCACCATGATTCTTGCTCTTAGGGTCCTTGGATTTGGTCCACTCATCAATACCCTATACCTCCTTTGGAAACCTACCCCCTAGGCTAGTAGCCCTATTGAGCAGGTATTTTGCCCTTATCTCCAAAATATTGCACACAAGCTAGAAAAATACTTACCATTCAAGACACCCTTTAAGAATTTACAATCATCCCCAAAATTGTTTGGCAAGATCTACACTCTAAAGGTTTGAACCCCTTAGGAGCCTAGAGACCTAATTAGGACGATTAGGCCTAATTTACAAAGCAACACCCATTTCTAGATTCCCAAATGCAAAACCAACTTCATGAGAATTTGGGTGATCATAAATAATCTCTATTTCTAGGGTTGTATGTCTAGAATCCACCACTACAACATTTTAGGGTGACTATCCTAATTTTGCTTAAGGTAGTCACATGGAGATGCCTACCTAGGTTTATCTGATTCTCCTCACAATCAAGCCTTCCCTACAAAAACCCATGAAAATCCTAGAATACATTGACCAATCCTGCACTCCACCAAAGGAAAAAACTTCTAGATGGAAGGAATGCAAGATATGGCCGTTTTTGGTCAAAACCCTAGCCAAACCCTTGCTTTCTGGGTTACAGTTAGCAAATTGAAGGGTTCTCCCTACTCAAAAAAGATCAAATCCTCAGAGCACTACCAAAGCAAATATTATTCAACCCTCCATCTTCTCCATGAGTGATTTTGTCAAATTCAATCCATACAAGGACATACAACCTCTGCAAACTCAGAATTTCTGGGAAAAACTCAATTTTCTATGTTTTATTGCCTTCAAATTTCAATCCACAGTCACTTTAACCTTGTGAATCATGTCCAAAAGTATTATATCCTTCCCCAATGGTTTCCAACCAAATTTTGAAGAGGTTAGCCATTGAGAGGCTTACAACAACCAAAAGTGGAAAAGTTGCACTTTTTGACAAAGTTGTCAATTCACACCAATTTGGGATCCGCACAACTTGGATCAACCAAAAATAACCTACACAACCTAAAATCCTATCAATCATCAAAACAAACATCAATCTACTCCTTATACACCAAATTTTCCAAATTGGCTTATCAAGTTGCCTAATTTGTGACAATGGTTTACATGGTGGGGTCCTTGTTGAATACATGAAAAGTTCACAAACAAAAGACATTCACAATGATCCTAAGATCCTAATATTCATCATTAGATCCATGATTGGCTTGTTGAGGAGGTGCTCCTGCACCATACTCCCCGGGAGAAGAGATCTCAAGCCCACTTGAGATTAGAGTTTGGAGGTCTGCACCATAGTTAGAAATTTGTTTGTTTGTCATCCAAACTAATTCAGAGTCTAGTTTGCCCTACCAAGCCACCAAATAATCTATGTACTCCTTGTTCTTTGTACTCCTTGTGCCTCTAGTGTCTAGAACCTTGCTCAAGTTTGGTGGATCATGCTTTGGATTATCATCATTTGCTACAACTTGCATTGGTTCTTCTTCTTCATTTCCATTGCCTTTGTAAGGTGTAAGATCACACACATTGAAAATGGGTGACAATCCAAGATCAGGAGGAAGTTGGATTTCATAAGTATTCTACACTCACTTCTTCAAAATCTGACATGGTTCAATCTTCCTCTGCATTAGCTTTGTGTTCTTTCCTTTTGGGAGTATCTCCTTCTTCAAATGTACCCATACTAAATGCTCAACACTAAATTGCACATCCCTCTTTTTCTTGTTAGCATGAGCCTTGTACTTCTCTGTAGATTGTTGGAGATGAGACTTTACTTGATCATGTACCTCCTTGATGGCTAATGCAAAAGCTTCACCATCTACACTAATGGATTCTTCTTTGGGAAACTTCCTCAAATATAACACACCTCTTGGGTGAATGTCATACACAATTTGAAAAGGATACTCCCCAATGCTTCTATTTATGGTGTCATTGTATGAAAACTTTGCTTGTGATAGTATGTTGTCCCATTTTTCTCCATGTTGTCTTGTCAAGCATCTTAATAGGTTCTGCAAGGACCTATTGATAACTTTAGTTTGTCCATCCATTTTGGGATGGTAGGTGGATGAGAAAGCTAGGTTGGTTCCCAACTTCTTCCATAGGGTCCTCCAAAAGTGTCCTATGAACTTCACATCCCTATTTGAAACTATTTTTAGAGGCAACCCATATATCATGACTATCTCTTTGAAAAACAAGTCTACAACATATGAGGCATCACAAGAGGTTTTGCATGGCAAGAAATGAGCCATTTTTCTAAATCTATCCACCACTACAAAGACATTGTCAAACCCTCTCCTTGTCCTAGGTAGACCCAACACAAAATCCATGCTTATGCTTTCCCAAGGCCTAGAAGGAATGGGTAAAGGTTGGTACAAACCTACATTGGTGGATTTCCCCTTGGATTTTTGATAGGTCACACATGTCTCTACAAACCTCCTAACATCTACTTGTAACTTAGGCTAGTAGTAGTGTCTTTTCACAAGGTCAGGGGTCTTGTCAAGACCAAAATGACCTGCCATTGCTCCATAATATTTCTCCCTAATAATATTCAGTATCATTGAACACTTAGGAATGCATAATTGTCCACCCTTGAATAACAATCCCTCTTGGATCAAAAAATAAGAAAATTCAACATGATACCTCTCACCAAAAGACTCACATACCTTGTAGATCTCTCCAAAATCTTCATCAGCATCATACATGTTCTTCAAGGAGTCAATGCCAACACTTTCCATCCTGATTTGGTTGATGGTTACGACCCTCTTGCTCAAGGTATCTGCAACTTTTTTCTTGACCCCCTTTTTGTGCTTGAGGTTGAAGGTGAAAGCTTGTAGGGTCTCTACCCACTTCATGTGCCTGTGGTTTAAGTTCTCTTGACTATTTATGAAACTGGGTACCTGATTATCAGTGAAAACTATAAAATCTTTAGGCAATAAATAGTGCCTCCACTTCTTCAATGACTGAACCAAATCATACATCTCCAAATGATAGGATGAGTATCTCATCTTGGCACCAGTTAGTTTTTCACTAAAAAAGGCAATTGGCCTTCCTTCCTAATTGACTACTATCCCAATAGCCATGTGGATTGCATCACATTCTACCTGAAATATCTTGTTGAAGTCTAGTAGGGAAAGGACTAGTTGTTCTACAACTTTCTTCTTCAAAGTTTCAAATGAGTCATCTACCTCCTTGGTCCAACTAAACCTACACTTTTTTCCTCCCTTTATGGTATCAATCATTGGTGCACAAACATGACTAAATCCCCTTATGAACTTCCTATTAAAAGTTGCTAAGCCATGGAAACTCTAAACATCATTCATAGTTTTAGGTGTTGGCCAGGAAAGTATAGCACTTACCTTCTCCTGGTCCATTTTCAACTCAACTTGTGACATTACAAAGCCCAAGTAGATGATCTCCTCCTGCATGAACAAACACTTATCTAAATTTATCATTAGCTTCTCTTCATGTAACCTTTTGAGGAGCATATCTATATTTTGAGGTTCTCTTCCTTTGAGTGGCTAAAGATCAAGATATCATCAAGGTATACTATCACAAACTTGCTTATGAACTCCACCAAGATCTCATTCATCAACCTCATAAAGGTACTAGGGGAATTGGACAACCCAAATGGCGTGACTTTCCACTCATATAACCCTTCAATGGTTTTAAAAGTTGTTTTCCATTCATCCCTTAGCCTTATTCTAATCTGATGGTATCCACTTTTTAGATCCATTTTGGTGAAATATTTTGCACTCTCCAAGAAATCAAGTAAATCCTCTATCCTAGGGATTGGGAACCTATACCTTATAGTTATCTTGTTGATGGCCCTTGAGTCTGTGCATATCCTCCAAGTGCCTTATTTCTTGGGTGCAAGGACATCAGGTACTGCACATGGGCTTAGACTTTTGCCAATTAGCCCCAATTCTAGAAACTCCTCAATTTGTCTTTCCATCTCTATGTTCTGATCTGGGGTAAGCTTGTATGCTACCTTATTTGGTAGGGTAGATCCAGGGATCAGATCTATGCAATGACTTATGTCTCTCACTAGTGGCAAGGATCTTGGCATTCCATTTGAGATGATGCCTTTGTACTTGTCAAGTAACTATCTGGCTATCGGGTCTATGTGCCTCTATCCTTCCTCTTTCCTCTCTACAAAATGCTCCTTCTTTGTCACCTTGGACTTGGGAATTAGGGCATAGCAAATTGCATTCTTCTTTGCAATCTCCTTCATGAACTTCTTTCCCTCTACCAACAACACTTTGGCATCCTTTCCCTTTTGTTCTATCTCATTCTCCATCAAGGGTAAAAGTTCTATCACCTTACCATCTTTGGTGATTGAGTAGGTGTTTCTAACCCCATCATGATAAGCCTTCAAATCAAACTGCCAGGGTCTCCTAAACAAGAGATGACATGCATCCATCTTGGCTATATATTAAATAGTAATCTATCCTTGTATGATCCAATCTGAAACTCTACCCAATACTTTTCTTCTACCACTGCTTGGTCACCTTGGGTGAGCCATAAGACCTTATAGGGGTAAGGATGTGGCAACCTTCTCAACTTAAGCTTGTCTACCATTTCAAGTGACACAAAATTTTCAGTAGACCTGGAGTCTATCAAGACCTTGCATACCTTTCCTCCTGCCTTGTAGGTAGTTTTGAAAAGAGACTTTCTTTGTGGGGGCTCCTTGTTAGGTACCTTCATGGTGGTTACTGCTCTTCTCATCATCAGAGCCTCTCCTCTTTCAGGGTAGCCATAGCTATCAGGAACATTGACACTTTGATAGGTGTTTGCACTTGCCACATTTTGGCAATCAGATTCTTGCACCAAATTTCTCCTCCTTTCTCCCATGTAGCTTGTAGCCTTCTCTGGACACCTATTGGCCATGTTCCCTTCTTGGTTGCAGTTGTAGCATCTAGGAGGTCCTCTGCCTTGGGATCTTCCTCCAGAGGATGGTCTTCTACCCCTAAAGTTCCCTTTGACTGTAGCCTCCTCCTTGGTTATAATTGCTCTCTCCTCTGGTGCCTTCTTGGCTAGACTCACCTTGGTATCCAAAACTATTTCCTCTACCTCTAAAAGGGACTCTTCCCCCTATTTGATGTCTCCCTTTGCCTCTACTATTTTTTTCTTGTCTCATCTTTAGCTTCTCCCCACCTTAAGTACCAACTAAACACATTTTGGACTATCTTCGGGGTGTGGAGGTTCAAATATTCTTGGATAGCAAATCTCAATCCATTGAGATATCTCACCACCTTCTCATCTTCACTCTCTTTTACCTTGGTCTTCACACACAACTTCATGAACTCCTCTATGTAGGTACTCACACCCATCTTCTTCTGCTTCAAGTTATGTCTTATGGAATTAGACATTATAGTCCACTAGTACATAGGCTTCCTTCACCAAAGCCATCATCTTCTTCCAAGTAGCCACTTTTCTCTTTCCCTCTTTCACCCTCTCATCTTGGATGAAATTCCACCAAGTCAGTGCATCCCCTTTCATTTTGGATTGGGCCATCTTCACCCTTTGGTGCTCTGATATGTCTTCACTCTCAAAGAAATTGTCCAAGGAGTCTATCCACTCCATCATTGTATCAGGCTCCATCTTGCTTGCAAACACTGGCAGATCCACTTCACATCCATTGTTCTTCTTTCCATGGACTTGAGGACACTCATCATGTTGGCACGGGGATTCATGACATGATTTAATAGCCTCTTGTTGATTCAATAAGTCTAGTGGTTGTATCAGGAATTGATAGGTCGATCTTTTGGTGCAACAAAAACCCTAGCTTGTAACAAGTGGTATTAGAGCTTGGTCACAGGTTTGAATCATGCAGGCCATGATGAGTGACGTTGGGAGAGGGATTGTTGGTAGTGGGCCAGTGTCCCTTGAGGGGATTCATGACATGGTTTAACAGCCTCCTGTGGATTTTATAAGTCTAGTGGTTGTATCGGGCATTGATAGGTTGATCTTTTGGTGCAATGACAACCCTAGCTTGTAACACATCAGGGGTCTCTAGTCTGCAGGAACCTCTAGTTCTTCCTGCCTAGGGATCTCCTCTTCATCCTCTTCCTCATCTCCTCCAGAGTCTCTCTCTCCCCTCTCCACTTTTCCCTTCAACTAGTCCATTTCATTTCTCAAGGCCTGATTCTCATCCTTGACTACTCTTCTCTCTTCCATCTACTTCTTCACCAAGATGACCAACTCAACATTGGTCGTCCTTGTTGGGATATCTTGGGATCCCTCTTCCTCTAACATCTTGTCTTCTTCTTTGGTCCAAAGTACACTCCTAAGCTCTGATACCACTTGATGAAAATCCCTTCACACACCTAAGGATAGGTCCAAAAGTTTCAATTTGATACCTTCCAAATGGTAACAAGGATCCTACAAGAAGGACTCCACACCTTAAGGGTTGAACTACTCACACTCCTCTATATTGGCACCTACTCAAGATGAGTAAATACCTTCCACATTTCCAACATTCCTGACCATGATTCTTTCTCTTATGGGACTTGGATTTGGTCCTGTAAAGCGGAAAATCGAACCCTAGTTGCTCTCCCCTCTCCAACTCCAAAGAGAGAGAAGGGAGGTCACTAGGATTGATGGTTTTCACTTAGGGGAGACTTTACATTCAAAAGAGGGGTTGAAACCCACAAGGTCCAATCCCACACAATGCAAGATTGGATTCTGAATGAGTTTCAAGGGTTAAGACAACAAGGCTACCCTCTTTTGTAAAGAATGTAGATAGAAGGATTAAGCTAGGAATGCATGAAAAGTGAGAAAGATTCACTTCTAAATAGAGATAGGAATATAGGATGAAGTTGCGGACCTGGAATTAGTAGTAAAATGTCAAGATGGCACAGTCCTACAAATTTGAGCGAAAGTTGACAGGACCATGGTGCTCGGAGTGCACACGGTCCTCCGAAAAATCCGCGAAACGAAGGGGGATCTGTTCGTCTCTGCACAAGGATTCCAGATCTTCAATTTCAGCCGCGTACTTGCAACCTACACACAGAAAAGTGAAGATGATTGGGGGGTTAGGGATTAGGGGTTTGCCCTTAGGTCAAACCCCAGTTTTGGAATTAACCAAGAAATGAGAAATGCTGTAAATGTAAATGTTTGTAATGTAAACAAGTACTTGATACCTTCTTGTAAGAATGTTTGTATTCTTACATGCGAAGGTGTAAATGTTGTATGTTGTATGTTGTATGTGGTATGTGATCTCCTATTCAATGGTTGAATCCTTGTCTTGAATGCAACACTTAGCCTTGAATGGAGACTTAGAATACTCAATTGCTTGAAGGAATGCTTGAATGCTTGAATGTTTGAATCTTTGAATGCTTGAGTATCGCTTCCGCGTCTTGTACACATATGTCCTTCCCTCCCAAAATGGGAGAGGAAATGTAGTTTATATACTTGTCAATTAGGGCTGATATACTGATTTTTATGACCTTAGGCCGACCAGGAAAGATTATTTTCCAATTTGCAAACATAAAGACCTGAGACCCAAAAGAGACCGGGCCCAAAAATAGGGCCAGGGACCAGGGCATTGGGTGCCATGGTCCTGGGGGACCAGGGTGCTGGGCGCCCTAGTCCTGAAGGACCAAGGCACTGAGTGCCATGGTCCCACCTCCAGGGACAGCAGGGTGCAAGGAGGATCAGGCCAGGGTGCTGAAAAATGCAGTTTTTGATGTTGTGGACAAGTTTCGGGGTCTCCATTCAGGTTCAGTGTTGCGTCGCCATCGTGAAGACCCAAATGCAGTTGAAATTGCAAGTGTCACAGTTTTAGGATGCTACATTTAGCCCCCACTTTAGCGGGAGTATAAGCATACGCCAATACTTCCGGTTAAGTACAAGGAAACAACATTGAAAGACTTTCACCACGTCAAGGAGGCAAGACACACCAAGCCCCTAGTGGACTAAGGATCTTACGAGTTTGATTGACAAAGTAAAAGGGAAGATCATGAGGGAGAACCATGACTGTCAGTATTAAGGTTCCCTCACTATGAGTCATGCAAGAGAAATACCAAAAATTTTCAAGGCAAAGCTAAGTTCGCCAAGAAATTTTCAAGTATCCTGAAGGAATAGACGGGGTGTATGCCCCCCTACATTAAAGAGATCGCACACACCTCAACGGGGGTGATTGCTTTAAGGTAGGGATACACATAAGAAATGAGAAGGGAAAGGAGCATGTTATCACAAAGATTTAGCCCCCAAGTGTGAGATAAACTCAAGGATAATAGACACAAAACACAAAGCACGAGGTGACTTCACTTTCGTCGGGGTCAGTATGTTGTATGATAATTCATGTATATCATATGTATGTATGCATAATTGTTCTTCATTCCCCAATCAAGGAAGGTCACCTAGAAGAAGGGAACACATGTGTCTTTTGAGTCAACATGAGAGAGACCAAAAGAGATCTCAATGCTTTGCATCATCCTCAAGTAGACAACACTAAGGACAACAAAATAGAAGGATGGGAATAACACATAGAAGAAGTAACAAAAGAGAGGAGGAGAGAGTCTGCTATGCTAATGAAACTAGTCTAGCACGTCATCTACCCCCCGATCTTGCTGATCAATGTTTCAGGAAGGCAGGGAACACGCTAGAGGAGGAACATCCAACACAGCAGATGGAGCTATCACAAGATCCAAACAAGGGCTATGTTCATGTTCCAAGCCACATTGTTCTTGTCTAGGAGCTAGGATAAGTGCTTTAGAAAATTTGTTAGATAGATGGTTATCAATATCAACAAATTCATATTCACTATCAGAAGCAAGAGAAGTAACATTTTCAGCGTGAATAACATTTTCATCTATATCATCATCAAGATTTATAAAAATAGGATCTTTAACTCACACAGGATCAAGACCATCATGCATCTTATGTTTAGGAGTTTTTGGAGAAAATGGAATAATGCTTGTTGAAGGTGTTTTTGGGGATTGCAAAGTTTGAGAAGTAGCTGCTTGAGCTCTAAGACGACGCTTTCGTCAGCGTTCACGCGCAGAACGATTTCGTCTAGTCTTAGTAGGAAGTGGAGGAGATTGAGTAGGAGGAATGTTCTCATCCTTATCACTTGGGTGTTTAGGTTGTGGTCTCTTAGGCTGGATAATAGGAGAAGAGGAAGGTCTCTTCTCTCCATAAGAGGAAGGAGGAGGAACTGCTCCATATAAAGGAGGAATATTTGGTTTAGGAAGGAGACCAAGTCCATCATGACAAGGAGGTATAGGTTTGCTTTTAGAAAGTTTATTAGACATAGACATAGTCACATCCATAGGAATGGGTTGGGAATCTTCTTGAGGAAAGACATTAGTTTTATCTTTCAAAGGAAGAACTTCCTTCTCAAGAATGATAGGAATATCAAGTTTGGGTGTTCTAGGTTCACTTAGAGATAGGATCATATCTGTTTTCCACTTTTGATAAGATTTGAAAATATGATCACTTCACGGAGGAAGAGATTGGAATTGTTTAGGCCAAAAATAATCAATAGGAACGCTAGAAGTTCTTTCAGCTAGTTTAAAGAGACTATGATTGACAGTAACAACTTCACCATTATGAGGAAATTTCAAACACTTATGAATAGGAGAAGCAATAGCTTTCATGGAAGATAGCCAAGGATAGCCTTGCTTCACACGAAATTGTTTGGATGAAGGAATAATAGTAAAGTTCACATCAAGGGATTTGTTATGGACCTCAATAGGTAATGTAATAGAACCAACTGCAGGAGAAGAAAATGCATCAAATAATTTCACAACCACATCTGTTTTGTCATAGATCACTTGATTCAATTGCAAAGTAAAAAGAAATTCTTCAGTAATAACATTAACCATGCACGAAGGATCAATAAGCACTCCACGGCAAGGTGTATTCTTGATTTTTGCAACTATGTATAAAGGACCATCAGGTGCCCTGATAGTTTCACTGGAATCAAATGTGATGGAAGGTTCTTTAGGGTTTTCTTGCTGCTCTACAAAGTTAATCACATTCGGAGTCATAGACACAAGACCATCAGATGAGAGAGAGGAATCATTAGTCTCAATCGCATTAGAAGTATGAGAAGGTAATGGATCAGTAAAAATTTGAAGATTTCGGTTAGGAGGAGCTACAGATGTGTTGCCTTTATCATTCACTCCTGAAACAGAGATAGTATTATTATCAATCAAATCTTGAATATTACCCTTTAAAGCAAAACATTTTTCAGTATCATGCCCAGGTTGACGATGAAATTGACAAAAAGATTTGTTATCAAAATAGGGTGAATTAATCTTTGCAGGATCTATTTGCTTTATAGGAGGGAGAGTAAGCACATTTTGTTCCAATAACTTATTCATAATACTATGCAATGATTCATTCAAAGGAGTAAATTTTCTTTCTTTCTTGAAAAACTTAGAAATAGGAGGCACACCTGATGCTGCATTCACATTGTTGTTGATGATGTTTTCATTGAATTTAATGAACTCTCTGTTCGGTTTAAACTTCCCAAATGGTTGTTGACTACTATCACCCTTATCACTCGGAGCCATAGGATTTGCTTGTTCCATTTGACTCACAGTCAGTTGATAATTGTGAAGAGTTGCGCACAACTATTGGAAAGAAGTAAACTCAGAAAACAGAAGTTTATCTTGAATATCTTTTTGTAAATTAGAAATAAAGATTCTTTGAATATCATTGTCAGGCACTGGAAAAGAGATTTGAGCATACAAATGCTTATATCTACCAATGAAATCAGTCACTTTTTCTTTAACACCTTGTTTACAATGCATTAAATCAATCAAAGTAACTTTAGGACTTATATTGTTTTGAAATTGTTGAATGAAAGCATTTGCAAGTTGTTCGAAAGAAGTAATAGAATAAGAAGGCAACAAGCAATACCATTGTAGGGCTTTATCTCTTAATGTCCTAGTAAACAGTTTTGCAAGCAACCTTTGGTCATAAGCAAAATCGGTACATATTGTTTGAAAAGTCTTAACATGTGTTAGAGGATCACCTTTACCATTATAAAGCTCCAAATGCGGGATTTCAACATGTTTAGGGGGAATAGCTCGAACAATGTCAAGAAAAAAGTGGGCACACTAAACTTAGATTGATTCATAGAGGCAATTTGTTGCTGTAAAGAAGAGACAGTTTGTGCAAGATTGTTAATGGTCGCTTCAGTCGAGGAGTTCATATTAGATGTGTTAGATTGTGATGGAGGTATTATGTTATTGAAAGAAGGTATTGATTGAGAGTAAGGTGGCAGGACACTATGATAATTAGTCATAGGAGATGATTGGAAAGGAGGAACACTACAAGGAGGAATGGAATGATTAAATGAATTGCCCCCTTGCGTCATGTTCATTTGTGGAGATATAATAGGAACACTCATTGAAGGAATGAATGAAGAATTTGGATTGAATGAAGGAAGAGGGTTAATTGAAGAGGAAGGATTGCCCCCATGACTAGTGATCATAGGAGGAATATCTTGTATAGAAGTAGTCATTATGTTTGATGTAAAGGTAGGTATGCTAGCAATAGAAGTTGTTAAAGGAATAGAATGATTGACTTGAGTGGGAGGTTGTGTATAACCTAAAGTTTCGGCACAACTCTTCATAGGCATCACATTCGAATCTACAATGTGTGCAATACCACACAAAATATCAATTCCATTCTTATCACTTTGAACCATACGTTTTAGACCCTCAATTAATGAAAGAGCTTGACTATCGGGATACTCTTGAGACATACATTGCTGAAAATCATCAAATTGGTTATCCAATTTCGAAAGTTGTTCTATGGAAACCTCATGGAGAGCTTCTTCATCATTAGGAGGATTAGAGGAATTACCCGTGTCCTCATTAAAAAGGCCATTCAAATTAGGTTCCATCTCCTCGGTAAGTAAACCTCGGAAAGACTTAATTCTACGGCTTCGTCTAACGGGAATAGTGTAAGTAGGGCTTATTGTTGTAAAACTCATGCACTAGAGAGGGAGAGAAGATTTTGAATTTAGAGGTAGCAAATTTCAATAAAATCAGCCAATCTCCTAGATTTAGGCTGTTAAATGCAATCATGACAATCTCCCAAAATTTCAGAAAAAATGTCAAGGACCGTGGCGCTCGGGGTGCACACGGTCCTCACAACTTTTTTTGAAATTTTCAGGGATGAAAGTTATGATGATTTTAAAGCTAATCTGAAAAAAATTGAGTGATTTTACGATCTGTAGATAGGCCAAATTAAAGTTGCAATCTCAAAATTGAACCCTACCAAGATTGTTGAAAAATGCAAAATTTGAATTTTGAAAAAGAGAAGGAAACTGAAATTTTGAATTTTATGATTTTAGAGGGAATACCAAAAGCAATGCAAGTTTTGAATTTTAAAAGTTGACTCAATTTCACGCAAAATTCAATTTTGAAAGCGGAAATCAAAGTTGGTGTAATTAAACATTTAATTTCAAAAGTCACAAATTGCAAAAATTTGAATAAAGCACTGAATTTTTGAATGAATGCCAACACACTTTTCAGATTTAGGACAGTAAGAACACAATTTTGACACAAAATTTCAATTTCAACAATTTTTGAATGATTAGGAGCCTTAATCCAAGCAATCACTAGACCAACTTTGACTTTAATTTTGAAAGTGTTGTAATTGATAAAATCAGCCAAAATTCTGGATTTTAGCAGAAAAATATAGTAAGATCTAACTCCTGAAATTTCGGAAAAAATGTTGGGGATGATGGCGCTCGGGGTGCACACGGTCCTCGCAACTTTTTTCCAAATTTTCAGGGATGAAAGATATTATGATTTTGTTGCGGAATCCAAAGTTACAGCCGATTTGGAAATGTTTTGATCAGTGAAATTGTTAGTCAAAGGTTGAATCAAGAGGGTTTTAAAATTTAGGGTTTTGACACTTAACCACTTAATTTTTAGAATTAAAGCACAAATATGAATTGATAATTTGCAATAGAAGGGTAGATTTGAAACAAGCATTAACAATTAAACATTTCACAAGCTCAATTACTAAAAAGAAAATTTAGGGTTTTTATGCAATTAACCTCTAAAATTTGCAAAAGATCAAACATGGAAATGTAATCAAGGCATCCAATTTTTCAGATCTAACCATGAATAATCAGAAAGGATGTTCATGTCGGGTTCACCAAAATGTAAAGCGGAAAATCGAACCCTAGTTGCTCTCCCCTCTCCAACTCCAAAGAGAGAGAAGGGAGGTCACTAGGATTGACGGTTTTCACTTAGGGGAGACTTTACATTCAAAAGAGGGGTTGAAACCCACAAGATCCAATCCCATGCAATGTAAGATTGGATTCTGAATGAGTTTCAAGGGTTAAGATAGCAAGGCTACCCTCTTTTGTAAAGAATGTAGATAGAAGGATTAAGCTAGGAATGCATGAAAAGTGAGAAAGATTCACTTATAAACAGAGATAGGAATATAGGATGAAGCTGTAGACCTGGAATTAGTAGTAAAATGTCGAGACGGCGCTGTCCTGCAAATTTGAGCGAAAGTTGACTGGACGATGGCGCCCGGAGTGCACACGGTCCTCTGAAAAATCCGTGAAATGAAGGGGGATCTATTCGTCTCTGCACAAGGATTCCAGATCTTCAATTTTAGCTGCGTACCTGCAACCTACACACAGAAAAGCGAAGATGATTGGGGGGTTAGGGATTAGGGGTTTGCCCTTAGGTCAAACCCCGGTTTTGGAATTAACCAAGAAATGAGAAATGCTGTAAATGTAAATGTTTGTAATGTAAACAAGTACTTGATACCTTGTTGTAAGAATGTTTGTATTCTTACATGCGAAGATGTAAATGTTGTATGTTGTATGTTGTATGTGGTATGTGATCTCCTCTTCAATGGTTGAATCCTTGTCTTGAATGCAACACTTAGCCTTGAATGGAGACTTAGAATGCTCAATTGCTTGAAGGAATGCTTGAAGGAATGCTTGAATGATTGAATGTTTGAATCTTTGAATGCTTGAGTATCACTTCCGCGTCTTGTACACATATGTCCTTCCCTCCCAAAATGGGAGAGGAAATGTAGTTTATATACTTGTCAATTAGGGCTGATAGACTGATTTTTCTGACCTTAGGCCGACCAGGAAAGATTATTTTCCAATTTGCAAACATAAAGACCCGAGACCCAAAAGAGACCGGGCCCAAAAATAGGGCCAGGGACTAGGGCGTTGGGCGCCATGGTCCTGGGGGACCAGGGCACTGGGCGCCATGGTCCTGGGGGACCAAGGTGCTGGACACCCTAGTCCTGAAGGACTAGGGCACTGGGCGCCATGGTCCCACCTCCAGGGACAACAGGGTGCAAGGAGGATCAGGCCAGGGTGCTGAAAAATGCAGTTTTTGATGTCGTGGACAAGTTTCGGGTTCTCCATTTAGGTTCAGTGTTGCGTCGCCATCGTGAAGACCCAAATGCATTCGAAATTGCAAGTGTCACAATTTTAGGACGCTACAGGTCCATTCATGAAATCTAAGTATTCTTCCAAGCATTGGCTTTAGACTTAGGCATCAATGCCCTATACCTCCTTTGGAAACCTACCCCCTAGGCTAGTAGCCCTATTGAGCAGTTATTTTTCCCTTATCTCCAAAATATTGCACACAACCTATAAAACTACTTACCATTCTAGATACCCTTTAAGGAGTTACACTCATCCCCAAAATGGTTTGGCAAGATCTGGACTCTAAGGGTCTGAACCCCTTAGGAGCCTAGAGACCTAATTAGGGCGATTAGGCCTAATTTACAAAGCAAGACCCATTTATAGATTCCAAAATACAAAAATAACTTCATGAGAATTTGGGGGATGGTAAATAATCTCTAGTTCCAGGGTTGTACACCTAGAATCCACCGCTACTAGAGTTTAGGGTGACTATCCTAATTTTGCTTAAGGTAGTCACATGGAGATGCCTACCTAGGTTTATCTGATTCTCCTCATAGTCAAGCCTTCCCTACAAAAACCCATGAAAATCCTAGAATAAATTGACCAATCCTGCACTCCACCAAAGGAAAAAACTTCTAGATGGAAGGAATGCAAGATATGGCCGTTTTTGGTCAAAACCCTAGCCAAACCCTTGCTTTCTGGGTTACAGTTAGCAAATTGAAGGGTTCTCCCTACTCAAAAAAGATCAAATCCTCAGAGCACTACCAAAGCAAATATTATTCAACCCTCCATCTTCTCCATGAGTGATTTTGTCAAATTCAATCCATACAAGGACGTACAACCTCTGCAAACTCAAAATTTTTGGGAAAAACTCAATTTCTAGTGTTTTATTGCCTCCAAATTTCAATCAACAGTAATTATAACCTTGGGAATCATGTCCATAAGTCTTATATCCTTCCCCAATGGTTTCCAATCTAATTTTGAAGAGGTTGGAGCCATTGAGAGGCTTAGAACAACCAAAAGTGGAAAAGTTGCACTTTTGCTTGCAAAAGTTGCATTTTTAAAAGTACTTTTTGACAAAGTTGTCAATTCACACCAATTTGGGATCCACACAACTTGGATCAAACAAAAATCACCTGCACACCCTAAAATCCTATCAATCATCAAAACAAACATCAATCTACCCCTTATACACCAAATTGTCCAAATGGGCTTATCAAGTTGCCCAATTTGTGACAATGGTTTACACGGTGGGGTCCTTATTGAATACATGAAAAGTTCACAAACAAAAGACATTCACAATGATCCTAAGATCTTAATCTTCATCATCAGATCCATGATTGGCTTGTTGAGGAGGTGCTCCTACACTAGTCATTGTTCATGTTAGGGGTAAACAATTCAACCATTTTATTTGTCAGATATCACAAGAGCACCAACAAGCCAAACTTCTCCAACATTGTAAGAATGATGCAAAGGTCTCCTCATTTTTCTACTTGGTATTACATAAAGTAGTCTCTGATACATCCATCTCAATGTTGTATGAGAAGTGTTGTATGAGATCTTCTGCCAATTCACCCCATGATCTAATCCAATGTGGAAGTTGTGTAAACCATTCCATGGCTTGTCCACCTTAACTTTGTGTAAACGGCCTCGTCAAGTATGATTCCTCTCTTTCTACCTCTATGCAAGCCATGAAAAATTATCTTATATGTGTCTTGGGACCTCCCTTGCCTCTATATTTATCAAAATTTGGTGTTACAAAATATGGAGGAAAAGGAGGCATTGGTATGCTTCCATCAAATGGATAAGGACATATGTCATTGATTGTGTAGTCCTTTGTAGGCATTTTCATACTTGCTATCTAGTTTTTACAATTCCTTGATCTACTGTTGTAAGCCATTACTAGGTGGTCCCTTTTCTCTTTGAGGTACTCCCGTGCCTGAGCCACCTAGTGGAGGAGGAGGGATATAATGCATCTAAGGGTGATATTGGTCATAAATATTCTCAGGTGAGGGAGGAATGTAAGTATTATTGTTTGGACCACTTGGTATGGTATTGTATTGAGGAGCACTAGGCTTAGGATGATGGTATGCATCATGACAATGACCATAATTTGTATTATTGGTGTACTCTTTATTCACTAGTAGTAATATGGAAAATAAATGACTAGGTGACTAAAAATTTTAGTCACGACAAGTAAGAATGACCAAATTCTAGTCATTTTTTGACACAACTATAAATGACTAAATGAATAACCAATTTGGTCATGAGATAAAATCAAAACTAAATAATTAGTCACACAAACAAAAATGACTACTCCCCTATACAATATGATATTAACATGACCATAACTAAAGTGGGTAATTAAAAAAATATTTGGAATTGGCACGTGGCTGATTGTATTGTGCATATAGGGTCAATAGGAAATTTGGGTGAACATATCTTTGTATATATGTGTGTATATATGTCATACATACATGCATATACATATGTACATATGTATGCATGTATATATGCATGTGTATATATATACATATATATATACACACACAATATATATATATATACACATGAATGTATGTATATATACATGTATATACATGTATATACATATACATGTATATATACATGTATATGTATATACATGTATATACATGTACATATATAAATATATACATGTATATATATCTATATATATACATGTATATATATATATATGTACATGTATATATATATATGTACATGTATATACATATATACATGTACATGTACATATATATATATATATATATACATACATGTATACATGTATATATATACATGTATACATGTAGATATATACATGTATGTATACATGTATATATATATATATATATATATATATATATGTATATGTACATGTATACATGTAGATATATACATGTATACATGTACATATATATATATATATATATATATATATATATATATATATATATATATATATATATATATATATATATATATATATATATATATATATATATATAATGGAAGTCTAGACTTGGGAGAATGACAACCCAACAAGGGCATGAAGCCTGCAAGCTGCCATCCCAGCTAGGGCCTTCACAAAGTATTTTTTGTCATCTGATACGGGGCACGAGCCAATGGGATGAACCTCTTCTGCCAAGCACTGAGAGGTATCCATTCCGCCAAATTTACTTGGGGCACGATCCTAGCCTCATCCCTTATGGTGTCGGAGCCTTGCACTCAACAAGACTTGATCCCTAGTGGGCTCATTCGGAGCCATGCAACTTCACCAGTAAACCAAGGGCCCATTGACACAACGAATAATGTAAAAATAAGTTAAAGACTAAAAACTAAATTAAAAAAACAACTTTTATTATTATTTATTATATATATATATATAAATTTAAAAGAAACAAATTTAAACTAAAAAGCAACTTTCTATTATTATTATTTCTTAAATATAAAAAATATATATATTTTTAAATCTAAATTTTAATAAACTTCTAATTTAAAAAAATATAGGTTTTTAAATCTAAATTCTAAGGAAACTTTTTTAAAAAATTTTTTGCATGCAAATCATTTCATATTCTAAGATAAGACTCCAAAAATTAAATTTAGATTTAAAAGAAACTTCTATTATTTTTGCATGCAAATCCTTTCATATTCTAAAATAAGACTAAATTCTAATTCTAAATTCTAGTATATATTAACCATATGAAATTAATTAATCTATGCTAAAGGTAAAGATTTTTTAAAATTGATATATTTTGGCATCTACATAAATTTTATTTATAAAATATAGGTGTGTGAGCTTGAATTTCATCCTTAGAATGTTACCTGCAATAAGTTAGTTTCACAAAATACAATGGAAATGCATACAGGAAATCCAAAATCCACCAATGAAACTACATGAAATACATACTAAAATAAAACATTATTTTACCTTCATGACTTATGTCTCATTGTGTCCTAACTCCACTGTTCCTGGTTGCAGATGGTGTGCTCTCAGACAATGCACTGTTGGCTTCCAAGATGGCATATGAAGAATGGACTGATAACTTGTAGTTAACTGATAGTATGATATGAAAATGCTACATGATTATACTAAATGATTATGCTAAAATGCTATATGGTAATTGCTATTGCTATTTGCTTCAAAAACTCATGGATGCATATGATTATCCTGAAGACTATTTTTTGAAGACTAACTCTCTCTCAACTGAAACTCTTGATTTTATAGACTTTGAGAGGATTAGATGATGTGGCTCAGATCAAGGGTCATGATCAGATCTATAGATTTGACTGGCTATGAACAAAGGTGAAGGTTGAGAGAAAGGGGGAAGGAGAAGACAAGTGTCACTCATCTCATCTTGACTAGGTTGCTAATTGAGAGAATCTAGGGATGGTTGGAGAAAATTTAGGCATGGTAGGACAAGTGGACTCAAGTCCTTCCTAAGATGTAGGGGGTGTTGGAGAGAATATAGGAAATGGTTATGAAATATGTGTACGTACACAATTTTCATTAAGTTTGGAAGTTGGAGATAAATCATGAATTAATATTTAAGAAATATTAATTTCCTTAGCCACATGTTTGATGAGTTGGCAAAGGGAAGATGAAGTGGAGATGGAGGGTGAGTTGGATAAGAGATTAAATAATTTAAGAATTATTTAATATTTGAGACTATAGGATACGAGAATAACTATTAAATATTGGATATTTAATTGCTTGGAGGAGATAATTAAATATTAGATATTTAATTAACTTCGTTAGAAGGAATAATTAAATATTAGATATTTAATTAATTAGAAGAATAGGATAAATGAATTAATCAATAAAATATTAATTAATAGAAAGACATGAAAATGAATTAAATAAATTAATCTTTTCAAATTAACTATTTAATAGACGAATAATTATTAAATAAATATAAAATATTTATTTAATTGCTCATAGCCAATTCTAGGTGTATACATTTTGCCTCTCTTTGAAATGATGTTGAGACAACATTGTTTCAAAGATTAAATCAAGTCTCGATAATGCCTGATAGAGATTGAAAATCTTGATTGTGTGCCCCCTCAAGAGATTGATCATGAAATTGTTGAAGATTTTAGTTTGAATGATTAATCTCGTGATAATGTGATAAAATTTCAGTCAATTAAATTCATTTGTAAAAAACAAATTAAATTGCCCCATTGTTGAAATTAATTACTCTTCAAATAGTAAATATAAAATTAACCAAGGCTAATTTTAACTGCATTGTTATCCTTGTCAGCTTTTGCAGAGAATATTCTTGCTGAGGTGGCAAAATGGTGATTCCAATAGAGTGTCATCGATTTGAGTGAGTTCGGCAATATCAGCAGCCAGCCGAGTATGGTTATCCTATATGTATCTTATCTCGAGCTTTGTTTTTAAGTTTTCATTCAAAATTTCATGTTTTAGGTACTTTTTTTTAAAATTTTTTTGAAATTTTCAATTTTTTCGATTTTAGATTAGCGCTTTTGCTATTTGGTTTAGCACATATGCAATTTTGTTTAGCACAAATGAATTGTTTAGTACATATGCTCTATATGTTAGCACATTTGCATAGAATGTTAGCACAAACGCTTAGAATAACGCTTATGTTTTGTTTATTAGCACTTATGTTCAATAGGATAGCGCAAATGCATAAAGCAGCGCATATGCATGGTCAATTAGTGCATATGCTAAAAAAGATAGCGCTTTTGCTTAAAGTAGCACATATGCATCATTGATTAGCTCATATGATAAAAAAGATAGCGCTTTTGCATAAATTTGAGATTGTTGATTGATACAAAAGCTAAAAATCACTTTGATGTTTAGATTTAACATGTTTGATACGCATGTATGATGAAATAGAGTCATGATTGAGTGATTGTATGATTGATAGATCGATAGATAGATTTGATTATTGGATTAAGTAGCTTTGATTAGCTTGATTGATAGATTTCATGATTGAGTAGCTCTGATTAGCTTGATTGATAGATTTGATGATTGAGTAGCTCTAAATAGCTTGATTGATAGATTTGATGATTTAGTAGCTCTGAATAGCTTCATTGATAGATTTGATGATTGAGTAGCTCTGAATAGCTCGATTGATAGATTTGATGATTGAGTAGCTCTGAATAGCTCGATTGATAGATTTGATGATTGAGTAGCTCTAAGAAACCAATTTAGTTTCTGAAGCAAGAGCTTAGCAGAGTTTTTGATTAAACTTAGTGATTGATAGAAAACCATGATTGATAGGTTTTTAAAAATGATTTGATAGCTTAAGTTGCTTCAATTTGATTTGATTGATTGATAGATAATGATTGATTCAGTTTGATTTGATTGATTGATAAATAATGATTGCTTTAGTTTGATTTGATTGACTGATAAATAATGATTGCTTCAGTTTGATTTGATTGATTGATTTCTCTTGAAAAACAGGAGAAACTTGATGTTCTCCAGTGTTGGGAGAAATTACTGGCCATACGCCATTTAGTTCTAGAGTTGTCCCAGGCTGAGATTAGACATATAGATGTCTGTGGTTTGCACCATTTATTATTTATGCCTGAGATTACACATAATAGAGGATTGTTGACTGCATTAGCTGAGAGATGGCATAGTGAGCATAACACTTTCCACCTACCGATGGGTGAGATTAGTGTGACTCTTGAGGATGTCTACAAGATTCTACACATCTCGGTGACTGGTGAGCTAGTGCAGTATGATTATCAAGATCGAGTTGGGATGGAGGCTTGCAAAGTCATGTTTGCTGATGAGAGCATTGGTAGAGGAGAGATCTGATGGGTAGATATGGTGATGTACTACGAGACTCTTACTATTATTCTGGCTGGTTTGATTGGAGGATTCATATGTCCTGATAGGCGATCATGAGGTTTTTTTGTTGGATGGGGTGAGGTTCTTCTGAGCATGATGAAGCATCAGACACGATATGCTTGGGGTGTTTGCATGTTGGTACATTTATATCATGATCTTCACTAGGTTGTGTATGATGAGAGTGCTAGTTTATCTAGAGGATGCACTTTATTACAGATCTGGTGTTGGGAGCACATTGCTATTACATGACCTATCCATCATAGAGTTCATGGAGAGAGGTAGCCATATGTTTATTTTTATGCAAGTATCCTTACTTAGCATAAGCTGGGTAAGATGGAGTATTGGCATTGGGTGCTTGATTCTTTAGATAGCATTACTTAGAGACCATATGTTGATTGTGAGCCATGGATGGATGATGCATAGACATTACCGCTTATTATGCAGAGTAGATATCTTATTGGTCAGACACCTTTCATTGCTGAGTGATAGTTGATTGGTCAGATTTTGAGACAGTTTGGTATCATTCAGCCTATGCCTACTGGTGTGATGATATATGTGTGGTGATATAGAGATAGGCAAGATTGGGGACCATCTTTGTCATTTGAGATCGCTCGTGCAAAGTTTATTACTACTCCCAGAGTGGCATATGATATGAGATTACACATTCTGGATCCTGGGGTTACTGCAGAGTATGCTCAGTATATATTAGCTCATCCATTTCCTCGGATTACGGATCCAGCGGATCCTCCTCCTAGCTCAGGAGATGATGATGATTCAGATGATCCTGTTATGAGGAGATGGAGATGTAGACGAGAGCTTAGAGCTGCTCATGAGGCTAGGAGAGGTGGAGATGATGGTGGGGATGGAGGTGGTGGTGGTGGAATTGGACAGAGAGGATGTCGATTAAGAGTCCATGGAGGACCATTTGGACCAGTTGGCAGGATTGATAGACCTCATCCTATGGGTGGGAGAGATGTTGGATGGATTGGGAGGGATACTGGTAGGGTAGGGATGAGATCACCTAGAGGATTGCCATTGACAGGAGCTAGGGGGACTTGATTGGATGGGGGTTGCGGGAGAGGCCTTGATTTTGGATAGATTCAGCCAGATCCTAGAGTTATTGCACCTCATGGTGGTGATGATGAGGATCCTAAGGATCATGTTCCCCTAATTAGATGATGGGTTCAGAGAGTTACTCAGACTGAGATTCTAGTAGTTGGATAGGTTGGTGGTGAGGGGATTGGGGTTCATGCACCACAACAGGATCTACCAGAGCATGTTGCACTAGTGCAGGATATGCTAGATGTGGTTATACTAGAGCATGATGTGCCAAGGCATGATACTATTGATAGTTTGAGAGCATAGATTGATCAGCTTCGAGCACAGATATAGACTCTTATGACTGAGAGAGACACAACTGTTAGGAGACAACAAGATACTCAAGGTCTTATTGATCATATTCAGCAGGTTGGATCAGGTACTCTCTCAGCAGACACTGTTAGAGAATTATTTTGGGTCGGGAAGGAGACTTCCTACTGGCAACGACGATATCGGGAGACAGTTGTAGAGAGCCAGAGAGTAGGTAGTTATCAGACTGTTGTGTTGATGGATACTAGCAGTGGTGGGGTCATGGGACCTCCTCAAAGGAGTGGTGAGCATGGTAGACAAACATCTAGAGGATCTTCTCGCCCACAGCCACAGAGATGGACAGAGTCAGGTGGTAGTGGTACAGGCCAGCCATGACTTGATTTGGAGCATTTGTATTGTTTATCTGATATCATTATATACTTGGACTTTTATTGTTTTATGATGATATATATGCAGACATGGATTCTATATGATGATTATTTTTATTATGCATGTTACTCTATTTGATGATGTTCTATATGATGATTCTTTTTATTATGCATGTTACTCTATTTGATGATGTTCTATATGCTTATATGCTTTGATTTTATGGATGCAATGATTACATGTATAATGATATGATGATAATGACTTACATGATGCAAATGATAAATGTTTTTGATTTTTGATTTTACTTATCCTGGATGTAAATGAAAATGATTACTTAACTTAAATGATGCAAATGCAAATGATCTATATGAAAATGCAAATGAATGATTGCTTAATGCTTACAATGATGTACATACAAATGATCTATATGAACTGTTTTTTGAATATTTATGCATGCAACTAAATGATAAATGGAATGATAATGCAAATAATAATGATACACTACATGATAAATGATATGTACCTATGATGAATGAAATGCACTTAATTGAACAAAAATTAATGCAATGATAAAATGCAGCTAAAATGAAATGGATAATGTTTAAAAAAATGAATGCACCTATAATGATTAAATGCCAATTGTTTTTGTTTGTCCAAGTATACTCAATATTTATTTATGACCATTGACCTGCTAATGAAATGATATGCTTATAATGCAACTGATCATGAATGCTTATAATGCAAATGAATACTGAGCTAATGAAATGATCTAACTAAAACTTGTACTACCATTCTTCATATGCTATCTTGTAATAGTGCTTGATTTCATCATTGAGCTTTAAAATGTTGTAAGAAAATACAAGCAACTTGACATAATGATTCAAGATGACCTGAGTATTTTTTACATGGATTTTGATATAGAAAGGTAATACAAGCAACTTGATATAATGGATCAAGTTGACCTGAGTATTGCTTGCAGAATAGACAAGGAGTATCTCCTTTCATGTATGACTTGGAACGTCCTCCTTGATCTTTTTCTGATCATATCCTGAGACAAGTTCATACCGTAGTAAGAGATAAACCACAAACAACAATCAAAGAAAAATAATCATGCCCCATCATAGCTCCTCTAGTCATGGACATCCTTGAGTTGCATAGAGTAAAAAATCAAGATATAAACACTGAATCTTGCATGTCATTCACATGTTCTAATGGTCATTAACTGATATAATCATCTTAATGAATGATTTTTGATAATCCTTTATAGCTCGCTGATTGATTCTTCGGTTTCTGAGTTTCATGATTCAGTTGTTTGAAATGCCTTGATTTTCATTGCTTCGTTTGCTCGTTATCTGTTTCAAAACCCTAGGTGTTTTGGTTTCTTCTAAGTTTTTTGAATGTTTTTGGTTTTTTTAAAGATTAAAAAGATCACCTTAGCAAAAGGAATTAGGATTTTTCCCTCAGCGGAAACAAAAATTAATTATGGATATATGAAATGATCAAGATCCAAACCATGGCGGAATACAAATACAGATTGTTAGATGCTGATAAAATCTAAGAAAGTGACTATGACAAGTATGTCAAAGATTGATAATTGCTGGTAAGCTACATATTTCTTGCTAAATGGTTCAGAGAAATGGATGCGAATGATGGAAATGATAAGCTAGGATATATGGAAGTGATAGATGGGATAAGATGGAGCGGATAGGTACATAAAGCGATCTCATAGATGGAGGAACTCAATTTTTAGATAGTGCCTATTTACCAGGTTTTCACCATCTAAATTTATTATATTTTTGTTGGATTTTATATTCTTTTTATTGATTTTTTTTTCAGGGCTTTATATGCTTTTTATTGATTTTTTTAGGACTTTATATCTCAAGCATAGAATTTCTTGAGATGGATAGAATTGATAGGTTAATCAAATCAATCACCTTCTGGGGTAGATAATTTGTATGCTCCTGATCCATATGTTGCTACTATGACAAAAGGTCCTAGCCAATTTGGTTCAAATTTGCCCTTCTTTTCCTAATCTTGCTGATTTCTTGGATTTTCCCTTAGAACTATGTCTCCAATCTGGAAAATGTGTGGCTTGACTTTGTAGTTATAGCTTCTTGCCATTCTTTGTTTATATACTTTTAAATAATCTGTTGCATTTTGGCAACGTTCCTGAATCAGTTCTAGTTCCTGGAGTCAAGAGACTCTTTGTTCTTCTTTTGGTATAAGACCATGCAAGGATACTCGTAGAGAAGGTATCTCTACTTCTATAGGTAATATAGCTTCTAATCCATAGACCAAAAAATATGGAGTTGCCTCTGTTGGAGTGTGGACACTAGTTCGATATGCCCAAAGAGCAGGATTTAGCTAAATGTGCCAGTCTTTTCCAGCTTCATTAACTATTTTCTTCAAGATTTTTAAAATAGTTTCATTTCATGCCTCAGCTTGACCATTACCTTGTGGATAATATGGAGTAGAGAACCTATGTTGGATATGAAACTTTTCACATAGCTCTTTTACATCTTGATTTTTGAATGGTCTTCCATTATCAGTGATAATGGTCATAGGAATGCCATAGCGACAGATTAGGTAATTCAAGATGAATGATGATATTTGTTTTCCTGTCACTGTTGTTAAAGGCACTGCTTCAATCAACTTAGTAAAATATTTAGTAGCAACCAAAATAAACTTATGTCCATTAGAAAATGAGGGATTGATCTTTCCTACCAAATCCAGGCCCCACTGTAAAAATGGGCATGATCCTGTCATAGGATATAACTCTTGTGCTGGCACATGAATTAGATTTCCATGAATTTGACATTGTTTACACTTTCTAGCATAGGTGAATGAATCTCTTTCCATAGTAGGCCAAAAGTAACCCATACGAATAAGTTTCTTAGCCAATGTTAAACCACTTGAGTGTGTACCACAAATACCCACATGAATGTCATTAAGAACTCTCTCAGATTCATCTTTTTCAAGACATCTCAACAATGTACCATCTAGACCATGCCTATATAGGATATCAGCAATAATGGTATAGCGAGAGGACTGACGGATAAAGTTTCTTCGTTGATTATGAGATAATTCCAAAGGAAGGATATGATCTTTCAAATATTGGTAGGTTTGACCGTATAAAGATTGACTGGTTCTGATATATGGCAAATTCGATAGGTATGCTGGGATTGAATGGTAGGGGTTAAGATATCTTCCACAAGAAATTCATAGCGTTGTTGATTCTCTTTTTTTTGCAAGAGAGATGCTATTGTAGCCATTGCATTTTCTGCTTTATTCTCATTTCTGGGAATTTGGGTGAATGTGATTTCTTTAAAATGTCCTTTAAATTCCTCCACTAGCTATTTGTATGGCATAAGCTTATCATCCTTTATTTGATATTCATCATTTATTTGAGAAATGTCAAGTTGTGAATTACCATAGACATGTAGTTCTTTAACATTCCATTCAATGGCCATTTTGAGCCCTATAACCAATGCTTCATACTCTGTAGTATTATTGGTGCATGGAAATTGTAGTCTATATGATTTTAGAATTGTATGTCCTTGAGGTGTGATAAAAAAGATTCCTGCACTTGATCCATATTGAGTATAAGAACCATCAAAGTACAATTCCCAAAAGTTTGTACTTACTGTCAAGATATCTACATCAGGAAATTCGATGTGCAAAGGCATGTTATTTTATAAAGGTACATCAGCCAATTGATCAACAATGACTTGACCCTTGATGGCTTTTCGGTCAACATATTCTATGTCAAATTCACTTAGCATCTTAACCCATTTGGCTAGTCTCCCCATTAATGTTGACTTGCTCAACAAATATTTGAGAGGATCTATTTTTGCTATTAGTTTTACAAAATGAATCAACATATAATGTCGTAGCTTTTGGGTTGCAAATAAAATTGCTAGACATATCTTTTCAATTGATAAATAATTTAACTCATATCCAACAAGTGTTCTGCTAATATAATAAACTTCTCTTTCCTTTCCTTCATCATCATGCTAAGTTAGGAGAGCGCCTAATGATACACTTGTTGTTGAGACATAGAGTAACAAGGGTTTCCCTTTGGTTGGTGATATCAGTACTGGAGGACTCATAAGATATTCTTTTATTTGCAAGAAAGCTTCTTCACATGTTAGATCCCATTTGAATGGAATATTTTTATGTAGAAGATGAGTAAATGGAAGACATCTATCGGCCAATTGGGACACAAATCTCCTGATTGATTGCAACCTTCCTTGTAAAGATCGCAATTGACTTATGTTCTTAGGTGATTCCATCTCCATGATAGCTTTAACTTTCCCAGGATCAACTTCAATGCCACGAGCTGATATAATGTACCCAAGGAGCTTTCTAGAGGTTACCCCGAATGCACATTTCTTTGGATTTAATCTCAATTGATATCTTTCCAGCTTGTCAAAAATCTTGCTTAAAATGTTCAAATGTTCTTTTCTTGTGTGAGATTTTGCAAGTATATCATTGACATAACCTTCCATAAATGTATGCATCATATCATGGAAAATTGTCGTCATAGCCATTTGATAAGTCGCTCCTGCATTCTTAAGCCCAAATGGCATAACATTCTAGTAGTATGTTCCCCATGTATAGGTGAAAGTTGTCTTCTCTTGATCTTCAGGTGCGATTCTTATTTGATTATATCCTGAGAAGCCATCTGTAGTCACATAAATCTATCCAATTTAATTAAATGAATATTTCGTATTTATTTCATTAAAAATCCACTAGCCATCAGTTAATTAAATTAACAATTAATTAATTCATCTTCAAACATTCTCATATTAATTAAATAAATTATTCAATTTATTTTAATTAATTCATTATACCAAATTCACAAATCAATTAAATGAATAAATCCTATTTATTTCATTTAATCCTTTTCCTCTTTTAAATAAATTAAATAAAACATTTATCCCTCCCACTTGCATTTTCCTACAAATGCAACTTGCACACATTTATTGAAATAAATTAATTTATTTTAAATAAAAATCCTATTTTCCCTCACCCACCAAATCCACTTCCAATCCTAACCCCCATCTAGATTCTTCTAACCCCTTCCTAATTAGCCTAATCCATCCGCTAATTATTGTCACATTCCTAAGCAACTTGAAGTCACTTCTCAAAGACTTCAAAGTCTTTGAAAAGCATTTAATGCTTTGTGTGTTCAACAATTTAACCTCCAAAGTCTTCCAAAACCACTAATGGCTCTTACATGACAATTAATGGCTCTTACATAACCATTTATGGTTATTTCAACTTGCACTCATGTGTCTCCTCAAGCATTTATTGATTTGACCATGGTTATCCCTTTTGCATTTGCACAAGAGTTTATCCATTGGATAAAAGCTTTATTCTTTGAATAAAGAATTTATTCATTCAACTAACCTTGACCTTAACTCCCAAGTTAACTCTCAGATCATGTCAAGCATTTAATGTTTATTCCCTCTCCTCTCAACCTATCTCACATTGACATTTGTCAACCAAGGATTGGGTTGAAAGCCCTCACATGGATCTCAAATCATTCAATCTTGACCCTTGTTGAGATTACTCAATCTCAACCATCCATTGCTCCATTTTACCTATAAATAGAGCTCACATTCCTCATTTTCAAATCCTCAAGCCTCAAGCATTCTCAACTATGAATCATTTAGCATTCATAGTCATAATCCTAAAAAACTTGTATGCATTTAATTTATAGGCATTTTTAGAGAGCACTAATATCTTGTCATTTTGGTTAAAATAAATCATTTTAGTATCAATAGCATAGTATTATCTTTTTATTCACATTTAGAGAAAATACTTCAATCTCAAACCTCCATAAGCATCCATAGTGCAAAAAGCTGCTAAGAGCTACACTATTTTGGAACTTGGCGAGGAGAGGAACAAAGGAGAAGGAGCCAAGAGTATGGTAGAAGGCATTTGGAGATGTCTTCTTGCATTTACATTCCTAGTTAAATGTTTTACTTTGTTCTTGGTGTCTCTTTTGATATGCCTTCTTAGGTTGATCTTTGGTTGAATAACACTAACCTTAACGCTTGTTTCTTGTTGTTTGTGTGTTATTCCATCACAGGTTTTGATCCTAACACTTGCCCTTTTTTGCAGAGCATCATTTGGTGAACCCGACATGAATCCAAACACCTAAAAACACAATTTTTTTGACAACTAACATGTTTGAATGTTGAACTTGACATACAGGTTGTGCTTTAGAGCTTTTGATCATGTTGTAGCGCTATTTTAACTTGTTGTTCTAGCACTATTATTCTTACAATAGCGCTATTGTACTAAGTTTAGCGCTATTGGCCTTGTTTTAGCGCTTTTGAAATTGTTTTGGTGCTTTTGAGCATGTTTTAGCGCTATTGCTTTCTCTGTCAAAATTTTACTTTTAGCATTGTTGTGTCTTTATTAGCGTGTGTGTTAAATAGTGCTTCTGTTTAAACACAGAGTGATGCTATTGTAACAGAATGTTGTAAAAAAGACCTTGTAACCGAAAAAGTGAAAATTATTAGGCTTGTAGAAGCCCACCATAGGTTCAATTTTTACTAATTGTTCATTTCTTGTGTAGGTTTGAAGCCAACTTCCTTAAAAATAAAATAAAAAAAGAAAAAATAAAAAAAAACTTATTTCTGGTGTTTTAAAATTGAACAAAACAAAATTTTGTATTTGGTGCTCTAAAATTGAACAAAACAACTTTGTTTATTGCAAGTTTAAGCTCAATTTTTCATTTGGTGTTTAAAATCAACAAGACAAATTTATTTCTAGCATCAAACTTAAGCAAAAATTTACAATCCACACTTCAATTTTGGTGCAAATAAAACTCACAATCAACTTGTTTCAATTTTTGCGAAGCGATTTTTCCTTCATGCATACCTGCTTCAAATTAAGTTGACCAGGATTTTCAAAGTTCTAGTTTACTCAACACTTTACATTTGAAGTTAAAAAGAACACCATGATTGTTGGAGAAACATCTCCAAATAGTTAAAACACATTGCGATGGCAAGTTAAAAAGAACAAGTGCATTTCGTGTTTGGCACATTTGTGCAAAAGAGTTGGTCGAGTGGTCCTACTTCTAACACACACAATCCTCTCCCTTGGCTTTCGTGGTACTAGGTGCAAGAGAAAAGTGTTAGTAACACTCAAAAATTTTATCTTTTTGAGAGAGGCCTGCCAAGAGACACATTACTCTTGGGAACGACCTCGCGCGGTAAATCCTTCGAGCCGCTTTAGAAATTAGGTGAGAGCGAAAGCTATAGCCTTGGGTATAGTTGTTCCTACAGTGTAACTTGCCGAAAAGACAAATGGGCCCCACCACAAGTTACAAGGCTCTTAAGTGAGTCATTGCAGAATGAACTTATGTCCAGAGACACCGAAAATGACTAAAAACCTTTAAGTAGTAGCCCATCCATTCTATTGATTGAGAATATTTGAGATACAATTCAGTGCAAGAGCATAGATGGTTTTGCTACCAAGATACTCACCATACATATTTCCTTGAGTAGAAACATAGCTTTTTGAAAAGTCACTTGTGGCTTGATAAAAGTGGTGAATCCCCCATCATAGGGATCATCTATTTGTTATACCCGCGTAAGACTTAGTATATCACATCCTTACCTACCACGACAAGATTCATAAGGTATCTAGTACCAAAGTTGAAGAAATATCAAGATGTGGGTTGAATTTATCACAACTAGCCATTTGGCCTTAGGGATACAAAATGTTTGAAGTGTTTTCATTTTAGTCAAAGACCAAGTACAAATTGAGCTGACTTCAGGCTTTGGAAAGAGAAACACCTAAAATACACTTAAAGGAAAGGGTCATAAAAGTCCAAGGATTGGGTTGATCTAGACCCATACTTATTTGTGCCTTTTGAGGCAACATTCTTGTGTTTGTGTGCTTGCTTTGTTTTCTTGTCAAAGAAAAATCCAAAAATCAAAACAAGTATTCATCGAACCAAACATCTTTCAAAAACAACCAAAAGATTAAAAACAAAGAGAAAAGTATCAAACTATATGACCATTCTTCACATCTTGAGAAAGAAGAATCTTCATCAAAACATCAACTTGAAAAGAAGACCATTGAGATCAAAGGCTTTGATCAAAAGGAGGAAATTCTTCTATCTAAATAGACAAATCTTTGTCTCTCATAGAGTTTTTCTACATCACATGCATCTCTACCTTCAAGGCAAAACTAACGAATTTGATTCAGAATCATTAAACCGTAGAGCTTTTATGCAATATAGAGCTTTGAGTTATCACAAAAACCAAGGAGGCAAGATTAATCCCAACTTCTTCCCAAACGTTTGTATCACATACAACATAGCTCGAGAAATTCCACCAATGCCCGAAAGAGAAGAGGTAGAGTTTGTTCCATTTGTGACACAAAGCTTTTATTGAAGTTAAAACATTTCATGCATTATCTCATTCATACATCATCCCTTCATCATCAATCTATTCCAACTCTCAAAACATTAAGAGGTTCTTGTCCTAAGTTCTCTTTTTGGATATTTCTTGAATCAAACACATCCCATCACTTTTTAGATTGTTTCTACATCTAGGATAAGCTCATCCTAAGAGACATATCTACGTAGGTTAAAAATAGTTCATGAGTGAATCCTCTCATTACTAGGTAGTTAAGTCTATAACACATCTTAGATTTCTCTAAACCTTATCACAACAAACCTTATCAAACAAAAAAGCAATTGAAAGAAATAATTTTGGTCACTTCTACCTTTAAGTGTTAGAGATCCACATGCAAAACAATTCACCAACCATCAATCTTTCATTTCATCAACAACTCATCATCATTTTCACCCAACTTCAACAAAAACTCATAAAAAATGGCTCATACACGATCACAGTCAGGGCAACAAGAAATAGAAATTGAAGAAGAAGAGGAGGAAAATATCAATGAATTCAAGAAACACTTGGAGGAAATGTGAACAACGAAAACCCAAGTACTCCTACTTCTACAACAATAGAAAGGGCCCAGCATAACCCTCTCTTTAACAGACTTTTTGATGAAATACTCAGGAGCAATGCGGATGCTCACTTTTTAAAGCTCGCTCAAGAAGGAGCCAAACTCCCCTCTGACTTTGATCTTGCCCAATTAAGACAAGCATTAGAATGAAAAAGTCACCATGAAGAAGAAAGAGGTAGAGATCCCATTAGATATAACATTCCTCAAGGTAACCCACCACCTCCTCCTCCAAATGAAATAGAGATGTTGCGGCAACAAGTTGAAAATCTTGCCCAACAACTTCATAGTGGTGTGAAGACTAACCAATTCTCACTCAATGACATATGTCCCTATCCCTTTGATAGGAATCTTTATATGCCACCTTTTCCATGAGGATTCAAAACACCAAAATTCGAAAAATATAGAGGAAAGGGAGATCCTCGCGATCATGTCAGAGAATTCCATTTAGCTTGCCTCGAAGTGGCATATGAGGACACATACCTAATGAGACTTTTTTCACAAAGCTTGGGAGGAACAACCACATCATGGTTTTCCCAACTACCAGGTGGTATTAGGACCTTTGAAGAGCTAGTTCAGAAGTTCTTGGTACATTACTCTCATAACATTGAATGCAATATCACCATGGCTGATCTATGTAACACTAAACAAAAACCAGGTGAACTATTCTCAGTATTCCTACAATGATGGCATCAAATGTCTAGCAGATGTTCTCTTCAGTTACCTGAACAAGAACTAGTGGAAATATTTATTTCCAACTTAAACAAAGAAATAGAGTTTCACCTAGATGTCAAAGACACAGACTCTTTTAATGACATGATCACCAAGGGCTTGAAATGTGAGCGGGCCCTCATCAAGAAAGGACTTATCAAAATCTACAATGAACCAAAGGATGGTCCTCATCTATGCTTCAATAGTGACAAACCAAAATTTTGGAACAAAAACAAAAATATCATCAACGATGGGGTTGTGGATGCCAGAACTATCAAAAGTGCACAACCTGTAGTTCAATTTGCAGGACAGAATCCCCCACCTCAAACTAACATAGTTCTTCCTTCAAATCAAGGTCACATCACGTCTCACGATGAACCCAGACCTCGTCAACAAAAACAAAAATGAACATACACTCCCTTAGGGGAACCCATCGAAACAGTGTTGTGACAACTGGTTTCTCAAAATTTTGTAACTCTACCTAAAACATCAAACTATGAACCTCAGGTCAAACCTGCATGGTGGAGGGATACTGAACATTGTGATTTCCATCAAGGGAGAGGACACAAGACAATTAATTGTCATAGATTGAAAGATCTTATTCAGGATCTTATTGACTGAGGTGAAATCAAAATCGAAGGGCATGACCCAAAAACAACAAACAATGATCATCTGATGTTCAAAAATCCACTTCCATCACAAGCTCAGGATTTAGTAGAATGGATCTATAAAGATCCCATCACGACTAATATGCCACAAGCTACACTTCCCACGGATCAGTATGGTAAAGGTCTCCTCATTATGCAAAGAATGGGTTATGATGGTCAGAGTGCTTTGGGACCTTGCAAACAAGAAAGACATGAACCACTGCTACCGGAATTAAAGCCCAAGGATAATGCAGGCCTAGGATTTAAAAAGGAGATCTTTCCTAAGCTCAGATTTAAAGGAAAACCCAACAAACCACTATATCAGCCTATTGCAAAGAGGACACATTTTATTATCAAAGCAGCATCAAACACCATCGCACTGCCCCACCGAGGCTCAAAATCCCAACACAACCATCTACAAATCCAATCATCCCACCAATCAAACTAGTATTCCCATCAGCAGCAGCAATAACATCAATAACACCATTAGCAGTAGCAACTATGTTAGAACCCATAGTAGTATCTACAACACCCGTAGTTCCAATAGAAGCAGCTGAGTCAACATTACCGATACTCCCCGTATCGGATTCATTGATCCCCATCATCCTTCCTATAGCATCAATAATTTCATCTACAAGGGTACATCAACCGATCACACCTGCAGTGTTTAACACAAAGGATATCCCAGTGTGGTATAGTAATCAGATACTAGAAAGTGATTAAAAGACCAACTCACATGAATTGGAATTTGATTCCATCTAGCTTAATACTTCAGATGAGGAAGACGCATCACTACCTCCACCCTGCAAAGACATCCCTATTTATGGAGAAGCACAGATAAAGACCTCTTGGGTTCCTGAGCTGGAAACTTCTTCCATAGACCCTACGTCACATCCTACACCTGATTCTGATAGGGAGAGTACCATCAACTACCTTCACCACACTGCCTTAACCCTCACTGACACATCTAATGAACTTAACCTAATCGATGAAGTAATGCCCATTATCCATCCTGAACTCATCAAATGGAACCAACCAAATCCCCCATGTCTTGACCTTTTCCAAAATGATGAGGCGATCATTGACTTTTTAGAATTCTGGGATAACATACCAAGTGGGGATCACAAAGCTAGATTTTCCATTGAACTTAATAGCGCAAAATACTTTGGGGTGGATGCCAAACCTTTCAGCTGCAAAAATATAACAATAAAACATGGATCTTCTAGTGAAAACCACACCGTGGCACTGTTTGATCCAATAAAAGTAAAAAGAAAGAGCGTATCCAATGGTGAAAACCTCTCCAAGGTGCTTGAGGATGAAAGGTTTGACATCCTTCCATGTAGCACACAACGGGAATGATCAACGATTCTCATCGAGGAAACAAAAGAATACAATGTGGGGACTCCTGAAATTTCTCACCACATACACTTGGCATCTCTTCTAACTCCAAAGGAACAACCTAGGTTTGTAGAGTTCTTCCAAAAATGTCAGATCAACTTTGCATGGTCATATGCAGACATGCCTGGGCTTGATCCTGATTTAGTCATGCATCACCTCACCATAGTAGAAGGAGCCAAACCTATCAAGCAAAAGCTTCGTAAGATGCATCCTCAGATTGTAGTACTAGTCAAAGAAAAACTCAAGAAACTGCTAGATGTTGGTTTCATTAGACCAATTGATTATGCAGATTGGATATCCAATATTGTGCCCATCGGCAAGCCAAATGGGGGCATCCATATTTACACTAACTTCAAAGATCTGAATAAGGCATTCCCTAAGGATGACTTTGCCCTACCAAACATAGACATCATAGTAGATCTGACAGTAGGACATGCCATGCTTTCACTCATGGATGGCTTTTCCGGATATAATCAAATAAAGATCGCACCAGAGGATCAACATAAGATAGCCTTCACATGTCCATGGGGCACATATTGTTGGAATGTAATGCCTTTCAGTCTAAAGAATGTAGGAGCGACCTATCAATGAGTAATGACCAACATCTTCCATGACATGATGCATACTATGATGGAAGATTATGTTGATGACTTACTAGCAAAATCACTCACCAGAGAAGGTCATCTCGACATATTAGGTAAAATCTTTGATAGAGTAGAACAATACCATGTTCGACTCAACCCAAAGAAATGTGTCTTTGGAGTAACCTCAAGGAAGTTTCTAGGATACATTATCTCAAACAAAGGTATTGAGGTCGATCCACAATCATGGACATGCCACCTCCAAAGAACATCAGTCAACTAAGGACATTACAAGGACGACTACAATCCATTTGCAGATTCATCACACAACTGGCAGATAAGTGTCACCCCTTTACACATCTACTACACAAAAACATCCGCTTTCAATGGGATGCCAGATGTCAGCAAGCATTCCATATGCTTAAAGACTATCTCATGAATACACTATTGCTGATCCCACCAGATCCATATAGACCTCTGTTACTCTATATATCAGCAACAAGTATAGCATTGGGTGTACTACTAGCACAACATAATGCAGAAGGGAAAGAGTGCACTATTTACTACATCTCTCGCACACTGGTTGGCTATGAACTCAATTACACACCTATTGAGCGATCTTGCCTAGCAGTAATCTTGGCATCAACTAAACTGAGGCACTATCTATTAACACACAAGGTACAACTCATTGAAAAGATTGATCCACTCAAGTATTTACTTAGCAAAGCAGCATTGACAGGCTGCTTGGCCAAATGGGTGATGATTCTAAGTGAATTTGACATCGAGTATGTGGACCGTAAGGCTATCAAAGGACAAGTCATTGCAGATCAATTGGTCGATGCACCCCTAATAGGTGATCATCCCCTCATTTCCAATTTTCCAAACGAAGAGATATTCATGATCACAACAGCACAACTATGGAAACTATACTTTGATGGTTCGTACACTAGGCATGGCTCGAGGGCAGGCATTCTGTTTATCATACCTCAAGGTGACAACATCCCAAAGTCTTACAGTCTCACATTTCCATGCACCAACAACATAGCAGAGTATGAGGCCTTGATCACAAGACTCAAGATAGCCGTACAATGGGAATTACAAGAAATACAAGTATATGGTGACTCCCAACTAGTCATTCAGCAAGCAACTAATGAATATCAGACCAAGGATGACAAACTCGTGCCATACAAAAACATGGTGGAAAAATTAAAGCCATCATTTACTACTATCACCTTTGAGCAGATACCAAGAGATCATAATCGAGTTGTTCATGCTATGGCTACTATTGTATCTCTCCTAGATCTTCCACAGAATTCAACATGCTATGAGTTCTTGGTAGAACAGCTTTAGATCCCTGCTTATGATATCCCCAAACTTGAGATGATATGCCACCTTGTCGGTTTTGAATCCCCATGGTATGGTGAGTTCTACACCTATCTCCGGGATCACACCCTTTCTCCTAACCAATCAAATAACCAACATAAAACCTTCATTCGCCAAACTACTTGATATACCATTATTGACAAAACCCTATACCGACACAGTCTTGATGGTACTCTCCTTCGATGTCTAGAACAAGATGAGATAACAAAGGCCTTGGAAGAGGTACATGAAGGAATTTGTGGAACTCATGCAAGTGGTCCGTCACTAGCCAAGAAACTCTTGCGCAATGGATACTATTGGCCATCCATGGAAAAAGACTCCTACTACTTTGTCAGGAAGTGCAAAAAATGCCAAATTCATGGAGACCTAATACATGCACTGGCACAAGAATTGCAACCAATCATGACACCATGGCCTTTTTGTCAATGGGGCCTTGACCTTGTGGGTAAAATCCATCCATCTTCATCCAACGGCCACAAATTCATTATTACCGCTACCGAATATTTCACAAAGTGTATCGAAGTTGTTCCACTTACCCAAGTTACCGGCAAGAAGATCGCCTCATTTATCCTTAATTACATCATCTGCCGGTATGGTGTACCCATGTCCATCATCACAGATAATGGTCTTCCTTTCAAGAATCAGGATGTAAGTGAACTTTGTGAGAAATTTCACATCCAACACCGCTTTTCCACTCCCTATTACCCACAAGGCAATGGTTAGGCTGAAGCATCGAATAAAAACGTATTGAGGATCCTCAAGAATACCATCAATGATTTTGGTCAGGATTGGCATGTTTAGTTGAATCCAGCACTATGGGCCTATCGAACTAGCATTCGAACCCCTACAAGTGCAACTCCCTACTCATTGGTCTATGGTGCAAAAGCTATTTTACCTATTGAAGTCGAAATACCATCACTACGGGTTTCCTTGCACAATCTCATCGATGATGAAGCATACAGAGTATCCCATCTTCAGGACTTAGAGCTACTTGATGAGAAGCGACAAGCTACATACAATCACCTCAAAGCCTATCAGCAGCACATGAGCAGAAGCTATAATCATCGGGTTAGACCTCGTACATTCGAGGTAGGTGATCTTGTTCTTTGAGAAAATCCTCATAACCAACCCAACCGTGAACATCAAGGAAAGTTTGAATCAAATTGGCTAGGTCCATATGTTGTCACTGCTGTATTTGGGTCTGGGGCATATCAGTTGGCTATGTTAGAAGGAGAACCACTAGCAGACCCAATCAACAGCATGCACCTCAAATGGTTTTATACCTAAAGGCTATACAAAGAATCAGGCTCCCATATATATTGGCAAAAATACCAAAAACACCAAAAAGAGTAAAAGAAAAATCATGCATCCAAATAGTGAACAACCACTCTGGTGGCACCTTGGGTAAGTGCGATGGTGAGAACCTAGCAAACAAGCGCCACTCATAAAAGCTATGGCTCCATTGTCTTTCAAACTTGTTGTGATCACATTCATTTCATCTACACATCCATCCACCCAAACCATGGCTTATTATTGATCTGCAATCACGAAATAGTGCTTCATGCATCTTGCATCCCGTCTTTTCATAGTCATGTCTAAACTGGGGACAATGCCCTTAACCTATTTGATGGAAGTGGATTATGCATTACTTATGATTCATTGGGTTCTTCATTCCAAACTATCTCACAAAATACCAAAAACATTCAAAACAATCATCAAAATACCAAAAACATTCGAAACAATCCAAAATCCAAAAACAATAGAAAACATCAAAATCAAACAAAAACAGGGCACCACATTGAACATACTCATCCAAGCAGATACCAAACAAGCATTGAAAAAAACTCGCACGGTGATCCCTTCTCAAAATTGACCAAACAATCAACATCAACACTCAAAACTGTCTTCAACAAGGATGCATCCTTCCTTACCAAAACAAAGACAAAATGATGTTTTCTTTGACAAGAAAATTATGTGTTAAGCTATCAAATACTTGGTTGATCTATGAGTAATTCATTCATTTATGTGTATTAGGTTCCTACAACGTTGTTTGTGTATGTTCTGCAAATTATTCTAATGAAGTTATGGGGCATGTACTAATGGTGTCTACGTGGGAAGTTCACTAAGCTACATGATCTTATGCAAAATGCAGTCATAGATCACTACGGCTTGCTAACTATAGCATATACCTCGACCATATGAGCATGAACCATTACCAAGGATCCATATTCTTTATTCTTTATATACTGTTTGCTTACCAAACAAATTCTCCTTCTTTGGTTCCTCCACATCCAAATTGGATAAAGGTTTTTATCTCTTATTACGGTATGCACTTGTCTCAGGATATGATCAGTCCAAGATCAAGGAGGACAATCCAAGTCATGCACAAATGAAGATGATCCTTGTCTATTCTGCAAGCAATACTCCAGTCAACTTGACCCATTATATCAAGTTGTTTGTATTAACTTGCTATATCAAATCCATGTAAGAAATAATATGGTCATCTTGAATCATTATGTCAAGATGCTTGTATTCTCTTTCAACATTTTAAAGCTCAATGATGAAAATAGAGCACTATGGATCGTCATTTCATCTCATCTATTTATATATTGCATTTTGTTGCATATCACCCATCCATTCACTCATTCATATGTATGATTTGTATGCAAAATGTAAACAAGGTTAATATGAACAGTTATGTGCAAATTGAGCTGGTCTTGGATACAATCGCGACCGAGTACTCTAATACATCATCAATGCATCATGTAAAGTCTCAAAAACCTTGCATTCATCATGGTCATATCATCATTACATTTAGTTGCATTTTGCATCAAGTACATTCATGTCATTTCTAATTAAATTGCATATATTTCATTTAATTTATTGACATTAGTCTTCTTATATCATTTTGCATCATTACATAATCATGATGATTAGATTCATTTATATGATCAAATTGTCCTTGATTGTATTAACTATTTACTATGCATTCATTTAGTGTCAGTTATCAATTATCATTTTATCATCATTAATTATCCTTTATCATGTATCATTGCATACATTCATTTATCTATTCACTATTTAAAAGGTGCATTCATTCATCCATTATTAAGTATATTATTAGGCTCATTTTTCATTTACATTGCATTCATTATCCTTTTTAATTGCATTAAGGTGTAGTTATTAAACCATAAGTTGCATTATCATCACATTATCATTTTTTTACTTAATCATATTTAGGCATTTAAAAATCATCAAACCATTTATCTCCACACATTGGTTCATACCATTTTATATATCCATTATACATATGCATTCATTTAGACATCATCATATAAACATTTGTACTTTACATTTGTTTATCCATATTACATTCATCTAAAAACATCTAGATGCATATCCATACATAAATCATTCATTCTTTGCATTAACATCATTGCATATCATTATCTCATTATTATATCAAAAATGAAAGTACCAAAATCCTGTTCATCAACCATCATGGCATTACATATATAAATCATCATGAGCATACATCATCATCATGGCATTACATACATAAAGCATTACATCAAATAAAACATGCACACATGTATAAACTTGCATTCATATGTCAGTACCCAACATCATAAATCATCATAAAACATGCATATAGGAATCATCTCATAAATGCATACATATACACATATCCATTTAAGCAATAAACTCATAAAAACACCATTTTACATAGCATCCATACATATAAAATGCATATAATCAAAATATGGGATCTCCTCATATATATCATCTCATGTATCAGAGTACAATGAAATCTACAAAATTGACTACCAAGAGCCATCTAAGACATAGTCCAAAATAACAATGATAAAATACATGTATGCAAAAATGCTCTCTCAGATGCCACTCTGACTAGATGTTGCACCACCATCACCACCCAATCCAGGACTAGTCCCTGCACCACTTGATCTGTCTCCCCACGGAGGACCTATCAAACCCCCACTACCTCCTATACCCCCTAACCTATCTCTCCGTAGAGGACCCATCACACCCCCACTACTCTTCATCCTCTGGGATTGCTCTGATCTGGCCTGTCGCATTTGCGAATAGCTCAGTGCTCGCTGACTAGATGATACCACCTGCTCATATAGGCCCCACCAATAATCAACCTCTCCACCTTCTTTCCATACCTCCCTCACCAATGCCTCTATAGATGGCCCCTGTCCCTATACTCCCTCCAAAACCCTCACTCTCTCCTGCAACTGGACCACCTTGTCAATAGCCTGATCTCTCTCCTACAGCACTACAGTCAGCTCTGACTCTTGTGCAAATAGTTGCACATCTCTCGCTGCAACCTCTGCCTCTAGATCCTCCACCCATGTCTCAGTTGCTGTCAGTCAAGTATGTAATGAGCTAGCATATTCTCCCAAGGATCACCACCCCTGTCGCTCCCTCCCCTATCTCCATAGGTGCCTCTCCAGTAGTTCCCTCCCCTCGGTCCATCGGGATCTCCCTCTCCATACTGCAGCCACCTAATCTGACTCCTCCTGGCACCAACGGCCCCTATGATATCCGCAGTGGCAATCTTCCTCTCCCTCTCTGTTGGACCTAACCATCCAAGCCACCTAAACCGCCACCTCCACCACCTCCACCATCTCCTCCACTGTCTCCTCCTCCACCTCTACCATCTCCTCCTCCACCCCCTCCACCTCCACTATCTCCTCCTCCACCCCCACCATCTCCTCCTCCTCCTCCACCACCTGCTATTGGTCCTTGACCTCCTCTTCTCCATCTTTGTCCCCTCTCATCCTCAAAAGAAATAACCAGCTTTGCTGGATCAGATATCCATAGAATCAGATGAGCTACCCTATACTGTGTATACTCATCTGACACCCTAGCATCCACCACCCTCGACCGTATATCCCATGGCCTCACCTGAAGCATTTGAAACTTTGCCAATACTTGATCATATGGAAGTACTGGCCCCCATGCATACCTCTCTTGGACCACTCTCGCATACTCCCGTGATCCCCTAGGCAGTCGCTGCTGCTATCCAAATTGCCTCAGAACCTTGCTTGACACCTGTCTCTCTACATCATAGGAGGTCCTCCCAATCAGGAAATAGATCATGAAAACATACGGCAGTGTCTCTGCATCATCCTCCCAGGGCTCACACTCCAGATAAGGTCTCCAAATCATGGCATTTAGCTCATCCAATGTCCGCCGCCACCACTCTAACTTCCCCAGGTGGGCCTGGCTCATCATGTCGCTGTACATGAACATATAAGGCTCATCAATAGCTTGAAATCTCAAACTCACTGGTCCAGTCACTGGTAAGTGCTCCTACATCCAAATGTGCAACAACATCACTCCCACTACTAATCAGCCCCTCCCGCAATATGCCACCTCATGCAGCTCCTGATATAAGTGCGCCATCATGCATGGTCCCAGGCAAATTGGGTCCCCTCTGTCATCATCATCTCGATCACCTACCCCCAACCAATGGCAAGACCATGTGATTGCCTATTTGGGCACAATAGTCCTCCCACAATGCTTGACAAAACTATTGGTAGAGGCTCGTATAATGCAGCGATGTCCTCCCACGCTATGGAGCCATCATCAATAAACACGTCCTCATCAAAGACTCATTGAACTGCTACAGTCCCCCATGATCTGTCGTAAGTGACTAACTCACCCTGAATGGGAATATGAAGGATACGCCACACATCCTCCAAAGTCACTGTCATCTCCCCCTGCGCAAGGTGAAACGTGCACGTCTCACTGTGCCAGCACTCTGCTAAAGCTATAATCAACCCATGATTCATTTGAATCACGAGCATGTGCATCACATCGTACAGCCCAGTTGCTACAATGCAATCAATATCGGCCTCTGTCAGCTGATCCCGCAACCCCTATGTCGCTGGATGTCTCTCACGTAACTGCAACATGCATAGATCCTCCTACATACGGGCATCAATCAATAATCATCAATTGTTTTGTTTTCAAACTTTCTTAAGTTTAAACCTAGACTATCAATAGATACTTTGATCAAGTATCTTTGGGTATCAATAGGTAAGCAATCATGGCACACCTAGACTTCAACAAGCATTTATCCTAATGACCCAAGTCTCATCAAGGCTACTATGGTTCAAAACAACTCCCCCTTCACATTGTCGTCCATCCATCATTGGCATCGAGAGATTTTTTTCACACAAACTGGGGCATCTCTTATCTTACAAACAAAAGCACTATTTTGCAAACAAAAGTGCTCCTTCTAGACAATAGTGCTAAACCCCTAACAAAAGCGCTCAATCAGCTATGCAAAAGCGCTAAAACTACAAAAGCACTACAACAACTATGCAATAGCATTGCTTAATAACAAAAGCACTCAATTGACCCTTCAATAGCACTCAAAAAAACAAAAGCACCTAAACATGCCTACAAAAGCGCTAGTATTTGCAAAAGCACCCAAACAACAAAACAATAGCACCATTTTGGCACAAAAGCGCTAGTTAATTGGACAAAAGTGCCAAAACATAGTTTCAGCACTATTATCCAGACTCAACTTGGACTCAGCAAAAAACATATAAAAAATGCATAAAATCCAAAATTTTAAATTTGCATACTGCTGGTTCGTAGTCGTCTGGCTGCTGGAATCAACGGACTCACTCGAAACGGTGCTCTGCAATAGGTACCGGCATCCTGACTATTGCTCGCTCCTCTCAAACATCACTATCAGAGCTCTGGTTTCACACTAGTCGCGGTAACAAATGATCCCGTTTTCACATCTTTCTCCCCATTTAAACCCTTCGCTGTCACTGTAACTTTCCTCCGCTCACCGTCGTGGTCCACGTGAACTTCTCAAGCCGCCCATTTCTCCATTTTACCTCCAATTTCTTCTATTTTTCACCCATGTTGCTAACTTCTTCTCTTCTACCACCCTGCCAATTTTCATTCGTTTCCGAGAGATCGCCCGATTTTTCAAAAAAATTCGGCCCATCTCTCAAGGAAGCATATCACCCACTAAATTAACATTTATGGGGCATATTTCTTCACACCTATTTTTCTTTCTTTGAAATGATGTGATAAACCGCACCATCTCAAAGAGGGGCAAATGTAGTCACATAAATCTGTCCAATTTAATTAAATGAATATTTCGTATTTATTTCATTAAAAATCCACTAGCCATCAGTTAATTAAATTAACATTTAATTAATTCATCTTCAAACATTCTCCTATTAATTAAATAAATTATTCAATTTATTTTAATTAATTCATTATACCAAATTCACAAATCAATTAAATGAATAAATTCTATTTATTTCATTTAACCCTTTTCCTCTTTTAAATAAATTAAATAAAACATTTATTTAAAACATTTATCCCCCCCACTTGTGTTTTCCTACAAATGCAACTTGCACACATTTATTGAAATAAATTAATTTATTTTAAATAAAAATCTTGTTTTCCCTCACCCACCAAATCCACTTGCAATCCTAACCCCCTTCTAGATTCTTCTAACCCCTTCCTAATTAACCTAATCCATCCCCTAATTATTGTCACATTGCTAAGCAACTTGAAGTCACTTCTCAAAGACTTAAAGTCTTTAAAAAGCATTTAATGCTTTGTGTGTTCAACAATTTAACCTCCAAAGTCTTCCAAAACCACTAATGGGTCTTACATGACCATTAATGGCTCTTACATAACTATTTATGGTTATTTCAACTTGCACTCATGTGTCTCCTCAAGCATTTATTGATTTGACCATGGTTATCCCTTTTGCCTTTGCACAAGAGTTTATCCATTGGATAAAAGCTTTATTCTTTGAATAAAGAATTTATTCATTCAACTAACCTTGACCTTAAATCCCAAGTTAACTCTCAGGTCATGTCAAGCATTTAATGCTTATTCCCTCTCCTCTCAACCTATCTCACATTGACATTTGTCAACAAGGAATTGGGTTGAAAGCCTTCACATGGATCTCAAATCATTCAATCTTGACCCTTGTTGAGATTACTCAATCTCAACCATCCATTGCTCCATTTTACCTATAAATAGAGTTCACAATCCTCATTTTCAAATCCTCAAGCCTCAAGCATTCTCAACACTCAAGCATTTAGCATTCATAGTCATTGTAGACGTATAAAAATGACCATATTCCTAAATGAATATTTTATGTTCATTTCCCTATTTAATTAAATCCAATTTAATTAAACTATCCACATTCTTCTATTTTATTAAGTAAATTACTCAATTTATTTAAATAAAATTCACTATACCATTTAATGAATAAATCATTTTATTCAATTAAATCCCCCTAGCCACTTTTAATTAAATTCAAATTTAATTAAATAGTTATCCTAAATTGAATAAATCTAATTTATTTAATTTCTCCAAATTACAACCAAATTGAATTAAATTACTTTATTTCAATTAAATCCTATTATCCCTCCATCCACTTGCAAAATCCCAAACCCCTTTCTAATCCCTTCTAGAATCTTCTAATCGCTTCTAATTAACCTAACCCCTCCTCTAAACTTTGTCACATCCCTAAGCAAAGAGAAGTCACTTCTCAAAGCCTCAAAGTCTTTGATAACCATTAAAGGCTTTCAACCTTCAACCACTAAATGTTTCAAAGTCTTTGATAACCTTTGAAAGCTTCCAACCTTCAACCACTTAATCCACAAAGTCTCCAATAACCATTAATGGTTAACCCAAACCCTCCTACATGGTTAAAACATTTGTTTTGACTCAACCTCTACCCAACCCAAGGGTCTCATCAAGCCTTTAATGCTTTGACCATGATTAGCTCTTAATCATTTGCACAAAGGTTTATCCTTGGATTAACTCCTAATCCAGTGGGTAATCCTAACTTAGACTTGACCCTTAGCCTCTAGATAACCATGAGGTCTTCTCAGGCATTCAATGTCTCCAACCCCTTCTTTCAACCCAACCCTATGATGACACTTGTCATCATTTCATTGGTGCAAATCGTGCACATGAATCCCCAACTTTCAAACTTGGCCCTTGATTAAACCTTTCAATTCTGACCATCCATTGCCCTGTTTGTGCTATAAATAGAGCTCTCAATCCTCCATTTTTAACAATCATCTTTCAAATTTGAAGCATCACACTTATGCTCAAATTCTTTTTAAGCTTTCATATCATCTTTATGCTCATCATTTAGCCTCTTTTAGATCAATAATATAGACTAAATATGCATGCTTAGATTACTTTATTTATCATTTTAGTTCAATCATAGACTAAATATAGTATGTTAGGATAGTATTCATACTAACCCTGTCATCTTATCATTTAGTTTATTGCATTTTAGCATCATACATAGCTAAGCATTCATCTCATACTAAAAATTATCAAAGCATCTCTCATTCTCATATTTGCCATCCCTAAACCATTTTGCTCAGTAATCTGAGAGCAAAAACGTTGGTTTGAGGGACATTGTGAGATAGAGAACCATGGGACCCTCCTTGGGAAGCTGAGTAACACTACATTACTCCATAGCTTGCATCAAGAAGTCCTGTGTGTGTGTGTGGACTAGTTATTTACCAAATTTTCACATTTTAAGTTTTATTTGCCCATTTTTCCTGCATACATTTCTGGCGCCCACCGTGGGGCACGAACCCCAATAATACATCATTTTTTGAATTTGATGACTTTTGCAGGTCTGCGGGAAACGAGAATCAGCGCATCGAAAAGATATTTTAGCGCATCTGCCTAACAGTTTAGCGCTTCTAGCCTACTGTTTAGCGCGTGTCCCTTCTGTCTTAGCGCATGAACACTGATCCTTAGCACATGATACTATCTAACAAAATTTCCTATAGGTGTCAACGCCGGCAAAACACACATTAGCGCATATACCTAACAGATTAGCGCATCCGCCCAAAGTTTTAGCGCTTATAATACATATTCCAGCGCGTTGCAACTAACAGTTAGCGCATCAAATTCAAATTTTTCCTGCATAACAGACCACGCAAAACACAGATTCGCGCGTGCGACTCATAGAGTAGCGCATCCGAGTAACAGAATAGCGCAGGGAGAAAAAGTTGTAGTGCATCCGCAGAATATTGTAGCGCGTACAGTTTGTTCTGTAGCGCATCACAGACAAAACAAATAACAAATTTTTATTGTAACTAAATTAAAATTTTAGACTTGTGGAAGTCCCCCGAAACAAACTAACAATCTTATCATTTTGTTTATTTGCAGGGTTTTAACGGTTTCTTGCAGGTAAAGCGAGGAAATTTGCCTTTACAGCCAAAAACGATTTTCTTTTGTTAACCTTCAAAAAAAAAATCGAATTTGCTTTGTTGATGATTTCTTTTCCATAGATTAGACAATCATTGCTTTGAACAAATAAAAAGAACATCATGTTTTTGTGGAGCAATATCTCTGCATAGGTTTTTAAAAAAAATTAAAAAATCACTGCTTTGAAAGGAATAAAATAAACCTCATTGTTTGCTTTGCCTTGAAAGTGGAAGGTATATGCTCTCCCCTTAACTGGGTGATCAAAAGGCCAAACCACTCTTACGCTTTCAGTACTTCAAGCAGTTAAAACCTTTAGCAGGCTTGCCTTCCCGAGGAGTTGCAATCAACTCTTAAAGCCATTTATGGCCGGTGTGAAGGGAACGACCTAAGTGGGGAACGACTTTGACGCCAAGAATTCCAACTCACTATAATCAAATGTGGAAAGTGACGAAAGTCCTTTTCAACGGTTGCGCGCAGTGATTAGCCTTCCCCCAATATCCTCGAAATACGTAAAGCCTTTGTTCTAAAGGTTGGGAAGCCTCCTGAGGGAGTTTATCACTGACGGCCGAACGGGAAGCCTGATTAAGAACCTTAGCATTAGAAACTTTGAGCCGAGTCAGTATCCAAATATTTGTAACATCATAGTGCAAGGGTGGGGAAGAATCCGCCCCCAAGATTACTCACCATATATCTCCCAAGATAACTACTCAATTGTGAAGCAATTCACTTTGGGTTAACTTCTGGCAAAAGGCAAAAAAACGGGCGCCCTCTAGGGGGTGACACGGCTATTTGAGCTGACGGAGTATCGAGACTAGTGGGCTATGATGTTACTTATGACCCTTGAATAAAGAGTCTTTCTGAAGTGTTTTATTTTGTATCCAACCTGTTAAAACATTGGGGATTTGAACACATCCTCGGCAGAACATACACTTTCTGTTAGATTAGGCGAAATGATTGTACTTTGTGTGCCGTGCTTGTATTTTATATTTCAGAAAATCATCCATCATACTTAAAATTTCTTTCAACAAAATTCAAAATCCTCACAAAAACACCAAAAAGGAAAAATAGGGCAGTCTAGCGCGTAAAAGCAACATCTTAGCGCGTGTAACAGTTCTTTTAGCGCATCCAAAACACAAAATAGTACGTACAACAAAAACAGTAGTGTTTCAAATCCAAAGCAAAACAGTCAACAATCCTTTAGCGCGTGCAAAATACATTCTAGCGCGTAGGTATCCAAAGTTAGCGCATTAACAAAAACAGATAGCGCGTAGGAGGCACAGTGTAGCACGTTGTTTTCCCAAACAAATTTAACAGCAAAATTCAACTACCTGTCTTAGCGCGTGAAACAAATAGCTTAGCGCGTGGAAATCCTATTTTAGCGCATTAGCCGAAACAGTTAGCGCATATAAAGCCCAGTCTAGTGCATAGATCTTTCACCTGTTAGAGCAAAATTTTTTCAGAATCAATATTTTAGCGCGTAACCGGGGGCAGATTAGCGCGTGTGGGAAACATTTTAGTGCATCAAGAAAATTTTGTAGTGCATTAAACTTTTGTTTTAGCGCGTGAGCCCAGGTAGAAAAACAGAGAGTTGAAAAAACGGAAATTTTGAAAATTTCAAAAATATTTTAAAAACAGTTTTTCATCAAAACACATCTTTTATCAAACCAGAGTGACAAAAACAAATCATTAAAACTATTTCTCAAGTCAAATTTGTGTCAAACAAAGTTGTCAGAATCCGAAAATGAATCGAGCAATAGAGGACGTCTTTCCTATCATAATCCGGAACATTTTCATCATTAGTATCAATCAAATCCTTTAAACATCTTACGGATTTTATCTCCAAAAAAATGCTTGTCTAAAAATTTCCAAATTGTCAAATCCAGTTTCCAGATCGGGAAGCTTTTATCCATATCATTTGACACGCTTTATCATGAAGGGATATCTAAACCTTCATTCTGATAAAGTAAGATTTGAAATTTTTAAAACAAGAATCAACTAAATCCAAACAAATCAAAGGAAATCATTGATCACTCATGCATGACTAATCCCCTCATTCTGAGAAGAAAGAACCTCTATCCTAACATCACATTGAAGAAACAACAACCTAGCTTTTCCAAATTCATCAAGAGAAATAAATTTTTATACATCAATCGTCAACTCTTCAAATCCCATCGGGTATTTCTTCATCACGTCAAATGTTATATCCAAAACAAATCCAGCGAATTTGACAAAGAACCCCTGAAAACAAGAGCATACTGTCAAAAGTCTGCTTTTAATCAAAAGATAAACCGCAGAGGAAAGATCAATCCAGCATTCCTGCCCGACGAGTGCATCACATATACCACATCTCGACCAGAACCACCAACGCTAGAGCAAAACATCAACGAGGACTTTGTTCCTTTCATCACTGAAAGTTTCTATTGAAATGCCTATCACTCGCTCTCAACGAAACAAACAAAGCGAAACACCAGCAGAATCAAGTATGAATCGCAGATTATCAAATCCTTTTGAAGTTCCATCCTCCAAAGAGCCTGAAATTACTGACGCAATGCTTCAGGAATGTCAAGAAAATCCTTCATTCCAAAAACTCATCGAAAAACTCATGGAAAATGACAAAGAAAAATATCTACTCATGCTTACAAGCAAAGGCGTCAAACTTCCTGAAGATTTTGACGCAAACGTCTTTCAAACCGGGTCTCAACTTTATACATATCAAGAACGACAAAGGGAAGAAGAAACTCGCATACCTAAACAACATATTCCAGAGCAACATATACCAGAAATGCGAGTACCTGCATTTGAAACCCCAGAACAACACATACCATTTACTACACCTTTTCAGTTGAGAACAAATACGAGGGAAGAACTCTTCCCTCGGCAAGATAATGCGCCCTTGGTTGCTCTTACTCAACAAATGCAAATGTTGCAAAGACAAATGCACGATATGCAACAGGGGACAACAGTGCGGTACTCTATAAACGAAATCTGTCCTTATCCATTTGACAGAAGCTTAAACATGGTACCTTTTCCTCCAAACTCAGACATTCCCAAATTTGATAAATATGATGGGAAAGGTGATCCTCGAGATCATGTTCGAGAATTTTGTACTATGAGTCTTGAATTTGCTCATAATGACACTTGCCTGATGAGGTTATTCCCAAGAAGCCTGGGAGGACAAACAATGGAATGGTTATCCAAGATTACACCACCTGTTAGATCATTTGACGAATTGGTTAACAAATTCATCACCCATTATTCTTACAACATCCAACATGCCATAACTATGCTAGATATTTGCAACACCAAACAAAAGAACAACGAAACATTCATGTTATTCCTTCAACGTTGGCGATGCATGGTATCAAGATATCCTCGAGATATTCCTGAAAAAGAGAAAATGGAAATCTTCATTGATAACTTGAATGGTGAAATGAGTTACTGACTCAAACTTCAATGCATACCATCTTTTGACAAATTAATCGAAAATGGCATTCAAGTAGAGGAAGCTTGTGTCAAAAAGGGAACACTCAAGTTCTACAAGGAAGGCACAAACTCATCAAATTACAATAACCAAAACAACACCAATCTAGACAAAACTCAATTTTGGACTCGAAACAAAAACGAAGGCAACAATGAATCATATGATCCCAAATCTAAACAGCCAGTGCTTGCCTTATCAGGAAATACTCAAAATACGAAAAATCCTAAAAATGCTACTCCCAGTGCTAACACATATGCACCAAACAATACTCAAGGACAACTCAATACCAACAACACCAATGATAATCAAAACAAAAACCTGAACCCAGGGCTTAACAACAATTCACGCAACAACACCAACAATTTCCAGAAACGTATCTTCACACCATTGGGCCAATCATTAGAGTCCGCATTCAGAGAACTGCTGGCAAACAAGATTCTTTCTTTGCCTCCAATCAATAATTATGAACCCCCAATCAAACCACCTTGGTGGAATGATTCACACTATTGTGATTTTCATCGCAACAAAGGTCATAGAACAAACGAGTGCATGAGATTGAAACACATAATCCAAGACATGATTGATCGAGGTGACTTAACAGTGGATGGTCTCAAAACAAATAAGGATCACGAAGCCTTCAAAGATCCTCTCCCAAATTATAACAAAGATGGAGTATCAACTTCAAATGATACACGTGGAGCTCGTATTAATCACATCTACAACAACACAATCAACCACATATTAGCCGAAGACCATCAAGTAAATGTTATAACCATTCGAGATAAAAGTGATCATGAATCTGTCAATGTAACAACCCGGACTCAGAAATATGTCTTGAAGGGACATACTGCACTTCCAACTGCCACACCAAAGATCCAATACGACTTAGTTAACCAACTACGCAAGACTCCGGCTCATATATCTATCCTGGAATTGTTGAAACTATCTCCAAAACACAAAGACATATTGGAGCAAGCGCTATTAGAAACAAATGTACCTCAAAATCTGGATACAGACAGATTCCAAGCTATGGTTGCCCATATGACAGAATCTCATAACCTCACCTTCTCAGAGCATGATAATACTTCATTGAGTCATCTGCATAATACTCCCCTACATATTGAAGTCATTGTTTGCAAACATCGTGTCAAAAGAGTCTTAATAGATGGAGGAGCTGGACTTAATATATGTACTTTAAAGCTTATCCGTGCACTAGGTTTCTTAGAAGAATCTATTGATCCTTGTAAAAAGATTACCATAAAAGCATATGATGATGAGGAAAGGTCCTCTAAAGGAACAGTGATATTACCTATTCAAGTGGGACCAGTGCAAAAGGATACTATATGTCAAGTCTTAGATATTGATCTCACCTACAATATCTTATTAGGTCGACCCTAGATACATGAAATGCAAGCAGTACCTTCTACATATCACCAGTGTGTCAAGTTTCCTTATGATGGATAGGAAATCTCCATATCAGCTGATCACAATCCATTTCAACATTGCAATGCAATGGGGGCAACCCAAGATAGTTTGGTTCCTTATAACAGAGAAAAGCAGTTGTCTTCGACATCCGATCCACCAACAACAAAATCCAACTCCTTATGGAGAGATTTCAAACAGAAAATGCAAATCAAAGACCAAGGCATGGGCGAATATTCTATGGAGCCTTTATGTTTAACCAGATTGCCAACATCACCTAGATTGCATGGTTTATCTACTATATCAACACATCTGGCAACTCAGCCCATAACTAAATTTGATGGTACATTCATCCAATTGGGGACTCTAGCACATGAATCAGAAGATAAGGATGTTCTTAACTGGCTATACAAAGATGAAGAAGAAGCTAACAGAGCGGCCACTCTAGACATTGTTCTACCAACGCACCTATATGGAAAAGGCTACTTGATCATGAAACAAATGGGATATGGCGGTAAAGGACCTATTGGAAAACGCCAAGAAGGAGTCACTGAACCTATAGATCTTCCTTCGCAACCTAGTAGAAATAAAGCAGGATTAGGTTCTAAATTCACTTTCCTATTAAAAAGGCCGCCACACACAAATGCAAAACCTCAATGGAAGGAAAAGAAGAAATACAAGGAAGAATCCTGGCAGGAAGCTCTCTTTGAATCAGCAGAAACAATTCGCAAGGCACGAGAACGTCAAGATCAAAAGATATATCAGGGAAAGCTTTTGAATCATAAGAAGGCCATATCTGTAGCAATGGCTCATATTCACACACCAATGGCTCAAGAACAAATCATGTCATCACAAGCAACCATCATTCCTCCCTGGGGAAGCACAATCTATGAACAAATCTAGACTGTAGAAGATGGATCGGATACAGAATCAACATAGAATATCAAAATAGTATCTATCATCAAGGATTTGTTTTCACCATACAACATTCCTGTTTACAGCATAGATAGAATTTGGGATGATACCTATGAGACAGATTCAAATGAATATGAATGGGGTGCTTGCTTTGATACTACTACAAATATACCAGATGATACTGATTTCATATCCATTTCTCAAGAAGAACATGACGCAGAGGATAGACCTCTTGAGTTTGGACCACAACATATCTATGACGTTCAGGAAAGCGAACAGAAATATTACGAACAAGTCTATTTAGAAGATGATACCATCGAAGACCTCGATGAAACCCTAGACTTCTTTAAAAACAAGACCCATCACGATGATAACTCTATCCTAACACTTACAGTAGCTGAACTGGACCCGCCCAATGATTCCTTACCACTTGTTTTCCCTGATCTCATCGACTGGACTGAACCTGAGACTCATGATATCCCAATTTTTCTAGATGATGAATCTATTATCCACTACCTATGTACCGTAAATCCCGAAACAAGCTCTACCAATGAACCAAATAACGATGTCTATTTTTCAGGGAGTGCCAAGTCTCTCAGTCACAAAAATGAATCAAATAATGAATCTAATGCTAAAAACCAGTCAATGGCAGCAATAGATCCCAAAAAAGTAAAAATAAAGGACGCATCTGAGGGTGAAAACCTTTTTTAAGGCACCTAACGATGGGAGACTTGACACTCTTCCTGAACATTTTCATGAACGATCACCCATATTGATTGAGCCCACTCAATCAATCAACATTGGTACCACTGAAGCAGCCAGAAACATTCATCTTGCAGAATCTCTGACAAAGGAAGAAAGATCGGCATTCCTCATCTTCTTTAAAGGACAGCAAATGAACTTTGTCTGGTCATATGCTGATATGCCTGAAGTTGATCCACACTTAATCATGCATCACTTATCCATCTCTACAGGAGTCAAGCCAGTCAAGCAAAAGCTACGCAAAATGAATCCACAAGTAGCACTCATGGTCAAAACGGAATTAAAGAAATTATTAGATGTCAGATTCATCCAACCTATTGACTATGCAGAATGGATTTCTAACATTGTTCCAGTATCAAAACCAGATGGTAGTATCAGAATATGCACCGACTTCAGAGATGTCAATAATGCTTGCCCAAAGGATGACTTTCCTCTACCAAGTATTGATATAATTGTAGATCTCACAGCAGGCCATGCAATGCTCTCCTTAATGGACGGTTTCTCAAGCTATAATCAAATCAAAATAGCTCCTGAAGATCAAGACAAAGTAGCATTCACCTATCCTTGGGGAACATACTGTTGGAATGTTATGCCTTTTGGCTTAAAGAATGCCGGAGCCACTTATCAAAGAGCAATGACAACCATATTCCATGATATGATGCACACATTTATGGAAGACTATGTGGATGATTTACTAGCAAAATCTTTTACCAGAGCTGAACATCTTGGCATCCTAACAAAGATCTTTGATCGGTTGCAGAAATTCAAAGTCCGACTCAACCCTAAGAAGTGTGTCTTCGGGGTTACATCAGGCAAGTTACTAGGTTACATCGTCTCAGCTAAAGGTATTGAAGTTGATCTAGCAAAGGTACAAGCCATCATGGATATGCCACCACCAAAGAATATCAGTCAACTACGATCTCTCCAAGGACGACTTCAATCAATCAGGCGATTCATCGCTCAACTAGCAGATAAAAGTCTGCCATTTAACCACTTGCTACATAAAAATGTGCCATTCAGATGGGAGACTAAATGTGCAGAATCTTTTTACCAAATTAAACAGTACCTGATGAATCCACCAGTTCTAGTACCACCAATTGCAGGAAAGCCTCTTATATTGTATATCTCAACAACAGATGTTTCACTGGGGGCACTATTGGCACAAGAAGATCAACAAGGAAAGGAACGCGCCATATATTACATCAGTAGAACATTGAATGGCTATGAACTCAATTATACATTCATTGAAAAGGCTTGCCTAACAGTTGTTTTTGCGTCTCAAAAGTTCCGACATTATATACTAGCACACACTATCAAGCTAGTAGCCAAAATTGATCCTCTCAAGTATCTACTCAGCAAGGCAACTCTCACAGGCCGATTAGCTAAATGGGTCATGATTCTCAGTGAATTCGACATTCACTACATAGAAAGATGAGCCATCAAAGGACAAGCAATTGTAGATCAGCTAGTTGAAGCACCGCTACCAGGAAAACAAACCATGGACATTGAATTTCCAGACAGGGACGTTTTTGCTCTTTCCTCCAAACAATGGACCTTATACTTTGATGGATCCTATACACAACATGGTTCAGGGGCCGGCATTCTATTCATCACCCCTGAAGGACACACTATGCTGAGATCATACAGACTTATGTTTCCATGTACAAATAATATGGCTGAATATGAAGCATTGGTCATAGGCATCAAAATGGCTGTCGAATGGAAAATCACAGAATTAAAAGTCTACGGAGACTCACAATTGGTCATCAATCAAATCAACAACAACTATCAGACAAAGCATGACAAGTTACTACCCTAAAAACGGATGGTGGATGACTTCAAACAGTATTTTGTGCACATCACCTTTGAACAAATACCAAGGTTGAGTAACAAAGCAGCTGATGCAATGGCTACGATCGCTTCATTACTACAAATTCCAGAACAACAGAGTCGTTATGAGTTCCTGGTAGAGCAACTGTTCTCCCCCGCCTATGACCACTCTGAATCCCAGGTTATATATGCCTTAACCGGTTCAGATTCTCCGTTATATGGACCAATATATGACTACCTTAAGCATAATATCTTACCCATTCACCAATCCCGTAACCAAAAATGTAACTTTATCCGACAAGCTACCCGTTACACCCTTACCGCTGATACCTTATATCGTCGAGGTCTAGATGGTACTCTTCTTCCTTGTCTTGATCGTAATGATTCTGATTCAGCTCTACACGAGCTTCATGAAGGTATTTGTGGTACACATTCAAGTGGCACTACTCTTGCTAAAAAGCTTCTACGAATGGGATACTACTGGCCCACAATGGAGAAAGATTCATATCATTTCGCCAAGAAATGTCCTAAATGCCAGATCCATGGCAATCTGATACATGCACCAGCATAGGAACTGCAGCCATTTACAACATCCTGGCCCTTTTGTTAGTGGGGATTGGACCTGGTAGGCAAAATACATCCTTCATCTTCCAATGGACACAAGTTCATTATAACTACAATAGAATACTTTACTAAATGGATCGAAGCAGTTCCCATCACCACAGTGACTGGGAAACAAATTGCCTCTTTTATCCTAAATTATCTGATTTGCAAATATGGTATTCCAAGTTCAATCGTCATAGATAATGGACGACCTTTCAAAAACCAAGATGTACAGGAACTATGTGCAAAATTCAAAATCCAACATCGGTTTTCTACACCATACTATCCACAGGGAAATGGTCAAGCGGAAGCATCTAACAAAACAATCCTAAAAATCCTCAAGAAAATAGTGAATGATGCAGGCAAAGATTGGCACATACAACTCAATCCAGCACTTTGGGCCTACAGGACCAGCATCCGCACACCTACAGGGGCAGCACCATATTCATTGGTATATGGATCCGAGGCTATTTTACCCTTAGAGGTAGAAATTCCATCTCTTAGAGTCTCTTTGAAAGGTTTGATCCCAGATGAAGAGTATTGAGTTAACCGACTGCAAGAACTGGAACTATTAGATGAAAGACGCCAACATGCTTATACTCATCTCAAAGCATATCAGCAACGCATGTGCAAGAGCTACAATCATAAGGTCATTCCTCGTAACTTCAAGGTTGGTGATCTAGTCTTAAAAGAAAATCCAAGAAATCAGCAAGATAGAGAAAAGAAAGGGAAATTTGAACCTAACTGGTTGGGTCCCTATGTCATCATTTCAGTCTATGGATCAGGTGCCTATCAGCTAACAAATTCTGAAGGAGATGTGCTTGATGATCCAACTAACATCATCCATCTGAAGAAGTACTATACTTAAGGTAACCTAGTGCACGGAAAAAGCCAAAAGAAAAAAAAATTTAAAAAATCCAGAAAAAGCAAAAATACAAAACAAATGGTGAAAACCTAGTAAACAGGCGCCCTTGTGAACGAACGGCTCCTCTATCTATATCCATGCCATTTTATCCATCAAAATACTATCGGCCATCGCCCGACACTTAGCATATATCCATCCAGGACATACTTAGCGTAGTCACTATCCTGAGTTATTCATCTACCACATTCCACCATAGCTTGGAAATCATTGTACATGTTCACATCCAGATGTACACTCAGCTAGGGGCATTAAACTGTTCAAACACTTGCAAACATTCAAGACATTCCAACTATTACAAAACTCAGACACATAACATCCAACAAACACAACCACGCTTCATCACAAACAACCAAAACATAAACAATACACAAGAAACTCAAGAATGGATGATTTTCTGAAATATTAAATGTTGCATTCTAGCATACAGGTCTTGATTATTTTGCATTTTGAACTTTTCTTCATTGTTGGAATCTTCTCCTTATCTCATAAAAGCTTCAAAGCTGGAGATCATGAGGAAACTTCCAATATTTTCTTAGTCTTCTATCTGGGAGACGATCACTTGTACTGTGTGAATATTTGCCTCGAGACGTGATACATTACATATCACTGAAGGCCTGATTCCATTTCACGCATATAAATGATTTACTCTTGTCTGTTTACGCAATACGCACTCAGGTCATCCTGGTTTAATTATACCTTGATGCTTGTGCTATTTTGCAAAATCAAATATCATGTAAATTTTTCTCAAGTCATTATGGTTCAATTATACCATTATGCTTGTATAAATTTTCAACATATCCTAAAAAAATCAATGCTCAGTGATGATATTTACAAAGAAAGCAAATGAATGGTTCTATCGGATGGCAAATACAGAACGAGAGATGCTCCAAAAACAATTAGTTGCATATCATTTTACAATTAGTTGCATATCATTTTACAATTAGTTGCATATCATATCATACATCTCATTTTCAAAATATCATTCATCATTCATCATTGCATCCCTCGCATGCATATCTATCACATCATTATGGAATCTTTCTTCACTTTCATATCTCTATCATTCTTGTAAACTATCTTTATCATTCTTCTAAACTATCTTCATTCATTCTTCCAAACTATCTTCTATCATTCTTCCAAACTATCTTCTATCATGTCTTATACAGGCAGTATCATTCTTGAAACCAGATGCTTGATCATCAACTCTTATACAGGCGATATCATTCCTAAACCCAGATGATCGATCATCCATGTCTTATATAGGAGGTGTCATACCTGCAAACAAGACTTGCTCTCATTCCAATCAATCTAATCAATCTTATCAAACCCATGCATGCCATCACTATCTACTCGTCTATCTTTCAAACAACATTCTTCTTCTTTCGAGAGATCATTCATGCTTTGTGTGCACGAACGATCTCCCGAGGGGGCATTATCATATCAAATCTCAAAACAAATCCAATAACAGTTTCCACATCAAAACAACGATATCAAAATCAAACTTACATCAACAACATGAAACAAATTTGCTCATCTACATCAAGTTCAAAAACCTATCATTTCATATCAACTTGTAACAGAACTCAAGTTTTCAAAAACCATATCAAAACTTGTAAAACAACTCAAGTACCAAAATCACATAAACTTGTAAAACAACTCAAGTTTCCCACCCATATCAGCTTGTAACACAACTCAAGTTTCCAACCCATATCAGCTTGTAACACAAATCAGGCTTCACACATCGAACTTGAAATAGAACACGCAAATAAATCATATTTTGATCAAAACAACACATTGATATCTACATAACTTGAAATATCTCACATCAAAACAAGTTATACCGACACTCATATTGGACAACTACATAAAATCATGACATCACACATCAAATATCGAATCTGGGGCATCACACATCAAATATCGAATCTGGGGCATGACTTGCAAATCAAAAGAGCGACACAACAAAAATTGCATTTAATCATAAATCATGATAAAGCATCATTTTCTTTGAAATAACATGTGCACACACGTCACTTCAAAGAGGGGCAAAATGTAGACGTATAAAAATGACCATATTCCTAAATGAATATTTTATGTTCATTTCCCTATTTAATTAAATCCAATTTAATTAAACTATCCACATTCTTCTATTTTATTAAGTAAATTACTCAATTTATTTAAATAAAATTCACTATACCATTTAATGAATAAATCATTTTATTCAATTAAATTCCCCTAGCCACTTTTAATTAAATTCAAATTTAATTAAATAGTTATCCTAAATTGAATAAATCTAATTTATTTAATTTCTCCAAATTACAACCAAATTGAATTAAATTACTTTATTTCAATTAAATCCTATTATCCCTCCATCCACTTGCAAAATCCCAAACCCCTTTCTAATCCCTTCTAGAATCTTCTAATCGCTTCTAATTAACCTAACCCCTCCTCTAAACTTTGTCACATCCCTAAGCAAAGAGAAGTCACTTCTCAAAGCCTCAAAGTCTTTGATAACCATTAAAGGCTTTCAACCTTCAACCACTAAATGTTTCAAAGTCTTTGATAACCTTTGAAAGCTTCCAACCTTCAACCACTTAATCCACAAAGTCTCCAATAACCATTAATGGTTAACCCAAACCCTCCTACATGGTTAAAACATTTGTTTTGACTCAACCTCTACCCAACCCAAGGGTCTCATCAGGCCTTTAATGCTTTGACCATGATTAGCTCTTAATCATTTGCACAAAGGTTTATCCTTGGATTAACTCCTAATCCAGTGGGTAATCCTAACTTAGACTTGACCCTTAGCCTCTAGATAACCATGAGGTCTTCTCAGGCATTCAATGTCTCCAACCCCTTCTTTCAACCCAACCCTATGATGACACTTGTCATCATTTCATTGGTGCAAATCGTGCACATGGATCCCCAACTTTCAAACTTGGCCCTTGATTAAACCTTTCAATCCTGACCATCCATTGCCCTGTTTGTGCTATAAATAGAGCTCTCATTCCTCCATTTTTAACAATCATCTTTCAAATTTGAAGCATCACACTTATGCTCAAATTCTTTTTAAGCTTTCATATCATCTTTATGCTCATCATTTAGCCTCTTTTAGATCAATAATATAGACTAAATATGCATGCTTAGATTACTTTATTTATCATTTTAGTTCAATCATAGACTAAATATAGTATGTTAGGATAGTATTCATACTAACCCTGTCATCTTATCATTTAGTTTATTGCATTTTAGCATCATACATAGCTAAGCATTCATCTCATACTAAAAATTATCAAAGCATCTCTCGTTCTCATATTTGCCATCCCTAAACCATTTTGCTCAGTAATCTGAGAGCAAAAACGTTGGTTTGAGGGACATTGTGAGATAGAGAGCCATGGGACCCTCCTTGGGAAGCTGAGTAACACTACATTACTCCATAGCTTGCATCAAGAAGTCCTGTGTGTGTGTGGACTAGTTATTTACCAAATTTTCACATTTTAAGTTTTATTTGCCCACTTTTCCCGCATACAGTCATAATCCTGAAAAACTTGTATGCATTTAATCTATAGGCATTTTTAGAGAGCATTTAGCATAAATCACTAATATCTTGTCATTTTGGTTAAAATAAATCATTTTAGTATCAATAGCATAGTATTAGCTTTTTATTCACATTTAGAGCAAATACTTCAATCTCAAACCTCCATAAGCATCCATAGTGCAAAAAGCTATTGAGAGCTACACTATTTTGGAACTTGGAGAGGAGAGGAACAAAGGAGAAGGAGCCAAGAGTATGGTAGAAGGCATTTGGAGATGTCTTCTTGCATTTACATTCCTAGTTAAATGTTTTACTTTGTTCTTGGTGTCTCTTTTGATATACTTGCTTAGGTTGATCTTTGGTTGAATAACACTAACCTTAACACTTGTTTCTTGTTGTTTGTGTGTTATTCCATCATAGGTTTTGATCCTAACACTTGCCCTTTTTTGCAGAGCATCACTATCCATTAATGAAAACATCTCATGTTCTGTCGATAAGTCCACTATGATATCGATGTTTGGTAGTGGGAAATCATCTTTTGGACATGCTTTATTCAGATCTCTGAAATTTGTACAAAACCTTATGCTTTTATATCGTTTTGATACTAGTACAATACTTGAAACCCATTCTGGATAAGCCACTAGTCTTATGAAAACCACTTCCAATAGTTTCTTGAGCTCGGTTTTTACAAGGAGAGCAATATGTGGGTGCATCTTTCTTATCTTTTGTTTGACAGGTTTTTCTTTTAAATCCACATTAAGATGTTGCATGATAAGATCTGGGTTAAGCCCTAGCATATCTGCATAAGACCAAGCAAAATTTATTTGTCTTTGATTAAAGAATTTCATGTATTCTTTCCTCTCTCTTTCTGATAATGAGGCAACAAAATGAAGTATTTTAGGATCCTTTGATGTATCAATGTTTACCGCTTCTGTTGGTTCTATCAGGATAGCAGATCTCTCTTGAAAATATGCAGGAAAAATGTCAAACTTTCCATCTTCTGGCACCTCAAGGAGGTTTTCACCATGAGATACGCCCTTTATTTTCTCTTTTGATTGATCTAATGTTGCCATGAAATGGTTTTCAACAATAGGTCTCTTTCCTTGTTTGATTTCACTTTTGTGACTAAAAAGTTTGGCATTCTCCTGACTATGAGAAACATCACTTAATTCTGTAGTGGAAGATATCTTAGGTGGGATGGGTTCAACAACGTTAAGGTACACAACTAAGTCATGATCATTGGAAAAGACATTTAGTTTGGGGTTTTCTAAATTATTGCAATCAATTAGTTCAAGATGAAGAAGGGGTAAATCATAATCACTGTCATCATTAGGTGTTTCAATGTTCATAACATAATGATCATGATTTAGCATAGAATAGGTATTATCATAGATTAGATTTTTTTGAGGATTGTCTTTCTCAAGCATTTCCGAATTAGTCTTAACAAGATTAATATTAGCATTTTGTAGTTCACACTCAAGTGGTTCTTCAATTGACATTTGTCCTATAAATGAATGGATTATATCAACACACACATCTTTGGTGCTGCAAATTTCTTCCCGATTGACTTCATTTGCATTTTGGAGTTGATATACTTGTGTACATGACAAAGAGGATTCTTTTAATAGTTTTTGTCTCCTTCCAAACTCAGCTTCTTCTGGACTAATAGTTAATCCAACTTGACTATCTCTTATTTCTTCTATGGTTCTTGCATATTTGATCCTTGTTTGCGCTTGTTGTGGCATTGTGTCATTGTTTTTGTCATTCTCTTTTCTTTTTGCATACGCCTCTTTTCTCTGAATTTTGAGTTTCTCTTGTCTTCTTTCTAATTTTATCTTTTGTTCTATAATAGACAAGTCTTCTTTTGTGATAGCTGCTTGATCTTCATTGTGTTCTTTACTTAATATAGTGGATAAGGCATCTTGTCCCCATTCATACTCATTGGAATCTATTTCTGAATCTTGATCTAAGATTACTCCACTATACCATACTAGAATGTCGTATGGTGCAAAAAGTTCTCTGATTTATGTCATTTCTATTTTTACTGCCACTAGAATATCTTGTTCAGGTTTTGCCTTTGTTTATATTTTCAGAACTTGTTGACAATATTTTTCATTACCTGGGATGATAATCTCCTCCTCTTTCTTTTCATGTTCTTCTTCCTTCTTTTTCTTACTAGTTACTGTTTCAGCCGCTTGATGTAGATCTTCTTGCCAATTGTCTCCTTTAGAAATTGATTTCTTTCTCCATTTTTGTTGTTGAGTATTGTGTTGCTTTTGATTAGACTTCAGGTATCCCAAACTGGATTTATCTTCTATGGATTGTGAGTGTGGACAAATAGGTTCTGAAATACCCTGATGTTGCTTACCAATTGGTCCTTTTCCTTCATATCCCATCTTTTGCATGATTTCATATCCTTTGCCATATTGTTTTATGGGAATATTGACTTCTATTGCTTTTGCTATAGTTTTATCTTCATCTTTGTATAACCAACCAAGAATGTCTTTGTCTTCATTTTCTTCTTCAAGAGTTCCAGCACTAACAAAGGTTCCTTTAAACATATGTTTTGATTTTCTTGATGGCTTTGATTGAATATCTGTAGGCTTTCCATATGACTTAGGGGATAGTGGAAAATTATTCAAAGAATACTTTCCCATTCCTTCATCATTTAACTTGAGCTTTTCTTCAAAAAATTTCCATAACTTTGCTTGAACTTCTTTAGTAGGATATACTAATTTTTTGTTATGTGGAACTCTTGTATCTTGTGTTGGCTTCAAATTATTGCAATATTGACTAGAATCTGCAATTATAGTGATCTCTTGCCCTTCATGAGGAAATTTTACACATTGATGATATGTAGAGGGGATTGCTTGTATCTTGTGAATCCAGGGTCTTCCCAGAAGAATGTTGTAGGAGAGATTCAAGTCTAAAACTTGACACAATGTATCCTTTTCCACGGGTCCTATCCTTATTGGTAGCACAACAGTTCCTTTAGAAGAACGTTTTACTTCATCGTAAGCCTTGATGGTTATTTTCTTTTTTGGGTCCATTGCATTCTCTGAATATCCTAAAGCTTTTATCAAACTTAATGCACAAATATTTAAGCCAGCTCTTCCATCTATGAATACACGTTTGACACAAGTTTTATTAATGGAGACTTCAACATATAAAGGAGCATTATGAGGATGTTGTAAGGATGCGTCATCATTTTCAAAAAATGATAAGCAATGAGGGGCTATAAGATGTCCTACCATGTTTTGGAACTGATCTATATCCAAATCTTTTGAAACCGTTATTTCCACTAAAGCTTTCTCCAAAATTTCCTTATGCATAGGTGAAATCTTGAGAAGTTCCAGAATTGATATTTGAGCAGGTATTCATTGTAATTGCTCTACTAAATTGTATTGTTGTGATGTAGATGTTGAGTCTTTTGCTATACCTGGAAAGGTAACCTTTGCTTTGCTTCTTGTGATAACATTGATTGGTTCTGAAGATTGATTTTTGTTAACAATGATCACATTTACTGTTAGGAATAAGGTGTCTCAACCTTGGATAATTCCTATTCTTATTATTTGTTTTATAAAATGTATTTCTTGCAAATAATGTAATTAAGTGTGAGTGTACATGTCTAGTTGGAATGTTGATGTGTCAACATCTTGAATTGTGTGTAAGGAGATCATGGCTGAAACGGTTATGACAGATTCCTATGACACATAAGAGCTATTTCTAGGAGATTTCAATGACGGGTGAAGACATGCAGGACATGTGGAAACTGATAAAGTTGAGTACTATACACTCTTCCTTATGGGTTCCTATTTTCTTGGAGAATGGTAAAACCCTAATATGGCTATCTTTGGATGTTGCCCTAAAAAGGAAAGCACATAAGCATTTTTTAGGGTTACAGACTGTGATACAAAAAGAGTGTATTGTTTGTATGATATTGTGCTACTGGATTTGCCTTTAAGGGTCGATTGTCTCTTGAAAGAACTTGCATTGCAAGTGTGTTGTAACCGTTGTATTGAAGATAATACATTGTGCAGGTTTTGGAGTGCTGGGGTTTTTTACTGAAAGGTTTTCCCCAGGGTAAATCATTGTGTCATTCTCTATTTTCTGTATGCATGGTATATGGCTGCAATATCTTTGTTAAAGTAGTTAACGAATCTAAAATTGTAAGGATTTAAAAGAATTTGCACAATACTTTCCTCTAGAGATTAGTGTAGGAAGTTGTTTTCGCACCTGAGTTTCCTTAAAAGTGCTATCAGAGCTTGATCAACTTATGATCCTAGTTGTTGGGTAGGGTTTTTTGAGCTAATCTCAAGTTGAGTGGGAGTTTTTTTGTGCAGAGCATTCTGAATCTTATTTGCAGATTGAGATGGCAAGTTCCTCATATAGTAGAATGGAGGTGGAGAAATTTAATGGCACTAATTTCGAGTTGTGGAAAATCAAGATGGAAGACATGCTTGAAGACCGCAATCTATGGGAGGCCGCTACACTTGATGTGAGACCTGCAGTGATATCTCTAGCAGATTGGGAGATCAAGGATCAGAAGGCTAGGGGTCTCATCAAACTCTGTCTAGCAGATGCCATTCTTCTAAATGTTCTTGATGAGACTACTGCAAATTCTTTGTGGACATGGCTTGGGTATGTGTATCAGGCCAAATCTCTAGTGAATAAGTTGTTCCTGAGAAAGAAGTTGTATTCTTTAAGAATGGAGGAAGGTGGATCCGTAACTGATCATCTCAATGCATTCAATTTATTGATTGCATAGTTGGCATCATCTGGTGCCAAGATCGAGGAGGAGGATCGATGTATGACCCTGCTTTGTTCCTTGCCAGATTCATGGGACCATCTTGTGATGGCTCTTAGAAGTACTATAGTCACATTCTATATGGATGATGTGGTGTCTTCGCTGCTATCTAAGGAGATGCGAAGAAAGACTTCGGATTCATCTAAGGAAGCCCTTGCTATTCGTGGGAGATCCAACGACAAAGGAAAGCAGAATGACAATAAGTCAAAGAAGGGCAGATCCAAATCCCGTGGGAGTTCTAAGACTCCTAGAAAGTCCAAGGCGAAATGTTGGAACTGTGATAAATCTGGGCACTTCTAGAGGGACTGCAAAGAACCGAAGAAGAAGAAGAAAGGGTCAGATTCAACTTCTGAAAAATCTCAAGAAGATGGAGATGCTTTTATTGCAGCTTTGGTAGCCCATGCATCTGATGATGTGTGGTTGGTAGACTCAGGTTCTTCTTTTCACATGACCTCTCATCAAAACTGGTTCTCAAAATATGAAGAGTTTGGTGGTGGAAAGGTGTACTTGGGTGATGATTCTCACCTAAAGATAGTTGGATGCGGAAGGGTCACTATCAGATTTCCTAATGGACGAGTAAAGGGAATCAACAGAGTTATGCACATTCTGGGTTTGGCACAAAACCTATTATCTGTAAGTATGTTGAATGATGTAGGTGTGCAAGTTGTCTTTTTGAAAGATGGATGCAAGATGATGAGAGGTTCTATGGTGCTTGCTAAAGGTACTAGGAGAGGTACTTTGTTTCAGCTTGATGCATGCATTTCTCAATGCAATATTTCTTTTGTTTCAAAGAAGAGAGCGACTATCACTTCATCCCCAACATCTGAATGAGTAGTAAAGAAGACTGTGGCAATGGGTTCTGATGGCAGTGCAGTAAGTGTACCTAAGGGTGCAAACACTTTGGAAGGCAAACTTCCTACAGAAAAGACAATGTTGTGGCATATGAGATTTGTTCACGTTGGTGAAAAGGGTCTTAGGACCTTGAAAACTAAAAATCTCATCGAGGGGCTAAATGATTGTAATCTCAAATTCGATTTCTGTGAACACTGTGTTTATGGTAAGAAAAATCGTGTTCAGTTCTACTCCAGTTCTCACAAGTCTTCTAGACTTTTGGATCTTATTTATTCTGATGTATTTGGTCCTGTAAAATTTCCTTCTATCTCCAGTTCTATATATTTTTGTATCTTTTATAGATGATTACAGTAGAAGGACTTGGATATATTTCCTGAAAAGTAAGACACAGGTTTTTAGTCAGTTCAAGGAATTTAAGGCTCTCGTGGAGAATCAAACTAGTAAAAGAATCAAGTGTGTGAGAACTGATAATGGTGGTAAGTTTTGTTCCATAGAGTTTGAATAGTTCTATAAATAACAAGGAATCGAGAGACATAAGACAACTCCTTACACCCCGTAGAAAAATGGAGTTGCAGAGAGAATGAATAGGACACTGGTGGAGAAGGCTAGGAGTATGCTTAGTGGAGCTGGTTTAGAACAAAGGTTTTGGGCCAAAGCTATGGCCATTGCCTGCTATCTGGTTAATAGATCTCCTACATCATCTCTTGTTGGTAAGACACCCATGGAGGTGTGGTCTGGTAAGAAGCCTTCAATAAGACATCTTCTTGTTTTTGGTTGTGAAGCTTATGCATATATTCCAAAGGAGAAAAGATCTAAGTTGGAAAACAAAGCTGTCAAATGTATTTTTATCGGATACAGTGTTGGTGTGAAAGGATACAAGCTTTGGGATCCTGTGACTAGTAAGGTGTTGCATAGTAGAAATGTTATTTTCAAAGAGCTAAGATCTTCTCCTGTTATGCTACAACCAGATGAAAAAGAAAAGGAAAAAGATGTTGTTCAGTTTCCTCCTACCCCTGAGAAGATTGAACAGAGAGACCATGTTGGGTCTAATGATGAGGAGAGCTCTGGCAACTCTGATAGTTCGGAAGAAGAGGAAGAACAACCTCAACCTCAGCCCTTGAGGAGATCCACGAGAGAAAGAAAACAACCAGAAAGGTTTGGTTATTCTATGTTAGATTCCAGTTGTACTTTTGCTTTGATTACTAACACTGATGAGCCTAGATCTATGAAAGAGGCTTTGAGCATGGAAGATGCAGGTTCCTGGATTGAGGCTATGGTCGATGAGATGGCTTCATTAGAGAAAAACAAAACTTGGGACCTTGTACCTTTGCCTAAAGGGAGAAAATCTGTTGGTTGTAAATGGGTGTTCAAGAAGAAATTCTGTGTAGATGGCAGTGTTGAAAGATACAAAGCTAGATTGGTTGCAAAGGGGTATTCACAGGTAGAGGGAATAGATTATGGTGAAATATTCTCTCCTATTGCAAAGTTGACATCCATTATATTTTTGTTATCTCTTGCTGCATCATATGATTTAGAGATAGAATAGATGGATGTGAAGACAACTTTCCTTCATGGTGATTTGGAGGAAGAGATTTATATGTCATGACCTGAGCACTACATTGTTAAAGGTAAAGAATCCTTAGTTTACAGATTAAAAAAATCTCTATAAGGTTTGAAGCAAACTCCTAGGATGTGGTACCTTAAGTTTGATGCCTTTGTGTTGTCAATTGGATTTGTAAGATCGAAATCAAATCATTATGTTTATTTTAGAGTTGAAAATGATCGCGTTCTTATTGTTGCATTATATGTTGATGATATGTTGCTGTTTGGGAAGGGTAAGGGTATGATTTCTGATTTTAAATCTCAGTTGTCAGCATAGTTTGAGATGAAAGATCTTGGGGCAGCAAGGTACATCTTGGGTATGGAAATCAGTAGAGATAGGTGTAACGGAAAAATTAGGTTGAGTCAGAGTAAGTATGTGAAGTCTGTGTTGGACAGGTTCAACATGGCAGATTGTAGGCCACTATGTGTTCCTGTTTCAGTGGGAACAAAGTTATCTGTAGATGATTGTCCAAAATCTCCTAGTGAGGTGGAGGACATGAGTAGAGTACCTTATGCTAGTGCAGTTGGTAGTCTTATGTATGCTATGGTTTGTACTAGACCAGACATTGCCCAAGCAGTGGGAGTCCTGAGTTGGTTTATGGCTAACCCTGGATGGGTACATTGGGATGCAGTTAAGCGAGTATTCAGATATTTGAGGGGTACATTAGATTACTCCATATGTTACCATGGTAACTCTTCTGGATCTCTGCATTCAGTTTGTATTCATGGGTTTGTGGATTCAGATGGGGCAGGTGATATTAACAATAGGAGATCCACCAATGCTTATGTGTTCACTATGTTTGGTGGTGCCATTAGTTGGATGAGTAAGCAACAACCTATGGTTGCTTTGTCCACTACAGAAGTTGAGTACATGGCTGCTACTCATGCTTGTAAGGAAGCCATTTGGCTTAGGAGATTGTGTTCTAATGTTGGTGTTGATGCAGAACAGATTACTATTTGGTGTGACAGTCAGAGCGCTATTTGCCTTGAGAAGAATCCAACTTTCCATGCCAGAACGAAGCACATTGATGTGCAGTTTCACTTTGTGCGAGATATGGTGGAAGATGGAAAGGTAAATTTGGAGAAGGTAGATACTGTGAGGAATGTTGTAGATGCATTAATGAAACTAGTGGGCACTGTGAAGTTCAGATGGTGTTCGGAGTCTATGGGCCTTTTGGCCTATAGCGATTAGTTCCTGTTATGTTCCTATTGCTCTTACAAGGTGTTCGACAAGTGGGAGAATGTTAGGAATAAGGTGTCTCAACCTTGGATAATTCCTATTCTTATTATTTGTTTTGTAAAATGTATTTCTTGCAAATAATGTAATTAAGTGTGAGTGTACATGTCTAGTTGGCATGTTGATGTGTCGGCATCTTGAATTGTGTGTAAGGAGATCATGGCTGAAACGGTTATGACAAATTCCTATGACACGTAAGAGCTATTTCTAGGAGATTTCAATGATGGGTGAAGACATGCAAGACATGTGGCAACTGATAAAGTTGAGTACTGTACACTCTTCCTTACAATCGTGGGGTTCGGGGCATCGCCCTGAAAAAAATTTTAGGGTTCCTATTTTCTCAGAGAATGGTAAAACCCTAATATGGCTATCTTTGGATGTTGCCCTAAAAAGGAAAGCGCATAAGCATTTTTTAGGGTTACAGATTGTGATACAAAAAGAGTGTATTGTTGGTATGATATCATGCTACTGGATTTGTCTTTAAGGGTCGATTGTCTCCTGAAAGAACTTGCATTGCAAGTGTGTTGTAACCATTGTGTTGAAGATAATAAATTGTGCAGGTTTTGGAGTGGTGGGGTTTTTTACCGAAAGGTTTTCCCCAGGGTAAATCATTGTGTCATTCTCTATTTTCTGTATGCATGGTATATGGCTGCAATATCTTTGTTAAAGTAGTTTATGAATCTGAAATTGTAATGATTTAAAAGAATTTGCACAATACTTTCCTCTAGAGATTAGTGTAGGAAGCTATTTCCGCACCTGAGTTTCCTTACATTTACTACATCATCATATGTATAAGTGTAATTTACTTTGGTTTTTCCTTTGTCATTTTCCAATTGGGATGATTCACCTTTATCATAGTTTGGAAGTGGAGTTTGAAAAGCCAAGTGTGATTCGTTTGTCTTATGGCTATCCACCATGATGGTTCCATTATCAATTAGGTCTTGGATAATGTGTTTCAATCTCTGACAATCATTTGTTAGGTGTCCTTTATTCCAATGATAATTGCAAAAATGATTGTCATTCCACCAATTTGGCTTGACTAGTGGCTCATAAATTCTTGCTTCGGGTAAAACAATCAATTTGTTAGCAAGCAGAGTTTTTAGAGATGATTCTAAAGATTCTCCAATATTTGTGAATTTTCTCCGAGGATTAGAGAAAAAGGACTTGACTTTATTGTTTTCTAGATTGTTGTTGCTTGGGATTTGACTTGATAGATTGAAAATTGGTTGTTGTTGTTTCACAGTATTGTTATCATCATTTCCTTCATTGCTGACATTCCTATTCTTTGACTAGAACTTAGGTTTTTCATTGTTGTTGTTGTTGTATGAGTTATTGTAAAGTTTTAGTTCCCCTTTCTTTACCATTGCATTCTCTATTTTCAGACCATTTTCAATCATTTTGGCAAAAGAGGGAGGACATTGCATTCTTAGTCGGTAACTCATTTCACTGATAAGATTATCAATGAATATGTCCATTTTTTCTTGATCAGGTACATCTCGGGGATACCTATTAAACATGCATTTCCATCATTGTAAAAAGATCATAAAGGATTCACCATTCTTTTGTTTAACATTGCAAAGATCTAGCATTGTTATTTCATTCCTTATATTGTAGGAATATTGTGAAATAAACCTATTTACAAGTTCTTCAAAGGATTTGATTCTGGATGGCAATCTTGAAAACCACTCCATTGATTGTCCATTTAAACTCCTAGGAAAAAGATGCATAAGATAAGTTTCATCATGAGCAAATTTCATGCTCATAGTACAAAACTCCCTAATGTGATCTTGAGGATCAGATTTTCCATCGTATTTGTCATATTTAGGGATCTCACAATGTTGCAGAAATCTTATCATATTTAGCTTTTTATCAAAGGGATATGGGCATATGTCTTCTAATGAATACTTCTTGGAACTTGTCCCATTTTGCATGTCTTGTATCTATTGTTGTAGAGTTTGTATTTGTTGAGTAAGGTTTGATAATGGATTATCCACATTGTTTCTTTTATCATTACATTCTTTTCTTTTGTCATCCCTTTCTTTCCTTGTTTCTTTGTTACTTTCTTTGTTCACATCTTCATTATTTTGCTCATCTGTGTTTTGGGTGTTACTTGTTTCTGCATCTTGTTTTAAGCTTTCTATGTTAAAGTCTTGTGGTAGTTTAGCTCTAGATTTTGCCAACATCAAGAGATATTTCTCTTTTTGTTTTGCCAACAACTTTTCCATTAGCCTATCAAATTTGAAATCTTGTTCAAGGTCTCTAATGGTGCTATTGACTGCTTCTTCATCAACAGCGGTAAATCCAAAAGTGTGGAATACAAGAGTATCTTCTTCCTCCATTTTTTGTTGTTTTCTAAGCTGTTCTTATTGGGCTTTAGTCCAAATTGGCATGTGATTATTTCAAAGTTGTTTGAAATTTTCAAATGGACAAATCAATAAGTGATTAGTGGTTTAGGAAGATATGCCTTGTTGATTTTACCACTATTGTTTGTTTGTTGAGATAAAGTTTCTCTTTGTTGAAAAGCACGTCTTTGTAAAGTTTCACCATCAAATTCTGTACCACAACCACGTAAGTAGTGACAGAAATGGTGTAGGAATGTCCTATGTTTTAGTAAGATCTTGCGATTGATATACAAGAATCTTATCCTTTTCTGAGTAGCTTTATAATTTTATTTTATTTTCTTAAGGTGATAGTTGAAAGTCATATAAGCATTTGACAATTTACAAGTTTGATTCCAATGTAGGTGCAATTTTGGTTCTGATGTAGCCTAAGTTCAAAATAGGAAAGATATATCCAAGATTAAGAACCTAGTATAGATTTGATCAAGTTTCGTGATAGAGGATTTGATTATCCTGATGAGAGACTTGACAAAAGATGTTGATTTTTGCACTTAAGATGTTTGAATCAATAGCTTGTTGAATGTTGATGTTTATAGAACCTTTTGGGAATAACCTGTAGGATTAGCAACCTAGTTGTTTAAGCTATTTTGAAAATACGAGATGGTTTAGAGACATACCTACTTCAAGAATTATTCTAATATTTTGATGTTTTGATACTTTGATTTTGAGTTGGTGTTTCAAGTGTTGAAATGCTTTTTTGTTTTATCCTTTTGATCACACTTTTTCAGTAATTTGTTGATTTTTGATCTCTTATAGATGATAAATTTCTTCAATTTTTGACCATTTGGAACATGTTACAGACATAGAAGACACAATTTTTAATAAATGAAAAGCACAAGCAAGTACAAATCCCTATGGCAGGCCAAGACAATAGTTGTTGAATCTCACATGGAGTTTCCCCCGAGGCTATGCTATTCAAAGCAGATATTTAGATGCTTGAACCCACTGGCTCCACCCTCGGCACTCACTTTTTCGGGGCAACCAATCACCAATTTCCATAAAATATCCCCATGGAAAACTTTATATCTCTACTAGGAACCATATGTGTGTGAGCCGCTTTAGAGGTTTGACCTCCTGCGCCAACAACTAGAAGGTTTTTGGCAACTAGTACAAGTAGTCTTTAGTAAAGGCTTTCAGTCATGTGGCCATACATGCGACACTTTCAGCTCTGTAAATACAAAAGGTTCCCAGCCTATAGAGGTTACGCTCCATAGGGTTTATGGGGAAACACAGTGTCGGTATGAACTTATTAGCACATGTTGTTGAGACTTTCGTCACAAACACAATTTATTTATAGTGGATTGGAAGGACTCAGTATTAGCCTGTTTCCACTTTATGTCATTCCCTTCTCATTGGCCCCCTCAAGGCAGCTTAGAAAGGCAGGCCCTCTAAAGGATTAATTGCTTGAAAGTAAAGAAAGTGTAAAAGAGGGGGTTTGGCTTTTTGATCACCCAATTAAGGGGAGAGAATATACCTACCACTTTTGAGACATGGAATACAAGTGTTCTTTTTAACTTTCCATAGAAATTTGATCTATCCTCTACTTGGAGATGTTGCTCCAACAAGCATGGTGTTTATTTTAGCCCTTCATAGCAAATGATTTTATAATCTAGGAATTGGAAATCCTGGTCAACAAAATGAAAATCGTTGCAAGAAGTAACTTTCTTTGTAAGAATGGACAAGTTGATTGTTCTTTTTAACTTGCAAAATATAAAATTGATTGTGCTTTTTACCTTTGCAAAAAAATAAAAGATTGTTGTTCTTTTTAGAGCCCAAAATTTGAGGTGTGAATCCCAACTTTGCAAGAAAGTAAATGTTTGATTTGTTGTTCTTTTTACCTTGCAAATGTGATTATTTTTAGAGCCCAAAAACAAGTGAGGTACTTTTTAAAACACCAATTTGAAAAATGAAGTTATTTTTACCCAAAAGGAAATATGAGTTCTTTTTAACCAACTTTGAAAAAGCTAGAAAAGAAATCTCTAAATCCTAACTTAACTCCTCCAAATCTGCAAGAAATTGTTAGAAACCTACAATAAAAAGAAGTTAGTGAAAATCCAAAACCTTAGGTGGGCTTCCACAAGCCTAATATCAAGTCATAGTTACAAATTTTTTTATTGCGCTAAACTATCTGTCAAATGCGCTAGTCCCTGTTACAAAAGCACTAACCTGTGTCAGAAAAATGCTAACATAAGATGCAAAAGCGCTGATTTTTAGATAAAAGCGCTAACCTACATGACATATGCGCTAACCTAAGATGCGAAAACACTGATTTTCGGACAAAAGAGCTAGCCTAGATGACATATGTGCTAACCTAAGATGCAAAAGCGTTAATTTACAGACAAAAGCGCTAACCTAGATGACATATGCGCTAACCTATCGAACAAAAGCTCTGTTAAAATTCACACATGTGTGAATCTGTATTACAAGTACATTAATTTTATTTTTGCGAGATTTTTAAAGGTATATGTGAGGTCCAGCCCCACGGTGGGCACCAAAATGTGTGAGCTTTAATTTCATCCTTAGAATGTTACCTGCAATAAGTTAGTTTCACAAAATACAATGGAAATGCATACAGGAAATCCAAAATCCACCAATGAAACTACATGAACCTTCATGACTTATGTCTCATTGTGTCCTAACACCACTGTTCTTGGTTGCAGATGGTGTGCTCTCAGACAATGCACTGTTGGCTTCCAAGATGGCATATGAAGAATGGACTAATAACTTGTAATTAACTGATAGTATGATATGCAAATGCTACATGATTATACTAAATGATTATGCTAAAATGCTATATGGTAATTGCTATTGCTATTTGTTTCAAAAACACGGATGCATATGATTAGCTTGAAGACTATTTTTTGAAGAATAACTCTCTCTCAATTGAAGCTCTTGATTTTATAGACTTTGAGAGGATTAGATGATGTGGCTCAGATCAATGGTCATGATCAGATCTATATATTTGAATGGCTATGAGCAAAGGTGAAGGTTGAGAGAAAGGGGGAAGGAGAAGACAAGTGTCACTCATCTCACCTTGATTGGGTTGCTGACTGAGAGAATCTAGGGATGGTTGGAGGAAATTTAGGCATGGTAGGACAAGTGGACTCAAGTCCTTCCTAAGATGTAGAGGGTGTTGGAGAGAATATAGGAAATGGTTATGAAATATGTGTACGTACACAATTTTCATAAGGTTTGGAAGTTGGAGATAAATCATGAATTAATATTTAAGAAATATTAATTTCCTTAGCCACATGTTTGATGAGTTGGCAAAGGGAAGATGAAGTGGAGATGGAGGGTGAGTTGGATAAGGGATTAAATAATTTAAGAATTATTTAATATTTGAGACTATAGGATAGGAGAATAACTATTAAATATTGGATATTTAATTGCTTGGAGGAGATAATTAAATATTAGATATTTAATTAACTTGGTTAGAAGGAATAATTAAATATTAGATATTTAATTAATTAGAAGAATAGGATAAATGAAATAATTAATAAAATATTGATTAATAGAAAGACATGAAAATGAATTAAATAAATTAATCTTTTCAAATTAACTATTAAATAGATGAATAATTATTAAATAAATATAAAATATTTATTTAATTGCTCATAGCCAATTTGAGGTGTATACAATAGGTATGCTAGTTTCACGCCAAAATGTATATGATGAAAATGGGATGATAGAAAGCTATTTGAAAACCATAAAAAATCCAACCACACGAACCCTAGTTCTACAATAAAGATCCACCATACACCAATGAAGAAACCTAAAACATGCAAATCAAGAAAATAAAAATATTATACTATTCACATGCTTGGTAGGGTTTGATCTCCATTGTCTCTTACCTCTATTGGTCTTTCTTTATACGGGATCTCTCTGATTTTATGTGTGCATAAGAGATCAACAAAGAACGAGTTGTAGTTGTGTAAATGCTTGATTGCTTGATTGTTCACATAAGTTTGTTAGGACGCTTAGATAGGTAGGGTCATGAAAGGATAAAAGAATCACCTTATATAGAGAGCACCTTAAAAAATGGAGGGATAAATATTAAGAGGTGAAAGGATAAATGGTTTGTTACGATTAAAAGTAGATGAGGAAAATAATAAAATAAGAAGAGGGTACTTAGGATAAGTGAAAAGCTAAATTTCAAGTGTCATGGAGGAAAAAATATAGTGAATTAATTAAATAAATGAAGATCTATTAAATTAATTGAGGAAGTGAGACCAATTAAATAAACAAAATATTTATTTAAATAGTGAGAGGCTAGAAGAGGATAAATGAATTAATTAATTAAATAAATAAATATTTAATGAATATAAGGCTTAGGATAAAATAATTAAATAAATAAAAATACTTATTTAATTAGGACAAGACAATTTAAGGTGTTTACATTATTAACAGAATGTTTTTTATTAAACAATGTCCTATTGTAGTATAGCTGTTGTGAAATGGTAGCATAACTGGTTTTCTCTTTGAAAAGCATAGAATATGAGAGGAGCATTGACATGCTCAAATTGTAATACTATGTCAAATTGTTTATTTTGCACATGGATCGTGTATTTGGAATGCTTCAAAATGATGCATTCAAATAGACAATAGTGTGCTAAGAAGAAGATCGATTATAATGAATTTAAACACTTTAAACTTTTAAAAATATACATATTATAAATTTGTAATTGTGATTTTGTTAAAAGATATTAAATTAATAAAAATATAACTTTCTTAAACTATAGTCTTGTTATTTTCTACTTTAAGCAATTAATTATAAAATATATTATGTCTAACCATTAATCAACACAATTATTAATGTGGCTTTGAAAATTCTCAATTAATAATCATACATTTGTATTTTGTTTAATTCTTACATTTAAAAAGATTAGAACCATTAATGTGGATTTGAAAATTCTAGTCTACTCTAAACTATATTTCAAAAGGTTGTTCAAAATCTAAATGAGTAATTTTAAAAGATTTTACAAGAAAGAATTATTAAAAATTGAATTGTTGCTAGAAATTTATATCAATAATTAAAAAAAATCTATTAAAAACCTAAATCCATAATTATCAATTCTTTATGATTTAATTATCATTTCATACTCAAATCTAACTTATTATTTTCATATCAATTTATAATTACAATTATAATATTTCTTAAAAATATAAAATTAAATAAACATTCTCATAAATATACAAAATTCACTATTACAAACATATAAAAGTCAATGTGAAAACATGTGAAAACATAAAAATATAAAAAACGAGAACATTGACAAAATTGTATTTACTAAAATTCTCTTAATTTTCCACGCGGCTTTGAAAATTAGATCTCTGCATGTTTTCCACTTACGAACATAACTTTGAAAATAATCACTCAAAGAGTGTCTCCCCATCTTCCACACTCTCAAGGCTTTGGTTGCCATTCAAAATTGTACGAAGGAAGTGGTAAGTAAATCATTAAGAAAGGGGCCTACAATTCATGCGCTCATCTTACCCCAATCTCCGTGTAATTTCTCCCAACAAAAACGCCAAAATATTTACGTCATGCTAATGACACGCCCTCTACCTCAAAATTACAGAGGTTTCCCCGGAGAAGTAGAGGCGTGATTAAAAGAAGCCTACTTTTCATTGATGTACATCAAAATTTTCCACGCGTTACTGGAAAGAGTTTGACAATTATCATTTGAATACAACACTTCCACCACATCTTCCACACGCTCAAGACTTTGAAAATTATAATTGCACGTCTTCCACGCGTTCAAGACTGAAAATTGTATAAGGCAACTTACGCTTCTTATAAATACTCACACCCATTTCCATGTAATGCAAGTAACCATTAATATTCACACCCTCCCTCAACATGGCCAAACCAATGTGTTTGGTGCTCTTTTTCCTGCTCGCCTCTCCTTGCTCCTCCTTATGGGGAGGATGCCCTCCTCACGAATTATCTGCCCTCAACCTCTTCAAACAACACCTGCTCGATCCATATGACCAGCTGATATCATGGAAGGGGTTATACTGCTGCTCTTGGAAGGGAATCACCTGCCACAGCCTCACTGGCCACGTGGTTCGTGTGGATCTTGGAAACCTTCTTTATTCCTTGTCAGCAGTAGTGAGGAATTCAAGCAGCCAAATATTCCCTGCTTTATTCCAACTGCAGCATTTGGAGTACCTCGACCTCAGTTGGATTGACTTGTCCCCTCTTTCCATCCCTTCACACCTTCCGAGCCTCAGCACATTGACGCATTTGAACTTGGAATGGTGTAGGCTTACTGGCCGAATACCAAGTGAGATTGGGAACATGTCTCACTTGACATTTCTGGACATCTCCTTCAATTATGATCTGGAGACGAGGCAGTCGAGCTCGTGGATACGAAATTTGCGAGGGTTGGAGCACCTTGGACTACCAGATGTGAATCTGACAAGAGACGTGGTAGAGAGTGTTGCTTCTCTTCCCAATCTTACATCACTTGTCATGTCTGAGACGTCAGGTACACCTCTCTCTCCTCTTGGAAACCTCACCTCACTCTCCCATCTTGAGCTTGTTGGTACTTACTTCACTCAGCAGCCATTTCCCATTTGGATTTCTAACCTTACATCTCTGGTTTCCCTCTGCCTCGGTGAGTACAATATCTCCAGTTCCATGCCTTCTGCTGTTTTAAGCCTTCCACACTTGGGGAACCTTGAGTTGTATGGAAACCCTGGTCTCAAAGTCAACCTCTCTTCCATTGTGCAACATGCTTCCCAGCTCAGTAGCCTTTCAATTGAATATTCAGATGTGGGAGGAGTGATTCCAAATTCTATTGGAAATATGTCCTCATTAACTGCCTTAGATCTTTCTCATAACAATATTGAAGGCAGTCTTCCAGATTCTATGGGAAATATGTTCTCATTGACCAGCTTAAATCTCGGTAGCAACAATATTGAAGGCAATCTTCCAAATTTTATTGGAAATCTCTCACAACTTGAATATTTGGATCTTTCCAGAAATTCACTAAGAGGCAACATTCCATGGAGCTCTTTAGGTGGGCTATCAAAGCTTTCACTTCTTTTTCTTTGTTCAAACCAATTAAATGGAAGCTTGCCATATACTTTTGGTAATCTCTCATCTTTGGCCTTGCTTGATGTCTCAAACAATTCTCTAAGTGGCACATTCTTACTCTCTCAACTAGAAAATTTCATGAAGATTTGGTACTTGAGTCTTTCTAATAATTTCTTGAGAGTGAAAGTCGAAGACTTTTGGATCCCAAAATTTCAGCTTCAAGCTTTGCATTTGAGTTCTTGTAATATGGATGGTTATTTCCCATCTTTTTTATCCACTCAATACAACATACGGAAACTCGACTTGTCCATCAATTCTCTTAGTGGAAATATTCCTGATTGGTTGTGGGGCCTTACATCATTCAACACTCTCAATCTCTCATGCAATCAGTTTGGAGGAAAGCATTTGTCATCAAAGTTCAGTAAGTTGAGTGCTCGATATGTTGACTTGCATAGAAACAAGTTACAAGGGAATGTTTTAGTTCCTCATTCTGATGTAGAATTCTTGGACATGTCTGAGAATCAATTTGATGACATCATTTCAGAAAACATTGATGAATATGGTGAGAGTCAGCTCAATTATTTGTCACTTGCAAATAATAATATAAGTGGTGTCTTTCCACATTCTATTTGTGAACGAAATCACTTGGAGGTTCTAGATGTGTCAAATAACATTGAGCTCATAGGTAATTTTTTTGCAAGTTTTGGGAATTGCTCATCAACACTAAAAGTGTTAAATCTAGAAAATAATAATTTGGAAGGTGAGATTGGGAGAATGGTTTGTCTTCAAACATTGAATTTAGGAGGTAACAAGCTACAAGGTACAATTCCATCATCACTTCAAAATTGTACTTCTTTAGATATTCTAGATTTGGGATATAATAACATGCAGGGAACAGTCCCAAATTGGATAGGGAATTTAATTGGCCTTCGAATTTTGGTGTTGAGATCTAATAAATTCAAAGGAGGAATACCCTTAGAGTTGACAAAATTAGAAAATCTTCAAATCTTGATTTTGTCGAACAACAATCTATCTGGAGCTATTCCAAGTAGCTTAAGAAACTTGAGAGCAATGGCAAATCAAACAGAAAGTGCAAAAGTCCTTGAGTTCTTAAATTCAAGCTCAATGCCTTATTTAGATAAAATTGAAATAAACAACAAAGGGCTATTTCTAGAATATGTGAAATCTTTGGCATTGGTTCGATGTCTTGATCTCTCAAGCAACAACTTCTCAGGTGATATTCCTCAAGAAATTGGATTCCTCATTGGTCTTAGAATTCTCAATTTGTCAAGGAATCTTCTCCATGGAAAAATTCCTACTTATTTTGGAAACCTTGTGCAGTTGGAGTCACTTGACCTTTCAGATAATAGTCTTGTTGGAAATATCCCTACTGAACTACAATCTCTCACATTTTTGAGTTATTTGAACATATCTTGTAATAATTTTCCAGGTAGAATACCACAAGGAGCTTAATGGTTAACATTTGATGAGAGATCATTTTCAAACAATGAAAATCTTTGTGGACTTCAGATCAACATAAATTGTTCATCTTCTCCTTCCTCGAATAAAATGTATGATGAAGATGTGAGTGAGCACGAGTGGGAGGAACATGTGTGGTGGGAGGTAGGAATTGGATTGAGCTTTGGATTTGGGTTTTCAATTGTTATTGGAGCATTATGCTTCAACAAAAATTGTAAAAAAAAATGCTTCAAAGTTATGGATGACATTATTGTCATTCTTGACCAATCTATTCAAAAAATGATCTTTTAATACCCTTTTCCCTTCCACTTCCCCTTTTCTTTTACCTAAAATATTTCCTCCAATCCCATTCCCTATGAAGGTTGTGTAGTGGATGTATTTTCCTCCAATCCCATTCTCTGTGAAGGTTGTGTAGTGGATGTATGTGTACTTTCTTATTTCGTTATTTTTGGTAGAAAAAATTAATTTAAATATTATATTATAGTACCTCAAACTATAAAATGACTTAAAATAAATATTGAAACTAAATTCAATTGTCTATTTATAATGTGTTTCTTGTTTTGATTCATATTTAGAAGTGAAAATTATTTCACATAAAAGATTTCATGTGATTGTTTATCTTTTCTAAAGATATTTTTATTGCTCGCACATGCTTAAATTTTTAGTGGTTACAAAGAATAGTTGCAATAAAAACCTACCATTATTAAATTAGTTGCTTCCTTGGGTGGAAGTAATTTATCTTTTTTATGTACATGTAATTAGATTTTGTCAATGTTGAAGATTTTTTATTGTCTATTTTAGTAATTGTATCATTGTTATTATATTATTCTCTATGTTTTATTTTAATTAATGACATTCAATTTTGACAATTAATTTTTTATGTTTTTGAACATACTAGATCGTGTGCTTGATAAAAATTATCATCAATAACTTTGATGAGAGAGATGTATGATGATACTCATTTTTATATATATTAGGCAAACACCTAAGAGATTATATTTGCATACCTCCGTTTAACACATGATTTAATAGTTGATGAAATTCATGTGGTATATCAACAAATAGAAGCTCAACCTTATCAAAATTTCATATATATTTAAAAAGGTCCACTCTAAATGAGGTTTCAATCTCATTTAATATTTATAGTTTGAATCACAACTAATAATGTATGTTCTTGAGGTGCACCCATAGTACTATTTGGTTAGGACAGGGAATAACTTAATATTGTATAATTCATAGAAAAAATGATCTTTTAATATTTTAGAATCCAAGACAATATTGTAATCTCACAAAATGGAATTCACTCACGTTCCACTATTATTACTAAGTTTGGAAAGACTTATCTATGATGTAATAAAATTAAAATAAATTGGTAAAATTAACACAAAATATCACACTTTTTACCTTACGCTTGGAAAAAATTCTAAACCCATGTACTAAAGATGAAATAAAGAAATTTTTATAATTTAATGAATGGAAATTTTTTTATTTTAAATATTAATCAATTCAAAAGGCATGTGAACCTGTTTACTATTATAAATAAATTAGGAAATTTAAAAAAATCAAAATTTAGAATGATGGACAAATAATTCTATGAAAAATTAAAATAGAGTAAATATATAGGTATGGAGTGAAGAGTTTCACATAAGGAAGAAATTGTAGGACTTTAAAATCATTTTTTTTTTAAGTTTAAAGGTTTAATTAGGATCCACCTTAACCTAAGGGTAAGTGCACAAAGATAGTGGTCAAAAAGGGGGGTATAAGTGGACACTTTTTTTTTTTTTTTCTGAAATCAGGTGAACCTGAACTTGGAGGCAAAATTTGAAAGTCATCCAGTCAAGATATGAAGATAATCAAAGAATAAATATTGTAGTACTTTGAATCTAGTTTCCAAACCACTAAACTTTTTCAAAATTGGATAAAATTAAGGGGGTCAAATCCTTCGCGCACGAAAAATAGATCCTGATTTATTCAGAAAAACATAACATAGTGTCTGACGTGCGCATCAAAAAAGTCATAGTTAGATTTAGTATTTTGACAAATCCTTTGGCAGAAAAGATAGTTAAGAGTGAGTACTAGAAGATGTGTATTTTTTTTGTAATTTTTTATTGAGTATATTTTGTTTTATTATTTTTCCAATCGAGCACAACCTGAAAATTAGGTACTTGTTCATGCGCGAAGCATAAGTTGCACTAAAAAAATTGAAAAATACAATTATTTTTTTTAAATTGTAAAGAATCAAGTGCACTACAATAATATATAAAGTTTTTAAAATTTGGATAGGTATATCAAAAGTTATTAAAAAAAAATGGTGCATTTATATCTGTGAGAACTATGGAGACACTGGTAAAAGAAATTCAATAATAATATGTTAATGTTGTTCAAATTTTAAAAAAATTATATGGTTAGAAAGCTCAGAAGATGGGTGAAAATATGGTTGTAATTTTAGAAATACCCACTTGATGAAGTGTAAACCTGATGATGACAAAGTCGAGAAACCAAGTTGATAAAATAAAACATGTCAAAAAGGAAGGAAATTGAGGGAAATCAAACTTCCAAACCATAGCTTTGTCATCCAGGCCTATTTCCAAGCCTAAACAGTCAAAAGTGCGTACGGGGTACCTATGGTATAAAAAGCGTGTACGGGGTACTTATGGTGTAAGAAGCGTGTGCGCTCTATCTTAACAATAAAAAGCGCGTACACACTTTTTATGTTTAAATTTTGGGAGTGTGTATAGTATGATATTGTATATATAATATGTGTATATACATATAATATAAAATTTATATATAATATAAAAATATATAATATATAATATTTATATATATATGTATATAATAATATATAATATTTATATACATATGTATATAATAATATATAATATATTAAGTATATATACACACACATGTGTCTATGTATGTGTATTGTCTCCCTCTCTCCCCCTCTCAAACATGTACAAGGTGCCTCTCTCTCTCTCTCTCTCTCTCTCTCTCTCTCTCTCTCTCTCTCTCTCTCTCTCTCTCTAATAGATGAGGTGATAAGAAGATTGACAAGGTGGTTTTTTCTATTTTTTGTTTATAAAGAAGATAGGATATAAAGTAGAATGTTTGAAGAATATGAACGTATTGGTTTCTTTGGATCATGTGGATGTATTGGTTGGATAATCTTTATGGGTTGTATGGTGCACTAAGGGGTCATATGGTGTCTTATGACCCCTTAGGACTCCATATGACCCCTTAGGTGTTGTTATGGGTCATATGGTGTCCTAAGGGGTCATATGGTGTTCTATGATCCCTTAGGACACCATAGGATCATAGAACACCATATGACCCCTTAGGACTCCATATGGTGTTTTTATGGGTCATATGGTTTCCTAAATGGTCATATGGTGTTCTATGACCCCTTAGGACACCATATGATCTTTTAGGTGTCATTAGAGGTCATATTGTTTCCTAAGAGGTCATATGGTGTCCTATGACCCCTTAGGACACCATATGACCCCTTAAGACACTATATGACCCATAATGACACCATATGGTGTCCTAAGGGGTTATAGGATGCCATATGACCCCTCAGGACACCATATGACCTATAACAACACCATATGGTGTCCTAAAGGCTCATATGGTGTTCTATGACCCCTTAGGACACTATTTGGTGTCATTATAGGTCCTATGGTGTGCTAAGGGATCATATAGTGTCCTATGACCCCTTAGATGTTGTTAGGGGTTATATTGTGATCTAAGGGTCATATGGTGTCCTATGACCCCTTAGGACACCATATGGTGTCTTTATGTGTCTTGTGGTACCCTATGACCCCTAGGACACCTTATGACCCCTTAAGACACCATATGGTGTCGTTAGGGGTCATATGATGTCCTAAGGGGTCATATGGTCTCCTACGACCCCTTAAGACACCATTTGACCCCTTAGGACTCCATATGGTGTTGTTATGGATTGTATGGTGTCCCAAGAGGTCATATAGTGTTGTATGACCCCTTAGGACACCATTTGGTGTCATTATGGGTCATATGGTGTGCTAAGGGGTCATATGGTGTCCTATGACCCCTTAGGACTCCATATGACCTCTTATGTGTCATTATGGGTCATATGGTGTCCTAAGGAGTCATATGGTGTCCCATGACCCCTTAGGACACATGCATGGATCCCTAGGATACCATATGACCCCTAAGAATACCATATGACATGAAAAAACACAAAATGGTGTCTTCCAAGTTCAAGTTCTCCTACAACCCCTTAGGACACCATTTGACCCCTTAGGACTCCATATGGTGTCGTTATGGGTTGTATGGTGTCCTAAGAGGTCATATAGTGTTCTATAATCCCCTTAGCACACCATTTGGTGTCATTATGGGTCGTATGGTGTGCTAAGGGGTCATATGGTATCCTATGACCCCTTAGGACTCCATATGACTTCTTATGTGTCGTTATGGGTCATATGGTGTCCCGTGACCGCTTAGGACACATGCATGGATCCCTAGGATACCATATGAGCCCTAAGAACACCATATGAACCTAGAGAGGGAGAGTGGGGGAGGAGAGGTAGGGAATGGGAGAGAGATACACCTAAGAGAGGAGGAGAGTGAGAGGGAGAGAAAAGAGATCAAATGAGAGAGAGAGGGGGGGGAGACAGAGATAGAGAAAGGGAAAGGGAGGGGGAGAGAGAGATGGAGAGAGAGAGAGGGAAATAGAGGAAGAGATAGAGATAGAGATCGACACAGAGAAGGGGAATCAAAGAGAGAGAGAGAGAGAGAGAGAGACCTGGGGGAGATATAGAGAGATCTAAGAGGTGGATAGAGGGATTGGGAGAGAAAGAGAGACCTAAGAGGTGGAGGGAGGGAAAGTGAGAGAGAGAGAAAGAGAGGGTGAGAGATAGAGAGAGTTTGAGTGAGAGGGAGGAAGGGATGGAAGGAGAGTACAAGAGACTAGAGAGAGAGAGGTGCAAAGAGAGGGAGAGAGTGAGAAAGAGAGGTAATGATAAAGGGAGAGAGGGAGGGGGAGGAGAGAGGGAGAGAATGAGAGAGAGATACACCTGAGAGAAGGAGAGAGTGAGATATAGAGAAAGATGATGAGAGGGAGAGACTTCAGAGAGAGAGAGGGAGACTTAAGTGAAAAATAGAAATGGAGGGGGGAGGTAGGGAGAGAGTGGGAAAGAGATACACTTGACATAGGAGGATAGTTAGATAGAGAGATAGAGGTAGAGAGGGAGAGAGACTTGAGAGAGAGAGAGAGAGAGAGAGAGAGAGAGAGAGGTTGATAGCCAGAGACTTGATAGAGAGAAGGAGAGAGACTTGAGAGAAAGAGAAATGGAGCAAGAGGGGGAGAGAGAAAGAGAGTTAGAGGGAAAGAAATACTTGATAAAGGAAGAGAAAGGGAGGGGGAGGGAGAGGGATAGAATGAGAGAGAGAGAGACTAAAGAGAGGGGGAGAGAGTGAGAGATAGAGATATTTGAGAGATGGAGAGAAAGAGAGGGATAAATGAAAGAGAGAAAGAGGGTGAGGGAGATGAGAAAGAGAGGGAGAGATACCCGAGAGAGGGAAGAAAGTAGAGAGGGAGAGATACCTAAGAGAGGGAAGAAAGTAGAGAGGGAGATGCATAAGAGACAAAAAGGTAGGGTTAAGGAAGAGAGAGGGGGAATGTAGGGAAGAGATGGGAGAGATAATGCTGATATAAGCATGCTGATTCCTGAAATTTGACTAAGTCTGAAATTTATAAAAATACTTAAAAAACTAGAATCTGCATTATAACTCTTAGAGATCTGGAACCACTCTCAAACATCCTTACAATATATACATAAAATATAACTTAAAGTTGTAAAGCAAAAAATTGAACCCTAGGTGTTCCCCCCACTCCAAGGAGAGAGAAAGGAGGTCACTAGGATTGACGGTTTTCACTTAGGGGAGACTTTACATTCAAAAGAGGGGTTGAAACTCACAAGATACAATCCCACACAATGCAAGATTGAATTCTAAATGAGTTTCAAGGGTTGAGACAGCAAGGCTACCCTCTTTTGTAAAGAATGTAGATAGAAGGATTGAATTAGGAGTGTAGGTGGAAGTAAGAAAGATTAGTTTGCAGACAGACATAGAAACATGGGATGAAGCTGCAGACTTGGAATTAGCAGTAAAATGTCGAGACGATGCTGTCCTGCAAGTTTGAGCGAAAGTTGATGGGACGATGGCACCTGGAGTGCACACGGTCCTCCAAAAAATCCGCGAAACGAAGGGGGATCTGTTTGTCTCAGCACAAGGATTCCAGATCTTCAATTACAGCCGCGTACCTGCAACCTACACACAAAAAAGAGAGGATGATTGGGGGGTTAGGGATTAGGGGTTTGCCTTTAGGTCAAACCCCGGTTTTGGAATTAACCAAGAAATGAGAATGCTGTAAATGTAAATGTTTGTAATGTAAACAAGTACTGATACCTTGTTGTAAGAATGTTTGTATTCTTACATGCGAAGGTGTAAATGTTGTTGTATGTTGTTGTGTAAGGGAAAAAAGCGAGACTAGGTTAACATGCCCTAATCCTACCTTTTGACACACATTACGGAATACGAAAGAGCCTAGAGGTATCACACAATTGGCTACTTCTTTTTGTGGAAGAGAGAGCCACGGGCTACCTATTAGGATTTCTATTCCTTGGTTGTAATTGAAAGATAAAATGATGCAAGTTCAAGTCCTAACTCCAAAGTGCAAGTATGAACTAGTAATAAGTTTGGAGAATTGAGAATAAACAATGAAAAGCTGTAAACACCAGGACAAAACAAGAATGCAGATGCGTACTTGGAGTCAAAATCTGAGTGAAAATGTTTGGGACGGGGGCGCGGGCGCCACTGTCCTGATTTTGTCCCAGAAACTACCCCTGAAACTGCTGTTTTGCACTCTGGAAAGCTGTCGAAAATGTTAAAAATTACCGTCTGTCAGGAGGACCAGGGCACCCAGCGCCTCTGTCCCAGGGACCAGGGTGCCCAGCGCCCCTATCCTAGCAGGACCAGGGCAGCCCACGCCCCTATCCTAGTCTTTTGCTCTGCAACTTGGTGGGAAGGTCTGTCTCAGTCTGCTTCCGTCAGATCTGCAACTTGCGGTGTCGTCCGAATCTTGAAATCTGCACTAATATCTGAAAAGGTGTGGTGGGCGGCTATATAGGGTTTTGCCTTAGTCAAACCCCCGCTTCGGTGATTTCCACCTCCACGAATAGCCAAGTTGTATTGTAAAAGTATTGTGTGTGCAAGATCCTAAAATGCAAGTAAGCAAACTAGAGCAACCTAGAAAGTAAACCCTAATTGCTTGAAAATGATAATGTAAATGCTCTAAATCAAGATGCAAAGTGATCTAAAGCATGAATAAATGATATATTGAAGCTTATGCAAAGACATGAAAACAACATGAAATCATACCCAACCCCAAGGGAGGAGTACAAGCCAATCTTCAGTCGGTAATCTCTTATTGCTCTTCAATGTCTTCCAAGCCCTAAATGGATAAATGAAATTGATGAATGCTTGATGGATGGATGTTGAATGTTGTTGAAGTCTTCAAAGATCTGCTCTTTCGCTACATATGAGGTCCTGAAATCAAAAATCTGGATCCCTTCAAATGAAGAAAGAGAGTTCTTATATATGAAACCCTAGGTCGTAATCTCAACTTTTGGCCGACCTAGAGATTGAATCTCCTGCCAATTTCTTGGGGTTAAGCTTTATTTTATGATTGGATCGCGCTCCTAAAATTTTGGGAAAAATGTCTGGGACCGTGTGCACTCCAGGTGCCACGGTCCCGACAACTTTTCACCAAATTTTTAGGGCCGTCGGATATGATGATTTTAGAGAGAATCCCGAAGTTACAGGTGATTTCGAGATGTTTTGACCCCCGAAATCAAGCCCCCAAGTTCAAAATAGGACTTAATTAGGGTTTTTGATTGAATGATGTATTGGAGGAATAAAATGAAAAGAGCACACTTTAATGAAAGGGCCCCACTTTATGATGTGGAAGATGACGAAATAGAACCCTAGACCTAATTAATTTCATTAATTAAGTGCTAAAGGGGAAATGTAATGCAAAATATAAAATGCGCCAAGGCGGGTGCTAAACTAGGTGTGAAATTGTACCACCCTAGCAGGTGCGTACAATTTACGATGCTACATTTAGCCCCCACTTTAGTGGTCATATGAGTACTACGTGCATATGCAAGCTAAAGTACAGGAAAGTAAACATTATTTGAAAAAGGATATATCCATAAGTCATCGGACGAAGCCCCCAGCGGTATCTGCAGTACACAGTTAGGAACCGCACCCTACAAAACACACGTTAGATCACAAAACCACCTAATTCTTACTAAGGAAGGTGATTAAATTTGTGAGTAGCTATATGCCCCCCCTATTTCGGCTTGCTTATTAGGGAGGTGAAACAGGATAGCATGTTTACTTACGACAAATTGTGTGAGAGGTTATTGATGAGAGATGTTCACTAAAGAGGCTTCATCAGAGCACATTTTGGAACATCCCGAGAGTAAGAGAATGAAAATACGATTCCTACGCACCAAACGGTTTGAAAATCGCATCTCCCAAACTCAAGTTATGATGAAATGAGTGATAAAGGAAAATTAGGGTTTTGAACATAAAAGGAATGAAAAAATATGTACCTTGAAAGTGACATTTGCATTTGTCACTTTGTTGATTTCTGAGCACTATTCATTGTAGCGGAGCCCACATAGCCATCATCATGCCTTCACGATGACCGGAGCATCCCATGAGGATTGAGATCATGCGACAGGCCGTCAACGATGACGAGCCACTGGACGAGGTGAGTTGACTGAACTTTGACTATGACTTTTTGCATTTCTGTTGACTTTGACTTTTTGTGATCGTTTGCAGGCCCTGGAATCTGACCTTGGGTCCCACCCAGGGTGCCATGGTCCCTGTGGGGTGCCATGGTCCTTTCAAGGTGCCATGGTCCCTGTGGGGTGCCATGGTCCCTGTCAGGGCGCCATGGTCCCCTCAGGGCGCCATGGTCCTCTCAGGGCACCATGGTCCCAATCAGGACTTGGCGAGCAATGTCAGGGTTAGCATACGATGTTCGACAGTTTGCGTGCATGATTTTGATGATTGAGTACTGATTACACTTATGTTTTTGCATTGCAGGGTCTCCCATACATGAGAGAGCACACCACGGGGCAGATTCTTCACAGTCTACGAGATCAGATTCCCCGGCTGACTCAGGCAGAGAGAGATACATTGTCGATCATAGGTTTATGGTATGTGATCCTTATGCCAGCCATTTGATTCCATCCTGTGATGCTGATGGCACTTATGGAGCGATGGGATCCTGACACATGTACATTCCATCTCTTGGTAGGAGAGATGACGGTTACACTTGAGGATGTGTACCGCATACTTCGTCTTCCTATCAGAGGAGCCACTGTGACATACGCGACTGATCGGTCAGCGGAGGACCATCAGAGGGAGCAGGTATACTACATAGGGAGAGTCATGTCGAGCGAGACAAGAGGTTGCATCATGGTCAGCTGGCTCTTACATCCTACAGGAGAGGTGCCCCTTGTGAGACGTCTTATGATTGCCATCATTGCACTAGCCGTTTGCCCTAATGGGCGAGGTATGCACATGCATGGGGGTCTCACATGGTGCATCAGAGCTATGGAGAGACATAGGAGAGTATATGCTTGGGGTCAGAGTATGCTTGCACATCTCTATCACGACCTCGAGGAGTATGTTTTTGGACAGGGTTGCAACTTGATGACATGCACACTTCTGCAGGTGTGGATATTTGAGCACTTCACATGCACCAGGCCTGTCGGCTACCCGATGAGTATGGCTAGCGAGCGAGCTAGGGTGTTTGCTTATCCACTTACCAGCGAGTGGAGATTTGGGGATCTTCTATATTGGAGAGTGATACTTGATAGATTGACAACCAAGGTGACAGTATGGAGACCATATCTGTGGATGCACAGATGGGATGGGATGGAGAGGCAGTTAGCATGCTTACAGAGGAACCGCCTACTACGGGGATGATACTCACATATCATAGTCCCATTCTACTTTGACCGAGTATGGAGGCAGTTTGGGCTAGAGTAGTGTGTTCCAGCCGATGTACCCATCTATACTCGACACTCATGAGTCCTTCCCAGACCTAGAACAGTAGTGAGACCAATGATAGATGACATCAAGACTACAGATATAGAGGGATCCAATTAGGATGTGGTCACTGATTACTCCGCAGAGCCTGGAGCATAGCGCAGGTATCTCTCATGGTTTTTGAGATCATACCCAAGGCCTATCTTTCCACCAGATTACCCAACAGGCCATCCAGGCCCATGGAGACATGGAGACTGAGATGAGGATCAGGGATCCAGATCGGAGGAGGCAGGAGAGGGAGAGGGTCATGAGGAGGCAGGAGATCCTGATCCACCCATAGGAGATCAGCCTAGTGCTGAGGAGGAGGAGGAGGGAGAGGAGGATGACACAGACAGAGGTGATGATGAGGAGAACGAGGATGAGGATGCAGATGAGGATGTAGAGGAGGAAGAGGAGGAGGAGGATAGAGATGATGAGGAGGAGTTAGATGCAGCTCCCCACCATTCAAGAGATGATACCATAGCCTTGGATCCTCCTCTCGTTCCCCAAAAGGGGGAATCCGAGGTGATACAGAGACCTGTTTCTAGTACGGGCCAGCCTACACCCATCGTGCACAGATTATTTGAGCGCGGGGAGCCTAGTAGTTTCCAGTCACAGATGCTACCATATCACAATCCCTATTGGCGCGAGGGAGATCCAGGTATAGTAGGTTTTATTATTGATTGATTAATGTTTTGATGATATAGAATGATACTAACACAAAAATCTATTCTACTGCTATAGCTAATGTGCAGGAGTGGTGTTCCTTGATTCAGCAAGCAGTGACAGATATTTCCATGATGGCACAGATCCCTAGTTCCTCACAGATTGCTTATAGGCCTCAGGGGAATGCGAGTCGGCATGAGGACTTGTTTTCCCCATTTCGAATACAGGTGGACATATGGAGGGAGAGAGAGAGAGTTCTATCAGAGAACCTTCAGTGGGCACAACATGATCTAGCAGAGACTCAGGCCGAGGCTACCTCGTATCACGTGATCCTTATGGATAGGGATCGTAGGAGTTCCTCTCGGAGTCATTCACGGTCTATATCACGCTATACACCTATGGGTCCACCTTCACGGCTGGATCGGGAGGGAGCACCTAGTTGCCACTCTCCAGCCACTAGCCCTAGGGATAGGAGATGATCTCATGATGTAGGATAGGTCACATTTTGGATGTATAGTGACCTACCTCTGTATATGAAAACATGATCCACATATATATATATATACATGCTTCTCTTTGTCTCAAACGTGTTATCTTTAATGCCTAAAATAATGTGTATTTTGATTAAAGTTAATACATTTGGTAGATGCACATGTATGTTCTGAATTTAATTTCCATGTGATTGATTTCTCAATGCTCCATGATTAAATTGATACATGTGTGACTTAATTAAAATGAAATATTTAATCAAGTACTACATTGATGATAGAGAAGAAATATGCGTTAAGCCTAAGAATCATATAACTAATGTGATTTAATTTTAAACTTAAACACAACATGATACGATTCTACTTAACACATAAAGACATTGCATAATATGCCAGCATAATGGAAATGTAAATCTTTTGCAATTTACATAAATGAATTCAAGACAAAAAGAAACACGCTTGTCAAGAACGAAGCAATATAGATTAAACACCATATCATTTAATTCTATTTTCTCTAACCAAGATATGCTAACATATTACCCAATTTTGAAAAGAAGATGAAATGAAAGATAAGGAATGAGGAATTAAGCATAGTATCTATGCAAGTGCATAGCATTTATAGGTTCTTTAAGAGGTGTACCGTCTACATCTGCTATTTTGTAAGCACCTAATCCATAATCTTCAATAACGATATATGGTCCAAGCCAATTAGGACTAAATTTTCCCTTTTCTGCAGGTAAGGCATTCACATTGCGCTGATTCTCATAGAGAACTAAGTCACCTACTGAGAAGGAACGTTGAATAACCTTATCATTATAGCTTCGTTGTAGAGTTTTGTGATACGCTTGAATATGCTCAAGAGAGTTTATACGCTGTTCATCAAGCATCTCAAGCTGTTGAAGTCGTTGTTCTCTATAAGAGTCATCATCTACTATACCTTTGAGAGAAACCCTAAGTGATGGAATCTCTAGCTCTAAAGGCATAACAACATCAGCACCATAAACAAGATTATAAGGGGTAGTTCCTGTAGCAATTCGTACACTCATTTGATAGGCCCAAAGAGCATAGATTAGCTGAGTACTCCAATCCTTACCATGCTTATTCACGGTTTTGCGAAGAATTTGTTCGATTATCTTATTGGATGATTTGGCTTGACCATTTGATTGAGGATAGTATGGTGTAGAAAATTGATGTTTGATATGATATTTCTTGAGGAATTTCTTCACATCCTTGTTCTTAAATGATGTCCCATTATCTGAGATTATAGTGGAAGGTATCCCGAATCGAGAAATAATGTTTTCTAGAAGAAATTAACAAATCACTTCAGCAGTAGTAGAGCGAAGGGGAATAGCTTCTACCCACTTTGTAAAGTAATATGTTGTGGTTATAATGAAGGTGTGTCCTTGAGATGAGGGAGGAGAGATTTTACCGATGAGATCCAAACCCCATGCGGAGAAAGGCCAAGAAGCTACTTGAGAATGAAGTTCTTGGGCAGGAGCATGAATCAGATCATTGTGTTGTTGACATTGATGACATTTCTTAACAAATGAAAAAGAATCCTTCTGCATAGTTTGCCAATATTATCCCATACGAAGCAATCTTTGAACTATGGATTTGCCTCCAAAATGCCCCCCACAGGCACCTAAATGTGCTTCTTCAAGAGCAACAGGGATTTCTGATTTGTTAAGACAATGAAGAAGAAGACCATTATAACCCCTTCGGTAAAGAACATTAGAAAGAATGATATATCTAGCAGACAACTTGCGGATTCTAGCCCTAGTGTTCCTATTGGCGGAATCAGGAAAGGTAGCATCAGTCAAGTATCTTACGATATGCAAATACCATTCATCTGAGTCTATAAAGTCACATCAGGTCACCAAGCTAGAATCATCTACAATAGTTAGAGAAATGAGGTTATAAATAACAAATTTAAGATCAACCACAGGGTCCTCTAAAGATACAAGAGAAGCCACACATGCCATTGCGTCTGCATGTTGATATCTTTTCGAGGAACAGGTTCCATGGTATAAGAATCGAATTTTTGTAACAAAGAGATAGCAAGGTCTTTATATTGTGATAATTTGTCTTGTTTTGCTTGATACAGTCCTGTTACTTGTCTTATAATCAATTGAGAATCTCCATAAATATGTATGTGCTTTATATTCAGAGCCAAGGCTACTTTTTATTCTAGCTATAAGAGCCTCATACTCAGCAATGTTACTGGTACACAGGAAATTTAGACGATAGGATAAGGGAATGGATTTCCTTGTAGGAGAAATTAGAACAACACCTGCCCCCAATCCCGTACGACACTTAGAGCCATCAAAGTATAACTCCCAAGCTTCATCTTTCTCTATACAAAGAATGAAATCATTGGGAAAAGACTCAGGGTTAGGGAAGGAGAAAGGTGAAGGGGCCTCAACTAAGTGATCGGTCAATGCTTGCCCTTTAATTGCTCTTTATGAAACAAATTTAAGGTGAAATTCAGTTAACATCATAACCCACTTAGCTAGGCATCCTGATAAATCAGTTTTAGAGAAAAGATGCTTTAAAGGATCAAACTTTACCATGACGTGGACTTCTGAATTTAAAAGATAATGTCTCAATTTCTGAGTCGCAAACACCAAGGCCAAACATTGTCTTTCTATCGCAGAATATCGGGTTTCATAATCGAGTAAGGTTCGACTTATATAATAAACTGGACATTCCTTACCATCTTTATCATGTTATGCCAACAATGCTGCGAGAGCATGAGAGGAAGCAGCTGTATAAAGAAGGAAGGGTTTAGAAGGTTCGGCAGGTTGAAGGATAGGAGGACTAGCCAAATATTCTTTTAAATCTTCGAATGCTTGCTGACAGTCTTCATTCCACTAAAAAGTGTTATTCTTTTTGAGAAGTTGAGTAAAAGGAAAGGTATGATCCGCAAGTTGAGATATGAACCTACGAATAGCTTGAATCTTTCCTTGTAAGCTTTTAAGTTGAGACACATTTCTAGGAGGTGGCATGTTGACAATAGCATCTATTTTCTTAGTATCCACCTCAATCCCATGATGCGAAACTATGAATCCTAATAGTTTTCCACTATCCACACCAAAAACACATTTCCGGGGATTCAAGCGCATGTGATATTTACGAATTCTTTCAAAGATTTGACGAAGGATTTTAATATGATCTATGCGAAGAATGGATTTGGCTAAAATATCATCAACATAATCTTCTAAAATCTTATGCATATAATCATGAAAGATAAGGGTCATCGCTCGTTGATAAGTTGCGCCGGCATTTTTAAGTCCAAAAGGCATCATCACCCAACAAAACGTACCCCAAGGAGTGGTGAAAACAGTTTTGAATTGATCTTGAGGATTAATGAAAATTTGATTGTATCCTGAAAAACCATCCATGAAGCATAGCAAAGCATGTCCTGCTGTAGAATCAACTATCATGTCAATGTTTGGGAGAGGGAAATCATCTTTTAAAGAAGCCTTATTTAAATCTCGAAAATTGGTACACATTCTTATTTTATTATCCGATTTAGCCACAACGACAATATTTGAAATCCATGGGGAATAATCAATAGGGCAGATAAATCCAGCCTCCAATAATTTTTCAATCTCAGCCTTAACAAGCAAAGCCACCTTAGGATTCATTTTTCGAATCTTTTGTTTCACGGGCTTAGCATCAGGAACTAAGACAATATTATGAGTAACAATCTTAGGATCTATACCAGGCATGTCAGAGTATGTCCAAGCAAAGATCTCAGGGAATTCATGCAATAAATCTATATATTGTTTTTGTTCTTCTTGGTCCAAACACTTTCCAATTTTAATAACTTTTTCTTCATTGCAAGGATCCATCTTAACATCAGTGGTGTCACTTATGAGAAGATTACTTTGTTGAGGGATATCCTTTAACTGAGGGCATTCTTCCACAATCTTATCATTATCAATCTCTTTTCCAAAATAAGCTTCAGTGTTCAAACAATAAGGAAATCCCCTATTGTGATGATAACGAGGAAGAGTGTCATATGCTCCCAAGAACTTAGCTAAAGCATCATTGGTAGGGAAGACATCCAAAGCATAGGAACACAAAGGATCCTTATCAATATACTCAGGGTGTCTCATTGGTAGAGATGTAGAAATAACATTAACATTAATACAGGGTCTCTTAGAAGCTTTAGTGCGCTTGTAAGGATTGTAACCAAGTCCAAACGTCTCATCACAAAGATCATTCCCTAGAGGAACTTTTATCCCTTGTTCATGAGCACCACAACCATTTCCATTATACCCATGCTTAGCTAAAATATGAAAACCATGACCATAACGATCAGCCATTTCAGAAAGAGAAGGTGGTTTTTCATAGGACAAAGAATCAAATCCTTCAGAATTAGAGGTGTGAGGAGAAGAAGTTTGAGATGTGGCCACAAAATTGTTGTTCATAGGTCCAGGTAAGGTTGATTTCTCTTTAGTCTCTTCCTTCTTCTTAACTTTAAGCTCTCTAGGAGGAACCCTATACTCACCTACAAAGGTGGGATTAAAGTCAAGAGATCCACAATCGTCTTCTGCGAGAACCTTCTCAGGATCGAAAGCCTTTTCATGTGTAGATTCAAGTTGAGGAGAATCTTCTTCCAGAACTTTAGACCCATCCAAAGAATTTTGATCATCGAAGGGGGATGACTCATCCATAGGTAAAGAGTCATCACTAGAAGAGGAAGGTTCAGAAGAACTCCCTTTGGAAGTACATGTTTGCATACAAGCTCAAAAATTAGTATCACCTATCAAGGTATATGTCTTATTGTTATAAATGAATTTAACTTGTCTATGCAATGTAGAGGGGACAACTTGCATACTGTGAATCCAAGGTCTCCCTAATAACAAGTTGTATGTTAGATTTCCCGACATAACATGGATAGGAGTAGGCAAAGTAACAGGTCCCACTGTGATGGGTAAGGTAATAGTACCTAATGAAGACTTAGCCACATTATCAAAGCCTCGGATGGGACGAGAGTCAGGCTCAATAAGGGATGTATCCACATTCATCTTATACAATAGATTAATGCTACACACATTAAGGCCAGAGCCATTATCTACTAGTGTTCATCTTATGGCAGTATCATTTATGATAACCACAATCATCAAGGGATCATATTGATGTTGAATTTCACTAGTAGGCAATTCATCTTGAGTAAACACAATTTGAGCTTTAGGATTCATCACAGAGTTAACCAAAGACACTATATTACTAGATGTATTAGGTGGAGGAACATTCAAATCTTTCAAGGCATCTTGTAACATTCCATGATGAGCGGAAGAGGTTTGGATTAAATCCCAAAGGGATATCTTAGCAGGGGTAATTTTAAGTTGTTCTATGAGATCATATTCCTTACCCATAACTTGTGAAATACGTGGAGCTTGTGGAAGAATTGGTTGAGGATTAGGAAGAGAAACCAGAATAACAGGAGGAGGATTAGGCTGCCTATTATTTCTAGTATGATAAGTATGGGCAATCGCATGATAACTCTCTCCAGTTAATTGCTTGGCATAACTATAAGGACTTATAGGTTTTCTTCCTTGCACAGTGATGATAGGTTTATTCGGAGTAAGAAAGGAATCATGACCATACCCTCCTTGGACAGTAAGGAGAGGTGATTTAGGAACTTGAAAGGTGGGAGAAGGATAAGCACCTTGGACTTCAAAGAGAGGCTTATTATGCTCGTTCAGGTTTATCATGTTAACTAATTTAGAAGTTTTGTTCTTGTCTAAAGATTTCGATAAAGCCACAAAGTCATCAAGAGCATCATCCAATAAAGCATGATCATATCGATTAAAAGGTTTATCTTTTGATTCAAAAGGAGACATCTCTTCATAGAGGGGATTATTGAAAACAACCATGTTACCAGATTTAGTGGAAGAGTTGATAGGAATGTACCCTTGAGAGGAATCATTCGACTTATCTTTCTCATCACACCTAAATGGCATAGTAACAAGGTTTATGAGTTTTTGGTAAAATGAAGGTTTGGTATCTTTAGGGTTCAAAAACTCATCTAAAGCTTCATCTAATTCATCTTGGCTAAACTCATAATCAAAATAATTCCATACATCATCATAAACATGAACATCTTGAAAGTAAAAATCTGACATTTTGAAATAAAAATTGCATAAAACTTAAACACACAATGCAAAGAAACACACTCTTTCTTTTCCCTATTTTTTTTCCTTTTTCTCTTTCAATGAAAAATGAAACTTAAATGAAGCACACTAAATCTAGATCTAGATCTAACAAGTGCAATGCAAGAGGAAGCAATGATAGATTCACGTCAGGTTCACCAAAATGTGTAAGGGAAAAAAGCGAGACTAGGTTAACATGCCCTAATCCTACCTTTTGACACACATTACGGAATACGAAAGAGCCTAGAGGTATCACACAATTGGCTACTTCTTTTTGTGGAAGAGAGAGCCACAAGCTACCTATTAGGATTTCTATTCCTTGGTTGTAATTGAAAGATAAAATGATGCAAGTTCAAGTCCTAACTCCAAAGTGCAAGTATGAACTAGTAATAAATTTGCAGAATTGAGATTAAACAATGAAAAGTTGTAAACACCAGGACAAAACAAGAATGCAAATGCATACCCAGAGTCAAAATCTGAGTGAAAATGTTCGGGATGGGGGCACAGGCGCCACTATCCTGATTCTGTCCCAGAAACTGCCCCTGAAACTGCTGTTTTGCACTCCGAAAAGCTGTCGGAAATGTTAAAAATTGCTGTCTGTCAGGAGGACCAGGGCGCCCAGTGCCTCTATCCCAGGGACCAGGGTGCCTAGCACCCCTATCCTGGTAGGACCAGGGTGCCCAGTGCCCCTGTCCTAGCCGGACCAGGGCACCCCACGCCCCTATCCTGGTCTTTTTCTCTGCAACTTGGTGGGAAGGTCTATCTCAGTCTGCTTCCGTCGGATCTGCAACTTGCGGTGTCGTCCGAATCTCGAAATCTGCACTAATATCTGAAAAGGTGTGGTGGGCGGCTATATAGGGTTTTGCCTTAGTCAAACCCCCGCTTCAGTGATTTCCACCTCCACGAATAGCCAAGTTGTATTGTAAAAGTATTGTGTGTGCAAGATCCTAAAATGCAAGTAAGCAAACTAGAGCAACCTAGAAAGTAAACCCTAATTGCTTGTAAATGATAATGTAAATGCTCTAAATCAAGATGCAAAGTGATCTAAAGCATGAATAAATGATATATTGAAGCTTATGCAAAGACATGAAAACAACATGAAATCATACCCAACCCCAAGGGAGGAGTACATGCCAATCTTCAGTCGGTAATCTCTTATTGCTCTTCAATGTCTTCCAAGCCCTAAATGGATAAATGAAATTGATGAATGCTTGATGGATGGATGTTGAATGTTGTTGAAGTCTTCAAAGATCTGCTCTTTCGCTGCATATGAGGTCCTAAAATCAAAAATCCGGATCCCTTCAAATGAAAAAAGAGAGTTCTTATATATGAAACCCTAGGTCGTAATCTCAACTTTTGGCCGACCTAGAGATTGAATCTCCCGCCAATTTCTTGGGGTTAAGCTTTATTTTATGATTGGATCGCGCTCCTAAAATTTTGGGAAAAATGTCCGGGACAGTGTGCACTCCGGGAGCCACGGTCCCGGCAACTTTTCACCAAATTTTTAGGGCCGTCGGATATGATGATTTTAGAGAGAATCCCGAAGTTATAGGTGATTTCGAGATGTTTTGACCCCCGAAATCAAGCCCCCAAGTTCAAAATAGGACTTAATTAGGGTTTTTGATTGAATGATGTATTGGAGGAATAAAATGAAAAGAGCACACTTTAATGAAAGGGCCCAACTTTATGATGTGGAAGATGACGAAATAGAACCCTAGACCTAATTAATTTCATTAATTAAGTGCTAAAGGGGAAATGTAATGCAAAATATAAAATGCGCCAAGGCGGGTGCTAAACTAGGTGTGAAATTGTACCACCCTAGCAGGTGCGTACAATTTACGATGCTATAGTTGTATATTGTAAGTGATCTCCTCTTCAATGGTTGAATCCTTGTCTTGAATGCAACACTTAGCCTTGAATGGAGACTTAGAATGCTCAATTGCTTGAAGGAATGCTTGAATGCTTGAATGTTTGAATGTTTGCTTAGCACTTCCGCCTCTTGTACACATATATATCCTTCCTCCTCCAAATGGGGGAGGAAATGTAGTTTATATACTTGTCAATTAGGGTTAAAAGACTAATTTTTCCGACCTTGGGCCGACCTAGAGACATTATTTATCAAATTACAAACTTAAAGACCCGATGCCCCATAAGAGACCGGGCCCAAAATAGGGCCAGGGACCAGGGCGCTGGGCACCATGGTCCTGAGGGACCAGGGCGCTGGGCGCCATGGCCCTGAAGGACTAGGGCACTGGGTGCCATGGTCCCACCTCCCAGGACAGCAGGGTGCAAGGAAGGATCAGGCCAAGGTGCAGAAATATGCAATTTTTGATGTCATAAACAGGTTTCAGGATCTCCATTCAGGTTCAGTGTTGCGTCACCATCGTGAAGACCCAAATGCAGTCAAAATTGCAAGTGTCACAATTTTAGGACGCTACATTTAGCCCCCACTTTAGCGGGAGTATAAGCGTACGCCCATACTTCCGGTAAAGTACAAGGAAACAACTTTGAAAGACTTTCACCACGTCAAGGAGGCAAGATACACCAAGCGCCCAGTGGACTAAGGATCTTGCGACTTCGATTGACAAAGTAAAAGGGAAGATCACGAGGGAGAACCATGACTGTCAATAGTAAGGTTCCCTCACTATGAGTCATGCAAGAAAAATACCAAAAATTTTCAAGGCAAAGCTAAGTTTGTCAAGAAATTTTCAAGTATCCTGAAGGGATATGAACGGGGTGTATACCCCCCTACGTTAAAGCGATCGTACATGCCTCAATGGGGGTGATTGCTTTAAGGTAGTGATACACATAAGAAATGAGAAGGGAAAGGAGCACGTTATCACAAAGATTTAGCCCCCAAGTGTGAGATAAACCCAAGGATAATAGACACAAAACACAAAGCACGAGGTGACTTCACTTTCCTTGGGGTCAGTATGATGTATGATAATTCATGGATATCATATGTATGTATGCATAATTGTTCTTCATTCCCCAATCAAGGAAGGTCACCTAGAAGAAGGGAACACATGTGTCTTTTGAGTCAACATGAGAGAGACCAAAAGAGATCTCACTGCTTTGCATCGTCCTCAAGTAGACAACATTAAGGACAACAAATAGAAGAATGAGAATAACACATAGAAGAAGTAACAAAAGAAAGAGAGGAGGAGAGAGTCTGCTATGCTAATGAAACAAGTCTAGCACGTCATCCACCCCCCGATCTTGCTGATCAATATTTCGTGAAGGCAGGAAACACGCTAGAGGAGGAACATCCAACACAGTAGATGGAGCTATCGCAAGATCCAAACAAGGGCTATGTTCATGTTCCAAGCCACATTGTTCTTGTCTAGGAGCTAGAATAAGTGCTTTAGAAAATTCGTTAGATAAATGGTTATCAATATCAACAAATTCATATTCACTATCAGAAGAAAGAGGAGTAACATTTTCATCATGAATAACATTTTCATTTATATCATCGTCAAGATTTATAAAAATAGGATCTTTAACTCGCACAGGATCAAGACCATCATGCATCCTATGCTTAGGAGATTTTGGCTCGATTTCCGGCTGAGGAGAAAATGGAATAATACTAGCTGAAGGTGTTTTTGGAGATTGCAAAGTTTGAGAAGCAGCTGCCTGAGCTCTAAGACGACGCTTTCATTGGCGTTCGCGCGCAAAATGATTTCGTCTAGTCTTAGTAGGAAGTTGAGAAGATTGAGGAGGAGGAATGTTCTCATCCTTATCACTTGGGTGTTTAGGTTGTGGTCTCTTAGGTTGGATAATAGGAGAAGAGGAAGGTCTCTTTTCTCTATAAAAGGAACGAGGAGGAACAGCTCCATATAAAGGAGGAATATTTGGTTTAGGAAGGAGACCAAGTCCATCATGACGAGGAGGTATAGATCTACTTTTAGAAAGTTTATTAGACATAGACATAGTCACATCCATAGGAATGGGTTGGGAATCTTCTTGAGGAAAGACATTAGTTTTATCTTTCAAAGGAAGAACTTCCTTCTCAAGAATGATAGAAATATCAAGTTTGGGTGTTCTAGGTTCACTTAGAGATAGAATCATATCTGTTTTCCACTTTTGATAAGATTTGAAAAGATGATCACTTCGTGGTGGAAGAGATTGGAATTGTTTAGGCCAAAAATAATCAATAGGAACACTAGAAGATCTTTCAGCTGGTTTAAAGAGACTATGATTGACAGTAACAACTTCACCATTATGGGGAAATTTCAAACACTTGTGAATAGGAGAAGCAATAGCTTTCATGGAAGATAACCAAGGATAGCCTAGCTTCACACGAAATTGTTCAGATGATGGAATAATAGAAAAGCTCACATCAAGGGATTTGTTATGGACCTCAATAGGTAATGTAATAGAACCAATTGTAGGAGAAGAAAATGCATCAAATGTCATGCCCAAACTTTTGGGCACGAATGGAATAATTTTTTTTTTTGAAATACTCTACTAAGTACGACTAACTTAATTAAAATAATGTAGCTTAGTTTGGTCTTAACTACATTTTGTGTGACTCGGGTAATTAAATTCAATTTGGTGATAAAGTTAACTGAGCTAATATTTCTCCAAAAAGGTTATCACTAATCTCCATTAATAAATAATTAAAATCTCCAACCTAACGATTAATCTCAATTTTAAATGATCCAAAATTTATCTTATAGTTCTTAACTACCTAGGATCTAAATTTAATTGTTATAGTTATTAAACCCCCTTATTAAAATAAAATCCCCATGAATTAAAAATACTTTATAATTTAGGCTTAAAGGGCCCTCTTGCCCCTACAAATATCATTGTGTTTATATTTTTTTCTGAGTCTAATCTACCTAAGTTTTTAAAATCTTCTTATAAAAAAACTCTTCTACATTCATTAATAATTTAAAAGAAAAACATTACTTAATTTTACAATCAACTATATGATTCCAAATAATTAAAGAAATTAAACCTCTTAAGAAATTAAACCCCTTCTATATATATATATATATAAAATTAATTACATGCTTATGAATAAATCCAAAAGAAAGGTGGGGTTTTTATTTTATTTATTTAACTAACTCCTTTTGCAAAACTACCAAAGTAGGAAAAATGTTATGTATTTCATTAGCAAATGTAGCTACAAAATAAATATGGATACTGTAAAGCGGAAAATCGTGATCGAACCCTAGTTGCTCTCCCCTCTTCCAACTCCGAGGAGAGAGAAGGGAGGTTCACTAGGGTTGATGGTTTTCACTTAGGAGAGAGACTTTACATTCAAAAGAGGGGTTGAAACCCACAAGATCCAATCCCACACAATGCAAGATTGGATGCTAAATGCATTTCAAGGGTTAAGACAGCAAGGCTACCGTCTTTTGTAAAGAATGTTGATAGAAAGATTAAGCTAGGGATGCATAGAAAGTGACAAAGATTCGCTTATAAACTGAGATAGGGATATAGGATGAAGCTACGGACCTGGAATTAGTAGTAAAATGTCGATACGGCACTGTCCTGCAAATTTGAGCAAAAGTCACCAGGACGATGGCGCCCGACCGCCACGGTCCTCTGAAAAATCCGTGAAACGAAGGGGGACCTGTTCGTCTCTGCACAAGGATTCCAGATCTTCAATTTCAGCCGCATACCTGCAACCTACACACAGAAAAGCGAAGATGATTGGGGGGTTAGGGATTAGGGGTTTGCCTTTAGGTCAAACCCCGGTTTTGGAATTAACCAAGAAATGAGCAATGCTGTAAATGTAAATGTCTGTAATGTAAAACAAGTACTAATACCTTGTTGTAAGGATGTTTGTATCCTTATGTGTGAAGGTATAGATGTTGTTGTTTGTTGTATGTTGTAGTAGCATGAAGTAGTATGTGATCTCCTCTTCAATGGTTGAATCCTTGTCTTGAATGCAACACTTAGCCTTGAATGGAGACTTGGAATGATCAATTGCTTGAATGCTTGAATGTTTGAATGTTTGAATCTTTCTTTCTCCTTTTTTCCATCTACCCAAATGAGAGAGGAAAATGTAGTTTATATACTTGTCATTTAGGGCCGATAGACTGATTTTCCCGACCTTAGGCCGACCAGGAAAGTTAATTTCCAATTTGCAAACAAAAAGACCCGAGACCCCTTAGGAGACCGAGCCCAAAATAGGACCCAGGGACCAGGGTGCTGGGCGCCATGGTCCTGAGGGACCAGGGCACTGGGCGCTCTGGTCCCACCTCCCGGGATAGCAGGGTGCAAGGAGGCTCATGCCAGGGTGCTTGAAAAATGCAGTTTTCAGTGTCATAATCAGGTTTCGGGGTCTCCATTCAAGTTGCGTGTTGCATCACCATCGTGAAGACCGAAATGCAGTCAAAATTGCAAGTGTCGCAATTTTAGGACGCTACAGATACAAATGGGTTTGAAAACCCAACAATGCCTTTTTTTCTTTTCATGATAATATGAATGAAATACTACACTTCTTTTCTTGAAAATAAATACTACAATAGCTCACATTCTTTTTTTTATACAAACTACAACATTGAATACATTTCTTTTTTTTTCTTCTAGACTTTTCTTCAACATAAAACAGCAACAAGCTTTTTCTTCTTTCTTTTCCCAACCTAAGCAACCTGCAATAAAATACAACTTTGACCATGGAGAGCTCACCTCCCAGCCTAGGCTTACTAGAAGCCACCCCAGAGCTTGGAGAACCAAGCACTAGACAGGTTACAAGAAAGCAAACAAACAACACAACATATATGGCATACACTCAACAAACATCTTCCCATCCCAAGCTACACTTCACCACACTTTGTGATGTTCATTCCATGGGTGGAAGTGGACCAAGTACCAATGGGGAGATTGCAAGCCAAATACAACTCAAGCCACCTCATGGCAATACAAATGCAACAAAAATACATCCACATACCTTATGCCCCCCCAAAAGGCTCAAGGCCATATTTTCTCCCCTTATGACCCCCAAATGCATACACAAGGCTATGCAACAAGGGTCACAAAGGACACCCTTGAGATCACTCTCCATAAGGAGAGTCTCTCACCCAAGGCTGTCATACTCCTTCCACCCCAAGACCATCCTACTCTCCCAAGAGTAGGAGGTCTTGGACACTCCCAAAAACAAGAACACAAACAAAAAAACATAGAAATGAAACTACACATTCTTTTTTTTTCCAACAACAATTTACATAAACACTTTCTTTACAAGCATTTCTTTCCTTCAACAAAACAACATAAACTAACATAAACAACATAAATAAGAGGAGATAAAAACCAACCTTATTCTGCCAATAGGTATGCTAGATTTAGTTGGGGATGAGCTGCCCAATTCCACACAAACTTTTCTCCAATCTTTCCAAAAATTCTATTCTACTACTAATTTCAAAACAAAAGCATCATCTCCAAAAATGGAGAGTGGGTGATTACTCACTAAGTCTCCAATTCTTGCCTAAGAAGGCCTCTCACAAACTTCCCAACCCCTTGGGTAAGGTGAGAGTTCCCATTGGTTGCTCTTCCCAAACTCTTACACATTACTAAAACTGGAAAGGGAAAAGGTGAGAGAAGATGGGGAAGAGAGTTTGACATCAAAAGGGAAGGTTGTCTATCCTAGGAGGAACTTTCTAAGTTGAATTTTCGTTCACCTTGGAAACACCACTTTTTGAGGTGACTAAACAATCACATGGGAGAAGTCACATGTTTCAAAATACCCCTAACCCATAGTTATACCCTTTGGACCTTTGGAAAAGCCTTAAAACTGACCCTAGGAGTCCATTTAACCCTTTAGAAACCCAACTGAAGTTTACCTACGGGTCAAACCTGAGTTGACCACTCCCAAGACTCCCTACCCAAGGCAAATTTGGGACCACACTCATGTTTTTGAATGGCTTTGGTAGAAACAAAAATCCCTCCAAGAGACAAGTCAAAATCAATGACACTAATCAACACGTGTCAAGTGACACAATAAAAATACAATATAAAAATCACACATGGAATTTGTCTCTTGTAGGATTACACATATACATAAAAATTAATTTAACACTCAAGCATCATACACTTCACAAATAAAATACGTTACAAATGGGGTGTTGTCTCTCCAAATAGACAACTCCCGGCTTAACAAACGTACATTGGTCTAGGTTTGGTTCTCCATATAAATTCCATGGTCACATGGATAATTTTCCTGCACATCTCAATTAACACATTAGTAATTCCAAATAATCACAATCATACATAATCAAATACATGGATTTCATTGCACATCAAACACTTCTTACATTGGCATCAATAATTCAACACCTCATTCAATTAAATTCGAGTCCACATAAGCAATTAACATAATTCTCAAAATTGAACCATTCATAAAATAAGCATCATCTTTCTATCATAAAAAATGAAGTCCTGCAATTCCAATAATGACATTCACCATATCAATGTAATTCTAATCTAGCAACATATAAAGTTTCATAATCATCATGCATAAAATAAAGCATCATTATATGTCAATGTGATCCAAATCATGAATTCATATAGGTTCTAAATCCATAAAGCATAAAATAAAGCATCCATAATAGTCTCAATATGCAAATAACTGAAAATGTCAAACTGAGTCGGGGTAGGGCCTCACACCAAATAATTTCACAACCACATTTGTTTTGTCATAGATCACTTGATTCAATTGCAAAGTAAAGAGAAATTCTCTAGTAATGACATTAACCATGCAAGAAGGATCAATAAGCACTCCACGGCAAGGTGTATTCTTGACTTTTGCAACTATATATAAAGGACCATTAGGTGCCCTGATAGTTTCACTGGAATCAAATGTGATGGAAGGTTCTTTAGGGATTTTCTACTGCTCTACAAAGTTAATCACATTCAGAGTCATAGACACAAGACCATCAGGTGAGAAAGAGGAATCATTAGTCTCAATCACATTAGAGGTATGAGAAGGTAATGGATCAGTAAAAATCTTAAGATTTTGGTTAGGAAGAGCTACAGATGTGTTTCCTTTATCATTCACACCTGAAACAAAGATAGTATTATTATCAATCAAATCTTGAATTTTACCCTTTAAAGCAAAACATTTTTCAGTATCATGCCCAGGTTGACGATGAAATTGACAAAAAGATTTGTTATCAAAATAGGGTGAATTAATCTTTGCAGGATCTATTTGCTTTATAGGAGGGAGAGTAAGAACATTTTGTTCCAATAACTTATTCATAATACTATGCAATGATTCATTCAAAGGAGTAAACTTTCTTTCTTTCTTGAAAAACTTAGAAATAGGAGGCACACTTGATGCTGCATTCACATTATTGTTGATGATGTTTTCATTGAACTTAACGGACTCTCTATTCAGTTTAAACTTCCCAAATTGTTGTTGACTACTATCACCCTTATCACTCAGAGCCATAGGATTTGCTTGTTCCATTTGACTCACAGTTAGTTGATAATTGTGAAGAGTTGTACACAACTATTGGAAAGAAGTAAACTTAGAAAACAGAAGTTATTCTCGAATATCTTTTTGTAAATTAGAAATAAAGATTCTTTGAACATCATTGTCAGGTATTGTAAAAGAAATTTGAGCCCACAAATGCTTATATCTACCAATGAAATCAGTCACTTTTTCTTTAACACCTTGTTTACAATGCATTAAATCAATCAAAGTAACTTTAGGACCTATATTATTTTGAAATTGTTGAATAAAAGCATTTGCAAGTTGTTGGTAAGAAGTAATAGAACAGGAAGGCAACGAGCAATACCATTGTAGAGCCTTATCTCTTAATGTTCTAGTAAACAGTTTTGCAAGCAACCTTTGGTCATGAGCAAAATTAGTACATATTGTTTGAAAGGTCTTAACATGTGTTAGAGGATTACCTTTACCATTATAAAGCTCCAACTGTGGGATTTCAACATGCTTAGGAGGGATAGCTCGAACAATGTCAAGAGAAAGTGGGCTTGCAACATCAAATGTGGGCACACTAAACTTAGATTGATTCATAGAGGCAATTTGTTGCTGTAAAGAAGAGACAGTTTGTGCAAGATTGTTAATGGTCGCTTCAGTCGAAGAGTTCATATTAGACATGTTAGATTGTGATGGAGGTATTATGTTATTGAAAGAAGGTATTGATTGAGAGTAAGGTGGCAGGACACTATGATGGTTAGTCATAGGAGATGATTGGAAAGGAGGAACACTACAAGGAGGAATGGAATGGTTGAATGAATTGCCCCCTTGTGTCATGTTCATTTGTGAAGATGTAATAGGGACACTCATTGAAGGAATGAATGAAGAAGTCGGATTGAATGAAGGAAGAGGGTTGATTGAAGGAAAAGGATTGCCTCCATGACTAGAGATTATGGGTGGAATGTCTTGTATTGAAGTAGTCATTATGTTTGATGTAAAAGTAGGTATACTAGCAATAGAAGTTGTCAAAGGAATAGAATGATTGACTTGAGTAGGAGGTTGTGTATAACCTAAAATTTTGGCACAACTCTTCATAGGCATCACATTCGAATCCACAATGTGTGCAATACTATGCAAAATATCAATTCCATTCTTATCACTTTGAACCATACGTTTTAGACCCTCAATTAATGAAAGAGCTTGACTATTGGGGTATTCTTGAGACATCCAATTTTGAAAGTTGTTCTACAGAAACCTCATGGAGAGCTTCTTCATCATTAGGAGGATTAGAGGAATTACCCATGTCCTCGTTAAAAAGGCCATTCAAATTAGGCTCCATCTCCTCGGTAATTAAACCTTGGAGAGACTTAATTCTAAGGCTTCGTCTAATGGGACTAGTGTAAGTAGGGCTTATTGTTGTAAAACTCATGCACTAGAGAGAGAGAAGAGTTTGAATTTATTTTCAAATTTAGAGGTAGAAAATTTCAATAAAATCAGCCAATCTCCTAGATTTAAGCTGTTAAATGCAATCACGCCAATCTCCTGAAATTTTAGAAAAAAAGTCAGGGACCATGGCGAACGGAGTGCACACGGTCCTCGCAACTTTTTTTGAAATTTTTAGGGATGAAAGTTATGATGATTTTAAAGCTAATCTGAAAAAATTGAGTGATTTTACGATCTGTAGGTAGGCCAAATTAAAGTTGCAATCTCAAAATTGAACCCTACCAAGATTGTTGAAAAATGCAAAATTTGAATTTTGAAAAAGAGAGGGAAAAATCAATGCAAGCTTTGAAATTTAAAAGTTGACTCAATTTCGTGCAAAATTCAATTTTGAAAGCGGAAATCAAGGTTGTTGCAATTAAACACTTAATTTCAAAAGTCACAAATTGCAAAATTTTGAATAAAGCACTAAAACTTTGAATGAATGCCAACACACTTTTCAGATTTAGGACAGTAAGAAACACAATTTTGACACAAAATTTCAATTCCACCAATTTTTGAATGATTAGAAGCCTTAATCCAAGCAATCACTAGACCAACTTTGACTTTAATTTTGAATGTGTTAGAATTGATAAAATCAGCCAAGATTCTGGATTTTAGCAGAAAAATATAGTAAGATCTAGCTCCCGAAATTTCGGAAAAAATGTCGGGGACAATGGCGCTCGGGATGCACACGGTCCTCGCAACTTTTTTCCAAATTTTCATGGATGAAAGATATTATGATTTTGTTGCGGAATCCAAAGTTACATTCGATTTGGAGGTGTTTTGATCAGTGAAATTGTCAGTCAAAGGTTGAATCAAGAGGGTTTTAAAAATTAGGGTTTTGACACTTAACCACTTAGTTTTCAGAATTAAAGCACAAATACGAATTGATAATTTGCAATAGAAGGGTAGATCTAAAACAAGAATTAACAATTAGACATTTCACAAGCTCAATTACTAAAAAGAAAATTTAGGGTTTTTATGCAATTAACCTCTAAAATTTGCAAAAGATCAAACATGGAAATGTAATTAAGGAAGCAAAATTTTCAGATCTAACCATGAATAATCAGAATTAGGATGTTCACGTTGGGTTCACCAAAATGTAAAGCGGAAAATCAAACCCTAGGTGTTGCCCCCACTCCAAGGAGAGAGAAAGGAGGTCACTAGGATTGACGGTTTTCACTTAGGGGAGACTTTACATTCAAAAGAGGGGTTGAAACTCACAAGATACAATCCCACACAATGCAAGATTGAATTCTAAATGAGTTTCAAGGGTTGAGATAGCAAGGCTACCCTCTTTTGTAAAGCATGTAGATAGAAGGATTTAATTAGGAGTGTAGGTGGAAGTAAGAAAGATTAGTTTGTAGACAGACATAGAAACATGGGATGAAGCTGCGGACCTGGAATTAGCAGTAAAATGTCGAGACGATGCTGTCCTGCAAGTTTGAGTGAAAGTTGACGGGATGATGGCACCCGGAGTGCACACGGTCCTCCGAAAAATCTGCAAAATGAAGGGGGATCTATTCGTCTCTGCACAAGGATTCCAGATCTTCAATTACAACCGCGTACCTGCAAGCTACACACAGAAAAGAGAGGATGATTGGGGGGTTAGGGATTAGGGGTTTGCCTTTAGGTCAAACCCCGATTTTGGAATTAACCAAGAAATGAGAATGTTGTAAATGTAAATGTTTGTAATGTAAACAAGTACTGATACCTTGTTGTAAGAATGTTTGTATTCTTACATGCGAAGGTGTAAATGTTGTTGTATGTTTTATATTGTAAGCGATCTCCTCTTCAATGGTTGAATCCTTGTCTTGAATGCAACACTTAGCCTTGAATGGAGACTTAGAATGCTCAATTGCTTGAAGGAATGCTTGAATGCTTGAATGTTTGAATGTTTGCTTAGCGCTTCCACCTCTTGTACACATATATGTCCTTCCTCCTCCAAATGGGAGAGGAAATGTAGTTTATATACTTGTCAATTAGGGTTAAAAGATTGATTTTTCTGACCTTGGGCCAACCTAGAGACATTATTTATCAAATTGCAAACTTAAAGACCCAATGCCCCATAAGAGACCGGGCCCAAAATAGGGCCAGGGACCAAGGTGCTGGGTGCCATGGTCCCACCTCCCAGGACAGTAGGGTGCAAGGAAGGATCAGGCCAAGGTGCAGAAATATGCAGTTTTTGATGTCATAAATAGGTTTCAGGATCTCCATTCAGGTTCAGTGTTGCGTCGCCATCGTGAAGACCCAAATGCAATTGAAATTGCAAGTGTCACAATTTTGGGACGCTACAAAAGTATAAGAAAAATACTTAAATGTTATATTATATGCATATATCCTACTGAAAAACCTAATGGAATGCTAAATGAATTATATTTTATTGACAGACAAACACGTATGCGGTTTAAAAACTAAAACCGCATTCGGGGTTCTTAATTTCTAAACCGTGTACATGGTTTTAGTTTTTAAATTGCATATGCAGTTACTATACTTTAAATCCCATACGTGGTTTAGCTTTGGTTAGGCTTGGTAAAATGAGCCTAAATGCGTACGGGGTTCTTTAAATTTGAAATACCCCGTGCACGTTTTGTCGTTTTTCATGTTTTTTTTTGGTGTGTCCACTTTTCTGACCACCATCTTTGTGCACTTACCCCTAAAGGTGACAATTTTTTTAATAGGATTTGATTAGTCATTATCAAGGGTAACATTATGGTTGGAAATAAAATATGATTGCAAGAGAAAGCTGTCAATATTTTGTATATATGAGACTCTATGGATGAAACATCCTTACAAATAAATGGACTATTGATGCAAATTTACAATGCATCACATATGAGGTAATTTAGGATATTTTGAATTGGACTGAATAAGGAGGATTATTTAAAATTAAAGAAAATTTAACTTTTTTAATCATCTTTTTAAAATTTTACAATTCTCTATTTTTTACTCTAGATCAAATTTTACAATTCAAATACAACTTCAATTCTAAAAGGGGAAACAACAAAAAGACAAATCCAATTAGCATCCCAACCCTCTTCTCTAATTGAATTATGGATAGATCTATTGGGTTTACATTTATCTTTTAAATGTAAGGTTGTTCTTGTGTAATTGGTGGTATTACTATCCTAATTGGTGAAGCCTTAATTGCACCACCTAACAAAAATAAACAACAAAGGGCTATATCTAGAATATGTTAGATCTTTGGCATTGGTTTAGTGTCTTGATCTCTTGAATAAAAAATTCTCAGATGAAATTCCTTGAGAGATCAGATTCCTTATTGGTCTAATGATTCAAAATTTATCTAGAGATCATCTGAATAGAGAAATTCCTACTTTTTTTTGGAAATCTTGTGTGAGTAGTTACTTGATCTTTCAAGGAATAATCTTACTCGAAATATAACACTAGATTTTCAATATCTCACATTTTTGAGTTGCTTGAACATATCTTGTAATAAGTTTTCAAGTAGAATACCACAAGGAGGCTAATTCCTAACATTTAATGAAGGATCATTTTTAAACAATATCTAGATCTATGCAAGCTTCAAATGAACATAAGTTGTTTCTACTCTCCTTCTTTAAACAACAATAATGACGAATATTTGAGTGAACAAGAGTGAGAGGAACATGTATTTGGGAGGTGGTAATTGAATTGAGCATTGGATTTGGGTTTTCAATTGTTATTGGAATATTATGTTTCAACAAAAAATGTAGAACAATATTTTTTGAGATCATGGATGAGATTATTATCATTATTGATCAAATTTTTCAAGAAATGGTCTTTTAATAAAATATTTGCATTCCCCTTCCCCTTCATTTTCTCTTGAAATATTCCATCCAATCCCATTGTTTATGAAGGTTGTGTAGTGAATGTATATGGATTTATTCTTTTACTTTTACTTTTTTGTTATTGGTAGAAACCATTAATTTACATATCATATTATATTACCTCCATCAATAGCATGAAATAAAAAAGTTTTAAAACTAAGTTCACTTTCTATTTTGAATATGTTTTTTCTTTTCATCTATGTTGGTGTAAATAATTATTCATCATGGATATTATTACACCTTACTTAAGTTTACTTAGGAAATTCATTTCATAGTAGTTTGGGTATAAGACACTTGGGTGTTTGTGCCACATTGGGATAGTGTGTTGTAAAAGATTTTCACCTTTTATGGTGTGATCTTGTTACTACTTTATCATATCCACTTATTGTGGAGTGATAATTCCACCTTCGGTGGGTGATCCACCTCATGTGGAATATTTTATTGTTTCTCCTACCTACCCTTGTTTCTTATTCATCCACATGTCATGTTTGTGTGCTCACATATCCATATAGCCTTGCCTATATATGCAGGCTCATATTCATTATATGCAACAACTATTGATCATTTATCTATTGATGAGAATACAATTTATTCTTGTCTTATATTTTGTCTCTATTTGGTACATTTCATTGAGCTCTTGATCTTGGCAAAATCTCACATGGTATTAGAGCCATTAGAGCATCATTGATTCGTCCTTGAGAGGCATTATTGTGAAATCAAGAGGCAGATCTAAGGAGAAGAATCTTTTGGAGGCGTCCTAGACCAGATCCAACCTCGTCATTTCCATGAATGTTGAGTATAAATTTGGCCTATTTTGGTGAAAATGAGATTTTGGTCTTGGAGAAAATTTTTGCCAAATTTGGGTGGGTACAGTACGGATTTTTGAAAAAAAATTAATTTTTTCTGCAAAATTTCCTTTTATTATTCGCAGAAATTTTTTATTTTGGCGGGGTCCCATGACCACCCCCCCATCCCGTACTCTATGCATTTCAATTTCTGCAAAGCCTACCATGCTCCTGTACCCTGCCAGCCGTGTCGTCGACTGCTTTGCGTCCTTCGTCAACCATCGTTCTTCAATCAGCACCGACATCCTCTTCCCATTCCGATGTCCACTGCTTGATGGGACCCCACCACCTCCCGGCCCTTCAGTCTGCTGCCACCATTGCCTTTATCACTGTCAGGACCTATCATCGTTGCACATTCTCCCATCCTCAGTGGTTGCGACACCGTCGGAACTACATCCTCCCATCTATCCGCGACCAGCTCCCTCACCAGTTGGTTGCTCCCTGCCTCCTATCGGTTGCTCCTTGTCATTGATCTACAACTGTTAGGAACCCTGTAGTCTCCCACCACATGGCCAGAGAACATACTGCCACATCAACTCATCTTTCCATGTGACACCACGTAGACAGTAGTTCCATGTGCCACATTAGCACCCACATCAGTAGTCTGTACAGTATGAACACTCAGTCAACAATGAGGTGAAGTTTTTGTGATGGTCAGATGACCGTCAAATTTAACATTGTTTTTTTCTGACATCATCATTTTTATGAAAAACTGGTAGGACTTTGTTGAGCTTTTTGATTTTGAAGTTCAACTTCAAATGGCCATATCTTGCTCATTTTTGCTCCCTTTTGGGTGCAATTTTTTTTGAAATGGGATAGAATTTTTTGTACTTTCTTGTGGTGGCATTATTTTCTGATTTGGATAGACAGATGTTTCAAAAATCCTAATTTTTGGTGACTATACTTGTCCAATCCCTATTTCTGCAACTTTCGGGACTCCGTTTGGGCTCATACGAACTCCTTTTCAGGTGCCATTTTTTTTGAAAGTGCATAATTTTTTGTCTAGTATCATAATATGCTATAAGTTTTCAGAAATTCTAAGTAGAAATTTTACTTTCAGCATATGGTCTTTTTTGGCCAATTTGACACTTGTATTGCATAGATCTATGTTGTTGGTCTTTTGCATTGTAGTTTCAGCCTATTGGGGAAGTTGTAAAACAAAATAAGAATTCCACCTTGGCATTGTTTGCAAGTGGCCTATTGTTCATGCAATACATATAAAGTGCCAAAATCATCATTTTTTGGGGGGGGTACTTTGATTGATTTAATTTGGGGGGGAGTCTCTTGTGCTTTTGTGACCTTGTGTTCCTTCCTTTTTCTGCTATGGGCTCTTCTAAGTTTCCTCTCTTAACTCCTCAGAATTATGCTACTTGGAAAATTGATGCATGGAGTAAATTTATGAAAAAAGAAATAACTCATTACATTGATGGAACTATTGTTGCTCCCGCTGATCCTAAGACTAATCCTATTGGTCACTTGGATTGGCTCACTAAAAATTTCATGGAAACTGGTACCTTAAGAAAGTATGTATCAAAGGATCTCATTTTTCATATTGAGAAATGTACTCTAATCAAGGATGCTTGGCAAAAATTATAAGACTTGTATGGTCAAGTTGATGAGATTAGGGGATATCAGATTGATAGTGATCTCACCATGTTAGATCCCAATAACTTTGATACTATACAAGATTATGTCACTAAGGAAAAAGAGTTGAGGGAACAACTCAAGGATTGTGGCATTGTTAAGAAGGATACTCAATTGATCTTCAATTTGATGGGCAAGCTTCCACAAGAATATGCAGTTTCCAAACCCATAGGATGACAATGGGTCCAAGCTACACAATTCCTATATTTCATGCTTTCACTAAAATGTTGATGATGGAACAAACTAAGTTGATAAGCATGGGCATTCTTAAGGCTTCTAAGTCTCAAGCATTAGTGGAAAATAAAGGGAAGAAAGGAAATCAAGGAAATGACAACTCAAACAAGAAGAACTGGCAATGAAAGCCTAAGGACAAAGCATCACCTTCTCCACAACAAGGAGATTCATCCTGTTCCAAGAAGGACAATTTACCAAAGAGGGAGAGACCTGCTTGTGCCTATTGTAAAAATTTTGGTCATGAGGAGTGTCATTGCCATTATAAGAAGATTGATGAGCTCACACACATCCTCAAAAAGCACAACATTGATTTGCCTAATGTCTACAAGAAGGATGATTCATCAACTTCTACTTCCTCACAATCAAAATGGAAAGGGAAAGCATTCATGTCTTCTACAAGTGGGAAGACTCACTCTTTTGGGACAAGAAATGGAAAATCTCTTTGTGCTACTACAAGTCATGACTTGGGGAGATGGCTTCTAGATTCAGGGGCTTCTCATCATATGGCATCTTCGTAGTCTATGTTCTCTTCATTTGAACCTTACACCATGCCGCAGATTTTGATGGGCAATCATACATACATGGATGTGATTGGGAAAGGATCTATTGCCATTGGGGATAACTCCTTCATTGATGTATTGTGTGTAATCCATTTGACAAACAATCTCCTTTCCATCTATCAAATCACACATGGCGCAACTAAGAGAATTGTGAAGTTTACACTTGAGTTAGTTTTCACTAGAGACTTGGAGACTAGAGCTATCATTGTGACTGGGGTGGTTGATCATGCATCTCAGTTATACTCCTTTTCAGATTTTGTTGATTATGATAATTTCATATATGATGATTCAACACATGATGATCACACTTCTTGTGATATTTCAGATTTTGTGGAGAACTTTGGGTAGTTGAACTTGGGGATTCTCACTTGTGACCCCATTCTTGAGCCTTGTGCTTCATCTCCTCCTATTGATATCGCATCAACTATTGCACCTAATGATACAGATAGTGCAGCAAATTTTCCTTCATGTGATTCAGTGCAATAGGATATATCTTGTCTTCTAGCTTCAGTTTCATGAGATGATTATTTGACAGACATTGCAGGTTTGTTTGTGGAATCGTACATTGTAGATTTGGGAGACATCATTGATGATATTCATCTTCTCTTTCATGAAGATGATCCTTCTTCGATTGTTGCAAGGGAACACTCTGACCCTCTTGTTCATTCTCTACATGATCATTCTTTTGAGGTTGACATGATTGTGGATACTTATGTACAACATTTGGATGAGGTCTCTTTATATTTAGAGGAGACATGTGAGTATTTAGATTATGTTCTACAATCATCTCCACTAGATCTTAGAGTTCCTTTTTCAGTAGTGCGGAGAAGTTTACCACCTTTGGAGGGGGTATCTTTCAGCATCGATATGGGGACACTTGACCAGGTTTTTCAAAGATTCCATTCATTGTGATTTTTTTTTATACATCTTCCCTTCATGATTGGGGAGACTTCATGGATACACCTTTGGTTTTTTTTCTTCCTAAGGGGAGGAATGTTGTTCGACATTCGTGGAATAGTTTCTTCATATATCATCGAGCTTCTATCATTGGTGTGGATTCTACATTGAGGGGGGGCTTCCTAGCTTCTCTTCTTCTCTCATATGGGAGGGACTTTTTCCTCACATGGGATTTTGTTCCTCACATACTTCTATGAGAGTTCTCTCGTGTAAATTTCATCTTTCTTTTGGGGGAGCATTTTTTCCCATTGGGTTTTTCTCTCTTTCCCCACTTTGTGAGAGATTTCATTGCATTGGTTTGCATGCATTTGCATGTGTACATGGGTACCTAACATGGCCTCATACCTGGGAACCATATTGCATTGCTTAGTTGCCTTGTAGACTTAAGTTCATTCCCCTAAGTTGTACTTAAGGGGGGGTGTTGGTGTAAATAATTATTAATCATGGATATTATTACACCTTACTTAAGTTAACTTAGGAAATGCATTTCATAGTAGTTTGGGTATGAGACACTTCGATGTTTGAGCCACATTGGGATAGTGTGTTGTAGGAGATTTCCACCTTTTATGGTGTGATCTTGTTACTACTTTATCATATCCACTTATTGTGGAGTGATAATTCCACCTTCGGTGGGTGATCCACCTCATGTAGAATATTTTATTGTTTCTCCTACCTACCACACCTATTTCCTACCTACCCTTGTTTCTTATTGATCCACATGTCATGTTTGTGTGCTCACACATCCATATAGCCTTGCCTATATATGCAGGCTCATATTCATTCTATGTAACAACTATTGATCATTTATCTATTGATGAGAATATAGTTTATTCTTGTCCTATATTTTGTCTCTATTTGATACATTTCATTGAGCTCTTGATCTTGGTAAAATCTCACATGGTATTAGAGCCATTAGAGCGTCATTGATTCATCCTTGAGAGGCATTATTGTGATGTCAAGAGGAAGATCTGAGGAGAAGCATCTTTTGGAGGCATCCAAGACCAGATCAAGCCTCGACATTTCCATGAATTTTGAGTATAAATTTAGTGTATTTTTGTGAAAATTAGATTTCGGGCTTAGAGAAAAATTTTGCCCAATTCGGGCGGTACAGTACAAATTTTTGGAAAAAAATTTAAATTTTTTTGCAAAATTTCTTTTTATTATTCGCATAAATTTTTCATTTTGAGGGGGTCCCATGACCACCCCCCCATCCCGTACTCTACGCATTTCAATTTCTGCAGGGCTCGCCATGCTCTTGTATCCTGTTAGCCCTGCCATCAACTGCTTTGCACCCTTCGTCGACCACCATCCTCCGGTCAGCTTTGACCTCCTTTTCCCGTTCCGACGTCCACTGCTTGATGGGATCCTGCCACCTCTCAACCCTCCAGTCTAATGTCGCCTATGCCTCTGTCACCACCGGGACCTATCACCGCTACACATCCTCTTGTCCTCGACGACCTCGACACCGCCGGAATTGCATCTTCCCATTTGTTGGCGACCAGCTCCCTCACCAGCTGACTGCTCCCTGCCTCTTGTCGGCCGCTCCTTGTTATCAATCTGCAACTACCACCAACCCTGTAGTTTCCCACCACATGGCTAGAGAACATACTACCACTTCAGCTCACCTTGTCATGAGATGCCACACAAACAACAATATTGTGTGCCACATCAACACCCACGTTAGCAATTTGTACAGTACGGACACCCAGTCACTAGTGAGGTGAAGTTTTTGTGACAATCAAAAGACCATCAAATTTAACATCATGTTTTGCTGACATCATCATTTTAAAAAAATATTGTAGGGCCCCTCTATTGAGCTTTTTGATTTTGTAGTTCAAATTCAAATGGCCATATCTTCCTCATTTTTACTCCCTTTTGGGTGCAATGTTTTTTGAAATGGGATAGAATTTCATGTACTTTCTTGTCATTGTATTATTTTCTGATTTTGATAGATAGATTTTTTAGAAATCTCAGTTTTTAGTGACTGTACTTGTCAAATCCCCATTTCTGCAACTTTCGGAACTCTATTTAAGCTCATACGAACCCCTTTTCAGGTGCCTTTTTTTGAAAGTGTATAATTTTTTGCCTACTCTCATAATATGCTATCAGTTTGCTAAAATTCTAGGTAGGAATTGTACTTTCAGTATATGGTCTTTTTTGGCCAATTTGACACTTGTATTGCATAGATCTATCTTGCTGGTTTTTTGCATTGTATTTTTCAACCTATTGGGGCAGTTGTAAAACAAAATTAGAATTCCACCTTACCATTGTTTTCAAGTGGCCTATTGTACACGTACTACATATAAAGTGCCAAAATCATCATTTTTTTGGGGGGGTACTTTGATTGATTGAATTTGGGGGGGGTCTCTTGTGCTTTTGTGCTCTTGTGTTCCTTCCTTTTTTCTTCTATGGGTTCTTCTAAGTTTCCTCTCTTAATTCCTCATAATTACGCTACTTGGAAAATTGATGCTTGGAGTAAACTAATAGAAAAAGGACTAAATCATTACATTGATCGAACTATTGTTGCTCCTACTGATCCTAAGGCTAATCATGTTGGTCACTTGGTTTGGCTAACTAAAAGTATCATGGCAATTGGTACCTTAATAAAGTATGTATCAAAGGATCTCATTTTTCATATTAAAAAATGTACTCTAATCAAGGATGCTTGGCAAAAAATTCAAGACTTGTATGGTCAAGTTGATGAGATTAGGGGATATCAGATTGATAGTGATCTCGCCATGTTAGATCCCAAGAACTTTGATACTATAAAAGATTATGTCACTAAGGCAAAAGAGTTGAGGTCACAACTCAAGGATTGTGGCATTGATAAGAAGGATACTCAATTGATCTTCAATTTGATGGGCAAGCTTCCACAAGAATATGCAACATTTGTTTCTAGTTTCCAAACCCATAGGATGACAATGGGTTCAAGCTACACAATGCCTACATTTGGTGCTTTACTAAAATATTAATGATGGAACAAACTAAGTTGATAAGCATGGGCATTCTTAAGGCTTCTAAGTCTCAAACATTAGTGGCAAATCAAGGGAACAAAGGAAATCAAGGAAAGGACAACTCAAACAAGAAGAAATGGCAATCCAAGCCTACGGACAAAGCATCACCTTATCCATAACAAGGAGATTCATCCTGTTCCAAGAAGGACAGTTCACCAAAGAGGGAGGGACCTACTTGGGCCTATTCTAAGAAGATTGATGAGATCACACACATCCTCAAAAAGAACAACATTGATTTGTCTAATGTCTACAAGAAGGATGATTCATCAACTTCTACTTCCTCACAATCAAAAGGGAAAGGGAAATTATTCATGGCTTCTACAAGTGGGAAGACTCACTCTTTTGGGACAAGAAAAGGAAAAGCTCTTTGTGCTACTATAAGTCATGATTCAAGGAGATGGCTTCTAGATTCAGGGGCTTCTCATTATATGGCATCTTCACAATCTATGTTCTCTTCATTTGAACCTTGCACCATGTCGCAGATTTTCATGGGCAATCATACATACATGGATGTGGTTAGGAAAGGATCTATTACCATTAGGGATAGATCCTTCAATGATGTATTGTGTGTACCCCATTTGAAAAACAATCTCCTTTACATCTATCAAATCACACATGGTGCAACTAAGATAATTGTGGAGTTCACACTTGAGTTAGTTTTCACTAGAGACTTGGAGACTAGAGCTATCATTGTGATGGGTGGTTGATCATGCATCTTGGTTATACTCCTTTTTAAATTTTGTTGATGATGATGATTTCACATATGATGATTCTACACATGATGGTCACACTTCTTGTGATGTTTCAGATTTTGAGGAGAACTTTGGGTACTTTAACCTGGGGATTCTCACATGTGACCCCATTCTTGAGCCTTGTGCTTCATCTCCTCTTATTGATATCACATCACCTATTGCGCCTGATGATGCAGATAGTGCAACAATTTTGGCTTCATGTGATTTAGTGCAATGGGATATATCTTGTCTTCCAGCTTCAATTACATGAGATGATTACTTGATAGACATTTGTTGGTGTAAATAATTATTCATCTTGGATATTATTACACTTACTTAAATTTACTTAGGATAATGCATTTCATAGTAGTTTGGATATGAGACACTTGGGTGTTTGTGCCACATTGGGATAGTGTGTGTAGGAGAAATTCCACCTTTTATGGTGTTGATCTTGTTATTACACTATCATATCCACTTATTGTGGAGTGATAATTCCACCTTCGGTGGGTGATCCACCTCATGTGGAATATTATATCATTTCTCCTACCTACCCACACCTATTTCCTACCTACCCTTTTTTCTCATTGAGCCACATGTCATATTTGTGTGCTCATACATCCATATGGCCTTGCCTATATAAGCAAGCCTCTATTCATTATATGGGGAATAATCCAGTTGATTGTTGATCATTTTCTATTGATGAGAATACAGTTTATTCTTGTCCTATATTGTGTCTCTATCTTGTACATTTCATTGACCTCTTGATCTTGGCAAAATCTAACATGGTATCAGAGCCATTGGGGCTTCATTGATTCATCTTGAAGAGGCATTATTGTGACGTCAAGAGGTAGATCTGAGGAGCAGCATCTTTTGGAGGCGTCCTAGACCAGATCCGACCTCACCATTGCGTCCAGAAGGCTGTTTCCATGAATTTTGGTTAAAAGTCGACCTATTTTGGTGAGAAAATTTTTTTCTCCAATTTTGCTATATTCGTATGGATTTTCAAATTTTTTATATAATTTTCGAAAAAAAATAAATTTTTTATTGTCTGAAAATATTTTTTTCGAAAAATTGTAAAATCAAAAAAAAAAAAAATCAAAAATTCCGAAAAGCAAATAAAAAAAAAAAACAAAAAAAGGGATTTTTTGGGGGGTCCGCAGACCCCCCCCCTGACCCGCAGGTCGCAGGTGTACCTCTGTTTGCAGACTCCGTACCTTCCGTCGTAGGCGTTGCAGGTTCGAACGCCACGTACACCCACCGCCGCCCGTGCCCGCGCCACCACCAGCCGCTCCCGCTAGTAGCTCCCACCGATCGCCGGCTGACTTACCTGCTGCACCATCGCCGTTCGACAGCTCCCCGCCATGTCTCCCTCCCGCGCGGCCTTGACTCCCTCTGCTCCGGCCTCAGCTTCCTCCGCCACCACCGCAGCTCAGATCCACCGACAAAGACTAGAGGACCGCGCCTGCCATGTGGCAGGCGGCCACTGGCCCACGGTAAAAACCTTGCCACGCAGATTCCGTACGGAAGCCACATGTCTACCCAGTCAGCTTTTTCCATATGCACAGCGCATTGCCCAGTCAACTTTTCCATACAGTACGGATTACACAGGCATCTTGCACAGTCATCCATCCATACGGTATGGACGCCCAGTCAGCAGAGGGAAAAGTTTTTGTGACGGTCATACGGTCATCAAATTTAACCCAGTGAATTGATGACATCAGTGCCACATCAGCAGTGTTTGAAAATTTTTGGACCTCCTCTCATTTGCATTTTTGATTTTGCAGTTCAACTTCAAATGGCCATAACTTGCTCATTTTTGCTCCTTTTTGGGTGCAATTTTTTTTGAAATGGGCTAGAATTTTGTGCTCTCCATAGTGGTGAAATAATTTTTTTATTTTGTTGCATGGAGTTTTCAGAAAATGCAGTTTTTGGTGACTGTACCTGAGTAATCCCAATTTTTGCAACTTCAGAGGCTTCGTTTGGGGTCATCCGACCTCCTTTTTAGGTGCCGTTTTTTTTGAAAGTGCGTATTTTTTCATCTACTTTCACATGATGCTATCAGATTGATGTCATTTTAAGTAGAAATTTTACTTTTAGATCTTGGCCATTTTTGGCTCTTTTGGTACTTGTATATTTGCTTGAATCTCAGTTAGATTCATTTCACTATTGATTGAAGTCTCTTGTATCTCATTTGAGAAGTTGTAAAATTTGCATCATAAGTCCAATTTGTCTTGTTTTGCAAGTGGCTCATTGTAATCACACTAAGTATAAAGTGCCAAAATCATCACTTTTGGGGGGGTACTTTGATTGATTGAATTTGGGGGGTGTCTCTTGTGCTTTTGTGCTCTTGTGTTCCTCCCTTTTTGCTTCTATGGGTTCTTCTAAGTTTCCTCTCTTAACTCCACATAATTATGCTACTTGGAAAATTGATGCAAGGAGTAAACTTATGGAAAAAGGACTCACTCATTACATTGATGGAACTATTGTTGCTCCAGCTGATCCTAAGGTTGATCTAGTTGGTCACTTAGATTGGCTCACTAAAAATATCATGGCAATTGGTACCTTAAGAAAGTATGTATCAAAGGATCTCATTTTTCATATTGAGAAATGTACTCTAATCAAGGATGCTTGGCAAAAGTTTCAAGACTTGTATGGTCAAGTTGATGAGATTAGGGGATATCAAATTGATAGTGATCTCACCATGTTGGATCCCAAGAACTTTGATACTATACAAGATTATGTCACTAAGGCAAATGAGTTGAGGGCACAACTCAAAGATTGTGGCATTGATAAGAAGGATACTCAATTGATATTCATCTTGATAGGGAAGCTTCCACAAGAATATGCAGCATTTGTTTCTAGTTTCCAAACTCATAGGATGACAATGGGTTCAAGCTACAAAATGCCTACATTTGATGCTTTCAATGAAATGTTGATGATGGAACAAACTAAGTTGATAAGCATGGGCATTCTTAAGGCTTCTAAGTCTCAAGGATTAGTGGCAAATCAAGGGAACAAAGGAAATCAAGGAAAGGACAACTCAAACAAGAAGAAATGGCAATCAAAGCCTAAGGACAAAGCACCATCTTCTCCAAAACAAGGAGATTCATCCTCTTCCAAGAGAGATAATTCACCAAAGAGGGAGAGACCTACTTGTGCTTATTGTAAAAAGATTGGTCATGAGGAGCATCGTTGCCATTCTAAGAAGATTGATGAACTCACACATATCATCAAAAAGCATAACATTGATTTGCCTAAAGTCTACAAGAAGGATGATTCATCAACTTCCACTTCCTCACATTCAAAAGGAAAAGGGCAAGCATTCATGGCTTCTACAAGTGGAAAGACTCACTCTTTTGGAACAAGAAAAGGAAAAGCTCTATGTGCTACTATCAGTCATGATTCAGAGAGATGGCTTCTAGATTCAAGGGCTTCTCATCATATGGCATCTTTGCAGTCTATGTTCTCTACATTTGAGCCTTGCACCATGCCATAGATTTTGATGGGCAATCATACATACATGGATGTGATTGGGAAAGGATCTATTGACATTGGGGATAACTCCTTCAATGATGTGTTGTGTGTACCCCACTTGACAAACAATCTCCTTTCTATCTATCAAATCACACATGGCACAACTAAGAGAGTTGCGGAGTTCACACCTGACTCAGTTTTCATTAGAGACATGGAGACTAGAGCTATCATTGCAACTGGGGTGGTTGATCATGCATCTCGGTTATACTCCTTTTCAGATTTTGTTGATGATGATGATTTCACATTTGATGATTCTACACATTATGATCACACTTATTGTGATGGTTCAGATTTTGAGGAGAATTTTGGACACTTGAACATGGGGATTCTCACATGTGACCCCGTTCTTGAGTCTTGTATTTCATCTCCTCATATTGATATCACATCACCTATTGCACCTGATGATGCAGATAGTTCGACAATTTTGCCTTCATGTGATTCAGTGCAGCAGGATATTCATTGTCTTCCAGCTTCAGATTCATGGGATGATTACTTGACAGACATTGCAGGTTTGTTTGTGGAATCCTACATTGCAGATTTGGGAGACATCATTGATGACATTCATCTTCTCTTTGATGAAGGTGATCCTTCTTTGAATGTTGTGAGGGCACACTCTGACCCTCTTGTTCATTCTCTACATGATCATTCTTTTGAGGTTGACATGATTGTGGATACTTATGTACAACAGTTGGAGGAGGTCTCTTTATTTTTTGAGGAGACATGTGAGTCTTTGGGACATGTTCTACATCCATCTCCACTAGATCTTGGAGTGCCTTTTTCAGCAGTGTGGCACAGTTTACCACCTTTGGAGGGGGTATCTTTTAGCATCGACATGGGGACACTTGAGTAGTTTTCAGAGATTCCTTTCATCATGAGTTTTCTTCATACATCTTCCCTTCATGATTGGGGAGACTTCATGGATACACCTTTGGTTTTGTTTCTACCTAAGGGGAGGAATGTTGTTCAACATTCGTGGAGCAGTTTCTTCATACATCGAGCTTCTATCATTGGTGCAAATTCTCCATTGAGGGGGGGTCACAGTTTGACTTCTCTTCTTCTCTCATATGGGGGGGACTTTTTCCTCACATGGGGTTTTGTTCCTCACATACTTCTTTGAGAGTTTTTGTATAGCTTTCATCTCTTTTTTGGGGGAGGGTTTTTTCCCATTGGGTTTTTCTCTCTTTCCCCACTTTGTGAGAGATTTCATTGCATTAGTTTGCCTGCATTTGCATTTGTTCATGGGTACCTAACATGGCCTCGTAGCCGGGACCCATCTTGCATTGCTTAGTTGCATTGTAGACTTAAGTGCATTCCCCTAAGTTGCACTTAAGGGGGGCTGTTGGTGTAAATAATTATTCATCTTGGATATTATTACACTTACTTAAGTTTACTTAGGATAATGCATTTCATAGTAGTTTGGATATGAGACACTTGGATGTTTGTGCCACATTGGGATAGTGTGTGTAGGATAAATTCCACCTTTTATGGTGTTGATCTTGTTATTACACTATCATATCCACTTATTATGGAGTGATAATTCCACCTTCGGTGGGTGATCCACCTCATGTGGAATATTATATCATTTCTCCTACCTACCCACACCTATTTCCTACCTACCCTTTTTTCTCATTGAGCCACATGTCATATTTGTGTGCTCATACATCCATATGGCCTTGACTATATAAGCAGGCCTCTATTCATTGTATGGGAAATAATCCAGTTGATTGTTGATCATTTTCTATTGATGAGAATACAGTTTATTCTTGTCCTATATTGTGTCTCTATCTTGTACATTTCATTGACCTCTTGATCTTGGCAAAATCTAACAACATTTCATGTTTGTTTGTAGAATCCTACATTGTAGTTTTGGGAAAGATCGCTGATGATATTCATCTTCTCTTTGATGAATATGATCCTTCTTCAATTGTTGCAAGGGAACACTCTGACCCTCTTGTTCATTCTCTACATGATCATTCTTTTGAGGTTGATGTTATTGTGGATACTTATGTACAACATTTGGAGGAGGTCTCTTTATGTTTAGAGGAGCCATGTGAGTATTTAGATCATGTTCTACATTCATCTCCACTAGATCTTGGAGTTCCTTTTTCAGCAGTGTGGAGCAGTTTACCACCTTTGGGGGGGGTATCTTTCAACATCGACATGGGGACACTTGAGCAGTTTTCAGAGATTCCATTCATCATGAGTTTTTTTCATAGATCTTCCCTTCATGATTGGGGAGACTTCATGGATACACCTTTGGTTTTTTTGCTTGCTAAGGGGAGGAATGTTGCTTGACATTCATGGAGCATTTTGTTCATACATTATCAAGATTCTATCATTGGTGCAGATTCTTCATTGGGGGGGGCTTCCTAGCTTCTCTTCTTGTCTCATATGGGGGGGACTTTTTCCTCACATGGGGTTTTGTTCCTCACATACTTCTATGAGAGTTCTCTTGTATAGCTTTCATCTTTGTTTTGGGGGAAGATTTTTTCCCATTGGGTTTTACTTTCTTTCCCCGCTTTGTGAGAGATTTCATTGCATTGGTTTGCATGCATTTGCATTTGTACATGGGTACCTAACATGGCCTCGTAGCCAAGACCCATCTTGCATTACTTAGTTTCCTTGTAGACTTAATTTGATTCCCTTAAGTTGTACTTAAGGGGGGTGTTGGTGTTAATAATTATTCATCATGGATATTATTACACCTTACTTAAGTTTACTTAGGAAATGCATTTCATAGCAGTTTGGGTATGAGACACTTGGGTGTTTGTGCCACATTGGGATAGTGTGTTGTAGGAGATTTACACCTTTTATGGTGTGATCTTGTTACTACTTTATCATATCCACTTATTTTTGAGTGATAATTCCACCTTCAGTGGGTGATCTACCTCATGTGGAATATTTTATTGTTTCTTTTACCTACCCTTGTTTCTTATTGAGCCACATGTCATGTTTGTGTGCTCACATATCCATATAGCCTTGCCTATATATGCAGGCTCATATTCATTGTATATAACAACTATTGATCATTTATCTATTAACGAGAATATAGTTTATTGTTGTCCTATATTTTGTCTCTATTTGGTACATTTCATTGAGCTCTTGATCTCGGGAAAATATCACAATCTAAATTTAGTAGTAAACATGATTCCACATTAAAATATCATCATTTACCTTTTCTTAAGATATTTTTATTGTTCTAATTACTAAAAAATGAGATAGGCCTATACCATTACAAATTATTACATAACCATGAAAAAGTGCTACCTAGGGTGCATGAGAGGGGCACACCTAGCAAAAATAGACATAGCAAACAAAGATTGACAAAAAGCCACTAACAAACTAAACCAAAGACAGAGCCAACAACACAAGACACAAGAAAAATAGCAAAACCAATCAACCTTCAAATGCATAAAGAGATGTCCAACTAGGCAAAGGCATTCCCTTCTAATCTTTACATAAGCTAAGAAATTTGTTAGACAAGGAAATTTTCTTGTTTGAATATTTAAAAAAATTAGGGGTACCATAATCTGGGGTGTCCTTGATTATGGAAGCAGTGGACTCCACTGATGTAAAAGGATCTACAAAACATGTTGCATATATTTGGTTCTCCTCTAATAGATCTCATCATTTATTTCTTTGAGGAAAGATGAATTTTTCACCAGCATTTCTTGGCTTAGTTTTTCCATTTCGTTGATTTTTCCAATCAAGAGCTCCTGGTACTCTTTCAATTATAGAAAAATATTGTTCTCTAAATTTATTGTGTTACCTTCTCATAAAGTTCATTCAATCTCCCCTCATCTTTTTTCTAGTTTTCTACTTCTTGGTCATATCATTTCTCACTACCCAAACATGTTCATATTTGAAATCCATAACCCACTTGTCCGCTCTCACCCTCACCTCAGCTACCACTTCAAGATTATTTATTTTTCTAATTATTACATATAATTGAGAGAAGAGCCATTTGATAACCATTTCATATCTCTCTACATTCTCCTCCAGTTTTAACATTGTAGCCTTAGCCTCTATGGGGCCTTCTTAGGGTTAGAGGTCTCTTGATCATTGGAGGATGGGGCCACCTCCTTAAACGCGACACGAGACCACTTGGATTTTAAATCAAAAGAAGATTCATAGTCCTTAACCTCCTCCTCTTCACTAGACTCCAACACCTCCACTTTCTTGGGGAGTGGGGTAGAAGAGGGCTTTTTCTTTGCCTTTTTTCTAGGGTTAAAATGTGTGGGGATGAGTTTTGGCTTAAAGGAGTGGTGCAGGGACACTTAAATTTTTTTGTTGATTTTGTTTCCAAGATGTTGGAATCATGTTTTAAGTTTTGTAATAAGATCAATAGGCCATTGAATGTGTGCTCAAATGATTGTAAGGGCCCTAAGAGTCTTTGTTTAGCTAATGTTGGCATGTGAGCTCTTAAGGGTGCCAAGTAGAGCACTTAATAGGATAAGTTGTTTTTCGGTTAATGTAGGTGCGTTGATGTTATTTTGATTTTGTTAAGGTTATATGAGTCATTTAAAAGTGACCAAGTTTGGGTTTGAGCAAAGTTGCTCATAGCAACTTTGCAACATTTTCATACACCAACGGCCAGTTGGTTGACAAATTCAGTTATAAGCATTTGTAACTAATCCAAGGCTAGTATAAGGCTTGGAAAGACCTATGATAACTGGTTGTTGAAGTTTGTTGTAGATCTAAAGCAAATAAACAATTTTGGTTTCCCATTTATCTGTGTTCTTCCCAGTTTTTATTATTCTTGGCAAGTTTGTACAACCTATACGGATTGGGAATCCCAAAAAAGAGTCATGGATTGTTATACTAGTGTCTTACCTTTCACTTTGTTTTATTTGGATTCTTTAAGTGTTGTAGTTTTTGAGTAATCTTCATTTTGTTGCAGGTGGGTTTAAGAGCTCTAAAAACCAAAGTTTTGAGAGCAAAATGACTCCAACCTAATGTTCCATAGTGGATTTCCTCTCTGAAACCTTGTGGAATGTTAGGTTACATTGTATACTATTTTTCCTTTTTAGTTTTGAGTCAGGGGAAGCTGAATCAAAGATTGGCCACCATACCCTAGGCTTGGCACGTTGAGTTGGCAAGCATTAGGAATCATGGATAACAGACCCTAATTGGGTGATCTGGTGGGTGGAGATAAAATATGATTGGAATGGAATACCATATGGAGGTACAAACCTTGAACCAACATCATTTAACAAAGGCAATCAGATTGGTGAAGGGGTTTTAACCAATTCCTATTTTAAAGGCCTAGAAAGGGGCAATCAGGCCTAATTAAACTGGTAAGGGTTAGATATGTTAATAACAAAACACACTTCCAGTTTTGAGATATTGTATGTAAACACCAAAAGGGTGTCTATAATACAAAATATTTCATAGGGTTGTTAAGGAAGTTTAACCGGTAAATGCAGAATACCTTGCTGACAGAGCTACTAGAATTAGGTCTCTAGTTAGGCATAAAAGTGCAGTTTGTTTGTAAAACACAAAACCTGTAAGTGTCAAAGAACTTGATTAAGAAATAGGGTTTGGAATCCTTCCAAAATCATCCTTCCTTATGCTTGTAGTGTGGGGAATGAAGATCCTATGGTAGATGGGTTGAACTCTCAGGTTGAGTGTGAAAGGGAGTGGAAAAATAAGGTTTCCGAAGCAAGAAAATGAAACTCACAAAACAACAAGTGCTTATCCAAGCCTAAGAACCTTGGGAAGGTCAGAGAGGGTAATTCTTCTAGACCCTTGGAGGGTGTCACTAATACATTTAGCCTAAAATTCTGATGGAGGTTTCTGACGGAGAAGGCATATTGTGATCAAACTTAATTTTTTTTTGAAAAAATGCCCGATTTCGTCGGAATTCCGACGATAATGCAACGTTTGGTTTCGACAGAGAAGGAATTGGCAATGACATTTGGGGTTTTTAAGAAAAAGTTCCCACGTTCGTCGAAATTCTGATGACCGCGTGCATTACTTTAAAAAAAAAAAAAAGACCAAGTCATTTCATATATCTCGCCTCTTTACAAAATCCCACCTCTCATTCGTCCCGCCTTTGTAGTGAACCTATGGGTTTAATCATGGCGGGGAAGATCATTGGTGTGAAAACAGCTGGTTCTGCAGCTCAGGCTAGAAGTGGCGATGGAGTATGATTCGGTGGAAGTGGAGGTGGACACACACTATCGAATCTCTATCCATCTTCACTGGCTTCAACCACAACTATTCGCATAAGCATCCCTTCCCGGTCGAGCGAATGAGTGCCTACCTAAAGGCCCTCCCAAGGTATCTTAGTTCGCGTTGTCTTGGGGCATATTAGGGGATCACAATGGGGATCACAATAGGGAATAGGCAGGTAGGGGTCGTCCCCCGATGAACACGAAGGAGGGAGGTGGACATAGTTCCCTGTGGGTTTAATCACTGTAGAATGTAGGAATGGTTTAATCACTACAGGAAAAAGGTAGGGTATAATCAACAAATTCATTGTTATACATATTCAAATATTTAGATTCAAATTTTATTATATATTTATCAGATTAATTGGCAATAGCAGAGATGGTGAGAGGTTTCTATAATATGATATGATCGATTTAAAAGAAGAATTTCTTACAAGACCTAAATCGTTGAACAATCCTACAATCATGTATTATTTAAACACTGCATTTTAAATAATGAACAATATAGTTAGCCTGAAACATATTAACACTACTTTCCTAATTTAAAATATATCCTAATTAAGGGGATGGATGACCTAAATCTGCGTGATCGAGTGCCATTATGTAAAATATATCCTAATTATGGATGCTGGTATATATGGTAGTGATAGAAAATCCCTGTTGCAGAACCGTGAGAGCAATGTGTAGTGATCGAGTGCTATTTTTTCTCGGTGTTTTGGAGGGGAGCATAAGTGTACCATTAGGAAGGTGGTATAAAAAGGAAGCTGAGAGGTATAAGGTTATGAGGTGTGGGTTAGGATAAGATAGGGAGGTAAGTGATGAAGGATGTAATGGTAAAAGAGTAAGTTAGGATATGTTAGGGGTTTGGAAGGTAGGAAAGTGAATAGGGGGAGATAAAAGGATGTGAAGGATGGAATGGGGTTAGGTAGGTGAAGTAAAAGTAAGTGTGTATGAGGTTAAGGTGTAGGATATGATGTAGGAAAGTGGAGGAGGTTAAGATAGGGGATATGAAAGGTAGATGGAAGGTAATAATGATAGGAATTGAAGTAAAGGTTATGAGGTGTGGTTTAGAAAATAGGGTGTAGGAAATGGAAGGAAGGGTCATATCACTTTGAGAGTTTTCACCAAGATGAGTAGCCCGAGTATGGACCTCAAATCTTACAAGCCATGAGGATCCACTTGTAGTAGAGGAGCATATACTTGCATCTTGGGAGCTTATTAGGAGTTCGCCTTGAATTTGGGAAATACATATAGATGAGATAGAATATTGATCAATACACATTACCTAGCCTCATCATGCATAAATACAAGAGGTATAGAATATAGCAACCACATATCATGAGCCAAAGGATCATATTCGAGAGTTGATTCATCTCCAATCCTCTACATTTTTAAGATCCACAAATGGGGTTGAGGATAAGTCTTGTTTACTAATTAGCTTGGACTTATGCTTTGGGTTGCATCTATATGTGAGCAGCCTAAAGGCATAATTTTCAATGCAATTTTTGAGAGGACTTGCTTCCACCTTGTGGTACTGGGAGGATAAAATGCACCAACTCACATTGGAAACCCTCTCCAGATACCATTTTGGAGTGCTTCAAAGTGTGTTCTATTTCAAAATATTTTTGATAGAGATGCATAGATGAGTTTCACAATTTAAATAATAAGGTTTCATAGTGGCTGAACATGAGAGTTAGTTTTTGGAGTTCTTGTAGTTTGTAGATTACATTCAAGACAAGTTACTTGTCAATTATTTCATTAGGGGTGGAAATCCCAAAATTTTAGTTTTTCTACACATGGCCAATCCAAATGACTTTAGGGTTGCTATGGCAAAGTCTCTTATGGAAAATGAGGTACATGGGAGGACACAAGAGGCATGAGAGAAGTTTGTAACCTTGATTAAGGGACTAAAGTTTCCATAGGCCTCCCCATCCTTCAAAGGATAATTTAGACTTACTATATGATTTACAAAGAAAAACCCAATAGTATCAATATTAGGGACAAAGGTCTACTAGAGCATAGTAGGGGCCATAGGGTAGTCACATTTGACCATCATAGACACAAGGATCTTTTAGGTATGAGAGACTATAGGGCTATCAAGCTAGGCTTTCTATGACTCAACAACCTTTTAGGGGAGAATCTAGTGTTTTTAGTAATTAGGATCTTCTAATTATGGTGGGGCCTAGCCAACATAGGGTTATATGAGAGGCACATGTTATGTATATGTTAGTATTAGACAGAGAGTGCCCACGAGGTTTTAGAGTAGGTGGACACCATGCTAGGATGTCAAAGCAGATAGTCGATATGTGGGTCTTTACCCTCCCAACCACTCAACATATACCACCATGGGTCTTTACCCTCCCAAACACATAAAGGTCAAAGGAAGATTCACTACTGCAACACTCACTTTTTATGACAGTCTCAAGAACTTAGGACAGTCACTCTTTTCATGGCCATTCTTCTTCACACAACACTCTAACATTAATTATGATGATAGTGTACCTCCTTAAACCTTCCACCAACACCTAACTCAATACCAAACTCTTTCCCAATCTCGCTAATGGACTAATTAACTCAATTCACTATGAAATTGTGACAGTCAATGCAAGGTTTAGGACAGTAGTAATTAGGATCTTCTAATTATTGTGGGGCCTAGCCAACATAGGTTTATATGAGATAGGGGTAAGTTCAATAGTGATTTCTCCTCTACAACCTTTTCCAGTCTGTGTGAAAATGAGAGTTTGACAACATTCTTTCGCTTTTAGCTAGCTAAATTTTTCAAGAATTTTATCTCTAGATTTAATATTTCTTTTCTTGCAAGAATCTATTAATTTTGAGATAACAGATCTTGCCTTCATGAATTGATCCTAGTTTATCCCTTTAACCCTAATTAATTTATATATAGTGTTTAGTTCCATTTTAATCCTTTCTTTTACAATTAAATATTATTAAAAAATTGTATTATTGTTCCAAATTTTGTGGATATTTAGGAGACACAAATAAAATATAAATGTAATCATTCCATATTTTTGTAGGAGATATTGGAATGAGACTAATAGGAAGAGTAGTAAACATGAGTCACAATAAGCACTTTAGAATAAATCTAAACATTATAAGGAAGAGTAGCTTGGAAAAATAGAAGCATAATTTATTTTCCAATATGCAAGATTATTAATTGGGAAAGAATCTTGAAAGAGGATTGAAAAGATTCCTTGAGCTAACATTGTCTCACTTATCCAAAATTATGAGGAAGGATTCATTAATGAAATGGTCATTAACAAGATGGAGAGAATAATTGTTGGCATTTTGGTATGGTTTTGTCATTGATGTTAACACCTACTAAATACATCTACTTTGGAGATCCAACAACATTCACTGGCAAGCAGTAATCTGTGCAACAATTACTGGTATATGGTTAACTGACAGGATATAATGTTCACCAGTACCTGGAATGACATGGAAGACACTTGGTAATGTCGAAGACATCATGTGGACACTTTATTTTGAAGTAATAATCATTGGTATATTCATATTTGCATATTTGCTTTTACCGGCAAAAAGGTCCAAGTTATCTAGGGTTACACCGACAGGATTATCTTTTCTAGATCAGCATCGCACACTATGGAGATGATTTATTATTGTTGTAAATTCATTAAGCCGACATGATTAATTGGTTATTGCATCGGATATTATATTATTTGTAAAATATTTTTATTGTAATATCTTGTAGAGCCGACCTACTAAAATTGGTCTTAGGGTATGGTATAAATGTAATATCTTATTTGTAAGATCAAGTGTGGAATGCGAAAAGATTTAAGTGAAGGTATATGTGAGATAAAGCAGAGGCATACATGAAGATATCATTTGAAGGTGAAGTTAGGTTTTTGTAGAAGCATATCAGCATTACACTGGTACTGAATCCAACATATGAAGATGCTATTTTGTCTAGTACATTCTTATTGGATTTAACCATCCAAATGTAGTCAGCGTGACTCCCATTTGTGATTGAGTAGTGAGCTCTAGGCTATTGGCCTTTCTGCATGTGTAGACCCCTTTTGTACACTTACTATCTGCAGTAGTATCATCTGATTGTGGGTAAGGTTTCCCACCATGGTTTTTCCCTTTACAGGGTTTCCACGTACAAATATTAGTGTCATGTGTTGTGGATGACTTTGTGGTTATGTTTCATGCATTAATTCTTACCAGTATAGCAATTTACTGTTAACACTATCTATTGGCATACTAAACTAGTTTACCAGTATTAAATATTAAGTTGTTTAATAAGTTTTTGATTTGAATTTATTAGACAATTGATTCATCCCCCCCCTCTCAGTTGTCTCCGGGACCTAACAATTGGTATCAGAGCTTAGTCCTCTTTTTGCAGAAGTTTAACAACTTGAGGAGATCCAATGTCTACTAATTATTTTAGGAAGGACAGTCCTAAACTTGATGGAACCAACTATGGGATATGGAAGATCAGAATGGAGACACATCTGAATTGCATCAGTAAAGACATTTGGGAAGTTACCAAGAATGGTTATACTACTGCTGTAGTTGGTTAGACGACTCCAACTACGTTAGCCAAAGATGAAGAAAATGATTGCAAAGCAAGAGAAGCACTCTTGAGCGCATTATCAGATCAACAAATCATGGGATTATCAGATAGGTCTACTGCTAAAGCTATTTGGGATCATTTGGAAACACTAAATGAAGGAGATTCCACAGTCAAAATTGCAAAGCTTGAAAGCTTCCGAGTTAGGTATGAACATCTGAAAATGGAAGGAGATGAAAGGATTTCTGCTTTTATGGAAAGAGTAAATGAAATTGTTTTGGGTATCAAATGTTGTGGAGGAACCTTGAGTGAGGATGAGATTGTTTCAAAAAATTTAAGAGGTTTGCCACTAGCATATAAAATGAAGGTTACTACTATAAATGAGTTGAGAACAATGCCTGATACATCAGTAACTAGGGATACATTGATTGGAAAACTTTCAGCTTTTAAAATTGAGGAATTTGGTCTTGTTGCTACTATAAAGACTGATTTGGCCTTTAAAGCATCAACATCATCTGCTCCATCTTTTGACAAATCAGACTAGAGAGCCTTTTATGCAAGAGAACTTGAAGAAACCAGGAAGGAGAATGAAGAGGTTGAAGAACTTGAAGCACTATTTGCAAGGAAAATGTCAAAAGGTCCAATTGGAAGTAAGTATGAAGGTAAAGCACCCTTTAAATGTTTTAACTGCAATAAGATTGGTCATATGGCTTCAAGATGCCCTGATAGACATGATAGACTAAGAGAAGAAGCTAGAAGAACATACAAGCCTAATCCTAAATATCAGAGATACAGATTTAAGAAGAACAAAGATAAATCTTGTTACATTGCTGATGAAGGTGTGACTAATGATTCTGATGAGCATCCAATAGACAATGGATGGGTTTTTGTTGCTATAACAAAAAATCAACCAGCACCTACTGCTCAATCGGTAGAACAAGCCCTAGCAGCTAAAGTTGAATCAAAGGATGAATGGATTATTGACTCAGGATGCTCACATCACATGACTAGAGACAAAGGTAAATTCTTGAACTTTCAAGAATACAATGGAGGTTTAGTAAGATTTGGAGATGACAAAGCCTGTTCAATCAAAGGTAAGGGTTCAATATCTCTTGATGGTAAACATAACACTGATAATGTCTACTATGTTGAAGGATTAAAGCATAATCTTTTAAGTGTTGTTCAATTAGTTGAGAAAGGTTTTCAGTTACAATTTAAAAATGGAAAATGCAAAATCATGAATAGAACTGGTTTGGAAATTGCAACTGGTAATCAGACTAGAGGTAATATCTTTCATTTGAATAACAGTGAAAAGGCATGCTTAATTGCACATATAGATGAAAGTTGGTTATGGCATAAAAGACTATGTCATGTAAATTTTGATTGCATGGTAAAAATCAGTACTTCTAAGGCAGTTAGAGATCTACCTAAAATTGTGAAACCTCATAATACAATTTGCAAGGAATGTCAATTTGGAAAACAAGTTAGAGCTAGTTTCAAAAGTATTCCAAAAAAATCCAATAATGCTCTTGATTTAATTCACACTGATTTATGTGGTCCAGCTAGAACTAAAAGCTTACAAGGTGATAGATATTTCATGCTAATTATTAATGATTATTCTAGAATGTGTTGGGTTACTTTTCTCAAAGAAAAATTAGAAGCACTTGGGAAGTTCAAACTATTTAAAGCAATGGTTGAAAATGAGACTGGTAAGAAAATCAAATGTTTAAGATCAAATCAAGGAGGAGAATTCACATCTAAAGATTTTAATACATTCTGTGAAGTGAATGGAATCAAAAGACAGTTATCAGCACCTCGGACACCACAACAGAATGGAGTTGTTGAAAGGAAAAATAGAACTATCTTGGATGCAGCAAGAAGTATGTTATCAGAAGAAAATCTACCACATGTGTACTAGAGAGAGGCAGTAAGCATTGTTGTCTATACATTCAACAAAGTTCACATCAAAGGTGAAATCGGTAAGACCCCTCATGAACTATGGTATGGTAATATTCCTACTCTTAAGTATTTTAGAATTTTTGGAAGTAAATGTTATATTAGAAGAGATGAGTATATTGGTAAATTTGATCCTAGAAGTGATGAAGGAATATTTCTTGGTTATTCATCTAAAAGCAAGGTATATAGATGTTTTAATAAAAGATTACAGAAAATTGTTGAGAGTACAAATGTAAAGATTGATGAACAATTCAGAGGAACTTCAAGATATATAGACTTTGAATTGGAAATAGAAATTATGAGAAATGAACGTACAATGAATCCACCAGTACAAAATGATGATCCAGTTACTCCGGTATCATCAGAGGATTCCACGGTAATTGAAGAACAACAACAGACTAAGACACCCCGGTATGTAAGACTGAATCATTCTGAAGATCAGATAATTGGAAGCAAATTTAAAGGAGTTATGAAAAGAGGAAGATTGGCAAATGAAGAGGTATGTCTTATTTCTCAAATTGAACCATTATCTATCAATGAGGCATGTGAAGATAAATTTTGGATTAAAGCTATGGAAGAAGAATTAGGACAAATTGAGAAAAATAATACTTGGACATTAGTTCCTCGGCCTAAAGATAGAAATGTAATTGGAACCAAATGGGTATTTAGAAACAAACTTAATGAAAATGGTAAGGTTGTCAGAAATAAAGCAAGACTAGTGTGTAAGGGATATTCTCAGAAAGAAAGAGTTGATTACAATGAAACCTTTGCACCTATAGCCAGAATTGAGGCAATTAGATTATTCTTGGCTTTTGCAACTCACAAGGATTACAAAGTTTATCAAATGGATATTAAATGTGCATTTTTGAATGGAGATCTTGAAGAGGAAGTTTATATTGAACAACTTGATGGAATTTCTTTGATAGATGACAATGATATGGTTTGCAGATTAAGAAAAGCTCTGTATGGATTGAAACAAGCCCCAAGAGCTTGGTATGCAAGATTGGATAAGTATCTTTTAAAGATTGGTTTTACTAAAGGAAATGCAAATAGCAATTTATATTACAAAGTAACTAATGATGACATCTTGATTATTGAAGTATTTGTTGATGATATAATCTTTGGAGGAGAAGATGGATTATGCAAAGAAATTTCTCTTGAAATGCAGCAAGAATTTGAAATGTCTATGATTGGAGAAATAAAATTCTTTTTAGGATTGCAGGTTTTACAGACTGATAAAGGTATATTTTTGAGTCAATCCAAGTACTTAAAATAACTACTAAAAAAATTTGGGATGGAGAAATCTAAACCAATAAGCACACCTATGACTACAAATGACAAATTATCTCAAAGGGATGAATCTACACCTGTTAATCCAACTAGATACAAATCTATGATAGGAGGTTTATTGTATTTGACACAAACCAGACCTGATATTATGAATGCAGTATGTATAGTTTCTAGATTTCAGAGTAATCCTAGGGAAAATCATGAATTAGCAGTGAAAAGGATTTTCCAGTACTTACAAGGCACAACAAATCTTGGATTATGGTATCCTAAAGATGAAAATTTTGATCTATGTGCATATACAGATGCAAATTGGGTAGGAGATGTGGATGATAGAAAAAGCACCACTGGAGGAGCATTCTTTCTTGGAAAGAGATTAGTTTCTTGGTTAAGTAAGAAACAGAGTTGTACATCTTTATCAATAGCAAAATTAGAATATGTTGCAACAACAACAAATTGTACACAAGTACTTTGGCTTAAGAAAATGTTGAAAGACATAAAGGTAAAATGCAAGGAACCTATTACTATATACTGTGATAACACTGCAGCAATTGATATATCTAAAAATCTGGTATTACATTCTAAAACAAAACATGTTTCTATCAAACTGAATTTTCTAAGGGAAAAAGTTGAAGAAAAAGAGATAAAACTAGTTTATGTGAATACTAAAGAACAACTTGTAGATATTTTCACAAAACCTTTGCCTAAGGAAAATTTTGAGTATCTCAGAGATCAGCTTGGAGTCATACCACCACTGGTAGAGACTTAGACAGTTGATGATTGTCATCAACCGACAAAATTGAAAGACAAATCTTTTACTCTTGTATTTGATGAGGAAGCTACTTAAAGGGGGAGTAGTTGGTATATTGAATTGGTTGGTATTTTGTATGAACTTGACCTTTTGTGACTTTGGCATTTGATGTCAAAGGGGGAGAGATATCTATGGAAAAACACATTATCTTTTTGGTAAGGAAAAGTGATTTTAGGGGAGAGATTTTGAAAAACACATTTAAGAAGAAATTGGTATGAAAGATTGTTACTCCCAGGGGGAGAAATGTAGATTGTTAGTTTTTGTATTTGGCATTTCTGTTTTGGAACTGTGATGGTTTTTTCATCTTGTGTATCCATCAATGCCAAAGGGGGAGATTGTTGGTATTTTGGTATGGTTTTGTCATTGATGTCAACACCTACTAGATACACCTACTTTGGAGATCCAACAACATTCATTGGCAAGCAGTAATTTGTGAAACAGTTACTGGTATATGGTTAACCGACAGGATATAATGTTCACCGGTACCTGGAATGACATGGAAGACACTTGGTAATGTCGAAGACATCATGTGGACACTTTATTTTGAAGTAATAATCATTGGTATATTCATATTTGCATATTTTCTTTTACTGGCAAAAAGGTCCAGGTTATCTAGGGTTACACCAGCAGGATTATCTTTTCCAGATCAGCATGGCATGCTATGGAGGTGATTTATTATTGTTGTAAATGCATTAAGCCAACATGATTATTCGGTTATTGCATCGGATATTATATTATTTGTAAAATATTTTTATTGTAATATCTTGTAGAGCCGACCTACTAAAATTGGTCTTAGGGTATGGTATAAATGTAAGATCTTATTTGTAAGATCAAGTGTGGAATGCGAAAATATTTAAGTGAAGGTATATGCGAGATAAAGCAGAGGCATACACGAATACATTATTTGAAGGTGAAGTTAGGTTTTTGTAGAAGCATATCAGCATTACACCGGTACTGAATCCAGCATATGAAGATGCTATTTTGTATAGTACATTCTTATTGGATTTAACCATCCAACTGTAGTCAGTGTGACTCCCATTTGTGATTGAGCAGTGAGCTCTAGGCTGTTGGCCTTTCTGCATGTGCAGACCCCTTTTGTACACTTACTATCTATAGTAGTATCATCTGATTGTGGGTAAGGTTTCCCACCATGGTTTTTCCCCTTACAAGGTTTCCACGTACAAATATTGGTGTCATGTGTTGTGGATGACTTTGTGTTTATGTTTCATGCATTAATTCTTACCGATATAGCAATTTACTGTTAACACTATCTACCGACATACTAAACTAGTTTACCAGTATTAAGTATTAAGTTGGTTAATAATTTTTTGATTTGAATTTATTAGACAAATGATTCACCCCCCCCCCCCCACCTTTCAGTTGTCTCCGGGACCTAACAATAATAATTAGGAAGAGATAGATTTCACATGCTACTAGGTGACTAGATTGGAGAGAAACTAGAGGCAAATCATTTAGCTTGGCCATGACACAAAGTCTTAGAATATATGCCAACCTTGGTGAATGGAATGAAAATCCCAAACAATTAATGAGTGGTGATACAAGTAGAGGCATCTATAAATTTTGTTTTGAATAAAATAAAGAAAAAATGGGACTAAAACCAAGGGAAATGCACATGGAAAGGATATGATGAAAATCAAAATAAATAGTTTGAAGATAATATTAGTTACCTAAAGGATATTCCACTTGATTATTTGGTATATCATAACTATTTTGACAAATTTTGAAACCATTAGAGGTACCTTTTGCTTCTATAGATGAGGCATTCATTCATGTTGAAGTTGTAATAGCTTATTTGCCTCTTTATAGACAACAAATTATCCATATGAATTATCATATATACTTGTAACCTCCATCCCAAACCACCTATTTTACTCTTCTTCCTTTGTGTACCTCTTTTATTCTTCCATTAACTCTTCGCTTACCTAAATTCAATCCAAAACATAGTGTATATAGCATCAAAAAAATTCCATATTTGATTAATATTATCCACAACATATCAAAAAGACAAATACCACACTTACTATGTCATCAACCAAAAATAATTTACTTACATATTCAAAGAGTTCAATAATGGAGAAACATACATGCGGTGCTCTACACATGTCCTTGAAGGTTCAAGAAATACTTATCCTCTATTGGTCCAAACTTTAAATCACTTTCCATGCATGAAAATAATTGCAACCATACACAATTTCCCACCCAATAGATTCTCTCAAACTAGTTTACTATCTTAACATAGGGTCAAGGAAAAGTGGGCCAAAATAGGAATCCAAGTGTCTTAAAAGCCTTCAAGACCATAGTGGTGAGGATTGAATTTCTTTCTTTAGTGATATCTTTCTCTAGATTAATTAGTTGGGGATTCTATTAGGACCTTTTCCTAATTAAAAATAATAATAAAGATTACATCCCTAAATATTGCATTCATAATAGAATAAATTTCTGCAATATTGAGATTAAATTCATAATAGATTTATAGTGATGAATAAAGAAATATTTAAGATTATCAAAAAATTGATGTTTTCTTTCTCCCAACCGTCATTGGATATTGGGTGATCTTTGAGGCATTATGTCAAATAGTTCATGTGCCTTATCTAAGATTACATATTTTGCATGCATGTGTACCTGGGTAGTTGCACTACAACATCTATACTCACTAATCACATTTGGTTGGAAGTTTCTAAATCCATTTCAAACACATCTTGTGCATATCCTGCAATCATAGCATTCCATTAGAACACGTTTCTTTGATGCATCTCACTAAACAATTCATGCGCTTTCATGTCTATACTTCCACATTTTCCAAACATGTCAAATAGAGCATTTCCAATCGTAAGCATCTGATATTAATTCCCCTTACCTTCTTCTTTGATGGAAGCCCATAATTTGTTCCAAACCTCCCATTTTGGCATAGGTAGAGAGTACGTTGGCAAATAAAACTAATCGAAATGGAAATCTATTTGTTGCATTGACTGCATTGTGAGGACACTTATGTATTTCATCAACAGTATAAAGCAGGAAAGGACATGAGAATATCTCCTCGGGGAGGTATTCTATGACAGCTGCGAGGTAGATGAGAGTTTTGTATGCCATTTGCTTTGTTCTATGCAGTCAAATGTGAGAACACTATTTGAATTCAAATGCTAAAGGTGATTGTCTTTTTAACGGAAACATACGGGAAGGGACGTTAAGGGAAGGAATGGGCCCACAACACACCTAAGCAGTCAAAGCTTAGTGTGTGTTGTTTAAGGCTGCCCCCTTAAGACATCATAATTGATTGGCTCTTCACTCCTAAGACCTTCAAAAGTCTTTAATGACTTCATTGAGTCCTTTTGTCTTCCAAATGCACCTGCACCAACTTGAATTCTCCTTCAATGCTTGATTGCCTATTCACTTGGAATTGAATTGATTTTATAACTAAGAGATCACTTGAATTATAGGTAGACCCCTTCAAATGATAGGGTAGGCTTCCTTTTATACCTTATATATGTCTTGAAATCATTTTATCATGATGGCTTTAAATTAAAGTACTTTCTCTTCTATCTAGTATTGGTGGAGTAGAGGTTGCATTGCATCATCCTAGGATACATATTTCCGCAGATACAACACAAGTTAAATGTATCCCAGGTCGATGCAAAGCAACCTCTACTCTAGAGATCACCAAAAAATAGAGAAATAACTTTAATTTAATGCCATCAAGATAAAAGTCTTTAATCAAGACACATAAATGGTATGCAAATGGATCTATTTGGAATGCATTACCCAAACACCGCAATCGATCAGTCACCTTTGAAAAGAAAGTGGTATGATGAAATATTTAGACATAAAATAGATGAAATGCACTCCATACTACTGCTGCACAATATTTTGGTCAATGATATTTTTAAAATAGTAAAGGAAGGTGTATGGAACAACCAAATTCTGATCGTTATAAACAATGAATATTTTAAGATCCTTTTATGATATGTAAGTTGAGAATATTTTATGAAAGGTCCCTAAATGAATACACTTTAAACTGATTTTAATATACCTTGAAGTGTGCAATATGGAAGGTTTGTATTCTTAATCTCTTGCCCATTTCTTAATTTAAAAGATGATATCTTTATTAAATATCTCCTCTATTAAATATCTTTATTAACTTGATTTCTCCTTCAATTTTTGATGAATGCTTGATTGCATGTTCACTTGGAATCAAATTGATTTTATAATTAAGAGATCACTTGAATTGTAGGTAAACCCCTTCAAATGATAAGGTAGGCTTCCTTTTATACCTAATATATGTCTTGAAAGCATTTTATCATGATGGCTTTAAATTAAAGTACATTCTCTTCTATCTGGTATTGGTGGAGTAGAGGTTGCATTGCATCGTCCTAGGATACATATTTTTGCAGATACAACACAAGTTAAATGTATCCCAGGTCGATACAAAGCAACCTCTGCTCTAGAGATCACCAAAAAATAAAGAAAGAACTTTAATTTAATGCCATCAGGATAAAATTCTTTAATCAAGATAGATAAAATTTGAGTTTGATTGTCATCATTTACTTTTCCAAATTCTTCACACGTAACTCCTGAATCAATTTCCTACTCACAAGAATTTTATTATGTCTCAAATATAGGGAAACAAAAGGCTTCAAATAGAAAACTTGAACATGCAACTAAATCCATTGACTAACTAGAAGAACAAAATTAAGAAACGGTTTGATCATCTAAGAGATGTTGTAGACTTGCAACTCACTAGCTAAGTTTTTGCGGGTAAGATTTTTTTTTGTTTTGGTTATGGTTGTGGCGTTTATAGGGAGACATTTACAAATTTATATCTATTTTCACTATTTAATGGTTTATGGGTTTGTAATGGTAATTTAATGTTCTTTCATATTTTTGTATATATTCTTTATAATAGCCTATTATATTGATTTGTTCTATTATGCATAATGGTGTGGGTCAGACGACTTTGCCGTTGGTGCATGAAAGCATTGAACGAGTTCTACTTTTAAAAATTACATGAAACATTTTAAATTTATTTGATTCAGTGTTATTTGCAAAAATTGATTATCAATGATGTTTCCTTTCTCCAAGAATTGTCTAGGATCTTTCCATCAGATAATATGTAACATCGAATGACTAAATCTTTTCATTACAAATGCTTATTTTATTTAATTATTATCTGGGTGTGAATTAAAATTTATATCTGTATGAAAGTAGAACATACAAGTTGAAGAGTCATGTGCAAGCAAATTTCCTAAAAGAAAGCAAGCAAGCATTATCTTGAATGACATGGAAACAAGCTCATCAGCTGCCTAGAAGAGAGCAATTGGAGAATGGCAGAGGAAAGTGTTTAAGGGTGATAAATAGATAGATAGTATGCAATACAAACAAACAATGTTTGGAGTGTCTGATGTGACGTCTCTAATTTATGTTTGGAGGGACTAACTGGTTTTGGAGTTCTTGTGAAACCTATTGGACCACACTTGGAGGAAATCAATGTGTTCATGCAAGGAGCACCTTTTTTCTATTATGAGAATGATACTTTTGCACAGAGGGATATTTGGAAGTCAATATCCAAAAATTTCTATAGTGTGGAACCCGAGTTGGCAACTCGAAGTAATTTTCAGCTTTCAAAAGACCAGGAGGTTATGTACACAATCTCCCAATAGAAGGGCAATTTCAAGCATTACCTCTCCCCCCCATGGCTATTTAGAAAGCACTTCCTTAGACAAAGGACTATTGGCCTCCATTGGATCAAAGAAAAAAATTGAAGCATAGACTCTAGACGATGTGGTGGTGTCCTTCGTGAAGAACTCTGCACTATAATTGAAAATTCACGAGGGAAACTGCAAGATAGTGAAGAGAAATACAATCTTGAAAAGTGGGAAGAATAGATCTTGGTTTGGGTGGGGCCAAGTTAGGTGGCTCCTCTATAGGTTGACGAGATAGAAATCATATTAGGATTTGAAAAAGATCACACTCGTGGAACTTCGTGTGTGAGTGATCGATGGTGGTGTTTGGGTAATGCATTCCAAATAGATATAGTTGCATTCCAAATGGGTAATGTCTTAATTAAAGACTTTTATCCTAATGGCATGCAACTATATCTATTAGGAATGCATTACCCAAACACCGCAATCGATCACTCGCACATGAAGTTCCACGAGTGTGATCTTTTTCAAATCCTAATATGATTTCTATCTTGTCAACCTCTAGAGGAGCCACCTGACTTGGCCCCACCCAAACCAAGATCCATTCTTTCCACTTTTCAAGATTTTATTTCTCTTCACTATCTTACAGTTTCCCTCATGAATTTTCAATTATAGTGTAGAGTTCTTCACGAAGGACACCACCACATCATCTAGAGTCTATGCTTCAATTTTTTTCTTGATCCCATGGAGGCTAATAGTCCTTTGTTTGAGGAAGTGCTTCCTGAATAGTCATGGGGGGGAGAGTTAATTCTTGAAATTGCTCTTCTATTAGGAGATTGTGTACATAACCTCTTGGTCTTCTAAAAGCTAACAATTATACTTTGAGTCCACCAACTCTTGTTCCACACTATAGAAATTTTTGGATATTGACTTCCAAATATCCTTCGGTGCAAAACCATCATTCTCATAATAGAAAAAAGGTGCTCCTTGCATGAACACATTGATTTCCTCCAAAGCGTGGTCCAATAGGTTTCATAGGAACTCCAAAACTAGTTAGTTCCTCCAGATATAAATTAGAGATGTCACATCAGACACTCTAGACATTGTTTGTTTGTATTGAATACTCTATCTATTTATCACCCTTTAACACTTTCCTCTTCTTTTCTCCAATTGCTCTCTTCTAGGCAGCTGATGAGCTTGTTTCTATGTCATTCAAGATAATGGTTGCTTGCTTTCTTTTAGGAAATTTTCTTGCACATGACTCTAAAGCTTGTATGTTATGCTTCCGTACAGATATAAATTTTAATTCACGATAATAATTAAATTAAATAAGCATTTGTAAAGAAAAAATTTAGTCATTCAATGTTACATATTATCTGACGGAAAGATCCTAGACAATTCTTGGAGAAAGGAAACATCATTGATAATTATTTTTTGCAAATAACACTGAATCAAATAAATTAAAATGTTTAATGCAATTTTTAAAAATAGAACTTGTTCAATGCTTTCATTCACCGATGGAAAAGCCGTTTGACCCACATCATCTCTCACCGTCAGAATTCCAGTGACAACTAATGGAACATCCAACAAGGATGCTATATTTCTGACGTCACTACCATGTCAGAGGGTCGTCGAGGAGCAATCATAACATCCATCAGAAATCCGACGGAAATCCACCAATATAGCCGCCGTTGGGGGAGTTCATAACAATGTTGGATGACCGACGCAAATGGTATCGTCGAAAATCCCGACGGGTTTTCAAAGGTAAAGTTTGTCAGAAGCCTGACATTTGGTCATTGCAAATCTGACAATTAGCCATCAGAAATTAGGCCCAAATGTACTAGTGTGTGAGGTGTAGAATGTAGTACCCCTACTCGTTTGGACTCATATTTTATTCTTATTATTTTCAGTGGATACATTACCATGTTTTGTTATTCAGACTTATATGACATTATTTCATGCTTTATATGGATATGAGATGCATAATTTATTTGTAGTATTTCAGTACTTGTGTTTTATGGCATTTTATGGATTATTGCTATGTACTGACACTTTACTTTAACTATGCAATGTGGAATTATATGTTGTGTGTCTGCAAGTGTATTGGATGCAAGGAGACAATTTTACTTCACTCATTTCAGTGAGATAGGGAACATCATGATTCTCCTTCATTAGTGTGTATGTCATGTTTTCTATATATACACATGTGTGGTTCGATGATGTAGGATATTCCAGGTAAAAGTACTGGGTAGGTACGGGGTATCGTCTCCACCTGGCTTCACAGGTCTGAGCATGCCTTATATTTTTCGATGGAAGTGGAGGAGATAGTAGTTGACCCTATTTGATTCAATTACACTCATGTGAGTGTCATCAGTTGGTTGTCCCGTCAGTTTGTTTGGCCTTCATATTTTGTTGTTTGATCTTTTATGCGTAATTGCTTGATGTTTTTGCAGTTTGTGTGTTTAGTGATTTTAACTACTTCATGTTATGTTTTATCTGTCTAGGAAGGGTGAAAGATTGTTGAAAATGTGAATTAAATAGTGATGTGAGGATTTAATGTCCTTCGTGTAGAGGTAGGTGAATTATCGAAACGATATTCAATGTTTGGTTTTCAAATTATACTAAAAGTTATACGTATTTTATATGTTGATTCGGACTCAAACATATACATATATATGCGTATAGGTAATTAGGAGTCATGTTCAATTATCGTGAAATATGATTACTCCATGAATTTTGTATATATCTATGTAATCATTTGAGGTTAAAATAAAAGGTTTATGTTTATATATATACGTATTATATAAGAATTTGGTTCGACAATATATTTGTATAAATTAACCATATACAAGTAATATGCATATGTAATTATAAAAAGTCACATATTGTATAAAAGTGGCGGGTTTTATTAGATAAGTGGCTAAAATTGATAAGTCATTATTTATTGTAAAGCGGAAAATCAAACCCCAGGTGTTCCCCCCCACTCCAAGGAGAAAGGAGGTCACTAGGATTGACGGTTTTCACTTAGGAGAGACTTTACATTCAAAAGAGGGGTTGAAGCCCCCACTTTAGCGGGAGTATAAGCATATGCCCATACTTCTGGTAAAGTACAAGGAAACAACATTGAAAAACTTTCACCACATCAAGGAGGCAAGATACACCAAGCCCCCAGTGGACTAAGGATCTTACGACTTCGATTGACAAAGTAAAAGGGAAGATCACAAGAGAGAACCATGACTATCAGTAGTAAGGTTCCCTCACTATGAGTCATGCAAGAAAGATATCAAAAATTTTCAAGGTAAAGCTAAATTTGTCAAGAAAATTTCAAGTATCTTGAAAAGATATGGACGGAGCGTATGCCCCCTACATTAAACACTTAATTTCAAAAGTCACAAACTGCAAAAATTTGAATAAAGCACTGAAATTTTGAATGAATGACAACACACTTTTCAGATTTAGGACAGTAAGAAACACACTTTTGACACAAAATTTTAGTTTCAACAATTTTTGAATGATTAGAAGCCTTAATCCAAGCAATCACTAGACCAACTTTGACTTTAATTTTGAAAGTGTTAGAATTGATGAAATCAGCCAAGATTCTGGATTTTAGCAGAAAAATACAGTAAGATCTAGCTCCCAAAATTTTGGAAAAAATGTCGGGGACAGTGGCGCCCAGGGTGCACACGGTCCTCGCAACTTTTTTCAAAATTTTCAGGGATGAAAGATATTATGATTTTGTTGCGAAATCCAAAGTTACAGCCGATTTGGAGATGTTTTGATCAATGAAATTATCGGTCAAAGGTTGAATCAAGAGGGTTTTAAAAATTAGGGTTTTGACACTTAACCACTTAATTTTCAGAATTAAAGCACAAATATGAATTGATAATTTGCAATAGAAGGGTAGATTTGAAATTAGCATTAACAATTAAACATTTCACAAGCTCAATTACTAAAAAGAAAATTTTAGGGTTTTTATGCAATTAACCTCTAAAATTTGCAAAAGATCAAACATGAAAATGTAATTAAGGAAGCAAATTTTTTAGATCTAACCATGAATAATCAGAAAGGATGTTCACGTCGGGTTCACCAAAATTTAAAGCAGAAAATCGAACCCCAGGTGTTCCCCCTGACTCCAAGGAGAAAGGAGGTCACTAGGATTGACGGTTTTCACTTAGGAGAGACTTTACATTCAAAGGAGGGGTTGAAACCCACAAGATCCAATCCCACACAATGCAAGATTGGATGCTAAATGAGTTTCAAGGGTTAAGACAGCAAGGCTACCCTCTTTTGTAAAGAATGTAGATAGAAGGATTGAACTAGGAATGCATGTAAAGTGAGAAAGATTCGCTTATAAACAGAGATAGGAATACGGGATGAAACTACGGACCTGGAATTAGCAGTAAAATGTCGAGATGACGTTGTCCTACAAATTTGAGTGAAAGTTGATAGGATGATGGCGCCCAGCGTGCACACGGTCCTCTGAAAAATCCGTGAAATGAAGGGGGATCTGTTTGTCTCTGCACAAGGATTCCAGATCTTCAATTACAGCCGCATACCTGCAACCTACACACAAAAAAGAGAGGCAGATTGGGGGGTTAGGGATTAGGGGTTTGCCTTTAGGTCAAACCCCGGTTTTGGAATTAACCAAGAAACGAGAATGCTATAAATGTAAATGTTTGTAATGTAAACAAGTACTGATACCTTGTTGTAAGAATGTTTGTATTCTTACATGCGAAGGTGTAATAATGTTGTATGTTGTATGTTGTAAGTGATCTCCTCTTCAATGGTTGAATCCTTGTCTTGAATGCAACACTTAGCCTTGAATGGAGACTTAGAATGAAGGAATGCTTGAATGCTTGAATGTTTGAATGTTTGCCTAGCGCTTCCGCCTCTTGTACACATATGTCCTTTTTCCTTTCATCTACCCTTTCTGAGAGGGGAAATGTAGTTTATATACTTGTCAATTAGGGTTGATAGACTGATTTTTCCAACATTGGGCCGACTTAGCAACCTTATTTTCCAATTTGCAAACTGAAAGACCCGAAGCCCCATAAGAGACTGGGCCCAAAATAGGGCCAGGGACCAGGGCGCTGGGCGCCATGGTCCCACCTCCCGGGATAGCAGGGTGCTGAAAAATGCAGTTTTTGATGTCATAAACAAGTTTCGGGGTCTCCATTTAGGTCCAGTGTTGCGTCGCCATCGTGAAGACCCAAATGAAGTCGAAATTGCAAGTGTCACAATTTTAGGACGCTACATTTATATATAAATAAATTTAAAATTTTAAAATAATAATAGCAAATATGATTAAGTCGCATGTTAAAGGTATATATTCAAAAGTTGGCAGGTTTTTAGTTATCATATATTATTAGATATTGATACTATAGAATACCAAATTAGAATTTAATTCTTTGATTAAAATACAAAAGTGTAATATAAATATATTATCGGTTATGTTAAAGTTAACGTTAATGCTTGTTTAACCAAAGGTGGCGGTGGCGAATTAATAGGTTGATTGGTAGAAGTCGACAAAGTTGAATTCATCACTAAACGATAAAAAAACTCTCCATGAGCCTATAGATCACTCCATCAAACTGTAGATTGACCATTTCTATATGGCTCATGACCGATTGGGGAGGGGAGTAGATTGGCACGTAGTGCCATGTTGATGAGGAAGTTTCAAATTTCTCCATTAACCACAGAGGCAGACTGCAATCTCCACGATGATTAAACCAATGTCGACCCTCCTCCCTTTGCATTATACAAACCCCACGTCAAATAAGCAATTATAGTGGAGGCACCGATTTATATGCAACCATATCCATTAAGGTATGTGGTGAAAGGAATTAATGAAGGGGTAGGAAGTAATGTAGGGAGTAACTTGGAGAATAATGTGGTTTACCAATTCACGTAAATCCACCCATATCCACCATTATCAATGTGTATTAGATAGTTATTTGATTTGCATGTTTTAAGGAAGTTATTTATAGTAAAGTCAATTTAGTATTGAAGTCAAAAGCACATGTATCATCTATAAATATGGACTTAATCACTTTAGTGGTGTGGTACCATGAAAATAGGAAAATCAACGATAGGGAGAGATGCGTAATCGACACATGCACTCCAAATTGCAATAACATGTTAGACATGTAGACTTAAGGATAGGATAAACTATTAGAATAATTAAAGACTTGAGATAAAGTCAAGTTGAAACTCAACGTAATTCATAGAGGACTCCTCATCAATCACCATCATCGAGCCTATGAGTGGGGAGAAGTCATAGGGAATTTTAGGATAAATAGAGGTGGGAGGAAGGAAGAAGGAGAGATTGATTCGCATCCAAGGAAGGATGATAGACTCAAGAGGAAAGAATAGAATAGAGGAAAGAGTCGAATAGAAGAAAGAATAGAATAGAGGAGAAAAATAGGATAGGATAGAGAGATAGAGGGGATACTTTTGAAGTATCAAAGAGAGTTAGTTTTGAGATAGATTTGGGAGCATATTGGATATAGGTTTGCAAGCAAGGCATGATACTATTTGGTGGAAGGGCATTGAGGTCTTGCAAACCGGTCAAGATTACAAGAGGTCAGAAATTACTTTAGTTTTTGCTTATTATTTATGAAAGTTTTTTGTTATAAGTTATGATTATGATCTTGCTTATATTATGGTTATGGAAAGGTATCATTAGTCGTTTGGGATAGTTAAATGAAAAATCATAGGGTTTTAGATGTAATTAAGTTATTAGCTATAGTAGTTGAATTTTGTTTAAATGATTAGAATATTATAGTTTAAGAACATATTGCACACTTTTTATTATATGAAAGAAATTTATGCTTGCGCTCAGAACCTAGGTATTAAGACTTATTAGTCGCTTCTCTAGGAGAGTTTGGGGAGTAATGGCTTACTATTGAAACATTAGGTTTATGACTTATTAAATAGTGTATTAATATAATTGTAATTCTTATTTTCTAGAAGTATTTATTTGCAAGTTGTTTATGCATTTGACTGTTTTAAGGAAAGATTGCCCATGTTAGGATCAGGTGTAAATGGTGTTTTCTGTCAAGTTTAAATTCCAATTCTTGTTGCATTATTGTTGTGTCCTATGTTATTATGTTTCCTTGGTCAAGTGTCGATGTATAACTTTATGGATGTGAGCCATTGTGTGTTTTGTCCAAATGGTCAACCTTTGGTTAGTAAATTGTGTATCCTTCATCTGTGGTTTGTCAGGATTAGGTATGGTTGTCTTTTTCGCCATAGAGTTCTTGTAGAGAGAGACTTTTCCTGTAGTGTCCTATGAGAGAGAGTGGCTTTTGAGTGGGGGTCATGCTCGAAGTGGATGACAGGAGAACCTGTCAGAAGTCAATTAGAAAGTGATAACCTAATAATTGATTAGGGGGTGGTTAGAATAAACATTAATTAAGATAATGTGCCTCGTGCATAGGTGTAGTGCTTATACAGGGCTCATAATGCTATGAGAAGGCCTAGAATGGCAAACTTACCACCTTGTCTTCATGAAAGGATAGGTAGGGTCCGCATGAGACTTAATTGGAGCCGGAAGCTGAGAGAGGTTACCAGGACAGAGAGTCGGGACCTAGGAGGTTGTACCATGGTATCCATCTTAAGCTATGCAATGACACTCTCTCCTTAGAGTCACTAGTGTTTGTGAGTTGAGTCACATGAATGTTTGTAGAGTCATGTATTTCTTTCGTACTTGTCTTATTTTTCTTGCTTGAGGGTTTTCTACTATCTCCTAGCACAGTGGGGTGGTTCCATTTCAAGATCAGATGGTCGGGTGGTAGTGCCACTTCCCATCGGATGTTCTAGAATGTATCTTCATGCGAGGAAGGGCTTCATTGGAGTTCTTGGATCATGGTTCATGTACTAGCTCATGTTCATGACCATTGTTCAGTTGAAACCTTGAGGTCTTGTATCGAAACTTTTATGTAACCTTCATTTTGTAACATTTTAATTCATGGTGTATTTTTGTAAACATGTATTTTTGAATATTATAAAATAGAGAAACATTGGATTCCATGTTATTTAAGTTACTTAATTCTTTTGTATATATTAAATGATTGCTTTGGAGTACTTTGAATTCTTTCATTGTGAAATTTTTATCTTAAACATTTAATTTTCCTATAAAGTTGAACAGTAGGTTTTTCCATGGTGTTAATATAATTTATGAAGTAATCTTCATTGGTGACCCTTAGGGAATCATGTGTTAGACTTCCGCTATGTTATTAGACATGCAATGGTTATAATTACACACTTGTTCTTTTAAAAAAAAATTATTTCACCCTTAGTTGCATAGATTGTGATGTTTTTCCTTTAGGTTTTCTGGCAGGGCATTACATAGAATCATTGGATGGTTCTTCTATAGCTTGTTGGAGATACCTAGATGAGGTAGCTGCTATGAATCTGATAATCGATGTGGTAGAGAGTATTGCTTCTCTTCCCAATCTTACATCATTTGTCATGTCTGATATACGAGGTACACGTCTCTCTCCTTTTGGAAAACTCACCTCACTCTCCCATCTTAAGCTTTCTGGTAGTTACTTCACTTTGCAGCCATTTCCCATTTGGTTTTCTAACCTTACATCTTTGGTTTCCCTCTACCTCACTAATTACAATCTCTCCAGTTCCATCCCTTCTTCTATTTTAAGACTTCCACACTTGAGTAACCTTAAGTTGTATGGAAACCGTGGTGTCAAAGGCAAACTCTCTTCCATTGTGCAACATGCTTCCCAGCTAAGTAGCCTTTCAATTGAAAATCAGATGTGGGAAGAATGATTCCAAATTCTATTAGAAATATGTCCTCATTAACTGCCTTAGGTCTTTATGATAACAATATTGAAGGTAGACTTCCAGATTCTATGGGGAATATGTCCATGCTGACCACCTTAGCTCTTTCTTATAACAATATTGAATGCAGTCTTTCAGATTCTATGGAAAATATGTTCTCATTGAGTAGCTTATTTCTTTATAGAAACAATAGAAAAGGTAGTCTTCCACATTCTATGCAAAATATATTCTCACTGACCAGCTTAGATCTTTCTTATAACAATATTTAAGGTAGTCTTCCAGATTCTATGGAAAATCTCTCACAACTTGAATATTTGGATCTTTCCAGAAATTCACTAAGAGACAACATTCCATGGACCTCTTTAGGTGGGCTATCAAAACTTTCAAAGATTTCTCTTGGTTCAAAGCAATTAAATGGAAGCTTTCCATATACTTTTGGTAATCTCTCATCTTTGATCGAGCTTGATGTTTCAAATAATTCTTTAAGTGGCACATTCTTACTCTCTCAACTAGAAAATTTCATGAAGATTGATTACTTGAGCCTTTCTGATAATTTCTTAAGAGTGAAAGTTGAAGACTTTTGGATCCCAAAATTTCAACTTCAAGCTTTGTATTTGAGTTCTTGTAATATGGATGGTGATTTCCCATCTTTCCTATCCACTCAATACAACATACAAAAACTCGACTTGTCCAACAATTCTCTTGGTGGAAATATTCTTGAATGGTTGTGGGGCCTTACATCTTTCAACACACTCAATCTCTCATGTAATCAATTTGAAGGAAATCTTTTGTCATCAAAGTTCAGTAAGTTGAGTGCTCAATATGTTGACTTACATAGAAACAAGTTACAAGGGAATGTTTTAGTTCCTCATCCTAATGTGAAATTCTTGTACATATCTGAGAATCAATTTGATGACATCATTTCAAAAAACATTGATGACTATGGCTAGATTGAACTCAATTATTTTTCACTTGCAAATAATAATATGAGTGGTGCCTTTCCACATTCTATTTGTGAAGGAAATCACTTGCAGGTTCTAGATGTGTCAAATAACAAGCTCACAGGTAATATTTTTGCAAGTTTTGGGAATTGCTCAACAACACTAGAAGTGTTAAATATAAAAAATAATAATTTGGAAGGTGAGACTACAAGAATGGTTTGTCTTCAAACATTGAAATTAGGAGGCAACAAACTACAAGTTACAATTCCATCATCACTTCAAAATTGTACTTCTTTGGAGATTCTAGATTTGGGATATAAGAACATGAAGGGAACCATCCCAAATTGGATAGGGAAGTTAATTGTTCTTTGAATTTTGGTGTTGAGATCTAATAAATTTAAAGGTGGAATACCCTTAGAGTTGACAAAATTAGAAAATCTTCAAGTCTTGATTTTTTCAAATAAAAATCTATCTGGAGCTATTCAAAGTAGCTTAAGAAACTTGAGAGCAATGACAAATCAAACACAAAGTGAAGATGTCTTCCTTAATACACAAATTCAAGCTCAGTGCCTTATTTAGATAAAATGGAAATAAACAACAAAGGGTTGTTTCTACAATATGTGATATCTTTGGCATTGGTTCGGTGTCTTGATCTATCAAAAAACAACTTCTCGAGTGATATTCCTCAAGAAATTGGATTCCTTATTGGTCTCGAAATTCTCAATTTGTCAAGGAATCATCTCCATGGAAAAATTCCTACTTATTTTGGAAACCTTGTACAGTTGGAGTTACTTGATCTTTCAGATAACAATCTTATTGGAAATATCCCTACTGAACTACAATCTCTCACATTTTTGAGTTATTTGAACATATCTTGTAATAATTTTTTAGGTAGAATACCACTAGGAGCTCAATGGTTAACATTTGATGAGAGATCATTTTCAAACAATGAAAATATTTGTGGACTTCATATCAACATAAATTGTTCATCTTCTCCTTCTTCAAATAAAATTTATGATGAAGATGTGAGTGAGCATGAGTGGGAAGGACGTGTGTGGTGGGAGGTGGGAATTGGATTGAGCTTTGGATTTGGGTTTTCAATTGTTATTGGAGCATTATGTTTCAACCAAAAATGTAGAAAAAGATGTTTCAAAATTAAGGATGACATTATTGTCATTCTTGATTAATCTATTAAAAAAAAGATCTTTTAATAATTATTTTAATACCCATTTCCCTTCCACTTCCCCTTCTCTTTTACCTAAAATATTTCCTCTTTGAAGGTTGTGTATCGAATGTATGTGTACTTTCTTATTTTGTTATTTTGGGTGGAAAGTTACATTAATTTAAATATTACATTACAGTGTTACTACTCACTAAGTTGCCATTAGTCTTATGTTCAAAGTTATTCTAGTCGGTTACTACTACCAAAATATTCAGTCGGTAAGCATAGAATAGTCGGTTATAGAAGAAAGTAGTCTCAGAGCTTAGTATACACCAAGTAGTCTACCGAGTAATGTTCTATGACTACCAAGCAGCAAAGACGATACACCGAGTTGATATACACTGAGTGAAACGTGTTACCAGATTCATTGAACTTGGACACACATATGGAAATGTGTTACCAGATCGAGGAACATATAATCATTATCACATTGGAAATTGCACTTAAAGATTTTGTATGATTCTGAGGTCATCTATCCAATGAAACATTTTGCATGGTTATTCATTCGATAAATCATGTTTGTAAGATCAAAGCATGAACCTGATCACCGACATAAGAGATCTATTTATACAGCATACATTAAGGATAAAAATATGAAAAATACACAAGTGTATGAAGAAAGACATGTGTAATAGATAAGGAAGCATAGAGTATTGTGACTGTTAGAGACATAGAGGTCACCGAGAAGGATTTCAGAGAATAGTAAAGGAAGAGAGTAAACAGAAGGGTTTACCGAGTTATTATATGGATTACCGAGGTATGCTATAAGCTAGGTAATATCATTTTGAGCACATAGAATCTGCTATAACATTCCAGATGTAAAGTTGCAGATATTTGTAATGATTTTATTATAAATTTTTTGAAGTGGTAAGAGAAACCTTTAACAGGGTAAAAGACTCTAACTAAGTCTATAAATTGTAAAGCCTTTAACCAGGTGCAACATTTAGAATAAGTGTTGTAAAATCCTTTAGCAAGGTAGATCTAACAGATCTTGATACTCCTAACAGGGTAAGCTATCAGAAATAGCTAAACATGTAGCTCTAACCGAGCAACCTTTATTATTGTAATAGTGAAGTTGTGGGTGCCATCCCCACCACAGTTTTTCTTTCTAACCAAGAGTTTCTGCGTAACCAAAATATATGTGTTATGGAGTGAATCATGTATGATTGTTATTTATTTGTTTTAGCATTATATTATGTTACAGCAATATTTAGTTTATGCTTCACAGTAAAGTTATTGTTGAAGAAAAGTTTTGATGTACTAATTCACCCCTCCCCTCTCAGTACATTAGCTTTCCATATTGGGCCTAACAATTGCTATCAGAGCTTCATTCTTGGAAAAGGGTTTAATAGCCTAAAGAGAAAGATCTTATAAATGGAAGGCTATAAACAATCTCAGAGAATTGTGTATCTGGAAGAAGAGCTAGATCATGCTAATCAAGTGATTGTAGACATGCAAAGACAAATGTAAAAATCATTAAAAGTCAGAAGAAGATTGTCTGATGATTTGTAGGACTCTCAAGAGCTGGTGGAACAAATTGAAACATCATCTGAGAATATTATGTCTGAAGAGACTGAAGAAATGATTGAAGTATTGAAAGAAAAGAACAAAGCACTGACTTATCAGCTAAAAGCAATGAAGAGAGGACATGAACATTTCAGCACAAAGATGACTAAAAATCTTGATGCATTAAGGACAGCTGAGGATAAAGTAAGAGATCTAGAAAGAGAAAATCAACAGCTTGCAACATTGGTATCTGAAAAGAATGATGAAATCACAAGGTTAACTGGTATTCAACAAAATCTATCAGATCAATTGGGTTATGCACATCATGAAGCAATTCTAAAAGATGATGAGAATAAAGCATTAAAACTTGAAGTATCAAGGCTGACCAATGAACTTGAAATAGAGAATAAATCCAAAGAAACACTAAAGAAGAGTTATCAAGCATCAAAGATGTTGGATGAACAACTGAATACAAGAAGACCCAACAAAGATGCAAGACTCAGTTACAAAGGAAAAGACTCTACCAAGAAGGGAATCCACACTACCGAGAGAGGAGAATCATCAAAGCAAGTTGGAAACAAGAAGATCATCAAAATAAAGAAGCCTATCTGCAACTACTATGGAAATCAAGGTCATACTGCTAACATGTGCCAATCAGAAAAGGTAAGCAACCGAATGTCACTAAGTCCAATGGTTATTGTTACAATTGCAATAAATATGGTCACACATCTAACCAATGTAGGACAAAGTTTGCTAGCAATTATCAGAAAGCAAAATTCAAAGGGTTTTGTAAAAACTGCAATAGATATGGACATAGTACTGAGAAGTGTTGGTTTAAGTAAAAGAACTATATGTGGTCTACACACCGAGCAAATACTGGAAGCTACTGAACTCACAGAGATATTAACCGACAATATGCAGCAATACCATGGGATTACAATACAAGGATATGGTGTGAATGTTGTGGAAGATATGGTCATATAAGTGCCAACTGCTTTATAAGGTTTGGAATGAAAAATCGAAGATCATGGAGAAATCTTGGTATGGCATGTTTTCATTGTCACAAAGTTGGACACTTGGCTAGAGATTACAAAGATCAACCAAGAGGAGATATTAAAGAGATAAAAAGCAAATTCCAAATGATTTGGAGAAAGAAGGAAATTGTGTCAAATGAAGAAAGCACCTTACCTACCAAGTTAGGTGCACCTATTCCAAATTAATCGGTAAAGGTATGAAGGGACTGCATTCTCTCAAGGTTCAATCTTAACAGTTCCTATTTTAGTATGTACTTAATTCAAGATCTACATAGCTAAGATGTATTAGTAAGTTTGAAACTCTATCAAAGTCTTTTTGAGCACTATACAGGAAGTCTATCAAGTTGGTAAAGGCAAAAAGGAAAGCAAATCGATTTAGTGGAACCGAGTGCATTTAATGTTTTTGACCTAACCTGCATGAAGCCCGATAAGGTATATTGTGTACTTAAAGCATTTACACGGTCATTTTACATTTGCCAAGTTTTCAAGAGAGCAGAGCAAGTGATTCTAAGGCGATCAAACCTCCTCCGAAGAGAAATTCAAGGTATTTACAACAATCTCAACGTATTGTCAAGATAGTTTATTGATCATATTTGTTGAGAATTTTTGTTTCATATTTGCTAAGAGGAAAGAGTCTGCCGTTTGAAATTCTTCAAACCCTAAGGATCTTTTGTTAGTACTTATCCAAAATCTACAATGGCACCTAAGATCCAAGAGCCCGTTGTTGTTGTTACGAATGTTGAAAAGCCCTCACTGAAATATTCTGTAACTCCCAAAGTAGCATTTGAACTAGATGACAAAACTGCATTTTCACTCATTCCAAATAGGGTTTTGCTAGTTGAGGATGTTAGATTCTTCACCAAATGTCATGTTGAGGAACTCAGTCATGTTGAAATAAAAGACACATATGATGAATTGTGTACCGATGGGAAACTGGATAGTAAGTATGAACACATTAAAATCAAGGGATTGACCAAAGCCCTAACCTATCCCTATGTCTTCAAACCCCAATGGGTCAAGTTTGTTCTGAGCAAAGTTCATGATGATTTCATGTGGATAGAGGAGCAACCATTCAAAATTACCAAGGAAATCATTCATTTGATCACCGGTTACCCTATTTATGATCATGCCCGAGCTTAGAAAATGATATCACAAAAGGAATTGATCAGTTTAACCGGAGTAGAATCTGATTGTAGAGGACTGAAGTTGAACAATGTCTCAGATACAGAGCTGAAGTTTTCCATTAGAGTAATAGGTTACTGTTTCTTCCAATCGGCAAGGGAAAACAATGTACCCTGTGTAGCAATCAACTTAGCATATAAAATTGTGAAGAAAGGAATGAAAATTGATCTTTGTGAAGCATTGTTGAAAAACCTATTTGAGAATCTAAACACCATAAGGAAGCCGAAGAAGAACAACTCAGCGAATACACTGAAGTTTGGATCACTTCTGGTATGCATGTTTTTTCTATTTTGAAAAATTCTTTCCAACTGTCGGTAAAGTAGTTTGGAAGCTACACCGACCAATCACCCATCAAATCAATGACTTCATCAAACATCTAGGTGATAACTTTAATGATATTATGGATGACTATTTCAGTAAGTTTCAAGAAAAGATGCATAGCAGGCATAGAATTCCACCCCAGCTAGTGGAAAAATACAAGGATGACATTTATTTTGAAGTAGACATTGACTATTGCTATGTGAATGTTGTGGAACCAAGAACTCAATCTTTTCCACCTATGGGTTATGAGATTGATTTTGACATCACACAACAGTAGATAGATGCTTTTCTTACACTACCAAGGCATGCTACCGAGCTAAGATATGGAACATATGAAGAAGTTAAAGAGAAAGGAAAGATGAGAATTGTAGTACCAAAGGCTACAAGGAAAGCGACAAAAATGATCAAGGCATTATTGGAGAAATTTGGATAAGGTTCTTCCTTCACACCTATCAAGGGCACTCTAGTCGTCACCGAGGAGGAATCTAAAGCCCAAGAGGTAGCTATTACATTGAGTACCAAATTGCCTAAAGGGAAAGTTCTGAAAAGAAAGAAATAGGATACATAAGAGGTATCACCGACTCCTCCAGCAAAGTGACCTAACACAAGAGCATTTGCAGCATCATCGAGTAAGAAACCAAAGAATGTTGCTGCACCTAAGGTAACAAAAACTTACAAGAAATCTACTCGAAGACTCATTTTGGCTGAAGAGTCTAGTGAGACTGAATCAGAAGACAAAAACAAATTTCAGATTATCAAGAGCAAAAAGGTAGATGTACATAGTGTCGAAAATTTTTGTGCAAATTTGAAACAATATAGTGGATTTGGATCATTCAAATATGTTAAGTATGAATCCAGATCTGATGATGAAAAGAGACAAATAGAAGAAGTTGCCATCTGCACACTTCTGAAATTCTGATTGGTCCCATTGGAAGTAACTAACTCTCTTCCAAAAGAATTGTATTTGCATATTGATAACAGGTGGAAATATGCAATGGACTCGGAAAAGAAGTCTGGTGCATCTATTTCTAGACATGTCAGTAGATGAGATCAAAGAACATCTGATAAACTACCACAAAAACTTCCTAGTCAAGAAAAGAGCCTTAAAATTGATGAATGGCCTTTATATTGAAGTGCAGTAGGAAACCAAAGAAAAGTGGCAAGAAATCTTTCGAATCAAGAATGCTGGTGAACAAGCTAAAGTTGAAATAGTTGATGTCACCGAGCAAGATCCTGATATCACTAAGCAAGATCCTACTAACACTATACAAATTGATGAAGATATCATGGACACCAAGGGACTAGAATAGGAAATGATAGAAGGGAATGCATATGCCAAATTGGTATCCAGTGAGTTAGTTTTGGAACAAGTTCAGCCCTATCCTCCGGTCAAATAGACTGTTTCAACCGAGGCCCCTCAAGATACTGAACAAGGGACAAAAGGTCACAAGTCTACAAAAGGAGAAGCTACTTCTCAAGCCATCGGGGAACAGACCTAACAAGCACCTTCTAGCACTGAAAATGTTATAGCACCAAGCACAGAGGCACCAAAGGACACTACAAAGGCTAAAGAAATCGAATGAAGTGTTGCCTCTACCGAGCAACCTATAGAGAGTCAACAAACCTCTCAAGCCCTTGTCTTAGTTCCAACGGTGAAAGGTAAAGAAAATAAAATGAAAAAGCATAGTTTCAAAATAGATTTGTCAAAACCAATAGTTTTGTCGAATGTCAATATATCCAAATTAAAAGGGCAAGCACTCATTGAATTCGGTGAACTATGCAAAGCCAAAGCCAAACAAGAAAAAAAATGCTTATTCAAAAGAAAAATAAAGTACTTCAGAAGGTGAAAGCACTCTTAACCGACATGCTACCTAAAGCTATAGTGACAATAGATGCGGCCATCCATGTTCAACTAGATGAACTCCTAACCAAGATAGAGATATCTAGAGTAGATGCATCGGAATATTTGAGCAAATTGAAGGACAAGGAGCTCACTACTAAAATGATTGAAGAGGTACAGAAAGCTATTGCTATTGGCAAAGTTAAACTTGTCAAATTTATTGCTGAGTTGACCCCTCAACTCAAGCACATTCTTTATTTATTTTAGAAACTCTATACATTCTCTTTATTCATTAAAGATATTAAAAATAAAACAGAAATGATTGAGAAAGAGATCTCCGATCTCTCAAATAAGTTGACCACTGAGCCCAATTCTATTCAGAATTTCTATACAAAGTTACAAAAGCTCATGGCTCAACAATTGGAACTTAGGAATGAAGAGCACAAGATAAGAATGGACATAATGACTCTTCAAACATTATTCATTCCTCATCTTTCATCCGTCCAAGAGCAGATCAACAAGGCTACCTCCCTATCCACTCAGCAAGAGGGAAGCACCTTAGATGGCCTAATTTCACTGTTAGCTGACATTACAGCTCATAATTCTTTAATGGGCAGTGTCAAGAATTCCTTCTCTACTGCTCTTATCGATGCACAAACAAAGTACAAATCCATTTTTGACCAGTTGCCACCATCGAATGGTAACTAAATTTTGATGTTTGTCAAAAAAGGGGGAGTGATATAGCATCAAAGTATCAAAAAAAAAGGAGTGTAGTATACATGGGGAGTATACCAAGTAGAGTATCCATATGCATAGTTGAATTTGACAAGGGAGCAGTGATTACATAATATTGATCACCAAGCATGCAAAATTAGAGTTTTGTATAGTATATTGATAAGGGGAGTATATCTGAATATACCATTTTATTGACTAATGTATATATTGTCAGTATTAGTCAAATTTTGTAAGTATATAGATTTTTTTTAGTTATAACTTTGAAAGTAGTTTTGTCAAACATCTCAACTAATGTCAAAAGGGGAGATTGTTACTACTCACTAAGTTGCCATTAGTCTTATGTTCAAAGTTATTCTAGTCGGTTACTCCTACCAAAATATTCAGTCGGTAAGCACAAAACAATCGATTATAGAAGAAAGTAGTCTCAGAGCTTAGTATACACCAAGTAGTCTACCGAGTAATGTTCTATGACTACCGAGCAACAAATATGATACACTGAGTTGATACACCGAGTGAAACGTGTTACTAGATTCATTGAACCTGGACACACATATGGAAACATGTTACCAGATCGAGGAACATAGAATCGTTATCACATTGGAAATTGCACTTAAAGATTTTGTAAAATTCCAAGGTCATCTATCCAATGAAACATTTTGCATGGTTATTCATTCGATAAATCATGTTTGTAAGATCGAAGCATGAACCTGATCACCGACATAAGAGATCTATTTATACAACATACATTAAGGATAAAAATATGAAAAATACATAAGTGTATGAAGCAAGACATGTAATAGATAAGGAAGCACAGAGTATTGCGATTGTCAGAGACACAGAGGTCACCGAGAAGGATTTTAGAGAATAGTCAAGGAACAGAGTAAACAGAAGGGTTTACCAAGTTATTATATGGATTACCGAGGTATGCTATAAGCTAGGTAATATCATTTTGAGCACATAGAATCTGCTATAACATTCCAGATGTAAAGTTGCAGATATTTGTAATGATTTTATTGTAAATTTTTTGAAGTGGTAAGAGAAACCTTTAACAGGGTAAAAGACTCTAACTAAGTCTATAAATTGTAAAGCCTTTAACCAGGTACAGCATTTAGAATAAGTATTGTAAAATCCTTTAGCAAGGTAGATCTAACAGATCTTGATACTCCTAACAGGGTAAGCTATCAGAAATAGCTAAATATGTAGCTCTAACTGAGCAACCTTTATTATTGCAGTAGTGAAGTTGTGGGTGCCATCCCCACCATAGTTTTTCTCTCTAACCAAGAGTTTCTGTGTAACCAAAATATGTGTTATGGAGTGAATCATGTATGATTGTTATTTATTTGTTTTAGCATTATATTATGTTACAACAATATTTAGTTTATGCTTCACAGTAAAATTATTGCTGAAGAAAAGTTTTGATGTACTGATTCACCCCTCCCCTCTTAGTACATTAGCTTTCCATATTGGGCCTAACATTTAGTACCTTAATATATAACATGACTTAAAATAAATATTGAAACTAAACTCAATTTTCTATTTATAATGTGTTTCTTGTTTTGATTCATATTTAGAAGTGAAAATTATTTCACATACAAGATTTTAGGTGATTGTTTATCTTTTCTAAAGATATTTTTATTGCTCAAACAAGCTTAAATTTTTAGTGGTTACAAAGAATAGTTGCATTAAAAACCTTGGTATAAAATAAAGCATATAGGAAAATTTGCAATTAAATTTTTTACCATTATACTAAATTGCCCACGGACTAGTGTAGCCAAATGTAATACAATGCATAATGCAATTAGTTGCTTCCTTGGGTGGAACTAATTTATCTTTTTTATGTACATATAATTAAAATTTGTCAATGTTGAACATTTTTTTATTGTCTATTTTAGTAATTGTATCATTGTTATTATATTGTTTTCTATGTTCTATTTTAATAAATGAGATTCAATTTTGACAAGCCTTAATTTTTTAAGTTTTTTAACATAGTAGATCAGCTTGATAAAAATTATCATCAATAACTTTGATTTGATGAGAGAGATGTCTGAACATGCTTATTTTTATATATATTAGGCAAATATTCAAGAGATAATATATTTATATCTCCATATAACACATGCTTTAATATTTGGTGAAATCCATGTAGGGTGAACTCACAATAGTGGTTCCCACTTTTTTGCCACTTTTGACACTGAGATGAACATTTTAAAAAAAATCTTCAACTTTTGAGAACTATAACTTTTAAACTATTTAAAATTTGAAGATGATGTAAATTAGTGATTTGTAGCATTTTGTCTATAGATTCTATATTTTTTTTTTTCAATTTTTTTTGAAGTTTTATTTTAAAATTCTTTTCCATCTCCCTTGAAAAGTAGTTTTTTACAACAAATTACATTTTTAAAGATTGATGTGCCTCTGGAAATGCATAACTTTTTTTTAATAAATGATAAAAACTCAATTCTTTTGAATTTTTGTTTGTAACATCAATATCTAGGGCTTGCAGTTGGTTTGATAGTGATATGTTGAATATTTTTCATTTTATTAAGTTTTGAAGTCCGACTAGTCATAATTCAGACATAGGTTTAAGTTTGAACACATAACTTGTTCTATATATATTGAAATTCAATTTAATTTTTTTGTTAGAAAGAAGACATCAATACCTGGGGCATAGATATTTTCAGGATTTTTTTGAATTAGTTTCCTATTTATTCCAATGCATTGAACAAAGAAGTTCACGTTCAGTGAAAAACCAATATTCCATAAAATTAAAAAAACAAGAACATAATAAATTCACAATGTAATAAAATTATACTTGTTGGAAATCTTGCTCCAAGTACTGCCATCTAATATTTTTGGGTTATCAAGATTATTTCATTTGTGCCTTGAACTAGAGGTCTGAAGTCAAAAATTCCTCAGAACTCTGAAATTTTTTGGGAGAAACCTCTAACAAGAGGGTTCAAATGAACACGGGTTCATGCGAAGGGGGGTCTGCTCGAACCATAAGGGGTTTGAGAGGACCCCACATGCTAAATTGTGACATGCACTTTTTCGTAACGACTGGGTTGGAACAAACCCGACCTTTTCTAACTATTGGCATTCGTTTGAACCTTGGCTGACTCAAATTTTTTATTTTTGTACATTTAAGTAAAGTCGTATAAATATACATAATTTTTTTCATTTTTTAACACACAAATGATTAAAACAATTTTCATTTTTGGATGAAAGAAAACATTTGAAAATTATTTTGAGGGCAATAATTTGAAGATGTTTGAAGGTTTTTTTAAAAGCATGGGGAACAAGAAGAGAAGGCAAAATAAGACTTCAAGGAATTATTCTCCTAAAACGGAACAAAGATATCGAGAACAAAGAAGACAAAGATATCATGATGCAAGTATGTATTTTTATTTTTATTTTTATTTAATTTTATATGTATTACATACCAAAAATAGTGTTTATTTGTTAGTATTAATTAGTTCAATATTTTTAATATTTTTAATGAAAATTAATTTAAAAAATATTAATTTAATTAATTTAATTTATATAATAATTCTATCTTAATTAATTCTAAATGATGTTATTTTTATTAAATTAATTGGAAATAGTAGGAGTAAAAATAATCTCATTTTAATTGGAAAGCATAATTAATTTGAAATAATATGTGTATTTGCAAATTTCAAATTCCATTAACTTGCTTGTTGTGTAATTGACTTTTTCTCCTATATAATTAAGTCCATTTATAATAGACAAGACCTATTAAGTCATAAAATTAATAAGACCTATTATGTCATAATTTAGGTTCTAACTTATATCATATTAAGACATGTACTTAATTTCATGTGATAGGTCCTTTAATATCACATAATATATCTATCCTAAGGGGAGTCAAGTACATTAATGTGAAATGTTTTTAAATACGTGGTCATACTAATTAATAATAAGGCCTATTAGGTGATATTAGGACTTATTACATTTATTATAGGTCTTAAATGTGACATAAATTTAGAACCTAATGTGTCATAATAGGTTCTATTTATATGACTTCACGTATGCAAAAACATTTCATATTATACTCAAGAGTCCGCTTAAGATGGGTATATTATGCAGATCATATTAGGACAAGTATTACATGTGATATTAGGAGGTCTATTATGCAATAATAGGTCTTAAATACACATGAAATTATAGTCCACCTATTATACATAATTTTTAAATGTCTTACTAAATGTCTTGAAAATTTGGTTTCAAATTAAACTTGGAATTTCGTTGCATTAAAAATATTCTCTGTCATCTTAAATTATATGCAGAACAAGCTCAAGAAGAAGGGAGTTTTGAAGTGGGAGTCAAGGCAAACAAACCTGTTGAAGAACACAATATAGTTGATGAACATAGGGAGGAGCTTGTCTAAGTTGAACCAATGGATGTTTAAGGAGAGGGGTCAGGTTCCTTACCTCCTACCACTAGTATTGATGAGCATATTCTGGATCTAGCTAAACAGGTGAAGAGAAATATTTCTTATAAAAATTTAGATCATTTACTTGAAATGGATGTGGATGACTTGAAACGTCTCAGTGAAGAACCTAGACATACTAAAAGGAGGTCAATGAATAAAAGTGCAAAAGAAATAATTTCATTTCAACAATCTTGATACTACACTAGAAAAAGCTCAATTGTTATCAATTGTACTTACTCGTAAAGACTTAATAGATCCACTGAAATTGTTGGGTATAGATACTATGAGATTTTGCCAAGATCAAGGGTACAATGAAAAGTATTAAAATAGAGACAAAATAATGACAAGAACAAATTGTATTCTCATCAATATGAAAATGATCAACTGGATTCCCCAATACAATGAATATAGGCTTGCTTATATAGGCAAAGCAATATGGATGTACGAGCACACAATCATGACATGTGGCTCAATGAGAAATAAGGGTAGGTAAGAAATACTAGGGGTAGGTAGGAGAACTAATATAATATTCCACAAGAGGTGGATGACCCATCGAATGTGGAGTGTAACAACAAAATAAGACCACAAAAGGTGGAATTTCTCCTACAAGCTCTATCCCTATGTGCACACTTCCCTAAGTGTCTCAAATCCAAACTACGAAGAGATGCATTATCCTAAGTTAACTTAAGTAAAGTGTAATAATATCCATAATCAATATTTATTTACACCAACACCCCCCCTTAAGTGCAACTTAGGGGAATGAAGACTTAAGTCAACAATGCAAGATGGGTCCCGGCTACTAGGCCATGATAGGTACCCATGTACAATATGCAAATGCAAGAAAAACTATGCAATGCAATCTCTCACAAACGGAGAAAGGGAGAAAACCCAGTGGGAAAAAACTCCCCCCCAAAAGAGAGATGAATGTACAAAAGACTCTCAAAGAAGAAGGACAAAACCTCAAAGAGGAAAAAGTCCCCCCATAAGAGAGGAAGGAGAAGTCAGCTGACCCCCCTTAATGACACATCCCACACCCCCAAGAGAGCTCGCAACTACTACAACTTACTCTCGGTGAAAGGTTTGGTGAATATGTCTGCAACTTGCTCCGCTGTAGGACAATATTGCAAATCAATGACATGCTCCTGAATGAGGTCTTGAATATAGTGCATATGAATCTCAATGTGTTTGGTCCACTGGTGCTGGACCGGGTTCTTCAAGATTGCAATAGCACTCTGATTGTCGCAATGTAGAACTATCGGTCATGGAGTGGTGAACCCAAACTCTGTGAGAATCTACTGAAGCCAAATGGTCTCAATCGCTACATTAATAGTGCCTCGATACTCAGCCTTAGTCGAAGAGAGAGCAATAGCATGTTGCTTCTTGCTCTGCCAACAAATGGGGCCTAAACCAAGGTGAAAACTGTAACCGAAAGTAGACTTACGATCTTCAAGATCACCAGCCCAATCAGAGTCTGTGTAACCAACTAGGCGAAGTCCTGTGCCTGCTGCATAGTGAATCCCATAGTGATGTGTACCCTGGATGTAATGAAGGATGCATTTGGTAGCTTTCCAATGAAGCTCATGTGGTTCTTGCATGAAGTGGGAAACCATGCGACCTGCAAATGAAATATCAGGGCGTGTATGAGTCAAGTAGATGAGACTACCCACAAGCTGACGATACAAAGTGGCATCAACTAGTGGAGAAGAACAATGAGCCTCAAGCTTGACTCTTGAAAGAAAGGGAGTCGGGGTAGGCTTACAATCAGCCATATGAAAGCATGCAAGTAGATCAAGAGCATACTTGGGCTACGATAGTGTAATCCTAGAAGGTGACTGTGAAATCTCTATCCCGAGAAAGTAGTGCAAAAGACCCAAGTCAGTCATAGCAAATCTATCATGCAAAGCAGATTTGATCCTGCTAATGATGGATGCAGTACTCCCTGTAATGATCAAGTCATCAACATAGAGCACAAGTATCAAGTGAGAGTCATCATGTCGCAAAATGTAGACATTCAAATTAGAATGACACTTGGTAAACCCTGCTGAGAGAAGAAAGGAATCCATCTTGGCATACCAAGCCCTAGGGGCTTGCTTAAGGCCATAGAAAGATTTCCTTAGTCTACAAACCAAGGAAGTATCCTGGATGAAACCCTGTGGCTGCTCCATATAAATCTCCTCATCAAGATCACCATGAAGAAAAGCACTCTTCACATCCATCTGATGTACAACCCAACCATGAGTTGCAGCAATAGCAAGTGTCAAGCGAATGGAGTTCATCTTGGCTACGAGCACAAAGGTCTCAGTATAGTCAACACCTGCTACTTGAGAGAAACCTTTCACAACAAGCCGAGCCTTATACTTATCCACACTACCATCCGCTGCATACTTGGTCTAATAGATCCACTTACATCGAACCATCTTTCTCCCCTTAGGGAGATGGACTAAATCTCATGTGTTGTTCCTCATCAAGGAACTATACTCTTCCTCTATAGCTTGGTCCCACTCAGGAACCCTTGATGCTTCTTGAAATGTTTGTGGATCGGAAGTGGTAGCAATGAATGCATGTGGAAGATCCTGATGCTATGATCGAGTTCTCTATGTATCTGAAGGATCCCCAACAAGAGAACCCTGTGGAGGTGTAACCTTGCGAGTTGGAGTTGAAGGAGTCTCATCATCTGAATCAGTAGCATCACTATCCACAATGGAGGAAGGTAGAGGAGGTAGAGAGGCTAAGCTAGGAGAGCTTTCCTCAAAGTGAACACTCCTCTCAATGAACACCTCATGTGTCTTAGGATCCATCAATCTATATGCCTTAACACCCTCAGGATATCCAACAAATATGCAAGGCCGACTCTGAGGTTCCAATGCATTATCTTTCTATGGAGGTATGCGAGCCCATGCTGGACACCCAAAGACTCTAAAATGTCTCACAATTAGTTTCCTACTAGCCCAAGCCTCAAAAGGAGTAATACCTTGCAAATCTTTCTGAGGAACCCAATTTTGGATGTGTGTGGCACAACTGATAGCCTCAGCCCAAAAAGTGGGATCAAGAGAACATGCATGAATCATACAACTAGCCATTTCTTTAAAAGTTCTATTCTTGCGTTCTGCAACTCCATTCTACTATGGACTATATGCTACAGAATGCTAAAGATCAATCCCCTCAAATGTACAAAAATCCTCAAGTCTCTTGTTCACATATTCCCTTCCATTATCTGTACAAATAATCTTCACCACTTTCCCGGATTGCTTCTCCACACGAGTCTTGAAGTCCTGAAATCTGTCAAATACTTCACTCTTATGAATAAGAAAGTAGACCCATGTGAAGCGGGAGTAGTCATCAATGAAGGTGAGGACATAGCGGGCCTTACTAAATGAAGGTGATAGAAATGGACCTACTACATCACTGTGAACAAGTTGAAGAACTTCCAAATCTCTCCAAGCTTTCCCCTTATCAAAATTTTCCTTGGGATGCTTGCCCATGGAACACCCTAAACATACACCTTTTGAAAAATTGATTCGAGGTAGACCCGTGACCATGTCTTTAGTGTCGAGTTGCTGAAGGTAGCGATAGTTGAGGTGACCAAACCGCTCATGCCATAGCTTACTTTCTGAGTTTGAATGAGTAGGCAAGGCCCTAGAAGGTGAACTTGGCAGAAAGTGGGAGAATGAATAAAGCCTTGAGTTGTCATTGACTTGTCCCACTACTACCAAGGCATCATCATCAAATTCCTTTACCACAACTGAATCTGGTGTAAACTCAACCTTTTTCCCATTCCCATAGTGAGTGATTTGGTAGATAGAGAGAAGGTTGGTAGACAAGTTAGGAACATAGAGAAAATTCTCAAATGTTCCATCATCCATGTCAACTGAACCTTTCCCTTCAGCCTCTACTTGTGTATCATCACCTATGTAAATGTGAGGTACCTTAGATGGCTCCAATGAAGAAAACTGCTCCTTTGTAGAACCCATGTGATATGAGGCACCTGAGTCAAGTATCTGCTGCTGTGAAGAACTTGTTGTAGCCACAAATGCTTGCCATTTTCCCTTAGACTATGAGGAAGAGGAAGGAGATGAATCCTTCTTTGTGTAGGCAGATGGCAAGTTGATGTTGTTTTTCTTAAGAAGATTAGTTAACTCATCAACTTGCATTCTGTGGCATCGATGCTCATCATGACCATACTTCTTGCAATATGCACAAGTTGGCTTATCCTTCTTAGGTGGTGTCCCCTTCTTGGAAGAGGATGAAAAATCACCTTGTGATGGAGAGGATGATTGTCCTTTTTCCTGTTGTGGCTGTGACTTAGATTGCTTCTTCTTCTTGTTGGAATCTTTGCCTTGACTTCCTTGATTCCCTTGATTAGCCACCAAATCCTTGGACTTTGAAGACTTGAGAAACCCCATGTTCAACAACTTAGATTATTCCAATATCAACATTTCTGTGAAAGCATCAAATGAAGGCATAACATAGGAACTCCCCACTGTTAAACGATGAGTTTGGAAGCTAGACACAAATGCTGCATATTCTGGTGCAAGCTTGTCCAACAAGTTGAATATCAACTGAGCATACTTTTTGTTAATTCCACAATCTTTAAGCTTTACTCTTAGCTCATTTGCTTTGGTGACATAATCTTGGATTGTATCAAAACTCTTGGGATCCAAGTTGGTGAGCTCATTGTCAATCTTATAACCTCTGATTTCATCAACTTGACCATACAATTTTTGAAACATATCCCAAGCATCTTTGATTGTAGTACACTTTTCAATATGAAAGATGAGGTCATCTGATACATACTTGCACAAAGTTCCAAGAGCCATGCAATTCTTAGTGAGCCATTCTAATTGAGCATTAGGATCAGCCTTAGGATCAGGTGGTGTTGCTATTGTTCCATCTATGCAATACGTGAGACTTTTTTCCATTAATTTGCTCCATACTTTAATTTTCCATGATGCATAATTATGTGGACTTAAAGGTGGAAATTTATGAGGACTCATTGCAACAAAAATGAAAGAGCACAAGGAAAGAGAGGCACAATCACACAAGACACCCCCCCAAATTCACTCAATCAAAGAACCCCCCCAAAAGTGATGATTTAGCACTTTATACTTAGTGCATGTACAATGGGCTACTTGTAAAAAATGGCAAAGTGGACTTCTGATTTCAATTTTACAACTGCCTCAATAAGGCCAAAAGAGACTCAAACTAATAATGCAAGAGATCTAAACTAAGATCCAAGCAATTTACAAGTACCAAATAGGCCAAATAAGACTAATATCTGAAAGTACAATTTCTACTTAAAATCTCTGAAATATGATCATAGATTATGAAAGTAGATGAAAAAACATGCACTTTCAAAAAAAATGGCACCTGAAAAGGAGGTCGTATGAGCTCAAACGAGGCCTTTGAAGTTGCAGAATTGAGGATTGGACAGGTATAGCTGAGAGAATCTGAAAATTTCAAAACTCCTGTCCACCAAAACTAGAAAATAACCACACCACTGCAAAGAGCACAGAAAACTAGCCCAAATCAAAAATAATTGCACCCAAAAAGGAGCAAAATTGAGCAAGTAATGGGTCTCCAAAGTTGACCCAAAAATCCAAACTTCTCAACGGAGAGGGGTCTAAAAATTTCCAAAGAAAATGCTGACTGGGCGCTGACTGGGTGCTGCTGACTGGGCACTAACTGTGCATTGCTGATTGGGTAGAAGGAACGGATCCCAAAAATAATTTTCAATTTTTTTTTTCTCAAAAAAAAATTTCAAACTGGAAAATAATTTTCAGATTATTATTTTTTTTTTTGTGAAAAAAATCCGAAAATTTTGTACCGTACCGCCCGAATTGGGCAGAAAATTTCCTCCACACCCAAAAATCGATTTTCGCCAAAATAGGTCAAATTTATACTCGATTTTTATGGAAATGGCCTCCCAGACACAATGGTGAGGTCAAAAATGCTCCAAGATGCCTCTAAAAAGTGTAGTTCCTCAGATCCAAAAATAGAAGCCTTCCACGATGTCTCCAAAAACCAATCAATGAAGCCCTAATGGCTCTGATACCATGTGAGATTTTGCCAAGATCAAGGGCACAATGAAAAGTATTAAAATAGAGACAAAAGAATGACAAGAACAAACAGTATTCTCATCAATATGAAAACGATCAACTGGATTCCCCAATATAATGAATATAGGCATGCTTATATAGGCAAGGCCATATGGATGTACGAGCACACAATCATGACATGTGGCTCAATGAGAAACAAGGGTAGGTAAGAAATACTAGTGGTAGGTAGGAGAAATAATATAATATTCCACAAGAGGTGGATGACCCACCGAATGTGGAGTGTAACAACAATATAAGACCACAAAAGGTGGAATTTCTCCTACAAGCTCTATCCCTATGTACACACTTCCCTAAGTGTCTCAAATCCAAACTACGAAGAGATGCATTATCCTAAGTTAACTTAAGTAAAGTGTAATAATATCCATAATCAATATTTATTTACACCAACAGATACAACAAGTCAAAAGAGGAAAAATTCTTAGCTACAAAAATCTATTGTTGATAATGTTAAGAAAGGTTTGGTGAACATTGGTAAAAAATCTTGAACAATAGATAAGACCATTTCAAGAAGAGTGATGTTGACATCTTTAGTAAATAAAAAATTGCCTCAAAAAAGACAAATCTCTTCATTGTCATCTGAGTTTGGTTTTAGTAGAAGGACAATATCAAAATATGTTAAAAGGAGAAAGAGTTTGGATGATACTACCTCAGAAGGGAATTGGGAAATTATGTCTAGAGCTCCTCGTTCTGATAAAATTGAAGATGTTGTTAGAAACTTTGTGACAAGTTTTTGGAATGATAATACTCATCCTTCATCAAACAGTAGAGATGTTATCAAGCAAAGGATTGGTCCTAATCATTATGATCTCAATGTAAAACATTGGATAGACACAACAAAACATGAATTGTATGTGGTGTTTACAAAAACAAACCCTCATATAAAGATTGGACAAACCATGTTTGAACGGTTAAGGCCATATTATGTGAAGGTAAACAAAGTTTTTGAAACTTGTTGTTGTCATTATCACATTGAATTTGATATGTACTATCTAGTGTTTTGAAAGATTAGAGAAGATAGTGATGGTTATGAAAATGCTCCTCCTAAATGAACAAGTAAATTCATAGCATCCATCTTATGTGATAAATTAGATGATAATGCAACCGGTCAAATAAATTGCATAAAAGGAATTTGTGGAACATGCGGGGACTTGGCTAAATTGCCTTTGAGAGATGAAGATACTGACATGAGGAAGATGGTAAATTGCAAAGAGTTTCAAGTACAAAAAAATTGAAACAAAATTTGGAAAAGAATATACAAGGTTAGATTATGTAGAAGAGGAAATACCTATTGGAACATTTATTGAAAATTTTCGTAAGTTGATAAAACCATACATATGCCATGGTTTTTTTGCCAAGTGGCAAGATGAACAATTTAAAATATTAAGAGACACTTTCCCACTTGGAACTATTCTATCTGTAGTGGACTTCGTAGAAAATTACTCTTTTGCACATCAAAAAGACATTCAATCAGAGTATTACTTTTCAAAGCAAATCACTATTTTGGTGCATGTGTATTATCGACATGCATAGATGGATTTGGATGGTGCTGATATTACATTTGAAAATTGTGTCATTAAGAAAGAGTACCACTTCTATATCAGTGATGATAAGGAGCATGATACTTTTTTTACAACATTGCTTTAAGAATTTTTTTGAATATTTGAAAGAGAGAGGCATAACAATAGTTAAACATTTTGTTTGGTCTGATGGATGTGCAGCACAATTCAAATATTCGAGGCCATTTTATGCACTATGTAGATATCATCGAAATGAAAAAATACCACATGTTTGGAGTTTTTTTGAGAGTGGTCATGGAAAGGGTGAACATGATGGTGCAGGAGCTTGTATCAAACGTGCTCTAAGAAAGCATCAAATAAATTACACAGGATATCGTATAGATGGTGCACATGATGTTTTTGAATGGTGTAAGAAATACTTTAAGAAACCTAATTATCCTGGTGAATCATCATCGAGAACATATAGACCCATTCCATATAGAGTGTTTTTGTTAGAGTATTCGGGTATTTACTTGATTAATTAAACATTATTTGTTTAATTATTTAAGTTCCCTTTATCTCTTTTACACTTAAGCTAACTTTAGGTGCATATAATTAATTATTATGTGCAAACCTAGGTTTTCCCTTTTAGGGTTTCTTGACCTATTAAAGGTTGAGTTCTTTCTTTTCATTGTATGAAGAAGGATTATTATTGACAATACATTTTGGAGCATATTTTTCCTGTGTATTCTTTCCTTTTGTGATTTGCTTCATTGCTTCTCCTTGTAACAGGTTTTTCAACTTGCAGAGATTATTTGGGCTCCTGTGGTGTTGTATTTTCTTAACTCCTATATGGTATTAGAGCTTCAGATCTGCAACTCCCTATTCTTGTTTTGAGAATTTTTGCTTTGGAAGCAGATCTAGGGTTTCAAGAACTTTTTATGTACCTAGGGTTTGACCTTTTTTTCTGAGCACTTTGGGCCTAAACAAATCTCACCATCATGCTTAGAAGGCCCAAAAACCCCTACAATCATATAAAATTTGACCTATTTTAGTTCTTGAGCCTCTAGGAGCATTTTTTCTCAAATCCAGGTTGTAAGGCCTTAACACGCAAATCGAAATTTTTTTTTGAAAAAACCCTTTTTACGGCATGCAGACCGAAATTTGTTTTTAAAAAAAAATTCTTTAAAAAATGCGGAAAAAAAAGGGTTTTTGTTTCTTTTTAAGAGAAAAAAAAAGGTTTTTTTGGGGTCCCCACGGTATGCAGGGTACCGTGGGGCCCCTGCATTGCTGCAAGCCCTATAGATCATGGTACGGTTCCATCACCATCATCTTGGGCCCTGCGCCACTGGTAGTGCTTCCTCGGCCCCCTCCGCCAACCCTCCAGCTCCCGCCGGCTCCTCGGATCGCAACCGACCGACCTCCGGCGACCCCGCCGCCGCCTGCGGCCCCCCGCTCCTTGGCTGTTGTTGCCCCCGTTGTCTCCTCAGACCGCTGCCAATCAACCTCCAGTGACCCCACTGCCACCTGCAGCTCCTTGATGACCCCACTCCCTGGCTATTGTTGCCCTCCGGCCCGCCGCCCAAGCGGCCCCCTCGCTCCGCCCGAGCCCACCGCCTACAGCTCCCATCGCCGCCTTCCTGCCCCCACACTCAGCCCAACTGCCGCTCCGCTCCCTAGCCACCACTCCACCTAGCTCCCTACCATCACCCAACCCCCTGTTGCACCCCGGCCTCCGCTCACCCCTGGTCGCCACCACCTAGCCCTTTTTTCCTCTTGGCCACCACTCAGCCACCGGGTGACCACCCGACCGCCACCCACTGGCCACCCACTAGCGACTGGACCACCAAAGTGCAACCAAACCCCTTTTTTGGCTTTTTCAGGGGGGGTTTGGTTTTTTGGCCCTATCTTGGGCATACGGAGTTGTTTTTTTGCAAACAAATAGGCATCGAAAAGTTGGTTCTGAGGTTGACCTCATGGTGTTGGTATTTTTTTCCAATTTTGTTGTTTGACTATGTTTTTTGTAGTCAAAGTGAGGTCTCTTTTTTGCACTCTAGGAGATGTAGAATGAGCATCCGACCTCCACTTTTTGAAAACTTTATATTTTTGAAAAGCTTGTGCTGTGTACTTTCTAGAAATATGAGTTTTATTTCCAGATTCTGCTCCATGCATATTTTTTTCAATTTTTTTCTTTTTAGCACTCTAGTGAATATCGTGGTTGTTTCAGGTCCTAGGATCTCTTTTCTAAGTAGGGTGTCTCTATTTTGATTCTCATTTCTATTTCCAATCTTCTTATCATTGTAGCTTGTAAGTATGCAAACACACTGAGATAAAGTGCCATCATGCATTGTTTACTTGGAATCTTGCATATCTTGTGTCTTGTTGTACATGCACTATTGATCAAGTACCATGAGGGGGTTGATGTTTGCCTATTGTTTGCCATCTTCCTTTGTCAAGTGAGTGTTCCTTCCATGACATTCACCTCATGATGATGTGTCTCAGCACCTTTGATATTCTTGGTTCTTCATCCTGTAGTTGTTTTTGGCTGTCCTTTTCAGTGTTCCTGTCCCTCTCCCACTTCCGCATTATGGGGAGGTTTATCCTGTTGGTTCTAATGCTTCTGTGGTTCGATTGATCAGCTCTTCAGGCTTTGGTTTTTCATGCCATCTGCATCTTCAATTTTAGTTGTTTTTGCCTTGTTTGCCTCCTAATTCGAGTAGTGTCATTTGAGGGCACTCATGCAGATTATAGTCTTCTCTACCTAGTCATGTTCTAGTTCAGTGGATGTTCTTCAGATCAACAGTTATTCTTCGACAGAGTTTGCAGGTTCTTCATGCTTCATTGGTGTTCTTTTTATCTCTTTTTGGAGTAGAGTTTTGTTCCCACGTGGTTTTCTCTATTTCTCCAGTTCATAGAGATTTCATTGTATTTGGGTACCCGATCAGGCCTTGTTGCCGAGACCCATTTTTATTGCTTTCAGTAGTTGTTCTAGGTTTTAGCTTATCCCTAAGTCTAGCTTAAGCGGGGGTGTTAGAGTATTCGAGTATTTACTTGATTAATTAACCATTCTTTGTTTAATTATTTAAGTTCCCTTTATCTCTTTTACACTTAAGCTAACTTTAGGTGCATATATTTTAATTAATTATTATGTGCAAACCTAGGTTTTCCCTTTTTAGGGTTTCTTGACCTATTAAAGGTTGAGTTTTTTCTTTTCATTGTAAGAATCACATTACATATTTTTGTGAATATTGAGCTCTCTCTTTTTGAGCATATTCTCTATGTATTTGTTTTTCTATAATTGCTTCCTTGCTTCTCCTTGTAATAGGTTTTTGTTTTTGAGCATATCTTGTGTCTTGTTGAACATGCACTATTGATCAAGTGCCATGAGGGGGTTGATGTTTGCCTATTGTTTGCCATCTTCCTTTCTCATGATGTGTGTCAAGTAAGTGTTCCTTCCATGACACCATGTACTTTTCTTAGCACCTTTGATGTTCCTAGTTCTTCATCCTGTAGTTGTTTTTGGCTGTTCTTTTTAGTGTTTCTGTCCCTCTCCCACTTCCGCATTATGGGGAGGTTTATCCTATTGGTTCTATTGCTTTCGTGGTTTGATTGATCAGCTCTTCAGGCTTTGGTTTCTCATGCCATCTGTATCTTCGATTTCAGTTGTTTTTGCCTTGTTTGCCTCCTGATTCGAGTAGTGTCATTTGAGGGCACTCATGCAAATTACAGTCTTCTCTACCTGGTCATGTTCTAGTTCAGTGGATGTTCTTCAGATCAGTAGTTATTCTTCAACAGAGTTTGCAGGTTCTTCATGCTTCAGTGGTGTTCTTTTTATCTCTTTTTGGAGTAGAGTTTTGTTCCCACGTGGTTTTCTCTATTTCTCCAGTTCATAGAGATTTCATTATATTTGGGTACCTGATCAGGCCTTGTTGCTGGGACCCATCTTTATTACTTCCAGTAGTTGTTCTAGGTTTTAGCTTCTCCCTAAGTCTAGCTTAAGGGGGCGTGTTAGAGTATTTGGGTATTTACTTGATTAATTAAACATTATTTGTTTAATTATTTAAGTTCCCTTTATCTCTTTTACACTTAAGCTAACTTTAGGTGCATATAATTAATTATTTTAATTAATTATTATGTGCAAACCTAGGTTTTCCCTTTTAGGGTTTCTTGACCTATTAAAGGTTGAGTTCTTTCTTTTCATTGTATGAAGAAGGATTATTATTGACAATACATTTTGGAGCATATTTTTCCTATGTATTCTTTCCTTCTGTGATTTGCTTCATTGCTTCTCCTTGTAACAGGTTTTTCAACTTGCAGAGATTATTTGGGCTCCTGTGGTGTTGTATTTTCTCAACTCCTATAGTTTTGGGAGATAATTGGTACGTGTTCTCTTTTAGTGTTTTATTTAAATTTTTTTTAAATGTTCCAATTTAACAACTTTATCTACATGCATGTTCGTGTACACATGTACATTTTGCAGATGTGGATAGAAGATGAATGCATGGATGCAAGAGCGTGGAGATGACAAGATCTTTGCATTGTGTCATGAGTACAAATAATCGCCCATGGACATTATACACTAGGGATTATTCATGTTTTTGTTTTGATAGCATTTTGGAAAACTATGTTGATTGCAAAAACCAAGAGCTTGGATATGTTAGTGAATGGAAATTGGTGCCACTAGATGTTTCTGACACATATGAGGATTCAAATGAGGATGAAATATTTGAGGACATTCCTTTGATTTCTGGTGATTATGATTATATTTCAGGATTGATTAAAAAAGGTACATATGACGTACACATATATATTTAAAGTATATATATATTTCCTTTAAAAATATTGCGTACATGTAAATATTTCCTTAAAAATGACATGTTTAGAATTTATTTAACTTGTTTCAAATTGTAGGAGATATTTTTACAGTCATAGTAGAAGATGGAAATATAGAAGGTGTTAGTTATTATTTATTGCATTGCACAGAAGAGAGAAAGAAGTTAACAAAATCTAAAAATGTATGTACAGAACGCTTACCTGCAAATTTTTAATTTCTCACATTTCTTATATACATGTACATGCAAGCTCACTTGTAGTTCAAGGGACATATTTCAAACAAGTTAAAATTGTTCAACATGGGATTCGTTTCACTGAATACCAAATTGACAACAAGGTATATCAGTATAGCCACTTGGTCATTGTTGTTGGCCTAATTCTTCAAACAATTCCATGTCACGGGCGGTCTCAAAAGTGGAGACTAGATAGTGAAGATGATGATAAAATATTAAGTGTTATTGAAGAGAGTTTTGAACCACTTGATGTGGTATGGACTATATATTTAGTAATCCAAATTTCATGTGGTTCAACCCATAAATTGAATTAATACTTGATAAATTATAACTTAACTTGTTTTGAAACTTGGATAAATATTTGATATATATATATGGCTTGTGTGGACCATATATTTTTTAGGTTTAAATACATGAAATTTTCAATTATATCAAATTAGGATGTATGAAGTTAATTTGTATGTATGTTAAGTAATATTTACATGCACGTATGTAAAGTAAATTGGGACATGTGGATGAGTTGAAAATGTGTTAAAACGCAGGCGATGTATGCATTTGATTAGGATGTATATAGTAGATATCTAATTCTAAATGCATGTATATAGTACATATCTAATTCTAAATGCATGTAATTTGTAAGTTGTTAAAATAATTTTAAAGCATGTACATGTAAAGTAATTTAGGACATGTGTATTTATTTAATTAAAGATGCACATGTACATAAATTTAATTAAAAATGCACATTTAAATTAGAATGTATGTATGTGTAAAATTGATAAATTAAATTAGGACACACATGTGTAATAATTGAAGAGTAGTCTGAACCACTAAGTGATGTGTTGTGAACTATTTAACTTGTATACATACCTAGAAGGACATACCATGTGAACTATTTAGTACATGGTATTAAGTTTAGTTTTTTCATTTGATATTAATTAACAAGTGTGATTTTTATATTGTTTATGGCTTGCATAGTGGAGTGGATATACTCTTTTGTTTGAACATATTCTTTTAAATTAATGCATATCTACTATATACATATTACATGTAGTAAAATTTAAAATTTAAAATTTAAATTATAAACATATCAATCTTTTTTTAATCTATCTACATGTACACATGTAAATTCAGTCACAGATATATATAAATTTGAAAGTTTTAGAGAACATGTGCATTCTTGATCATATATATTTAAAGTGTGTAAGTAATCTAACATGCACGTGCATTCAATCATATATATAATTATCTGAATACAAATGATGCAATATATTTAATCCAGGATCAAATGCACAAACTATACATATGTATATATAAAGTATAATCTAACCATACATGCACATTATATATATAATAAAGTCCATCAAACAAAAATTGTATAAAGTACATATAATCTAACATGTACATGTGGATGAAATATATAATCTGATCAAACACAAATTGTATAAAGTATAATCTAGTCTAAACTTCATACATGCATGAAATATATAATTTGATCAAACATAAACTAGGTATAAAGTATAATCTAGTCTAAACTTCATACATGCATGAAATATATAATCAGATCAAACACAAACTAGGTATAAAGTATAATCTAGTCTAAACTTCATACATGCATGAAATATATAATTTGATCAAACACAAACCAAGTATAAAGTATAATCTAGTTTAAACTTCATACATGCATGAATATATATAATATGAAAGTCTATAAAAGGATTAAAAAATGAGCTATAAAGTCTAGCAAATCAACAGGGATCATGTCGGCCATGAACAAAGCAACCATCTGAGGGAGAGTCCTGGTGAGAGTCTGGATGTCCAATAGACCCTTGCAAAAGTAGAATTTATTTAAATATTAAATATAGATCTCTCTAGAGACATGTACATCAAATCCAACTAGAGTTAAATTAAAATTAAAATTTAAATTGTAACGCATGTATACATACATGTACATATATACAAAAAACCATAACTAACCTATCCACTAACAACATCGAAAGAATCTCTCCTACGCACATGCTCAGAGCTCAAGCTAGGAGTGACATGAGCTAACTGTTATATATATATATATATGTATATATATATATATTTATATATATTTATTTATGTATGTATTTAAGGATTAGTCCATGATCAATTTAAATGACACAAATTAACTTAGAACTAGATTATTTATTAAATGATCTATATATAGATTTATCATACATTACAACATGTATACATATCTTGTAAAAATTTAAACACACATGTATTAGGAGTAGGCTGTATAGTCTGATCATGTCCTGTGATCATATCAACCACAACACTCATGCCTGCATATCTCTCTCTGTTTGTACGTATGACTGAGGAGTGTAAGGGGCTAACTAGATGACTAGGCATCATGGATGAAGTGTCTAACTATAGTAGCATATCCATAAAACCAGTATGGCTCAAACCTCGCTACTGCTCCTCAAATGAATCCAAGCCCTCATCTGTGATATGGACCTGATCAGCTCGTATCTCCTCCTCTATAGCAACATAAGTGATCTGTACATGGGTCAGTGCCCAGAGCATGCATAAAGTGATGAAAATGTTGTGACTGCCTTGGGGTATGTGTCAATGTAGTGGTAGCCTCCTCGTCTTTGAGAATCTCCTCTCTAACATCAGCCAATGGTATCCCAAGTTGAGATGAAATAAAATGGTAAGAATGTAGTAGGTCCTCGGCTAAATACTGTGACATATGTACATGTCTACTACCTCTGACTATAGTTGCTACCTCATCTGGGGAGGGGATGCTAGTAGTAATATACTAATCATTTGAATCTGAAGCCACCCCATGACTAGAAGGTGCATGATCTATGGATGATATCGAACGTGGTTGGCTCATCATATATCTGCCGAATGCTACCTCATCTAGGGAGGGGATGCAAGGAGTAATATATAGATCATCTGAATCCGAAGTGACCCTGTGACTAGAAGATGCATGATTTGTGGATGATCTCAAATGTGGTTGGCTCATCATATATCTTCCCAGCCTGTCAGATGATATGGTGGCTACTGCTGATGCAATCTATCCAATCTTATCAATTACTTCTCTCTGAGAAGCAATCACAACATCATCTGCTATGGGGGCTAAGTCTGGGACTACTATAAGAAATCTTTGGCCAACAAGGTCCCTGTGTCTAGGTGGAGCTCTATCATGCCTACGATATGCATCTCTATTAGCAATCCTACCCCTCCCCTATCCATAATATGTTGGAATTTCAAGGTAGTTTGGTTTCATCTGACAATGAACCTCAACAAATACCTGTTGTACAAAGTATATTGGTATCTGGTCATTATTAGGATAACTACCATGGGAAGCTAAGAAGCGTGGGTAAATCAATGATGCAACCTATGGGTCGATACATCTCGTGACCTAATATCCTCTCACCTTACTCTTCTCTTGATACTGTGGAAAGCATCTCTCCTTGATGGTCTCCTTTGAGACCACCCTCACCACATCAGCAAAAGAATTAGGACCCCTCACCTCACTCCTCAACTATCTATAAATATCCTCTATAGCCTCAGGTGAGAATGGGGTGTGAGAAACTAAGTGATCCCTCAATGTCTGCAAAATATCAAAAATGGATGTGCATGTACTCTTGTATAGGCCATCAGTATAGGGGTCATCTAATATGACCCTCAACCTATGCAGCTCACGATCATTGTACTAGAAAATGGTAGCAATGTTGGGCAACGAGGGATCCTGGTATGGAGGATCCATATCATCAATGTGTGGCTCTTGATCAAGAGCTTGTGCAGGTGGATCCTGATCAGGAGCCTGTGAAGGTATATCCTGGGTTGCCATCTATCTAGGTATGTCATAAAGTTAAAATAAATACGTAAGCACACACACACATGAAGTGCATTCAATTGAAATTATTAAAAATTCAAATTAGTTAAATTGCAGAGAGTGAGAGAGATCATTTTCATGAGAGACAGAGAGATAACATATATTTCATTTATATATATATATATATATAATAAAAAATTTAAATCTTTGAATACATAAAAAATTTGAATATTTGAGAAAGAGAGAGAGAGAAAACATATATTTAAATCTTGAATGCATAAAAAATTCAAGAACATGATATATATTAAAAATTTATAAGGATCAATAACAAAAAAAATTAGACCTATTTTTTATTGTAATGTATAAATAATTATAGAGAGAGAGAGAGAGATCATTTTCATGATAGAGAGAGAGATAACATATATTTCGTATATATATATATATATAATAAAAAATTTAAATCTTTGAATTTACATCAAAAATTCAAATATTTTAGAGAGAGAGATATATACTTAAAGATCTTGAATACATAAATAATTCAAGAACATGATATATATAATTTTTATAAGTCAATAACAAAAAAAATAGTTCTATATTTTATTGTAATGTACAAATATTTGTGTGTATATCAAAAGTAATTTTTTTGTTTGAAACTAAAACATGGGCATTGATCTAGAAAATGGAATGTAACTTCTCTAAATTTTTTGACATTGTTTATTATTGAACTCCATGTCTACTATGTGATCCTAAGGGGAATGCCATATGTACTCTAGGATGTTATAAGGGGTCCTATGTAGTCCTAAGGGGTCACACATGTGTGACCCCTTAGGACCACATATGACCACTTAGGACACAATGTGATGGACTAAGGGGTATGTCGTTCATACTAGAATTTTGTAAGGGGTCATATGTAGTTCTAAGGGCTCATGTATGTGTTATAACACATGTGTGACCCCTTAGGACCACATATGACCCCTTAGGACACTATGTGATCCTAAGGGGAATGTCATATGTACACTAGGATGTTATAAGGGGTCATATGTGGTCCTAAGGGGTCATGCATGTGCTAACGCATGCGTGACCGCTTAGGACCACATATGACCCCTTAGGATACTGTGAGATGGAATAAGGGGTCATATGTGGTTTTAAGGGGTCACGTGCATGTGTTAGAACACATGTGTGACCCCTTAGGACCGCATATATGTGATCCTAAGGGGAATGTTGTATGTATAATATGATGTTATAAGGGGTCATACGTGGTCCTAAGGCATCATGCATATGTTCCTTAGGACACTATGAGATGGACTAAGGGGTCATATGCAGTTCTAAGGGGTCACATGCATGTGTTAGAACACATACATGACCCCTTAGGACCACATATATGTGATCCTAAGGGGAATTTTGTATGTACAATAGGATGTTATAAGGGGTCATATGTGATCCTAAGGGGTCATGCATTTGTTAACACATGCGTGACCCCTTAGGACACTATCTAATGGACTAAGGGGTATGTCGTTCACACTAAGATTTTACAAGGAGTCATATGCAGGTCTAAGGGGTCACGCATGTGTTATAACACATGTGTGACCCCTTAGGACCACATATGACCCCTTAGGACACTATCTGATGGACTAAGGGGTATGTCATTCACACTAAGATTTTATAAGGAGTCATATGCGGTTCTAAGGGGTCACACATGTGTTATAACACATGTGTGACCCCTTAGGACCACATATGACCCCTTAGGAATGTCATATGTACACTAGGATGTTATAAGGGGTCATATATGGTCCTAAGGGGTCACGCATGTGTTAACACATGTGTGAGCCCTTAGGACCACATATGACCCCTTAGGATACTATGTGATGGACTAAGGGGTCATATGCGGTTCTAAGGGGTCATGCATGTGTTAAAAAACATGTGTGACCCCTTAGGACAACATATGACCCCTTAGGACACTATGTGATGGATTAAGGGGTCATATGTAGTTCTAAGGGGTCACGTATGTGTTAAAACACATGCGTGACCCCTTAGGACCACATATATGTGATCCTAAGGGGAATGTTGTATGTTCACTAGGATGTTATAAGGGGTCATATATGGTCCTAAGGGGTCACGCATGTGTGACCCCTTAGGACCGCATATGACCCCTTACGACACTATGTGATGGACTAAGGGGTATGTCTTTCACACTAGGATTTTATAAGGGGTCATATGTGGTTCTAAGGGGTCACACATGTGTGACCCCTAGGACTACATATGACCCCTTAGGACACTATGTGATCCTAAGGGGAATGTCGTAAGTACACTAGGATGTTATCGAGGGTCATATGTGGTCCTAAGGGGTCACACATGTGCGCAACCCCTTAGGACCACATATGACCTCTTAGTACACTATGTAATGGACTAAGGGGTATGTCATACACACTAGGCTTTATAAGGGGTCACATGCGGTCCTAAGGGTCACACATGTGTTAACACATGCATGACCCCTTAGGACCACGCGTGACCCCTTAGGGTCCACTATGCGATCCTCTATGGTCCTAAGGGAACGTATAGTGTCATTAGGGGCATATGTGGTCTTAAGGGGTCATAAGGGGTCATGTTGTGTGTGTAATAAAGTGTGAAAAGGGGTCACATTGTAGAGGATTTATTTTGTCTAATTTGTTTAAATTTGTTATCTAAATTTTCTAATTATTTTTTAAATTAAAATTTATTAATTTTTCTAATGTTTTAATTTATTATATTTATATTTGTAACATTTTTCTAATTTTCTTTTTTTTGCTAATGTTTTTCTAAGTTCTAATTTACTACCTTAGTTTTCTAAGTTTCTCATAAAAAAAATTTAAAATGTTGAAAAAAAATACATATATAGTTATGTAATTTTAAAAACAAATTGACAAATTTCAATCAAAACATTAAATTATCAAATATTTTTCTAAAATGCTGAGAATTAATAAATTATCAAACATTTTTATAAAATGTTGAAAAACAATAAATATACAATTATTTAATTAAAAAAATAAATTAACAAATAAATTATTTATTAATTTATGAATAAATTTAATAAAAAAGATATTATTAGACAAAAAATGGGTTATTTTGTGCACCTGAAATAATGTAGGTCGAAAGCTGAAATGTGAGACATGCTAGCTACTACAGATAGGGCACAATGACATGATGCTGACGACGGGTTCGATCTAACCCCCACTAGATAGAAAAAAACAAGTTGGAAAATGACAATTTAACTGTCATAGTCGGAATTTATAGAAGTTTGAAAAAACCACTTGTAAATAGGGTTCGAGCGAAGGGGGGGGGGGGTTAGATCAAACCTCTTAAAATATTAATTTTTAAGGGGTTCAAATGAACCCAAAATCCACCCAAGGTTCGAGCAAACCCACATTTGATGGCGGGTTCGCTTGAACCCAAAGGGGGGGGCTTGCTCAAACCACCCTACTTCGTTTGAACTGCCCCCAAACATAATTTCCCACTTTCCCCAATTTCCTTCATTGACGAAAGTGGGAACCATTAATGTGGGATAGCCCTATAGTGTATCAACAAATAGAAGTGCAACCTTATCAAAATTCATATATACTTAAAGGTCCACTCTAAATAAGATTTCAATCCCATTTAATATTTATAATTTGAATTCAAACTGATAATGTATGTTCTTGAGGCGCACCCACAATATTATTTGATTAGGACATTTAATAACCTAATTTTATATAATTCATAAAGAAAATGGAATCCAATACAATATTGTAGCCTCACAAAATGGAATCCACTCATGCTCCACTATTATTACTAAGTTTGGAAATATTTATTTATGATGTAATAAAATTAAAATAAATTTGCTAAAATTAACACAAAATATAGCACTTTTTACCTTATGCTTGGAAAAAACTCTAAACCCATGTACTAAAGATGAAATTAAATAAATTTTTATAATTTATTGAATGGAACAATTGTGATAAAAAGTTATAAATAAAAAACTAAGGACCTAAAATCTTAATCAATTCAAAAGGCATGTGAACTTATTAGTACTTGTTGTAGGTAATACTAAATTGCATTTACTAAAGTCAATCAATCAATTAGTTTTCACCAATCAAAGGTGATTATTATTTTTGCTTTCAAAATAAACTTGATTTTTTTAAAGTTAAGATTTATATTTTTAAAATTAAGATATTGTAGAAATTATTTATTTAAATTATGATTGGCTTAAAAAAATTGGTGTTATAGGAGTAATTAAACAAGCCAATTTTTTAATCATTTTAACATATACAAAATAATTTTAATTACTTTTATTCATAAATTTAAATATTTTTCATTAAGTCATTAAAAAAATGTATATTTTCAGTTTTATAATTATTGATAATTATTTTATTAAGACCAATTATAATTAATATTATATAAATATAATCAAAATAATATAATATAACACTAAAAATTAAATTTAATTATTATAATCACAATTATATAGATTTTTTAAATTAAATTAGGATTATACTTTTAAGAAAAATATATTTTTTCACTATAAAATTTGTGTTATATTATCATTATTTATATCATTTTATTAAAGTAAGATTTATAGTTAATATTACATAAATATAATTATACTAATATAATTTTAAAATAATAATGATTCAAAATTATGATAATAAAAAATTAAAACAAATATTTTTATTACAATTCAAAATTAGAATATATATTTTTATTACAATACTATAACAAGTGCTCATCACTACGTGACACTTGTTTACTATTGTAAATGCATTTAAATTTTATTTTTTTTAAATCAAAATTTAGAATGCAAGACAAAAAAATTCATGAAAAAATAAAATAGAATAAATATATAAATATGTAATGAAGAGTTTCACAAGGTAGGAAATTACAAGACTTTAATTTTTTTATTTTTTTAAAATTTAAAGGTTTTATTAGCATCCATGTTAACTTAAAGGTGTGAAATTTTTTAATAGGACTTGATGAGTCATTATTAAAGGTAACATTATATAATGCACAAAATCTATATATGTATGTCTTTAAAAGTTTTAAGATCATTTGATAGACATATATATGAAGGAGCATGGATTTAGAAGCTATCTTAATAAATTTATTCACATATAACAAACATGATATAGTTTAGGGAATGTGTTATTGTATTAGGAAAGGTAAGAATCACTTAAATTGGTTATATTTTAATTTTTTTAAATCTTTTTGATATTCATTATTTATATTTAATGATTTAGCATCATCCATGTATACTAGATTAAAAGATATAGTCATAAAAAATATTTTAATATTGTATGTATAACATGTTCAAATAAAAAATTAGGTTGGAATTTTTTATATTCAAAATATTTTATCTAAATATTAAGAATGATATCTCACTATCAAAATATACGTATTTTATAAAAAAATATGCATTTACCAATAAAATATTGTATAAGGAAAAAAAGGAATGTTAAATTTACACTAAATTATACCTTTGAACTATAGTACAACAATAATTAGCTTTGTAAGTTCTTCTAACATAGTTGTAATATAATGTTTTCCATCTTGTTAATCTTAACCTGCATAATTCTAGTAAACTAGGTAAATGCATTGTAATTTATGGTTGGAAATAAAATAGTGATTGCAAGAGAAACCTCTCAATATTATGTATATATGAGACTCTAGGGATGAAATATCCTTACAAATAAATGGAATATTTATGCAAATTTATAATGGTCATTAAAGAAAGTCACATGTGAGGTAATTTAGGAGAGTTTGAACTAGACTAAACAAGGAGGATTATTTAAAATTAAAGAAAACATTTTTAATCAACATTTTAAAATTTTACAATTCTCTATCGGTTTTCCCTAGATCAAATTTTACAATTCAATTGCAACTTCAGTTCTAGAAGGGGAAACAACAAACACGCAAATCTGATGAACATCTCAACCCTCTTCTCTAATTAAGTTGTGGCTAGATCTATTAAGTTTATATTCCTCTTCTAAATGTAAGTTTGTTCTTGTGTAATTGTTGGTTTTACTCCTAATTGGTAAAACACTAATTTCATCACCTTACAAACATAAACAAGAAAGGGCTATAGCTAGAATATGTGAGATCTTTAGCATCGGTTCAATGTCTTGATCTCTTTAATAACAAGTTCTTAGGTTATATTCCTCAAGATATTAGATTCCCTATTGGTCTAATGATTCTAAGTTTATCCAGAGATTAACTAAATGGAAAAATTCCTACGTTTTTTTGGAAATCTTGGGTGATTAGAGTTACTTGATGTTTCCAAAATAATCTTTTTTTTTAGGCAAAAGGCATATAGCCTATATATTTATATTAATTTTTGAAAAATATTACTTTATCTTTCAAGGAATAATCATGCTAGAAATATTCCCATATAATTGCAATATCTCACATTTTTGAGTTACTTGAACATATCTTGTAATAATTTTTCAAGTAGAATATGACAAGGAGGCCAATTATTAACATTTAATGAAGGATCATTTTTAAACAATAAAGATCTATATGGGATTCAAATGAATAAAATTTATTACTATTCTCCTTTAAACATCAATAATGGTGAATATATGAGTGAACAAGAGTGGGAGGAACATGTATGTGGGAGGTGGGAATTGGATTGAGCATTGGATTTGGGTTTTCAATTGTTATTGGAATATTATGTTTCAACAAAAAATGTAGAAAAATATTTTTCAAGATAATGGATGACATTATTATCATTATTGATCAAATTTTTCAAGCAATGGTCCTTTAATAAAATATTTGTATTCCCCTTCCCCTTCACTTTTTCTTGAAATATTTCATCCAATCCCATTCTTTGCAAACGTTGTGTACTAAATGTATATGGAGTTATGCTTACTTTTATTTTATTGTTATTGTTAGAAAACCTTAATTTATATATCATATTACATTACCTCCATTAATGGCATGAAATAAAATAGAGTTTGAGAACTAAGTTCAATTTTCTATTTTGAATTTCTTTATTGTTTCATCTAGATTTAGCAGTAAACATGATTCTACATTAAAATATATCACATGACCATTTATCTTTTATTGATATATTTTCATTGTTTTGATTAATAAAAAGTGGGTTAGGACCATACCATTGCAAAGTATTACATAATCATTGAAAAGCACCACCTAGGGTTCATGAGAGGGGCACACCTAGCAAAAAATAGACCCAACAAACAAATAACAACAAAAAAACCACTAACAAACTAAACCAAAGATAGAGCCAACAACAGAAAACATAACAAAATCAATGAAGCTAACAAACTGCCAAAGGCAAAAAGATATGGCCTACTTGGCAGAGGCATTGCCTTCCTACCAATCCTTACATAAGCTAAGAACTTTGTTAGAGAAGGAATTTTTTTTGTTTCAATATTTAATAGAATTAGGGGTACCAAAATCTGGGGTGTCCTTGATCATGGAATTAGGGGGCTCCATTGATGCAAAAGGAGACAAAACATGTCACCTATATTTGGTTCTCCTTTGATTGATCTCATCATGTATTGTTTTGAGGGATGCTAAAATTTTCACCACCATTTCTTGGCTTCGTTTGTCCATTTCCTTGATTTTTCCCATCAAGAGCTCCTGGTTCTCTTTTTCTTATGTCACCTTCTCAAAAAGATCATTAAATCTCCCCCCAACTTTCTCCCAAATCTACAACTTCTTGGCCATATTACTTCCAGCTTCCCAAACATGTTGATCTTTGAAATCTATAACCCACTTGTCCACTCTCACCCTCACCTCAGCTACAACTTCAAGCTTATTTATTTTTCTAATTATAACATCAAATTGAGAGAGGATCCATTTGATAACCATTTCATATCTCTCCACATTCTCCTCCAATTTTAAAATTGTAGCCTCAACCTTTATGGAGGTCTTCTTAGGGTTAGAGGTTCTTGATTATGGAGAGATGGGGCCACCTCCTCAAATAGGATAGGAGACCACTTGGATTTTGAATCAAAAAAAAGATTTATAGTCCTTAACCTCCTCCTCTTCACTAGACTTTAATACCTCCACTTTCTTGTGCGATGGGGTAGAAGAGGGCTTTTTCTTTGCCTCTCTATTAGGGTTAAAATGTGTGGGGATGAGTTTGGGCTTAGAGGAGGAGCTAATAGCCAAGGTAGTTTTAGCCATAGGGGCCCCAAAAAGCTCAATCACCAAATTTTGGTCTAAAAAGGGAATAGAGAGATTAGAAGGGGACCCACTTGAAGGGGTTAAAGAAAGATAAAAATTATACAGCCTAAGGATTAAATGTTGATGAAGGGGTAGATAGTTCTTTGATTATTTCTAGTAAGAGATCTAGTTAAACATAAGAAAACATAGAAATGAAAGTTTTTTTGAAGGCTAATAATGCCATTTTTTGTCTTACAAGGCATTGGAGCACTAAACTTTACTCATTTTGCATTGTTATGTGTCACTGTTTGTGAGGGGCAGCGAATTCCTTATTTTGGGAAATAAAATGGTTTTTGGCATCAAGATTGTCTTTGAATCTTTCCATGCATTGAGACTTTACCTTATTTGTTCAATATAGTATTGAATTAATTGTTTGAAGGTTTATTCATGCTATGGTGCAGGCATTTGGAAGTCATAACCCTCTATTGTGTAGAAATGACAGTGAAAACTCAGAAAAAATAGTGATTTTGACAGTGTTTTTGTTCTTTTTCAGTTTGTTTGCCAAGTGTTTGGCATAATGCTTGGTTGTTAGTGGCAAGGAAGGCATTGGTATCTTGAGGCAGAGGATTATTAGTAGTGTGGAGGCTTGAACTAATCTTAGGAGTGAGATACTATGGTGTAAGAACTAAAACCCTCACCAAACCCTACATTTAAGCCTAAAATTGAGGACAATCTCAAAACACACCTCATAGAACCTAAGACCTAAAAAATAATTGAGTTATTGCATTTTTATAAACATAAAAATCAACTCCCAAGGTGGTATTGGCCATTGTTGAATCAAATGAGCAAAATACTCCAAATTAGGCCTACTCGGCTAGTAGCCGTTTTTAGCCCTGTTTTGCAAAATGTGTGAACCCGATTGGTGCAAGGGTGAATGGTCTTGAAGAACCATTGGAATCCATTTGAAAACACTCAAGGAAACCTCCTAACACCTTAGTATGATTAGAGTTTCTATATTTGGGGTTTAGACCTATAAGAAGGGTTTGCGTAAGTGTTGAGTAAGTGAGCATGATAGTTTGAGTTGAGTAAGTGTATGAAAAAATGATGGGAAGAACTCAAGGAGGAAGTTGTGGGTTGAGTGAAGCTTGTGAACATTGAAAGTGGGCCTTATCAAGAAAACCAAAATCTTTCCACTCTCATTTGAAGGAGTCTCTTAATAAGAAGATTCCACATAGCTTTAATTGGTCCTCCTTTGGGCTTCTCCCTATCAGCTACAATCGAAGGTTTTCTTGTGGGTTCTTTCCTGCTAGTATGCCTTTTTTGAACCCAATGTTGATTTTATCAAAAGAAGGGCCAAATCCTTCCATTTTCTATAGAGCTCTTCTCTATTGTAACCACTTTGCAGCCTTGACACACCTTTTCCCTCCTTGAAGAATCACTTGAATTCTTCCTTATATTAACCCTTTGGATTTTTGGGAAAAGTAACATCATCCTGCAAGAGAAAAATAATAAATGAAATCAACTTTGACATGACTTTAAAGGTGACCTTGCCAATCTACACCTCTCCCTTTTTTCAAGCCTCCACAAAGCTTTTTGATTGCCTTAGGTCTATACTCTACATGCCCTCCACATAACTATCTAAATTCTTGTTGATCACTTTCTGCCATAGCTTTGGTTTTTACCTAAATTCCTCATAGTTATCGGGTTCAACTTGGATTAAGCCCCCCCCATATCTACCACCGCATGCTTCATGATAGAAACTAGGTGGGTGAAAAAAAACTAGTAGTTTGTGTATCACAAAACTTATGAGGAGAAATGACATTTCTTTCAAAAATAACATATACTAATCTAGTAGAAAGTGACTTGACAAAAGAGCAACTAGAATATAAAAGATCATTTTTGAATTATGCCCCATCATTATACTTTGTGTCCTCATAGTTTCCGCTCGAACCAAACTGGAAAATCATAGGGATTTGTCCAAATTTTTAAATTCTTGAAAAATAGACCTAAGGAAGTTGGAGCTTGTTCAGAACCTTATTACCCTATCTCCTTGTGTGATTAATGCCAATGTGGTTAATGCCTTTGTATCATCATAAAATTGTTACCCTTGCAATTTTCAACCGCATTTGGGTCTTTGTATCAGCAGACGAATCCCTAATCTTGATCGGAGACCTAAAACATGCTCATGTAATAAAAAACCTACATTATTCATCATTTAGCACTACCTTCTTATTGTTTCTTGTTCTATATTAGGGTATGATAAGGGTGTGGCACCCTTGTCTTGGCCCTATTTTGGGCCCCCTTTGGTCCCCCCTTGTATTGGACTTATCAATTTGTGAGCGGGAAAAGGTTTTCCTATGTCATTCTAAGACGGGAAATTACCTAAACACCCCTAATTGGCAAGTATATAAGGAGCACTTCCCCTCCTATTTGTATAAGTGGATCATAAGGTGAAATTACAAGGTGACATTATCATCAAGCATCAAGAATTCAAGCATTCATTCAAGTATTGAGCATTTGAAGTCTCCTTTCAAGGATAGGTGTTGCATTCAAGACAAGGATTCAACCATTGAAGAGGATATTTCTATCAACATTCAAGAGATCCTATTTCACATACCTATTCAAGCAAATTCATCTACAAAGGTATCAACATTTCAATTACATCCCCTTCTTGAGGTGAATTTTACTTCAAACATTTCCTTTCATTTACTTGCAGTATTTTACAACCACTTGGTTAATTCCAAAATGGGGTTTGAGCTAAAGGCAAACCCCCAATCTCAACAACATTTTCCTCTTTTTCTTGTGTGTAGGTTGCAGGTTTGTGGCTGTAATTGCAGGTTTAGGCTTCATTTTCAGAGACAGAAAACACTTTTCGGCGTTCAAATTTTTCAGAGGACTGTGCATAACTTACGCACGATCCCTACAACTTTTGCTCAGATTTGTAGGAAATCTTTGTCTCAACATTCTACTACTAATTCTAGGTGAACACCTTCATCCCACATCTCTATCTCAAGATATAATTGCTTCTTTATCATTTCTATACTTAGTCTCAATTTTCTTAATTCAACTAGTCTACTACAAAAGAGGGTTAATTTACTTTCCTAATACTTTCCAAATTTACTGCAATTCACTTAGTATTCAATCTCTTACCATTGGGGATTGGGTCTAGTGAATTCAACTCCTCTTTTGAATGTAATGTGTGAAAAATTGAAGGGAATCCTTTGTGAAACTTCCATTCCTTTTTTGAGGGGAGTAAAGCTTTCCAGTTGATCTCCCCTCATCATTTTTCACCTATTACATTTTGGTGAACCCTACATCTTACATGCTTTACCTTGAAAATTATTGCATACTTTTCATTTACATGTTTAATTTTCTTGCAATTTACACAATCTTAGTGATTAATTCATTCAAAACCCTAGTTGCTAAAATTGAAATTGATCTTGTATTTTACAAAAAACGCAATCTATTGTCTTAGATCTGAAAATTACATTGCTTGTCAAATTCAATTCTTTCATTGTCTTGTTCAATTCACAAATCAAATTTATAAAATTAAGTGGTTAATTGTCAAAACCCTGATTTTCAAACATCAACTTGAACTTGTGCAAAAATTGGATTTACATTTAATTTTCAGATTTGTAATTGTTTTCATATTGTCTTCTTGCCTAAAATTCAAAATTTCAATTTCCCTCCTTTTCCCAAAATTCAAAATTTTAAAATTCCGTGGTTAGGTCCTAAAACCCTAATTTTCAAATTTAATTAGATTTTGTGCAAATTTCAATCAATTTCAATTTTTTAACTATTATTGAAGGTGGCCCTATCTAGTAGGTTTAACCTTTTTCAAAATTGCAAGTCAATTTCTTATGTTTTTCAAAACCCTAATAGGGTCCTATTTCGACATTGAAACCTTAATTTCACCTATCTAGAGATCTTAAAATCAATCAATTTTTTGGGGTTAGCTCTCAAATCATCGTAGCTTTCATCCTTGAAAATTTCCAAAAAAGTTGGGAGGACCATGCATAACTTATGCACGGTCCCTAGATTTTTTCTTGAAATTTCAAGAGACTGTATTTAATTTCTTAAATCCAGAAAATTGGCTGATTTTGTTGAATTTTGATCCCTCTAAAATTGAAAATACTTCCCAATTTCAACATTGCAACTTTCAAGGAAATATTTAAAATTAAATGGTTAATTATAATATGCCCTAATTTTAATATCTTAATTGTGTCAATTTTAAATTTGAAATTAAGTGTTATCCCATTGGCCCTAATTTTAAATTTCAATCTATTTTTATTAATTATAAATATTTCTTGGAGATTGTGTCATTTCTTCTTTCCACAAAGTTCAAATTATATAATCATCATTTTCTTGAATTTTCCATTATTCAATTTTGCAAACTTTGTTCCCCAAATTCAAAATTCAAATTCAAATTTTAAATTTTCCCTCTAGTGCATGAGTTTTACAACTATTAGTCCTACCTATACTATCCCTGTTAAATGAAGCATTAGTATTAAGGCTTCCCAAGGTTTAATTCCTGAAGAGATGGAGCCTAATTTGGGTGACTTTTACAATGAGGATATTGCTAATTCTTCCCATCATATTAACATCTCTATCCATCCAATTGATGATTCCCATGATGAAAAATAATCTTTGACTAGAGTTTCTATAGATCAACTTTCAAAATTGGACAAACAATTTGACAATTTTCAACAATGGATGTCCCAAGAATATCCTAATAGTGAAGCTCTTCCATTAATTGAAGGCCTAAAACACATGATTCAAAGTGGTAAGAATGGAGTTGATATATTGTGTGGTATTGCTCACATTGTTGATTCTAATGTTATGCCTATGAAGAGTTGTACTGATAACTTAGGTTATTCACAACTTCCTACACAAATCAATCATTTTATCCCTTTGACCACTTTTATGCCTAGTATTCCTACTTTCACTTCAAACATCATGGCTACTTCAACTCAAAATGTCATACCTACAACCATTAGTCACAGGGGAAATCCCTCTTCTTCATTCAATCCTCCATCTTTATCTATTCCTTCAATGAGTATTCCTATTGTCTCTCAACCAATCAATGTGACACAAGGGGGAAATTCATTTAATCATTTTACTCCTCCTTTTATTGTCCCATTCCCTACTCAATGATCACTTGTTCCTAATTACCATAGTGTCCCACCACCTTATTCTCAATCAATGCCTTCTTTAAATAACATAACACCACCTTCTCAATCAAACATGTCTAACATAAATTCTTCAACCGAAACAACCATTAATAACCTTTCTCAAACTATGTCTCCATTGCAACAACAAATCACTATTAGGTCCCAGAGACAACTGAGAGGGGGGGGTGAATCAGTTGTCTAATAAATTGAAACCAAAAACTTATTAACCAACTTAATGCTTAATACCGGTAAACCAATTAAGTATGCCAGTAGACAGTGTTAATAGTAAATTACTAGACCGGAAAGGATTAATGCATGAAACATAAACACAAAGTCATCCACAACACATGAAACCAATAATTGTACATGGAAACCCTGTAAGGGGGAAAACCACGGTGGGAAACCTTACCCACAATTAGATGATACTACTACAGATAGTAAGTGTACATAAATGGGGTCTACACATGCAGAAAGACCAACAGCCTAGAGCTCACTTCTCAATCACAAAATGGGAGTCACACTGACTACAGTTGGATGGTTAAATCCAATAAGAATGTACTGCACAAAATAGCATCTTCATATGCTAGTTTCAGTACTAGTGTAATGTTGATATGCTTCTACAAAAACCTAACTTCACCTTCAAATGATGTCTTCGTGTATATCCCTGCTTGATCTCGCATATACCTTCACTCAATTCTTTTTCGCATTCCACCTTGATCTTACAAATAAGATATTACATTTATACCATACCCTAAGACCAATTTTAGTAGGTCAGCTCTACAAGATATTACAATAAAACATTTTACAAACAATATAATATCCGATGCAATAACCGATTGAACATGTCGGCTAAATGCATTTACAATAATAATAAATCATCTCCATAGTGTGCCATACTGATATGGAAAAGATAAACCTGCCGGTATAACCCTAGATAACCTGGACCTATTTGTCGGTAAAAGCAAATATGCAAATATGAATATATCAATGATTAATTCTTCAAAACAAAGTGTCCACACAATGTCTTCGACATTGCCAAGTTTCTTCCATATCATTCCAGGTACCGATGAACAATATATCCTGCTGGTGAACCATATACCAATAACTATTGCATAGTTTACTTGCTTGCTGGTGAATGTTGCTGGATCTTCAAAGTAGGTGTTGACATCAATGACAAAACCATACCAAAATACCAACAATCACTTCAATGAGTCAATCCAAATTTAGTGTGCCCACACTTGATGTTGCGAGCCCACTTTATCTTGATATTATAAAAGTTGTCCCTCCTAAACATGTTGAAGTCCCTCAATTAAAACTCTGTAATGGAAAAGGTGATCCTTTAACACATTTCAAAACATTCCAAACTTTGTGTACTGACTTTGGTCATGATCAAAGATTGCTTTCCAAATTGTATACTAGAACATTAAGAGATAAGGCTTTACAATGGTATTTCTCTTTGTCTTATTTTTCTATTACCTCTTTTCAACAATTAGAAAATGCTTTTATTCAACAATTTCAAAACAACATAGGTCCTAAAATCATTTTGACTAATTTAATACATTGTAAACAAGGTGTTAAAGAAAAAGTGACTGATTTCATTGGTAGATACAAGCATTTGTGTTCTCAAATCTCTTTTTCAATGTCTGATAATGTTATTCAAAGAATTTTCATTTCTAATTTTCAAAAATATATTAGGGAAAAACTTATATTTTCTGAGTTTACTTCCTTTCCGCAGTTGTGCACAACAATTCACAATTATCAACTGGTTGTGAGTCAAATGGAGCAACCTACTCCAGACTTCGAGTGATAAGGGTGAGAATTCTCAACAACCATTTTCAAAGTTCAAACCAAACAAAGGTTTCATCAAACTCAATGACACCATCAACAACAACAATGTGAATGCTACAACAGGTGTGCCTCCTATTTCTAAATTCAAAAGTGAGAAAGAATTCACTCATTTGAATGAATCTTTGTAGAGCATCATGTCTCAGTTGTTACAAATAAATGTTATCAAACTTCCTCCAATAAAACTAGTTGATCCTTCTAAAGAAACTTCACCTAACTTTGATAAAAAATATTTTTGTCAATTTCATCGTCAACTTGATCATGATACTAAAAAATATTTTGCATTAAAGTGTAAGATTCAAGACTTGATTGATAATAATACTATATATGTGGCAGGCGTAAATGGTAAGGGAAACAAATCAATAGCTCCTCCTAATCAACATCTTAATATTTTCACTAATCCTTTACCTTCTCATACCTCTAATGTGATTGAGACTAAACATACCTCGTTCTCTCCCACTGATGTCACTTGTATAGCTCAAGATATGGTTAATTTGGTAGAGAAATAAGAAACACCTAATGACCCATGTATCATATTTGATTCTAGTAATACCATTAGGGTACCTGATGGCCCTTTATACATAGTTGCGAAGATCCAAGGCAAACCTTATCATGGTGTGCTTATTGATCCCTCTTGCATGGTTAATGTCATCACTAAAGAATATATTTATACTTTACATTTGCATCAACCAATCTATGATGATACTAATGTGGTCATTAAGTTATTTGATGGATTTTCTTGTCCTATTATTGGTTCGATCGTACTTCCTATTGAGGTTCATACTAAATCTATAGATGTCAACTTTGTTAGCATTCCTTCATCTGAACAATTTCATGTGAAGTTAGGCTACCCTTGGCTATCTTCCATGAAGGCTATTGCTTCTCCAATCCATGTGTTTGAAATTTCCCCACAATTGAGAAATCATAACTGTTAACCATAGCTTATCTCGACCAATCGAAAGAAGCCCAGGTGATCCTATTGATTACTTTTGGCCTCAAAAATTTGAGTCTCTTCCACCAAAAAGTGACACTCTCTTTCAATATTATCAAAAATGGAAGAAAGATATGATTTTATCCTTAAGCCAACCTAGAACTCCAACACTTGATATTCCCATCATTCTTGAAGATGAAGTTCTTCACCTAACAGATAGAACTAATCTTCCTCCTAAGGAAGATTCCCAACCTATTCCTATAGATGAAACCATGCCCTCTCCTAAGAAGAATAATAATATTCCTCCTAATGTTAGACCTATACATCATCCTCATGATGGACCTGGTCACCTTCCTAAACCAAACGTTCCTCCTTTATATGGTACACTTCCACCTCCTTCCTCTTATAGAGAGAAGAGACCTGCCTCTCCTCTTGTCCAGCCTAAAATACCTCAACCTAAACCTCCAACTACCAAGGATGAAAATGATCCTCCTTCAACAAATATACCTCAGTCTTCTCAGCCTTCCGCTAAGATTAGATGAAATCATTGTGTGAGAGAATGCCGATGAAAATTGTTAGATTTCTCAGATAACTGGTAGACAAATGAGAGGGGGGGGGGGTGAATCAGTTATCAATAGATTATATAACTTTAAGCACTTAAAGCCTTTTACCAAAATATATAAACCAAATACTAGAATAGGATTAATAGAAGTTAAGCACAAAAATAGACCATAAAACATATACCAACCATCCACAACACATAACACCAAAATTTGTATGTGGAAAATGCGGTAAAGGAAAAAACCACAGTGGGAAGCCTACCCATAGTCAGATGATACTTATGTAGTAAGTATTTGATTACAAAGAGAGGGGCTTGCACATGCAAGAAGGCCAATAACCTAGAGCACACTGCTCATCACAAAAGGAGCCTCACTGAGTACAAAAAAAATCCAGACTACAATCCAAAAAGAAGAGTGAACTACAAGAATAACATCTCCTATGCCTGAGTACAGTTCTAGTTAAGCTCAATACCGGAGGTCTTAGACCTCTTACACAAACCCAATTTGATCACCTATGATCGACCAAAACCTTTGCATATGATTACAAGTTTATTCACACATAGAAAATTCTATAACCATTCCCCTTCATGATCTACAAATAAATCTTACATCATATATATACCAACCCGATACCTAAATAATTAGGTCAGACACCTAAAAGGTAATACAATGAATTCATTACATAAACCCACAAAACGATGATAATCCAAGTTGTCTTGAGACCAAAACAACATAATCCAATTGGTAATGCATTGGGATCAACTACCAACACGTTACACAAACTAGTCCATAACCTAAATAGCACCAGACCCAAAATAGGTCGCCATAAACCAAATATAACACCATCGATCAATAGGAACATGAACAAGATAACCAACAACATCCAAAGAACCATCTAGAATCCATACCAACACCACTTATCAAGTGCATCAATAGATCTTTAACAAAGCTTTGTCGGTATAACCCTTACTGGTAACCAAAAGGCTTACTAGGATAAAAGATAGCTTCTAAAAAATCAAATTCTGAACCAACTAAACATTAAACACACCAGAAATACATGAATAGACAATCCAAACCAATTCCACAAACCGGAGCATACTGGAGAATACTAGATCATAATCCAACCACTCTACCGGAATCGGTAGACAACCAAAATAGTCAGTGTTGCCATCAATGACAAGCATCAATGCAACACATAATCAATTCCTCCAAAAATCCAATAATCTCCCCCTTTGGCATTGATGGCAACACTAGATGTGAAAAAAATCCAAGTACCAATAAATGCCAAAAAAGTCTCCCCCAATGGAAGACAACCAATAATTTCCCACAAAAGTTATACATCAATAACCATAGACCTAAAGGAAACTCCCCCTAAAACTGATATCTTTGTTAAGCTCTTTTTTTCAAATGTATATCTCTCCCCCTTTGACATCAATGCCATAAATCTGACATAATCATCAAAGAAAGATCATAAAGCCTCTGAACCATACAGTTGACTACCCCACCTAAGTAGTAGCACCATCACATCAATCCAAAATGAATAGTAGCTCTGATCATGCATACCAGAATAATGCCAATCAACAACACTCAAGTCTCTACCAAATGGGCAAAAACTCCCAATCTGTCTCTGAAGTACTCAAATGATTCCTTGGGAAAAGGCTTAGTGAAAATGTCTGCAATCTACTCTTTAGTGTTCACATAAACCTATTTAACTTCATTTTCTTCCACCTTCTCCTTCAAAAATTTATACTTGATACAAATGTGATTTGTCTTAGAATGAAATACCAGATTCTTTGATATGTCAATAGCAACAAAGTTATCACAATGAATAACTACCAGTTCAATACAAACTATCTTAATATCCTTCAACATTTGCTTCATCCATATGACTTGTGTATAGTTAGTAGCAGTAACAACATACTTAGCTTCCATAGTAGATAAATAAGTGCATGACTGTTTCTTGTTGATCTATGAAACACATTTATTTCCAAGAAAGAAATCTCCACTAGATGTGCTCTTCCGGTTGTCAACATCTCTAGCCCAATCTGCATTTGTATATTCATTTAGTGTTAATCCTATGAGGATCCGGTTAATATTGAGGGGGGGGGAATCAATATTAAGACCAATTCAAACTTTAACTCAAAATAAAACTTATCTTAGATCTGAAACCATTTAACAAATATCTCAACTTTTGTAATCAGATCTAATAACCTCTTTATTATATTTTCTTAACAGATTAATCAAATAATTTACCAATACTTTCATCACTAAAGAAATCATATAAACTTGATCATATACCAACTCATTAACCTTATCAATAAGATCAAATAGTTTCTCAAACAACTTCTTATCAGTACTGGTAACCTCTGATAAACTACTGATAAAACATCATAACCAGTGTCTCTGAAATAATGAATGAAATGAAATATAAACAAGAACATCACATGAAAAACATTCCACACATGAACACCATAATTATTTGACATGGAAACCCAAATAGGGAAGAACCATGCTGGGAGCTGGCACCCACAAATATTTGTACTCTTTTGAATTACACCATGTTAGGAGCTTAGCCCTATTAGGAGCTTACAATAAGCCCGGTTAGGAGCAGATCCTGTTAGGAGTCACCCGATTAGGGGATTTGCCTTGCAGCCTGGTTAAGAGATTGACGATTTTTTAGGATCAACCTCATGAGAGGATTTAACACTCTTTTGAGAGCTTCCTTGTTAGGGGACTTAAATGTTTAAGGCTTGTTAGGACCTACTTGGTTAAGGGATTTAACTTGCTACAACTGTTAGGGAACAACAGTAAGAAAATAATCTATTTACTTGCACTTCTCTGTCTGCTTGATTAGATCTAGTTATACACAACACTCTGTAACTCTCAAGAAGATCTCACACTTCACTTGGATGACTTAACCCATTCTCTAAGACCACTGATACAATAAACATCAATTGTGTCAACATAAATAGCCATCTCAACTAGGTCAGCCACAAAACCTAATTACATCATGAATTTACAATTAGATCATAAGAGATCATCATAGATCACTATACAGATCATTACAAAAAATTACAATACAATATCAACTGTTGGTTGATCTTAACCCATCATGAAAATCCATTATGTATCCTTAAAACACTCTACTAAGCATCTTGTAGATTCCTAAGAAAATCTTCCTTAAATCATGCCAAAATAGCTATCAAATATTTCATGCGGGTTGTGTCGTGTTACCAACTTTATGTAGACTCATTGTCGATCACCGTCATAACAAAAATTATTACCAGTTTGATGATTTCTTCACCGGTCCTTAAACCCTACTAAAACCTTAGCAAAAGTTCATCAAAAATTTGAAACACGCCTTCCAATAATCATCACAAGTTCAGGTTCTAGTCATATACACCTTTCCGTGATACAAGTTTACCATCCAACTTGCAAATCACTAATCATCTCTGATTGACCAATCCAATCAAAACAATTCTGCTTTATCGGTTAAAGTCCTATTCACAGACTTTAGTTTACTGTCGGTAAACCTTGTCTTCTAGTAAACCAAATCACTTAGATGACAAAACAAAACATTGGGAACATCAATTGACATTAGTTTTGAGAAATGACAACACAAATAACTGATCATGTCATCTATTCATAGAGTCTCAATCTCTTCATCACAAATAGACTTCTATCCTTTACTGGTGCAGTCATCCAACTTCAACTATATCACCCGATCTACATTAGTTATGCCAAATGCCAACACATAATGTAAAGTCATCATTTTTAGGATACCATAAACCATACTCAATTGTTCCTTGCAAATACCTCAAAATCCTTTTTACCGCACTCTCATGATTCTCTCTAGGATCACTCTGAAATCTTGACACAATACAAACTACATTCATTAGATCCAGTCTGGTCTGAGTCAAATATAACAAACCTCCAATCATAGATTTACACCTTGTAGGATTTACCAAAGTTGATATATCTTTCTTTGCCAATTTCTCACTTGTAACCATAGGAGTACCAACTGGTTTAGAGTTTTTCATACCAAATTTATTTAACAAATCTCTATCATACTTAGTTTGACAAATTAAAATACCTTTATCAATCTAAGTAATTTGCAAACCTAGGAAAATCCTCATCTCCCCAATCATAGACATTTCAAATTCATTTTTCATATTGTTAGAATTTCCATACATAACTTGTCCTCACCTCCAAAAATGATATCATCAACAAATACCTCAATAATCAATATGTCATCATTAGTGATCTTGAAATATAAGTTACTGTCAGCATTACCTTTAGTGAAACCAAACTTCAAAAGATATTTATCCAATCTTGCATAGCAAGCTCTAGGGGCTTGTTTCAATCCATATAAAGATTTCCATAACCTACAAACCATATTTTTGTCATTTGAAAGTGAAAATCCGTCAGACTACTCAATATAGACTTCCTCTTCAAGATCTCCATTCATAAATGCACACTTAACATCCATATGATAAACCTTGTAGTTTTTATGTCCAGCATAAGCAAGAAATAATCTCACAGCTTCAACCCTAGCTATGCGTGCAAAAGTTTCATCATAATCAATTCCTTCCTTCTGAGAATATCCTTTGCAAACCAATCTAGCCTTATTTCTCACAACTTTTCCATCTTCATTCAATTTATTCCTAAAAACCCATTTAGGTCCAATAACATTCTTATTTTTAGGTCGGGGAAATAAATTCCATGTGTTATTCTTTTTTATCTGATCTAATTACTCTTCCATAGCTTTCATCCAAGATTCATATTTACATGCTTCAATAACTAATGCAAGTTCAATTTGAGAAATTAAACATACCTCATCAGCTGCCAACCTTCTCCTTGTCATCACTCCTTTGTTCTTGTCTTCAATGATTTGATCTTCTGAATGATTCAACCTCACATACTTAGGAGTCTTTTGATTTTTTATTCCTCTTCTCTAATCTTCAGTTACTGTTGAATTTTCTAATGTTTCTGGAGTAACTGGTTCAACATTTTGTTCTGATGTAGGTGCTACTGAATCAGTTATGATCATTTCCACTTTTAGTTCTCTCTGATAAGTTTTGATTTGACCTTTGTACTACTCATCCACCTTGACATTAGCACTCTCCACAATTATTTGCAATCTTTTGTTATAACATATATATGCTTTTCTTTCATTAGAATAACCAAGAAATATTCCTTCATCACATCTAGGATCAAAATTTTCAATGGAATGATCTCTTTTGATATAGCATTTACTACCAAAGATTCTGAAATACTTAACTGTAGGTGTATGACTAAACTATAACTCATAGGGTGTCTTATCGGTGTCTCCTTTGATATGAAATCTATTGAATGTGTATACCGCCATTCTCACAACTTCTCTCCAATAGATATGAGGAAAATTAACTTCCCTCATCATAGTTATAGCCGCATCCAAGATAGTTTTGTTCTTCCTTTCCACAACTCCATTCTGCTTGGGTGTTTGGGATGCAAACAATAGTCTCCTTATGCCATGGTTCTCATAATAACTGTTAAATTCATCGGATGTGAATTAACCACCATGATCTTGTTGGCATTGTGTTGTCATTGATGTCAACTAGTATGGGATGACTACTGGTATGAGTGATGTGCAACACTGTCAAGAAGGAGTACAGGAAAGGATGAATGACCACTAGAGTCACTGATACACAAGTTGTGCCCGACTTGTGTGGATGGAATGGTAAGGTGACCAGTATCAGTATAGTATATCACCAGCAAGGAGAATATGTCAACTGAGAAGTGAAGTGTTGACAGATGGCCAAGGTGCTTGAGCTGTTTTTTGTGATGAAGAGGCAGAATGTTACCTAAATCACATCAACACTAGTAGAGAAGAATGAACAGGTCACTAATATGTGGTAAGGTTGCAGAACAACAAGACTCCCACCGGATGAAGATGCAATCATCAAGAGAAGGAAAGACTAAGAAGATGCAAATAGAGGAATGTGGTCTAATTGAAGATGAATTCTAATAAAGGTTGATGACATAGTGTCATCAAGAGTGTTTACCAGTATGTAAGTCCACCGATAATATGAGCAAGGTGCAGAAGTAGATGTCCTCCCACTTTGCGAGAATGTGCATGCTTGGGATAGACATGTTTGAAGATTAGTTTAGGTGTTCCACTGACAGCTCAACAAAGTGCAGACATGAGGAGTCAACTAGTAGAATGCTAGATACCGATAGGGTTAGTAAATTGGCAAAAAATAGGAACCGGTAGAGTGTCTGTTTAGTGATCTATCTAAACCAACATGAAGATCCAAGCTAGCAAATGGTCGACATGGATGCCACATGGAGTCAAGGTGGCAGACTTGCATGCAGTGATAGATGTTATGAACATTGATGAGGCAGTTGCAGGGTTGGTTGATTATAATGATAGATCCCACAAATCATGGGATGTGTTGCAGAGCTATTGCAGAGGTTGGCATCTTGAGGTCTGGAGGACAACTGAGAGACAACTAAGAGTGATTGAGAAGATCAAGGCAGTTGAAGGGAACAACAAGACCAATCTCAGTTCTTGATCAAGAGATCAACCAACAAGGTAAAAAGAAGAATTCCAAAGATAGAAGGCATGGTCAAGAAGGTATGATAATGGTGGTAGGTGTATAGTTGGTTGTTAGAGAGATCAGATCAGGGAAGATCTGATTGGATTTGGTTTTCCTTGAGGTAAGTGAGGAAATCCTAACCGCTCAAAGTTTAAATTGGTTTTTGCAGGAAAACTAGTCTATAATTATAAAAACCAAAATCAGAGATGGTTGCCGCTGAATGAGAGAGTAGGGCAGTTGTAGAGAAGAAGAGAGTGTTGCCACAAAGTGATTTGGTGTAGGAGAACCTAGGTCTCATTTTCATCTCAGGTTTGATAGTAATTTTGGTTTTTATTAGTTTTAAGTTGGAAAGTTGTCTAAGATGTTTTTGAAGTTGTTCTAGGTTGTTTGGATGAGTTTTGAACTCATTGTGTGGTTTTGGTTTCTTATTTTCATCTTTTTGCTCAAAGTTGCCAGTTTGGAGTTGCCTAGCAAAATGATGGAAAAGTGAGTTTTTAATGTGGTTTTTGTTTTGAAAGTGCTTAGACATGTCTTATGCTTGGTTTGTAGCTGTGATTAGTGCTCTTAGTTGATTGTAGGTCTTTGAGATCAACCTTGCATTTTCTAGGCACCAAAAGTTATCATTTAGGCATCAAAATGTCAAATTTAAGTTCTCTTGGACATGTACCAGTCCATATAGGAGGCTAACCAACTAGGAGAGGCATTTAATCTCCTATTTGAACTATTGTAAGGGTTGTTCATTCGAAATTATTAGGCATTTTGAGAATTTGCACTAAAAATTCCTTGTTTTTCACTATGTTTTGACTCCAAGTGAGCAACAGTCCATACGCCTATTGTATTTGTCCATACCATTTTGGAATTCTCATGTTCTCTCATGTTTCCTAAAGCTTTTCCCTTTGGTGGCATTTAATTTCATCAAGTTTTGAATTTTGTGCAAAAATATTTGGCTTTGATAGTTTCACTGCCTTGTCTAGGAAATTGGCAAGGATGCTTGACCAACTTGGCTTCTTGAGGCCCTAAATGCTCATGGCTTCCCAAGAACCAGTTGGTCAACTTGTAAGATATGTACATACTTGTTTTGATTTCAAAAGTGCAGGTGTAAGGAGTTTTGTGGCCATGAAGCCCTAGGCAAGTGTACCATTTGGCTAGGGTCTTTGAAGAAGTTGATGCTTTGCTCTTCTATAGCAAATGCATTCATCAGATGGGCAGACTTGTCTTGTTGTCCAAGATTGTAGATGAAAGATAAGAGACTTTCTACACCAAGAGAAGGAAGGTTGCATTTTTAGTTTGTGTAAATTGTACCAAAAACAGTGAGTCGCTGTTTTGGAGTTTGTATCCACTCAATTGCTTGCTCTCCACCATATATTGGTGTGTGTAAAGCTTGGTTTCTTCTCAATTTGTTTGTAAACAAAGACTAGGAGTGGTGTTAGATTCTACCCATGGGTTTTGTGTTTGCCAAGATCAAGCAATGATCTCTTTAGGCAAAGTTGAAACGCCCAGTAGGCTGTCACAGTCATTTATGACTGATTTTAGTATTTTAAATGAAGTTGTTATTGCATTCTTCCTCTTCCAAATAGCAGGTATGAAGGACTAAAAACAACAAAGGATAGAGAAGTGATAGAAAGGCACCAATCAAACCTTTTCAAAGGTGTTTTGAAAGTGGTAAAGTGCAGGTCAAAGTGGAAAAACAGTGAAAGGAGAAAAATGCAGTCATAAATGTCTTGATAGTGAAAAAATATTTGTTTGTAATTGCCTAATGGATTTTGTGCAGGGCTAATGTGATATTTGTGTGTCCTTCATGATAGACATTTTCTCTTGTTTTGAAATGTAATTGGTTTTCATACCTAAGATGTGTTTGTAGACAACAAGAATGGAAAAGTTGTCATTGTTGCATACCTCTCATGAGCAATTTTTGGAAATCTTATTCTCTAACCTTGGAAAGGTACAAAGTTGTCTTTTTGTGGCTTAACTAACATGTAACAAGGTAGAAACAAGTTTGCATGGTTCATTTTGAAGGTCTCAAACTTGTTAGTCCATATTTGCCACCAAAACCCTTCCAAACCCTCCTTTTTGCACCCATTTTTGGGACAGTCATGGAGAAGGCTTAAGGGACCCTAAGACTTAGAAAATATTCAAGAACTCCCAAAAGGGTGTCTGAATATCAACTTATTTTTGTCTGGAAGTCCATCGCTGGAGCAGGGTGAGCACAAAACCCCAAAAGGAGGGCTAATTCCTAGTAGCCCGTTGTAGGCCTAAAACTTGGATTTTGTCAAATCGGGTATGACAAAGAAGGTTGTAAAGAAAAAAAACCAACAAATCAAGTTGAAATAAGTGAACCTTGCATGAATCAAACACATTTGGTGAGTTTGACTCCATAAGTCAGTTTTGTAGCATTTGTGAAGGAATACTAAAATAATGGAGTTGAAGCCCTTGAGCAACCAGGAAGTGTTTGACTTAGGGAGGTGGAACAAGGAGAGTTTCTAGGTCTCCTACTAGCTTGTTGCCCTCTGATTTTGGTGACTACATCATGAAACAACAAGAACCTTTCATATAGTAAACATTCCAGCCACTTGGCAACCCACTTGCACCACCTCCCTATCATAGTGGTATCAGAGCATAGTTACACTTGGGAAGAAGTAGCAGTTTGGCAACCATGGTGACAAATGCAGAATTAGCAAAGAACATGGAAGACCAGGAAGAAGAAATTAGGTTACTCAGAGTGAAGCTAGACCTCCTAGAGCATAAGTTGGGTGAAGTAGAAGTGAAGGTAGATGAAGCCAGCAATAAGATAGAGGGAACATAAGGTAGGGGTAAGCTATTAGGTATAGAGGATGAAACCCCTTTACCAGACCCTGTGATAGAGAAGGAACCCTTTTTGAAAGCCTTGAAGGCTATGAGTGAGAGAACACTAGAAGGAGTCCCACTATTCAGTGGTAAAATGGACCCAGAAGTGGTCATGGAGTAGATTGAGGGGCTTGACAACCATTTTGAATGTGATGGTGTGACAGAGGACCAAAAAGTGAACGTGGCTAAATCCAGGTTGAGAGGAGCTGCCTTAACATGGTGGAAGTTCATCCAGGATGAAAGTGAGAAAGAGGGCAAAAAGCCCATAGCAACTTGGAAGGGAATGTTGTCCAAGATCAGAGAGACTTAAATTCTAGAGGACTATGAAATACAACATCATAGGAAAAGGAAAAACCTTAGGCAAAAAGAGTTAGATGTCAATACCCACACCGAGGGGTTTCAGAAGCTATGCCTTAGGTCAAAGATCCAAGAGGATGAAAATGTCAAGGTTGCTAGGTATCTCAATGGCTTGAGATGGAACATACAGGAAGAGTTAAGTTTGTTGTGTCCTACAATAGTTCAGAAGTGCTACCAACTTGCACTCAAGGTAGAGGAGAGAAGTAGGAAGAAGCAAGAGCATCATAACAAAGGTAGAGAAAGAAGCAGAGATGGTAGAGGCCATCAAGGTAGTTTTGGGGGAAGACACATAGATCAAAGGTCCCAGGGAGAATCTAAGCTTATAGAGAAAAGCGGGGATTCTCAGAGCAAGCCCAACTATAGGGGTAGGGGATCAAGCAACCCAGGAAGGGTTAGATCTAGTGTCCCAGGTAGAGGGTCTTACTTCTCCACAATAACTGTCACAAATTGGGTCATCCTGCTTATAGGTGTCCAGAAAAGCCTAGTTCTTCCCATGGAGGTGAAAAGAGAGTGAACTATGTTCAGGAGGAAGGAAGTAGTACAAGAACTCCAACAATGCACCTAGCACCCCAAGATGGTGAGAGTCTAATGATGAGGAGAGTATTGATGCAAGAACCTCACAAGTGTGAAGTGTCTCAGAGAAGAGCATTGTTCAGGATAAAGTGCAAAATCTTGGGCAAGGTATGTAAGGTGGTTATAGATTCAGGTTCCATAGATAACATTATCTCAGAGGAGGTAGTTAGCAAATTGAACCTACCTAGAATGAAGCACAGTGAACCCTACAAGGTAACTTGGTTAAACAAGGGGCAACATGTCCTAATTAATGAACAAGCATGGGTAGACTTCAACATAGGTGAATACAAGGATAGGATACTATGTGACATCCTTCCTATGGATGCTTGCCATCTACTATTGGGCAGACCTTGGCAATTTGACAGAAGGGCACACCATGATGGTTAAAAAAACACATATTCCTTTCAAAACAATGGCATTGTCTACAAAATTTAGTCCCTTAGTGAAAAGACAGAGAACAGCAAACCATAGGCAACTAAAGTGTTATTAGTCAATGAAAAAGAGTTCATCCAAACCATGAAAGAGGGAGATGGGATTGGTTATGCACTTGTAGTGAAACCTAAGGAGGAGAAGAAAGAAAAACAAGTTGAGATCCCACAAGAAGTGCAACAAATTCTTGATAACTTTAAGGGCATCATCAGTGATGGACAACCAGCAACATTACCCCCTCCTAGAGCCATTAGTCATCAAATTGATTTTATACCAGGAGCTTCTTTGCCAAACAAAGTAGCTTATAAAATGACTCGTGAATAGAACAAAGAGGTAGCTAGACAGATTCAAGAGTTATTGGATCAAGGATTAATAAGAAAGAGTATAAGTCCTTGTGTCGTACCCACTGTGTTAGCACCTAAGAAAGGGGGCACATGGAAACTATGTATAGACTCTAGAGCCATTAACAAAATCACAATAAGGTATAGATTCCCTATTCCCAGGATAGAAGATTTGATGGATTGTTTAGGGGGTGCAAAGTATTTCACAAAAATAGACTTAAAGAGTGGTTACCATGAGATAAGAATAAAAGAGGGTGATGAGTGGAAAACTGCTTTCAAAACAAATGAGGGTCTTTATGAATGGTTGGTTATGCCTTTTGGACTCTCTAATGCTCCCAGTACCTTTATGAGTTTAATGAATGAAGTATTGTAGGATTTTCTCAGTAAGTTTGTGGTAGTCTACTTAGATGATATTCTCATTTTTAGTAAGACTAAAGAGGAGCATTTGAAACACTTAGCTATTGTTTTGCAAAAATTATCTGATGAGCAGTTAACCATAAATCTTGAGAAATGTGATTTTATGCAGCAAGAGCTAGTCTATCTTGGTTTTGTTGTGTCCAGTGGAGATCTTAAGATGGATCAATCTAAATTTGCAGCCATAACAAGTTGGCCAACCCCACAATCAGCTAGTGAAGTTAGGAGTTTTCATGGTCTAGCCTAGTTTTAAAAAAAGTTTATCAGAGGGTTCAGTGGGATTTCTGCACCCATGTTAGATACAATAAAGGGTGGTCATAAGGTCAAGTTTCAATGGACAGAAGTAGCCAATAAGGGGTTTGAGTTACTCAAAACTAGAGTTACTACATAGCCAGTGTTAATCCTTCCTAGCTTTGATAAGCTCTTTACTATAGAATGTGATGCCAGTCATCTTGTAGTAGATGCAGTCTTGAGTTAGGATAATAGACCACTTGCTTTCTTTAGTGAAAAATTGAATGATGCAAAGAAAAAGTATTCATCTTATGATTTAGAGTTATATACATTGGTGCAGGCACTCAAGAAGTGGAGGCATTACTTGCTTCCTAAAGAGTTTGTTATGTATACAGACAACTAGGTAGTCAATTTCTTGAATTCTTAGGATAAACTCAACCATAGGCATATGAAATGGGTAGAATACCTACAAGCATATACCTTTACTCTTAAGCACAAGAAAGGCCAATGTAACAAAGTAGCTGATGCTTTAAGTAGGAGATTGTTGACTATTCAGGAGATCCAAGTTAATAGTATTGGTATTGATTGCTTTCAAGATTTGTATCCTAATGATGATGATTTTGCCACTGCTTATAAAGTTTGTCTTGCTTTTGAGAATCATTTCCATAGTGAGTATGCTGACTATACATTGCAGAATGGTTTGTTATTCAGGAGAGGATAGCTATTTGTTCCTAATGGTTCCATGAGGGAAAATCTCATCTAAGAGAAACACAATGGGTGTTTGAGTGGCCATTTTGGTCTCAATAAGACCTTAGAGTTGGTTCAACACTTCTATTACTGGCCTAAGATGTAGAGAGATATCTAGAGGTATGTTGAATAGTGTATGGTATGTCAGACAGCCAAAGGTAATAGCACTAATGCTGGTTTATATCAGCCACTTCCCATTCCTTCTAGGCCATGGGAGTGCATTAGCATGGATTTTGTTGTAGGTTTACCAAAAACAAAAGCAGGGTATGATAGTATCTTTGTGGTTGTTGACAGATTTAATAAAATGGCTCACTTTATACCTTACAAAACTACTAATGATGCTAGTCATATTGCTTTCCTTTTCTTTAAAGAAGTTGTCAGAATACATGGTTTGCCATCTAGCATTGTATCAGATAGAGATGTTAAGTTTTTGGGTCATTTTTGGAAGACTTTGTGGAAGAAATTGGGTACTAACTTGTCTTTTGGCTCAGCTTACCATCCATAGACATATGGCCAAACAGAAGTGGTGAATAGAACATTGGGTAATCTACTCAGATGTCTCACCAAGGAGTATGGACAAAGCTGGGATCAGCTCATCCCACAAGTAGAGTTTGCCTATAATGACATTGTAAATAGATCCACTGGTAAGAGTCCATTTTAGATTGTTTATGGTATGCATCCAAGATGTGTTTTTGAGTTACATGATGTGACTAACTTGTAACATGTTAGTGTGACAGCAGAGGATATGGCACAATCTCTAAAAGAGATACATGAACAGGTTAAGCAGTCTTTGTAGGACACCACAGCAAGAGTCAAGGCAAGGGTGGATGCTTCCGAGAGGGATGTCCAATTCTTAGTTGGAGATTTTGTGATGGTGCATCTCAACAAGTCTAGATTGCAAAAGGGAGTTCCTAGCAAGTTACAGATGAGAAGAATTGGACCTTGCAGGATTTTGGCTAAGTATGGCCCAAATGCTTATAAGATTGATTTACCTGTTGATGTTTCCTTGTCTCCTATCTTTAATATTTCAGATTTGGTACCTTTCAAGGGGCAGCCTCTAGAAGAGACTTAGAGAGCTTCAGACATTTCACATTCCCTTTCTGATCTATCTCTCCCCTCTTCTTCTTCTCCCATTCCTGAATAGGTACTTGATTCCAGAATCATCAAGAAGACTAGAAAGCATGACTACCTTGAACATTTGATCAAGTGGAAAGATCAACCAGCTTTTGAAGCCACTTGGATACCTGAAAGTGGCTTCCACAAGGCTGGTATTCCTCTCTCTTTTCTGCCCAAAGGAGTCACATGACTTCTTTGTCACTGGGGGAGTATGGTGCAGGAGCACCTAGGTCTCATTTTCATCTCAAGTTTGATAGAAAATTTGGTTTTTATTAGTTTTAAGTTGGAAAGTTGTCTAAGATGTTTTTGAAGTTGTTCAAGGTTGTTTGGATGAGTTTTGAACTCATTGTGTGGTTTTGGTTTCTTGTTTTCATCTTTTTGCTCAAAGTTGCCAGTTTGGAGTTGCTTGGCAAAATGATGGAAAACTGAGTTTTAAATGTGGTTTTTGTTTTGAAAGTGCTTAGACATGTCTTATGCTTGGTTTGTAGGTGTGATTAGTCCTCTTAGTTGATTGTAGGTCTTTGAGATCAACCTTGCATTTTCTAGGCACCAAAAGTTGTCATTTAGGCATCAAAATGTCAAATTTAAGTGCTCTTGGACATGTACCAGTCCATATAGGAGGCTAACCAACTGGGAGAGGTATTTAATCTCTTTTTTGAACTATTGTAAGGGTTTTTCATTCAAAATTATTAGGCATTTTGAGAATTTGCACTAAAAGTTCCTTGTTTTTCACTATGTTTTGACTCCAAGTGAGCAGCAGTCTGTACGCCTGTTGTACTTGTCCGTACTATTTTGGAATTTTCATGTTCTCTCATGTTTCCTGAAGCTTTTCCCTTTGGTGGCATTTAATTTCATCAAGTTTTGAATTTTGTGCAAAAATATTTGGTTTTGACAGTTTCACTGCCTTGTCTAGGAAATTGGCAAGGATGCTTGACCAACTTGGCTTCTTGAGGCCCTAAATGCTCATGGATTCCCAAGAACTAGTTGGAAAACTTGTAAGATATGTACATACTTGTTTTGATTTCAAAAGTGCAGGTGTAAGGAGTTTTGTGGCCCTGAAGCCCTAGGCAAGTGTGCCATTTGGCTAGGGTCTTTGAAGAAGTTGATGCTTTGCTCTTCTATAGAAAATGCATTCATCAAATGGACAGACTTGTCTTGTTGTCCAAGATTGTAGATGAAAGCTAAGAGACTTTCTAAGCCAAAAGAAGGAAGGTTGCATTTTCAATTTGTGTAAATTGTAATAAAAACAATGAGTCACTATTTTGGAGTTTGTATCCACTCAATTGCTTGCTCTCCACCATATATTGGTGTGTGTAAAACCTGGTTTCTTCTTAATTTTTTTTTAAACAAGGACTACGAGTGGTGTTAGATCCTACCCATGGGTTTTGTGTTTTCGAAGATCAAGCAATGATCTCTTTAGGCAAAGTTGAAATGCCTAGTAGGCTGTCACAGTCATTTATGACTGATTTTAGTATTTTAAATGAAGTTGTTATTGCATTCTTCCTCTTCCAAATAGAAGGTATGAAGGAATAAAAACAACCAAGGATAGAGAAATGATAGAAAGGCACCAATCAGACCTTTGCAAAGGTGTTTTGACAGTGGTAAAGTGCAGGTCAAAGTGGAAATATAGTGAAAGGAGAAAAGTGCAGTCATAAATGTCTTGATAGTGAACAAATCTTTGTTTGTAATTACCTAATGGATTTTGTGCAAGGCTAATGTGATATTTGTGTGTCCTTCATGATATACATGTTCTCTTTTTTTGAAATGTAATTGGTTTTCATACCTAAGATGTGTTTGTAGACAACAAGAATGGAAAAGTTGTCATTGTTGCATACCTCTCATGAGCAATTTTTGGAAATCTTGTTCTCTAACCTTGGAAAGGTACAAAGTTGTCTTTTTGTGGCTTAACTAACATGTAATAGGGTAGAACCAAGTTTGTATGGTTCATTTTGAAGGTCTCAAACTTGTTAGTCCATATTTGCCACCAAAACCCTTCCAAACCCTCCTTTTTGCACCCATTTTTGGGACAGTCATGGAGAAGGCTTAGGGGACCCTAAAACTTATAAAATCTTCAAGAACTCCCAAAAGGGTGTTCGAATATCAACTTATTTTTTTCTAGAAGTCCATCGCTAGAGCAGGGTGATCACAAAACCCCAAAAGGAGGGCTAATTCCTAGTAGCCCGTTGTAGGCCTAAAACTTGGATTTTGTCAAATCGGGTATGACAAAGAAGGTTGTAAAGAAAAAAAACCAACAAATCAAGTTGAAATAAGTGAACCTTGCATGAATCCAACACATTTGGTGAGTTTGACTCCATAAGTTGGTTTTGTAGCATTTGTAAAGAAATACTAAAACAATGGAGTTGAAGCCCTTGAGCAACCAGGAAGTGTTTGACTTAGGGAGGTGGAACAAGGAGAGTTTCTAGGTCTCCTACTAGCTTTTTGCCCTCTGATTTTGGTGACTACACCATGAAACAGCAAGAACCTTTCATTTAGTAAACATTTTAGCCACTTGGCAACCCACTTGCACCACCTCCCTATCATGATTAAGTGTTAGTTTTGCATGTGAGGAAAAATCATTCAAGTGCTCAATGAATATCTGAGAAGAGATTGAGTGTGAGGGAGAACCAGGTTAAAGTATTCAACCAGTAGCAGTGTAGAACCGATAGTGTCCATACCGACAAAGCATAAGTGAAGGAATCTACAAAGACTGTAGATAGTGAACCGACAGAGTGTTGTATTGGTGAAGAGCAGAGCAGTGAGGAGAAGATCTAGCAGAGCAAAAAGAGAGTAGAGGTGAACCGATAGCCAACAGTGAAGAACCAGATGAGAGAAATAGAAGAAATGTACTAGTGTAGTAGAGAAGGTATCTCTCTGGCAGAGTAAGTTATATGAAATGGTTATAAGATTCACTTGTAACAAGACAACTACTTTTGTAATTGAAGTTATCATTGTGATCACTAAGTTGTAGCTCGATGCAGGGGTTGTAGCTCCTTTGGGTCGTAGCCCATAAACAAGTTAGGGGTTGGTGCTCCTTGGGTTGGTGCCTTAAACATTTTAATAGAGTTTCGTTGTGAGGCTTGATTGGAGTAGTAGATTCCAACAACATTGCTCACTGATGTTTTTCCCATCTTGGTTTTTCCTCATAGATGCTAGTGTTATGTGATGGCCCTTTGTGTGTGATTGCATCTATATTTTTGTCTCCCCACTAACCAGTAAGTCTATATTGTGTTAGATCCCATAGCCGGTAAACACATCTAGGTTGTTGAAAGGAAAATTTTAAGAACCACTGATTCACCCCCCCTCTCAATGGTACATTATCTAACAGATTTGACCTTAAGGATTTAATCTTCAAACATGTCTCTACCTCAACTTTAGCTTTAAAGATTTTAAACTTTTCAAAAGCTTCAGATTTCTCCCTCAAGAAATTAACCCACTTCATTCTAGAATAGTCATCAATGATTAACATGAAATATGTATCACCCTGAAAAACTTCTAGTTCTAGTAGGACCACATAAATTAGTATGAATAAGATCAAGAACATCATTAGATTTGTCTTGTATACTCTTAAAATAAGTTCTGACTTTCTTACCCATTTGAGATTCCTTACATACTGGATTATAAGGCTTCATGATCTTAGGTATATCTCTAACAGGCTTAGTTGAACTAATCTTTACAATGCAATCAAAATTAATATGACACAACCTCTTATGCCATAGCCAACTCTCATCAATATGTACAATTCAACATGTCTTCTCACCAGAGTTCAAATGAAAGATGTTACCTTTAGTGTGAGTACTGGTTGCAATCTCCAATCCAAATTTATTAATAAATTTGCATTTTCCATCCTTGAACTGTAATTGAAAACCCTTATCCACCAACTATCCTACACTCAAAAGATTATGCCTTAAACCTTTAACATAATAAACATTATCTATGTTATTCTTACCATCCAAAGATATGGTTCCTCTTCCCTTGATCATACATGCTTTGTCATCTCCAAATCTAACTAGACCACCATCAAATTCTTGCAAAAATAGAAACTTTATTTTATCTCATGTCATATGATGTGAAAATCCACTATCTATCACCCATTCATCCTTGTCTTCAACTTTAGCAGCAAGGGCCTTCTCTTCAAGTATCGACGCATCTTCCTTGATAGCTAAGAATATCCATTCCTTTCCATTGTTAGATCCACTAGCTAAATCTTGTGCTAGTTCATCATCAGAATCAGTCACACCTTCCTCATCAACATAGTAGCATGATTTGTCTTTGTTTCTCCTGTACTTATGCTTGTTCTGATAATCATGGTTAGGCTTAAAGTATCTTCTATCTCTTTCTTCAAATCTTGAATTCCTTTCAGGACATATAGATGCAAAATGACCTATCTTTTTACATGCAAAACATTTGAAAGGTGATTTTCCTTCATACTTACTTCCTATCGGACCTTTAGGTACTCTTCTAGAAAATAGGGCTTCAAGTCGCTCAAAATGTTCATCTTATTTCCTCATATCATCTAGTTCCTTTGCATATAAAACTTTCCAATCACTCTTTCCTATTGATGATGTAGATGCATGAAAAGCAGATTCAAACTTTGCAGCACCAGAAGGACCAAATTACTCAAGCTCAAAGGCAAATAACTTCCCAACCAAAGTATCCCTATTAACAAAAGTATTAGACATTGTTCTTAGCTCATTAATTTTAGTAGCCTTCATCTTGTAAGTCGGTGGAAAAGATCTCAATACTTTAGAAAAAAAACTGATCTTCACTCAGAGATCCACCACAACACTGAATTCCCATGGCAATTTCATTTACTCTTTCCATAAAAGCAGTAATCCTTTCATCTTCTTCCATTTTTTAGGTTCTCATATCTCACCTGGTAACCATCAAGTTTAGCAATTTTAATAGTAGGGTCACCTTCATTCAAAGTCTCCAACTTGTCCCATATAGCCTTTGCAGGTGATTTGTCAGTTAATCCCATTATTTATTGATTTGAAAGGGCACAGAAAAGGGCTTCTCTAGATCTACAATCATTTTTAATGTCCTTATCCAAGTTTGTCAGAGGAGGATTGCCAGATGTTGGATCACAAGAAGTATAGCCTTTCTCAGTGATCTCCCAAATCTCTTTGCCAAGACATCTCTGATAAGTCTCCATCTGAATCTTCCATACTCTGTAATTTGTTCCACCAAGCCTAGGAATTTCTCTCTGGAAAATAGTTGTAGATGAACTTGAACTGCTAGATACCATAGGATCTTCCTCAAGCAGTTAAGCTTCTGCAAAGAGGACCAAGCTCTAATACCAATTGTTATATTTCTCAAATAACCGGTGGACAACCGAGAGGAGGGGGGGGTGAATAAATTGTCAATAGATTATATAACTTTAAGCACTTAAAAAATTTTAACGGAATAAATAAACCAAATACTAGAGTAGCAGATATAGTAGTTAAGCATAAACATAAACCATAAAACATATACCAACCATCCACAACACATAACACCAAAATTTGTATGAGGAAAACCTAGTAAAGGGAAAAAACATGGTGAGAAGCCTACCCACAGTCAGATGATACTTTTGCAGTAAGTTTGTGATTACAAAGAGAGGGGCTTGAACATGAAGGAATTCCAACAACCTATAACACACTGCTCATCACAAAAGGAGCCTCACTGACTACAAAAGAAATCTAGACTACAATCTGGAAAGAAGAGTGAAATGCAAGAATAACATCTCCTATGCCTGAGTATGATTCTGATTAAGCTCAATATTGGAGGTCTTATACCTCTTACACAAACCCAATTCAATCACCTATGATCGACCAAAACCTCTGCATATGATTACAAATTTATTCACACACAGAAAACCCCATAACCATTCACCTTCATGATCTACAAAGAGAGCTTACATCATATATATACCAACCCAGGACCTAAACAATTAGGTCAGCCACCTAAAAGGTGATATAATGAATTCATTACATAAACCCACAAACCAATAAAAATCCAAGTCAGCTTGAGATGAAAAAAAAATAATCCCATCGATAAATCCAACCCGTAATGCATCGGGATCAACTACCAACATGTTACACAAACCGGTCCATAACCTAGATAGCATCGAACCTAAAATAGGTTGCCATAAACCAAATAGAACACCATAGATCAACAAGAACATGAACAAGATAACCAACAACATCCCGAGAACCATCTAGAAGTCACACCAACACCACTTATCAAGTGCATCAAAGGATCTTCAATAAATCTGTGTCGGTAAAACCCTTACCGGTAACCAAAAGGATTACTAGAATAAATGATATCTTTCAGAACATCAAATCCCAAACCAACTAAATGTGAAACACATGAATAGACAATCCAAACCAATTCCACAAACTAGAGCATATCGGAGAATACCAGATCATAATCCAACCACTCTACCAGAATTGGTAGACAACCAAAACAGTCGGTGTTTCCATCAATGACAAACATCAATGAAACACATAATCAATTCCTCCAAAATGCCAACAAAAAAGTCATGCTAGAGCTCATGAATTTATTTTTCAAACTATTCATTCTCCCAAAACACCAAGAGTTGACAATTCCATTTTCTACTAAGCAAGATGTTGAACCTAAATCTCCAAATCATAGACTGCAAAAAACATGTGATGGTTTTACTTCTATTCATGTTAGAGCTCCTCTTTTTATAAATATTGGTGGCAATACAACTCCTAATGCTTCTAATAGTGAATATGAATATGTTAATGTTGACAAACATTTATCTACCAAATTTTCAAAAGCCTTAATCCTAGCTCCTAGAAATGAACAAAGTGACTTAACACATGACCATAGTCCTTGTTTGGATCTTGTGATAGCTCCATCTTCTTTGCTTGATGTTTCTCCTTTGGCATGTTTCTTACCTTTCTGAAATAATGATTAACAAGATCGGGAGGTGGATGTCATACTAGACTAGTTGCATTAGTACCATAGATCCTCTCCCTCTCTCCTTTCTTGCTCCTTTGTGACCATTCTTCTATGGGGAGGCCAAGCTGCAATCACTAAGAAGTCAACTTGAAGGCATCAAGATGAAAGATGAAGAAAAGAAGACTACCTTCACAGAGTAGTTGAAACTATGAACATGATCACAGGACTTGGAGAAGAAATTGTTGATGAAATTATTGTCAAGAAGGTACTTATATCTCTCACATCTAAGTATGATACTAAGGTTTTTGGCATAGAGGAAGCCAAGGATCTGACGACCTTCACAATGGATGAGCAAATTGGCTTTCTAATAGCCTATGAAATGAAAACAATTGGTGAAGCATCTTCAAGGAAAGAGGAAGTGTTCAACTCCACCAAAAAGGGCAAGGAAGAGGTTTCTCATAAAGGATCTAATGAAGAATCAGATGCAAAGGTAGAAAGCTTTGTTAGAAATCTCAAGAGAGGATACAAAAAGTATAAAGGAAAGTTACCACTCAAATGCTTCAACTGTGGTAAAGTTGGACACTTTGCTGCAAAATGTCCTTATAATGAAACCGGTGGAGATGAGCAAAGAAGTTTTGGCAGATCATCTGGTAAAGACAAAAAAAGGAATGTCTACTGGCAAGGAAGAAGAGGCTACCAGAAGTAGAACAACCTATATACTGTTGAGGATGATGCCATAGACAAAGAAAGTGCATCAGAAGATGACTACCATGAGAATGAAAGAGAAGTTAATCTCTTTATGGCACTAGATGAACCAGTTGGTGAAATGAGGAAGAAGAAGACATTGAAGCCAAAGTGGATCTAGAAGGTGAGCTCATAAGTGCTCTTAAGGAGTTAAGTAAGACAAGAAGAGAACTCAAGAAGGTCAAGTTTGCTACAACAAAATAAGAAGGTCTCTTGAAGCTATCCCTAGATAAGTCTAATGAAGTTATCTCTAACTTAAAACTCTAGTTGGAAGAAGCCAAGAGGATATGTGAAGTTACATCCTCTGATTTGTTAAAGAAGGAAAAGGAGCATCAAGATCTGGAAGCAGAAATAGTGAAGCTCATAAAAGAGCTTGAAAAGAGTAAGGATGAATTGAAAGTGAGAAGAAAATATGAGAGTAGCACATAAGCCTTGGACAAGATGTTGAGCGAACAAAAACAATCTAAAGATACCGTTGGCTTAGGATTTGAAGAAGGACAAAGTTGAAGCAACAAAGATACATCCAGTAAGGAGATTCAGTTCACTTCTTCAAGTGAAGGTGAAGAGAAGAAGACATTCACAGTAAGAAAGGATACCGGTAAGAAGACTTATGCAAAAGTTGTTAGAAACCACCACACAAACTAGTATACATAATCAATGAACTAGAGGCCACACTCAATGTACCAGAACACAGATATTAGGATAAATGCAAGGGTTGATCATGAAGGATTCACTAGAGTTAATAACATGAAAGGAAGACCCCTGGTGAGATAGACATTTGCAAGACCAAAGCAACCTAACCGGTATGTTCCAAACTTTCATGGTTATTGTTACTGGTGTAACAAATTTGGACATAGGTTAGCTGATTGTAGATTAACCAATAAGCCCACTATGAGTTATGAAAGTAGAAATCCATTTAATGCACTCTGGGATATGAATGTTATTTGTTATCAGTGTAATGGATTTGGTCATAAGAGTTTTGAATGTAGGAAGAGTAAACCAGTGTCCTACAATAGTTTCAAAGATTCATCTTTCAATGTAAATGTGAAATGCTATAACTATCAAGACTTTAGACATATAGAAAAGATTTGTAAGAATAGGAAAATCAAGCAAAAGAGGACAAATCCTGATCAGGAACCAGTAGCCAAACTAGAGCACAAAATTGCAACTGATAAGAAGAAGGAAACTCAACCGATTTGGGTTAAGAAAGAAAAGGACAAAGTAGAATCAAGTCTAATAGTGCAGACTTTCCTACATGCTGAAAGAAGAAATCTATGGGTTGTAGATAGTGGTTGTTCCAACCACATGACTGGTGATAAAAAGAAATTTATCAAACTTGAAGACTGGAATGGTGGCTCAATAAGGTTTGGAGATAACTCATCTATCAAGATAAAGGGAAAAGGTACTCTAAATATTGATGGCAAACTAAAAGCACATGTTGTGTATTATATGGAAGTCCTGAAGTACAATTTGCTAAGTGTGAGTCAGATGTGTGACAAAGGTTATAAATTTACTTTTGATTCTTTTGGCTGCTAGATAAAGGAGAGTATTGGCTAGATTGTAGCTGAAGGTAAGAGGATAGATGGTAATGTATACAATCTGAAAGAATTTTTTGAGTCCTAATGTATGTTGAGACAAGTGTGTTGGCATTTGATCATTTGTACTAAACCAATAATGTGTATTTTCTTAATGCAACTGGTATATGTCTCTTGTGCATAGAAATTAGATTTATGTATGATGACTATTTTGTATGTTGTCATTGATGGAAACTATGTTTCTTTAAGTCATCTAAGTCCTACAGTTCAACTGGATAGACTTAACTGGTAAAGCAGAGATAGGTTTATCAGTACCGGTAATTAGGACTTCAATCGGTAAAATGACTGTCAGAGTCTCACACCAACAACTGGTACATAAAATCTATTAAGGATGAAGGAATGCAGTTTTGCAACAATGTTGATGACTAGTAGTTGAAGATAACATCATGAACATACAATCAAATTTGATCAAATGAATGAGATTTGATCAACAAGGCAGAGACCCAGAAACACAGTTAACTGGTAGTGATGAAAATCACTCAAATTGGTAAAATGACACAGAATTGGATTTGTTATGTTGGTGGCCGACATAACTAAAGAATACAATAAAATATTTTCTAGATGCATTGAACCTAGGGAATTGTAATAAGGTTCTAGCTGATCTTATGATAATTTGAATTGTATAATGAGGTATGAAAGGATATATATACATGAGCCTGTTAGTGTGATAGATGATGAGAAAATTTTATATATCTAATAGTGCAAAGATTAGAGGTGTTGAGAGATGAAGTATTTGTGATGTTGTAATGTTATGAAGCGGATCTTATTAGACACAGAAGGTGTTATACTGAGATCATTTGTACTTGTTGTCTTCCTAATAGTTGCAGCAAGAAAATCCTCTTACAAGGTCACTCCTAACAAGGTGCAATCAGATCCTAACAGTTCTAATCATTAAATCCTCTAACTAGGTGACACATTAACTTGTGTTGGCAAATCCCAATAACTTGGGTAGCATCTAACAGGGGTGATCCTCACAAGCCTTTTTGTAAATCTCTTAACCAAGCTTAGACACTTCTAACAGGGTGTGCCCCTAACTATGTGTTGTAGACCTTAACCGTTTAGATCTATACTGCAGATAGGGGATCTTGTGGGTATTAACTCCCACTGTGGTTTTCCCCATTTGGGTTTTCCATGTATAAACTCTTGTCTCATGTGGTTTATGCCTTATGTGGTGATTGCATACTTGGTGTTATTTCTTGCATGTCTATTGAGTTTTAAGTTGGTGAAGTTGATATAAATTTTTGTATTGTTTTTATTATCACTGATTCACCCTCCCTCTTAGTACCTTATAAGTTCATCAAAGTGGATGAAAGATGGTTATGGCATAAAAGATTAGGCTACATAAATTCTGGTAATCTAGTTGCAGTAAGTAAAAAGGGGTATGTAAGAAATATACCACGGATTATCAAACCAGTAAGCACATTTTATGATGAATGTGTGAAAGGGAAGCAGACTAAAATGAGATTCAATACAAAAGAACACAACACCTCAAGACCACTTGAACTTGTACATATAGATTTGTGTGGTCCAACTAGGACAAGAGCTCTTGTCGGTGAAAGATATTTTATGCTCTTCATTGATGACTGTAGTCACATAAATCTGTCCACTTAATTAAATGAATACTTAGTATTTATTTGATTATTTAACCATCAATTAATAATTAATTAAATTAATATTTAATTAATTCATCTTAACCCTCTTCTCCTATTAATTAAATAAATTATTCAATTTATTTTATTTTATTCACTTAACCAAATTCAGACCATTAATTAAATAAATAAATCATATTTATTTAATTAAAATATTCTCTCACATTTAAATAAATTAATATTTATTTAAATCCCCCAAAATCCCACCTCTCACATTTAAATAAATTAACATTTATTTAAATCACCTTTATCCTCTACCCACTTGCATTTTCCTACAAAAGCAAGTTGCACAATTATTTTAAATAAATTAATTATTTAAATCACCTTTATCCTCCACCCACTTGTATTTTCCTACAAAAGCAAGTTGCACAACTATTTTAAATAAATTATTTATTTAAAATCCTATTTATCCTCACCCACTTGAAAACTTTAATGGTTTCCCTTAAAGTATTCAAACTTGATGGCTTTAAAGTCTTCAAACTTGATGGCTTCCTTCTATAGTCTTCTTAAGACTTTAATGGTTTTCCTTAAAGTCTTCAAGCCTTTAATGGTTTCCCTCAAAGTCTTCAAGCATTTTAATGCTTTATCTTCATTTTTCTCATTTAAATAAATTAATATTTATTTGAATATTTATCCAAATGCAAATTACACCATTTAATTGAAATAAATGATTTTATTTTAATTGAAAATACCAAAATTTCTCCCACTTGCATTTTCCTACAAAATCCACTTGCATGCCTAAACCCCTTCTAGAATTTTCTAATAACTTCTAAATAACCTAACCCCTTCTCTAAACTTTGTCACATTCCTAAGCAAAAGGGAAGTCACTTCTCAAACCCTCAAAGTCTTTGATAACCATTAAAGGCTTTCAACCTTCAACCACTAAATGGCTCAAAGTCTTTGATAACCATTGAAGGCTTTCAACCTTCAACCACTTAATCCCCAAAGTCTCCAATAACCATTAATGGTTACCTCAAACCCTCCCACATGGTTAAAACATTTGTTTTGACTCAACCTCTACCCAACCCAAAGGTCTCATCAGGCCATTAATGCTTTGACCATGATTATCTCTTAAACATTTGCACAAAGGTTTATCCTTGGATTAACTCTTAATCCAGTGGGTAATCTTAATTTGGACTTGACCCTTAGCCTCTAGATAACCATGAGGTCTTCTCAGGCCTTTAATGCCTCCAACCTCTTCTCTCAACCCAATCCTATGTTGACACTTGTCACTATTTTATTGGTGCCAATTGTGCACATGGATCCCCAACTTTCAAACTTGGCCCTTGATTAAACCATTCAATCTTAACCCTTCATTTCCCCATTTCTTCTATAAATAGAACCCTTCTCCTCAAGCAAAAAAGGAAGCATTAGAGTATTGTTGTTATACTGGCATTAGCATAGAGCTTTCTCATAGCATCACTATCTACACTTGCATAGCATTTGCTTATCATATTCAACCATCTTGAATCTCCATATGGCATCCATGGCTAGTGCTTAAAGCTGAGAGCTACACTCATTTGGGACTTGGAGAGGAGAGGAACAAGGGAGGAGCAACTATGAGCATCTTGATTAGCTATTTTATTCTATGTTTATATGCTTTCTATTTCATGCTTAATATCTCTCTTGATATGCCTGTTTAGGATAATCTTTTGTTGCTAACACTAATGTTTGTTTCTTGTGCTCTTGTGTGTGTTGCCATCAAACAAATTTTCTAATCCTTTTTGCAGAGCATCATTTGGTGAACCTGACGTGAATCCAAACACCAAAAAGATCAACTTTTTTTTTTTTTAACAAATAACATGTTTGAATATTGAAAATGTCAAACAGGTTGCGCTTTTGACACTGTTTTGGTGCGTTTGACATTATTTTGGCGCTATTCACCCTGTTTCAATGCTTTTCGCTTCTCTGTCTTTCCCTTTCTTTTAGTGCGTTTGTGTTAAACAGTGCCTCTGTTCAAATGCAGACTAGCGCTATTGTAACAAAATGTTGTACAAATCACCTTGTAACCACGAAAAAAAAAAAAAGGCTTGTAGAAGCCCACCAAATAGGCGGATTTTACTAACTATTTTTCTCTTTTGTGCAGATTTAAATTAGATTAAAAAGTAGATTTATACTTTTTACTAACTTGTTTTTGAAGTTGGTTTTAAAAATGAATTCACTTTTTATTTTGGTTTAAAATTAACTTCACATTTCAAATTTGGGCTTTTAAAAAAAAGAATCACACATTTGTTTGGGGCTCTTAAAAAGACTTTCATTGTTCAAAGGTAAAAAGAACCACAAACTTATACAAAAACAACTTTATTTTTTTTGCAAGTTAGGAAACAAACTTCGTTTTGGTGCTTAAAATCAACAAGGCAAATTTTATTTCTTGCATCAAGATAAAACTCACAATCCACACTTCCATTTTTGGTGCAAATAAAATTCACAATCAACTTGTCTCATTTTCAAAGCAATTTTACTTCATGCAAAAGTGTTTTTCATTAAGTTGACCAGGATTTTCAAATTCTAGTTTACTCAAACAATTGCCTTTGAAAATTAAAAAGAACACCATGATTGTTGGAGCAACATCTCCAAATAGTTAGATCACATTGCAATGATAGATTAAAAAGAAAAAGTGTTTTTCGTGCTTGGCACACTTGTGCAAAGAATTGGTCGAGTGGTCCTACTTCTAACACACACTATCCTCTCCCTTGGCTTTCGTGGTCCTAGGTGCAAGAGAAAAGTGTTAGTAACACTCAAAATTTTATCTTTTTAAGAGAGGCCTGCCAAGAGACACATCACTCTTGGGAATGACCTTGAGCGGTAAATCCTTCGAGCCGCTATAGAAATTAGGTGAGAGCGAAAGTTGTAACCTTGGGTATAGCTATTCCTACAGTGTAACTGGCCGAAAGGACAAATGGGCTCCACCACCAGTTACAAGGCTCTTAAGTGAGTCACTGCAGAATGAACTTATGTCCAAAAACATCGAACATGACTAAACACCTTTAAGTAGTAGCCCACCCGTTCTATTGATTGAGGATATTTGCAATATAATTTAGTGCAAGAGCATAGATGGTTTTGCTCCCAAGATACTCACCATACATATTTCCTTGAGTAGAAACATAGCTTTTTGAAAAGTCACTTGTGGCTTGATAAAAGTGGTGACTCCCCCATCATAGGGATCATCTATTTGTTATGCTCATGCAAGACTTAGTATATCACATCCTTACCTGCCAAGGCGGGATTCATAAGGTATGTAGTACCAAAGTCGAAGAAATATCAAGATGTGGGCTAAATTTATCACAACTGGCCATTTGACCTTAGGGATAAAAAGTGTTTGAAGTGTGTTCATTTTAGTCAAGACCAAGTGCAAATTGAGCCGACTTCAGGCTTTGGAAATACACCTTAAAATACATCTAAAGGAAGGGTTATATAAAAGTCCAAGGATTGGGTTGATCTAGACCCATACTCATTTGTGCCTTTTAGGCAACATTCTTGTGTTTGTGTGCTTGCTTTGTTTTCTTGTCAAAGAAACATCCAAAAGAAAATCACTTTCCAAAAACAAAGTATTCATCCAACCAAACACATCAAAAACAAATTACAAACAAACAAAGAGTCAAATTTTATGACCATTCTTCACATCTTGCGAAAGAAGAAGTGTCATCAGAATATCAACTTGAAAAGAAGACCATTAAGCTCAAAGGCTTTGATCAAAAGGAGGAAATTTTTCTATATAAATAGACAAATCTTTGTCTCACATAGAGTCTTTCTACATCGCATGCGTCTCTACCTTCAAGGAAAAACAAACGAATTTGATTCAGAATCCTTGAACCGCAAATCTTTTATGCAATATAGAGCTCTGAGTTATCACAAAAACCAAGGAGGAAAGATTAATCCCAACTTCTTCCCAAACGTCTGTATCACATACAACACAGCTCAAGAAGTGCCACCAATGCCTGAAAGGGAAGAGGTCGAATTTGTCCCATTTGTAACACAAAGTTTTTATTGAAAGTTGGAAACGTTTCATCCATCATCTCATTCATCATCATTCCATCATCAATCCATCCCAAACTCTCAAAACATTAAGAGGTTCTTGTCCCAAGATTCCTTTTTTAGATATTGCTTGAAACAAACACATCACATCACTTTTTAGATTGTTTCTACATCTAGGATAAGCTCATCCTAAGAGACACATCTACGCAGGTTAAAACTAGTTTATGAGTGAATCCTCTCATTGCTAGGTAGTCAAAATCTGTAACACATCTCAGATTTCTCTACACCTTATCACATCCAAACTCCTCAAACAAACAAGCAATTCAAAGGAGGAATTTCGGTTACATCTATCTTAAAGTGCTAGAGATCTACATACAACACAAATCACCAATCATCAATCTTTCATCTTATCATCATCTTCAATCAACTTCAAACAAAAACTTGTAACCAAAAATGGCTCAAACCCGATCACGGTCAAGGCAACGAGAAATAGAAATTGAGGAAGAAGAAGACGAAAATCTCAATGAATTTCAAGAAGCACTTGGAGGAAATATGAATGACGAAAACCCAAGTACTCCCACTCCTGCAACAATAGAAAGGGCCCAGCATAACCCTCTTTTTAACAGACTGTTTGACGAAATACTCAGGAGTAATGCGGATGCTCACTTCTTAAGACTCACTCAAGAAGGAGCCAAACTCCCCTCTGACTTTGATCTTGCCCAATTAAGACAAGCATCAGAAAGACAAAGTTGCCATGAGGAGGAAAGAGGTAGAGATCACATCAGATATAACATTCCTCGAGGTAACCCACCACCTCCTCCTCCAAATGAAATGGAGATGTTGCGGCAACAAGTCGAGAATCTCACCCAACAACTCCATAGTGGTGTTAAGAGCAATCAATTCTCACTTAACGACATCTGTCCCTATCTGTTTGATAGGAATCTTTATATGCCACCCTTTCCACGAGGATTCGAAACACCCAAATTTGAAAAATATAGAGGAAAGGGGGATCCCCGTGATCATGTCCGAGAATTTCATTCCGCTTGTCTTGAAGTGGCATATGAAGACACATATCTCATGCGCCTTTTTCCCCAAAGCTTGGGAGGAGTAACCACATCATGGTTTTCCCGACTACCAGGTGGCATTAAAACATTTGAAGAACTTATGCAAAAATTCCTCGCTCATTACTCTCATAACATTGAACGCGACATCACCATGGCTGATCTGTGCAACACCAAACAAAAACCAGGTGAACTATTCTCAGTATTCCTACAATGATGGCACCAAATGTCTAGCAGACGTTCTCTTCAGTTACCTAAATGAGAACTAGTGGAAATTTTCATTTCCAACTTAAACGAAGAAATGGAATTTCACTTGGATGTTAAAGACACGGACTCTTTTAACGATATGATCACCAAGGGTTTAAAATGTGAAAGGGCACTCATCAAGAAAGGACTCATCAAAATCTTTAATGAACCAAAAGATGGTCCTCGCCCATGCTTCAATAGTGATAAACCAAGCTTCTGGAACAAGAACAAAAATATCATCAACGATGGGGTTGTGGATGCCAGGATTGTCCAAAATGCACAACCTGTGGTTTGGTTTGCAGGACAAAATCCTCCACCTCAGAATAATACAAATGTTCCTCCTAATCCAGGTCACATCACATCTCACAATGAACCTAGACCTCGTCAGCAAAAATAGAAACACACATACACTCCCTTAGGGGAACCCATTGAAACAGTGTTGCGACAACTCATTTCTCAAAATTTGGTCACTCTACCTAAACTATCAAACTATGAACCTCAGGTCAAACCAGCATGGTGGAGAGATACTGAACACTATGAATTCCATCAAGGGAGAGGGCACAAGACAAGTAATTGTCATCGATTGAAAGATCTCATTCAAGATCTTATTGACCGAGGAGAAATTGAAATTGAAGGACATGACCCAAAAACAACCAATAATGATCATCTGATGTTCAAAAATCCACTTCCATCACAAGATCAAAGGGGTCCTTCCACTTCCAGGTGAGGCATTGATACCACTGATTATACACAGGCTGCCTATAATTACACTGTAAATCATCTATATGATGCCAGTGAACAAGTTGCAACTATAACATTCAAAAATCCCAACTCAAATTGCAATGTTGTTACGCGTCGCGGCAAAGTTACCATAAAGGTAGCTCCACAAGGCACCACCTCCATCCCAAAGCAGTACAACCTTGTGGAACAATTAGACAAAATGCCTGCGCTTATATCCATTTTAGAGCTTTTGTGCCTATCACCATCTCATAAAACTATCTTGGATCAAGCCCTCCAAGAAGCGTCAGTCCTTGCAAATCTGAATACAGACCAATTTCAAGCCATGGTTGGAAATCTAAAGTCATCACCTTGTCTCACTTTTTCTGAAAGTGACAACTCTTCCTTCCAGCAACCTCATAATGCCTCACTACACATTGAAGGCTTCATCAACCAACACAGGATCAAGAGAGTCTTGATAGATAATGGAGCAGGCCTGAACATTTGTACACTACAGTTGGTCACAGCATTGGGATATGCGGTAGAATCAGTGGATCCTCGTCAAAAGATCACAATCAAAGCCTATGACGATGCGGAGCGTTCATCCAAAGGAGCTGTGGTACTACCAATCCGAGTGGGCCCTGTGGTAAAGCACATCATCTGTCAGGTTCTGGACCTTCCTCTACCATATAATCTATTATTAGGGAGACCTTGGATACATGCCATGCAAGCTGTTCCATCTACCTACCATCAATGTATCAAGTTCCCACATAACGGTATAGAGATCACAATCCTGGGCGATGCAAATCCCTTTGCTTTTTGCCATAATATCAACCATCAACCAGAGATTACTGTTCCTAATAATAGGGAAGCCATTTCCTCCACATCATATGTAAGTCCCGCCTCTCTTGCCAGTTCGAACACCCCTATACCCAAGCAAGAAAAGCTTAAAATGAAAGTAATAGAGGAAGGTCCCGGGGAATACAACTTGAGTCAACTCTTTTGTGTGGGACAAATGCCCACTTCTCCTCGAACACATGGTAAACCACAGTAGTTACTCCAGCCACCACTAATCACGCCAGCATGTGCTTTGATCCCTTTCATCCTTGGAAAGAGTCAAGAGGAAGAAACCCAAGATGAGGACCTAGCGGACTGGATCTATAAAGATCCCATTACCACTGATAAACCGCGAGTTACACTTCCTACGGAATAGTATGGCAAAGGCCTCCTCATTATGCAAAAAATGGGATATGATGGTCAAAGTGCTTTGGGATATTGCAAACAAGGACGACATGAACCTCTACTACTAGAATTCAAGCCCAAAGGTAATACAGGCCTAGGCTTTGAGAAAGAAATATTTCCTAAACTCAAATTCAAAGGACAACCCAACAAATCATTATGTCAGCCTATGGCAAAGAGGACACCTTTTATTATCAAAGCACCATCAAGCACTATCCCCACTGCCCCATCGAGGCTCACAAACCCAACACCACCATCTATAATACCAAACATCCCACCAATCGAACCAGTACTCCCATCCGCAGCACCCATCACATCAATAATACCAGTAGCAGCAGTAACTCTATCAAAACCCGCAGCAGCATCTATGGCACCGACAGTATCAACAAAAGCAACTGAGTCAATATTACCACTACTCCTTGTGCCAGATTCCTTGATCCCCACCAAACTTCCTACAGCACCGATTACTACAAAGGTCCATAACCTGATCACACCTGTGGTATTTAACTCAAACGACATCCCAGTATGGTATAGCAATTGGATCTTGGAAAGTGATTCAGAGACCGACTCACATGAGTGGGAATTTGATTCTGTACAACTTAACACTTCAGATGAGGAAGACACATCACCACCTCCACCATGCAAAGACATCCCTATTTACGGAGAAGCACAGATAAAGACCACTTGGGTTCCTGAGCTGGAAACATCTTCCACAGACCCTACGTCTTATCCTACACCTGATTCTGACAAGAAGAGTACCATCAACAACCTTCACCACACTGTCTTAACCCTCACTAATACATCTAACGCACTTAACCTAATCGATGAAGTAATGCCCATTATCCACCCTGAACTCATCGAATGGAACCAACCAACTCCCCCATGTATTGACTTCTTCCAAAATGATGAGGCCATCATTGACTTTTTGGAATTAAGGGATAACCTACCAAGTGGGGATCACAAAGTTGGATTCGCCATTGAACTTAATAGCGCAGCATACTTCAGGGCGGATGCCAAACCTTTCAGCTGCAAAAATATAACAATGAAACATGGATCTTCCAGTGAAAACCACACTGTGGCACTGTTTGATCCCACAAAAGTAAAAAGAAAGAGCATATCCAACGATGAAAACCTCTTTGAGGCACCTGAGGATGAAGGGTTTGACATTCTCCCTGCTAATGCACAATAGGAATGATCAACAATTCTTATCAAGGAAACCAATGAATACAATGTGGGGACTCCTGAAAATCCTCATATTATACATCTAGCATCTCTTCTCACTCCAGAGGAACAACCTAAATTTATATAGTTCTTCCAGCAGCGTCAGATCAACTTTGCATGGTCATATGCAGACATGCCTGGGCTTGATCCTGATTTAGTCATGCATCACCTCATCGTAGCAGAATGAGCCAAACCTGTCAAGCAGAAGCTTCATAAGATGCATCCCCAGATTGCAGTGCTAGTCAAAATAGAACTCAAGAAACTCCTAGATGTTGGTTTCATTAGGCCAATCGATTATGCAGAATGGATCTCCAACATTGTTCCTGTCGGCAAACCAAAAGGGGGCATCCGCATTTGTACTGACTTCAGAGATCTGAATAAGGCATGTCCTAAGGATGACTTTCCCCTACCAAATATTGACATCATAGTGGATCTAACAGCAGGACATGCAATGCTTTCACTCATGGATGGCTTTTCAGGATACAATCAAATAAAGATCGCACCAGAGGACCAACATAAGATAGCCTTCACATGTCCATGGGGCACATATTGCTGGAATGTAATGCCTTTTGGTCTAAAGAATGCAAGAGCGACCTATCAAAGAGCAATGACCACCATCTTCCATGACATGATGCATACTATGATGGAAGATTATGTGGATGACTTATTAGCAAAATCACTCACTAGAGATGGGCATCTCCACATCTTAGATCAAATCTTTGATAGACTGGAACAATATCATGTTCGACTTAACCCAAAGAAATGTGTCTTTGGAGTAACCTCCGGGAAGCTTTTAGGATACATTGTCTCAAGCAAAGGTTAAGGCAATAATGGACATGCCACCACCAAAGAATATCAGTCAGCTAAGGACATTACAAGGATGGCTTCAATCCATCTAAAGATTCATTGCACAATTGGCTGATAAGTGTCACCCATTCACACACCTACTACACAAGAACATCCGCTTTCAGTGGGATGCCAAATGCCAACAAGATTTTCAGGTACTTAAAGACTATCTCATGAATCCACCATTGCTGATGCCACCAGATCCAAGTAGACTGTTGTTACTTTATATCTCAGCAACAAGTACAGCATTGGGTCTACTATTGGCACAACATAATGCAGAAGGCAAAGAGTGTGCTGTATACTACATCTCTCGCACACTGGTTGGCTATGAACTCAATTACACACCTATTGAGCGAGCTTGCCTAGCAGTAATCTTAGCAGCCACTAAATTGTGGCACTATCTGTTGACGCACAAGGTACAACTCATCGCAAAGATTGATCCACTCAAGTACTTACTCAACAAAGCAGCATTGACAGGCTGCTTGGCCAAATGGGTGATGATTCTAAGTGAATTTGACATCGAGTATGTAGACCGTAAAGCTATCAAAGGTCAGGTTATTGCAGATCAGTTGGCTGATGCACCTCTCATAGGTGATCATCCTCTCATTTCCAATTTTCCAGATGAAGAGATATTCATGATCACAACAGCACAACCATGGAAACTATATTTTGATGGTTCATACACTAGGCACGGCTCGGGGGCAGGCATTCTGTTTATCACACCTTAGGGTGATAGCATCCCGAAGTCTTACAGGCTCACATTTCCATGCACAAACAACATAGCAGAGTCTGAGGCTTTGATCATAGGACTCAAGTTAGCTGTACAATGGAAATTACAAGAACTACAAGTATATGGTGATTCCCAACTAGTCATTCGACAAGCAACAAATGAATATCAGACCAAAGATGATAAACTCATGCCATATAAGCAAATGGTGGACACTCTAAAGACATCATTTACTACTATCACTTTTGAGCAGATACCAAGAGATCAGAATTGAGCTGCTGACGCTATGGCTACCATCGCATCTCTCCTAGATCTTCCACAAAATTCAACACGCTACGAGTTCTTGGTAGAACAACTTTGGATCCCCGCTTATGATATCCCCGAATCCGAAATGATATGTCGCCTTGTCGGTTCTGAATCCCCATGGTATGGTGAATTCTACACCTATCTCCGCGATCATACCTTTCCTCCCGACCAATCCAATAACCAACGAAAAAACCTTCATTCGCCAAACTGCTCGATATACCATTATTGCCAAAACCCTATACCAACGTAGTCTTGATGGTACTCTCCTTCGATGTCTGGAACAAGATGAGATAACAAAGGCTTTGGAAGAAGTACATGAAGGAATTTGCGGGACTCATGCAAGCGGTCCAGCACTAGCTAAGAAGATCATGCGAGCTGGATATTATTGGCCATCTATGGAAAAGGATTCCTACTACTTTGTCAAAAAATGCAAGAAATGTCAAGTTCATGGCGACCTGATACATGCACCAGCCCAGGAACTACAACCAATCATGACACCATGGCCTTTCTGTCAATGGGGCCTTGACCTTGTGGGTAAGATTCATCCATTTTCATCCAATGGCCATAAATTTATTATTACCGCTACCGAATACTTCACAAAGTGGATCAAAGTTGTTCCACTTACTCAAGTCACCGGCAAGCAGATCGCCTCATTCATCCTCAACTACATCATCTGCTGGTATGGTGTGCCCATGTCCATCATCACAGATAACGGTCTTCCTTTCAAAAATCAGGATGTCCGTGAGCTTTGTGAGAAATTTCATATCCAACACCGCTTTTCCACTCCCTATTACCCACAAGGCAATGGTCAGGCCGAAGCATCCAATAAAAACATATTGAGAATCCTAAAGAAGATAGTCAATGATGCCGGCCGTGATTGGCATGTTCAATTGAATCCAACACTATGGGCATATCGAACTAGCATTCGAACCCCTACAGGTGCAACTCCTTATTCATTGGTCTATGGTGCTGAAGCTATCTTGCCTATTGAGGTCGAGATACCATCATTACGAGTTTCCTTGCACAATCTCATTGATGATGAAGCATACAGAGTCTCACGTCTTCAAGACTTAGAGTTACTTGATGAGAAGCGACAAGCTGCATACAATCACCTCAAAGCCTATCAACAGCGCATGAGTAGAAGCTACAATCATTGAGTTAGATCTCATACATTTGAGGTAGGTGATCTTGTTCTTAGAGAAAATCCTCACAACCAACCAAATAGAGAACATCAGGGCAAGTTTGAATCAAACTGGCTGGGCCCATATGCTGTCACTGTTGTGTTCAAGTCTGGGGCATATCAATTGGCTACATCAGAAGGAGAACCGCTTGTAGATCCAATCAATAGCATGCACCTAAAATGGTTTTATACCTAAGGTGTATAGAGCATCAGGCTCCCCTACATACCAGAAAATACCAAAACATTTCAAAAAAAAAAAATGTCCTGAAGAAAATACAAAAACATTCAAAAAAAAGTAAAGAAAAATCATGCATCCAAACGGTGAACAACCACTCCGGTCGCACCTTGGGTAAGTACGATGGTGAAAACCTGGCAAACAGGCGCCACTCATAAAGGCTATGGCTCCATTGTCTTTCAGACTTGTTGCGATCACATCTACTTCATACATACATCCATCCATCCAAAACCATGGCTTGTTATTCCTCTGCAATTATGATAGTACTCCATACATCTTGCATCCCGCTTTTTCATAGTCATGTCCTAAACTGGGGGCAATACCCTTAACCTATTGATGGAAGTGGATTCTACATTGTCTTATGTGTCATTACGCTCTTCATTCAGGCAATCATCAAAAATATCAAAAACATTCAAAAATGTCCCCGAAAATATCAAAAACATTAAAAAACAATACAAAATCCAAAAACATTCAAAAATGTTTCACAAAATCCAAAAACATCGGAAAAACCATCGAAAATCACCCAAAAACATGACAACACCTTGTACATATTCATCCGATCAGATACAAAACAAACATTGACACAATACTCACACGATGACCACTTATCACTCGACCAACACAATCAACATCAACAATCCAAACTGTCTTAAACAAGGATGCATCCTTCCTTATCAAAACAAAGACAAGATGATGTTTTCTTTGACAAGAAAATTATGTTAAGCTATCAAATACTTGGTTGATTTATGAGTACAATCATTTGTTTATCTGTATCAGGATCTTTCAGCATTGTTTTGTATCGTTTGCGCATTACTTCCAATGAAGTACTGGGGCATATACTAATGGTGTCTACGTGGGAAGTTCACTAAGCTACGTGATCTTATGCAAAATGCAATCATAGATCACTATGGCTTGCTGACTACAGCGTATACCTCGACCATATGAGCATGAACCATTACCAAGGATCCTTATTCTTTATTCTTTATGTATATACTGTTTGTTTGTAGGTACAATGCTCATTCTTTGGTTCCTCCCCCTCCAAATTGGATAAAGGTTTTATCTCTTATTATGGTATGCACTTGTCTCAGGATATGATCAGTCTAAGATCAAGGAGGACGATCCAAGTCATGCATGAAAGGAGATAATCCTTGTCTGTTCTGCAAGCAATACTTTGGTCAACTTGATCCATTATATCAAGTTGCTTGTATTAACTTGCTATATCAAATCCATGTAAGAAATACTCTGGTCATCTTGAATCTTTATGTCAAGTTGCTTGTATTTTCTTACAACATTTTAAAGCTCAATGATGAAAAATAAAGCACCATGGATCGTCATTCCATCTCATCTGTATATATAGCATTTCGTTGCATTCCACCCATCCATACATTCATAATAGCTGCATATCATGCATACAGTCATAATAATGCATACTCTATTTTACTCATCTTCTTCCATAGGACTTGGTCCTAGTCCTCCATATCTTCTATCTAACACCAAATCCCCCCTCACCCTCCCTATCTTGATCATCAACATCATCCTAATCCCTTCATCGATTCCCATCCTCACTCATCCACAAAATTAAGCCAGTTACTCTGTCTACACAGATACATCGACTCACGCACACCTAGACTATCAACAGATACTCTGATCAAGTATCTTCAGGTCTCAACAGGTAATTGATTATGGAAAACCTAGACTACAACAGGCATTTATCATAATGACCTAGTCTCAACGGGGCTGCCATGATTCCCCACAACCATCCATCACCCACACATACATATCAATTGATCAACCAATCAAACACAATCCAACAGACAATTACATCAATTGTCTACGTCTCAATGAGTATTTTGATTCATATACCTTGACTTCATCGGGCAATTACATCAATTGTCTAAGTCACCATCAGGTCACTTTGATTCACTTACTCAGACTTTATCATGTCCAAGCGACCAACTGACATCAACTGTCACGCTTTGACTTGACTGGGGTAATTAAACCGATTGCACCAGATTGTCCAACCAATTTTGATCAATTGTATAGCATCAATCCAAACCCCACACTACATCTGCTATGTATCTCTTGCATGACCTCAGGGTACTTGCTGGCTTGTTGTTTCTTCATATTCACTCCATTTTCTCCCATTCTTTCATCATTAGTTCTAATTTCTTCTATTCTACCTCCCCTCCACTTTTCATTCTTTTTCAAGAGATCGCCCGATTTTTCAAAAAAATTCGGCCCATCTCTCGAGGGGGCATACCACCCATTAAATTTACATTTTATGGGGCATTTCTTCACACCTATTTTTCTTTCTTTGAAACGACGGGATAAACCGCACCGTCTCAAAGAGGGGCAAATGTAGTCACATAAATCTGTCCACTTAATTAAATGAATACTTAGTATTTATTTGATTATTTAACCATCAATTAATAATTAATTAAATTAATATTTAATTAATTCATCTTAACCCTCTTCTCCTATTAATTAAATAAATTATTCAATTTATTTGATTTAATTCACTTAACCAAATTCAGACCATTAATTAAATAAATAAATCATATTTATTTAATTAAAATATTCTCTCACATTTAAATAAATTAATATTTATTTAAATCCCCCAAAATCCCACCTCTCACATTTAAATAAATTAACATTTATTTAAATCACCTTTATCCTCTACCCACTTGCATTTTCCTACAAAAGCAAGTTGCACAATTATTTTAAATAAATAATTTATTTAAATCACCTTTATCCTCCACCCACTTGTATTTTCCTACAAAAGCAATTTGCACAACTATTTTAAATAAATTATTTATTTAAAATCCTATTTATCCTCACCCACTTGAAACCTTTAATGGTTTCCCTTAAAGTATTCAAACTTGATGGCTTTAAAGTCTTCAAACTTGAAGGCTTCCTTCTATAGTCTTCTTAAGACTTTAATGGTTTTCCTTAAAGTCTTCAAGCCTTTAATGGTTTCCCTCAAAGTCTTCAAGCATTTTAATGCTTTATCTTCATTTTTCTCATTTAAATAAATTAATATTTATTTGAATATTTATCCAAATGCAAATTACACCATTTAATTGAAATAAATGATTTTATTTTAATTGAAAATACCAAAATTTCTCCCACTTGCATTTTCCTACAAAATCCACTTGCATGCCTAAACCCCTTCTAGAATTTTCTAATCACTTCTAAATAACCTAACCCCTTCTCTAAACTTTGTCACATTCCTAAGCAAAAGGGAAGTCACTTCTCAAACCCTCAAAGTCTTTGATAACCATTAAAGGCTTTCAACCTTCAACCACTAAATGGCTCAAAGTATTTGATAACCATTGAAGGCTTTCAACCTTCAACCACTTAATCCCCAAAGTCTCCAATAACCATTAATGGTTACCTCAAACCCTCCCACATGGTTAAAACATTTGTTTTGACTCAACCTCTACCCAACCCAAAGGTCTCATCAGGCCATTAATGCTTTGACCATGATTATCTCTTAAACATTTGCACAAAGGTTTATCCTTGGATTAACTCTTAATCCAGTGGGTAATCTTAATTTGGACTTGACCCTTAGCATCTAGATAACCATGAGGTCTTCTCAGGCCTTTAACGCCTCCAACCTCTTCTCTCAACCCAATCCTATGTTGACACTTGTCACTATTTTATTGGTGCCAATTGTGCACATGGATCCCCAACTTTCAAACTTGGCCCTTGATTAAACCATTCAATCTTAACCCTTCATTTCCCCATTTCTTCTATAAATAGAACCCTTCTCCTCAAGCAAAAAAGGAAGCATTAGAGTATTGTTGTTATACTGGCATTAGCATAGAGCTTTCTCATAGCATCACTATCTACACTTGCATAGCATTTGCTTATCATATTCAACCATCTTGAATCTCCATATGGCATCCATGGCTAGTGCTAAAAGCTGAGAGCTACACTCATTTGGGACTTGGAGAGGAGAGGAACAAGGGAGGAGCAACTATGAGCATCTTGATTAGCTATTTTATTCTATGTTTATATGCTTTCTATGTCATGCTTAATATCTCTCTTGATGTGCTTGTTTAGGATAATCTTTTGTTGCTAACACTAACGTTTGTTTCTTGTGCTCTTGTGTGTGTTGCCATCAAACAGATTTTCTAATCCTTTTTGCAGAGCATCAATGACTATTCAAGAATGACATGGGTCACTTTCCTACAAGACAAATCACAAGCATTTGACAGATTCAAGATCTTTCAGAAAATGGTAGAGAAGGAAAGTGGGTGCAAACTTAAATGCCTCAGATCACACCGGGGTGGAGAATTCACATCAAATGAGTTTGAAGATTACCGTGAAAGACATGGAATTAGAAGGCAATACTCAACCCCTAGGACACCACAAAAAAATGGTGTGGTAGAAAGAAAGAACATTACAGTCAAGCAGATGGCAAGAACCATGTTAAATGAGGCAAGTTTGTCAGACATGTATTGGAAGCAAGCGGTTCATACTGCTACATATACCTTGAACTGTGTTCAACTAAAAACAAACAAAAAAATGACACCTTATGAGTTGTGGTATGATCGGATACCATCAGTCAAGTGTTGGCAATATTGCATTATAACAGACAATGAAAGATTGTTGGCATTTCTTAAGGATATTGAGAAGGTTGTTGATGATTATGGATATAACTGATTAAAGATGTTTTACTATCTTGATATTATTATTTTGTCATTGATGTTAAGAAATTAATTTTCTAATTCAGTATGATGTTGCCATATCTTGAGAAGTATGATATGAAGATTATAAAGAAGTCGGTAAAAGACACAGGAAAGAATATGATGAATAAAGGGACGAATAAGGCATTCAATGGGCAACTACTACTGAGTCAGACAATGATGAGATCATGATGTTTTAGATTGTTTTAACATCATAAATATTTTGTAAAATGTAAAGGTTAATACTATACTATGTTATCAGGCAAAGAACCTAGTCGGTAAACCCTAAGGTTATCGCTATTGGTTAATGAAGGTGGAATGTCTACCAAGTGAAGTTTAGTATTCATCGAGTTGTTACCAAGTTGTAACCGAGCTATAACAGAATGCATTAAATGTTTGCATGTGGTATTTAATGAAAGAAGCTGATGAGCTGGAGTGGATCAATTATTGGTAAGCCGTGGAAGAAGTTTGTTAACGAATATAAGGCAATGGAAAGTCAACATGAAGATCTACAGCTCAGATTGAACCGCAATACCCTGGCACAAGTTCCAATACTATTATCCAAGTTCCAAGGTGAGGTAAAACATTTTCAGATAGAAAGATGCATTGAACCTAGACAAGATTGAAGATCTAATGGCTATGATTGATCATGGGAAATGTGATCAAGGAGATTATGCAGTTACCTAATTGTTTATAAATAGGAAAATGTTGATAAACAATGTATGCAGGCAAGTCTATGCACAGGGATGCTACATAGTGATTACCAAGCACAGAAGCTTGAAGACCTATTAGAATAAAAGAGTATAGAAGCCCAACAGATAGACAAGATTAGTTCTATGTGTAGATTGTATTGAACAAATAAGAATCTACTTTAGCATTTTAGATGTGAAGTTGCAGATAAATTTTTATTACTGTTATTTTGTGAAAGTGACAGAAAATATCTTAATCGAGTGGACTTAACAATCTTATATGTAAATCCTCTAGCAAGGTGACATGCTGATTGAGTGTTTGAAATCCTTTGACAAGGTCACTTCTAACAAAGTGCAGATCCTAATAGATCTGAGGGAAATCCCTTAACTGGGTCACATCTAGCAATGTGTTTGTAATCTTTAACAGGATTTGCTTTTAACCGAGCATACTCTAGAAGAGTATATTTCTTAGTGGGTCCGAAATCCCACAGTGGTATTTCCCTATTTGGATTTCCATGTTAAATCTGGTGTAATGAGGTTTATATTATTCATATGCTTTTGAGTTTGCATGTTTGACAGTTTTGGTTATATGATTGATATATATGTTACCGAGGTTGAATCTGATGTTTTTATGGATGATTAAGTTTGTATGATTCACCCCCCCCGCTCTCATCTTGTTGGCTATTGGATCTGTACTTATATTAAGTATCAGAACTATCATCAAGTACTTCAAGGTATTTGGAAGCAAGTGTTTTATTAAAAGGGGTATGGATGGTCTAGGTAGTTTTGATTCCAGGAGAGATGAAGGGATCTTAATTGGTTACTCAAATACCAGTAAGGCCTACAAATGCTACAACAAAATTCTTGCAAGAGTCATTGAAAGTGTGCATGTAAGAGTTGATGAGGATATGTATAAAGGAATCCAAGCACAAATGAATCAGTATGATGATTATGGTGATGAAGTTCAGTCAGACAATGAACCGAAAGAAGCATCCAATAAAGTCCCTAACCGGTATGTGCAGAAAAACCACTCGAAAGAGTAGATTTTAGGTAATAAGGGTGATGGTATGCAGACTAGGAGAAGACTTGCATGAAATGATGAACAAGTCAATTTCTGCCTCATGACTGAAGTAGAACCTAAAAAATTCAATGAGGCCAGCAAAATTTAGAAATGGATGGATGCCATGGAATAAGAGTTGCACCAAATTGAGAAGAACAAGACTTGGGAATTAATGCCTAGACTGGAAGACAAGAACATCATTGGCACGTCTACCGGAATAAGATGAATGAAGAAGGTAAAATTATTCAGAATAAAGATAGGCTTGTGTGTAAGGGTTACTCTCAAGTAGAGGCCATTGATTTTGAAGAAACATTTGCACCGGTAGCTAGATTAGAAGAAATTAGGATGTTTCTATCTTTTTCAGCCTACAAGGGTTATAAGGTATATCAAATGGATGTTAAATCTACCTTCCTAAATGGAATTTTGTAAGAAGAAGTGTACATGGAGAAATTGTAAGGGTTTCTATTACATGATGATTAAACCTTTGTGTATCAGTTGAAGAAAGCCCTGTATGGTTTAAAGTAGGCTCCTAGAGCATGGCATTCAAGGCTAGATCAATATCTGAAGGAGAAATGATTCAAGAAGGGGAGTGTTGACATCAATCTATACATGAAGGCAGATGGAAATCACATGATCATTTTGGTTGTGTATGTAGATGACATCATTTTTGGAGGCAACAAGGAGAAACTTTGCAAAGATTTTGCTGATCAGATGTAGTCAGAATTTGAGATGTCAATGCTTGAAGAATTTGTTGGAATTTGCATGAAGATTAAATTAATGATATGTTATATTGTCATTGATGTCAATTAAACCAGTAATGATATTGTTAATAATTATTACTGTAACCAGTATGATGAATTTGTGAGGAGAATAGGTAACCGATGTAACAATGTAAACCTTATCTATTGATGTAACCAGTAAACCCTACGTATTATTTTTGATAAACCCTAACCAATTTAAGTTTGCTGAATTGGTTATATTGGTTTATGATTTGATGATGAGTGGTAATGATGATGATATGCATGATTATTGTATGAAGATAATTCTAAGAGATTTTGGTGAGTTGTTGTAATGGTTTTTGTCTAGGGAATGAGAAAATGTATTGCATCTAATGCAAAGCGTGTGATGAGTTACAAATTTTGATAAAGTGGTGATCAAGGTTTTCTTGATTGATGTACAAAGATTGCTATGTAATCCAACGGTCATACTTGAACCGAATTTGTTTGTAATCTTGATGAGAATTAGGTTTTTGTTGTGTTACCGACCTGATTGATTTGTATTTAAGGTCGATGAAGTTGTTTAGTTGATAGAGTTAGCAAAGAGATAGAAATAGTTCAGTTGAGTGTGTGGTTGCCTAACTGGATGATGATAACTCAATGATGAACCAATAGCACCAAACTGGTACTGAGAGGGGGGGATGAATCAGTACAAACAAAAATATAGTCCAAAATTGGTTTGACAACAAATACTCCAAGTGACTGGCAAACAGTGATACTAGTTGAAACAGAGTGCAACTGGTAAGACCCAGAATAACTAAAACAATCATAAACCAGTCACTCACTAAGTTTTCCTCTTAGCTCAATACTATAGTATCATTACACCCTCACGCATGAATAGGTAAACTATCATCTGATCTTCACAATAATTAGTTCAATATGTTTTATAGATAGGCATAAAACACAAAACCATCATATGCTCAATAGGTAATAACAAAGCATCACAAGATAAAAGTAGCACACATGACACACATATTTTTCACATGGAAACCCAACTGGGAAAAACCACAGTGGGGATGAATACCCACAAGCTTCTTTTTGAACTCTTTAGAAGTCTGCTCTGTTAGGAGCCTTGTCTGGTTAAAGATATTACAATAGGTTCTGCTAGGACCCAATCCTGTTAGGGATCACCTGGTTAAGGGATGGCTACAATACCCGATTAAGGGTTGAACTTGGTTGGGGTTATCTTGTTAGAGGATTTCAAGAACTGAATAGCTAAAGGATCTCTAGAGCTCTATAGCTTCCCAGAACTCATTAACTTCAAGTTACCCTGTTAAGGGATTTGAATCAAGCCGGTTAAAGCTACCCTGTTAAGGGATTTGTATCAAGCCAGTTAAGGCTACCCTGTTAAGGGATTTCACAACTGTTGAAGTGGTTAAATATCAACAAGAATTACAATGATCTAGTAATAACACTCAATGCTAATGCAAATCTATTTTGGCTCCTCTTCACCTTCTGCACATTCACTTTGCAGGTATCTATCCTCTCCTTTGGTCTGGCAAGAATCACGTATCACTTCCCTTGGATACACACTCACAACTTTTGCCAACAAACTTAGGAAGAAGCACAACATCGACCTTATAGGAAACAGACAAGTCGGTAGTAAAAAACCTAAACCCTAAACCTGTTAGGTTAAGCAATTCAAGTGGTTCAATCCTGACCGTTGAATCATACTGCATTAAATGCAACAGTCTTGAATTGATCTCAAGACATTATCCATCATCCATTATCCATCGATTTCATGGCAGATAATAACCCATCACACGTTATCACTGTTTGACAAACTTCGCACATTCTCGAGGTAGATAGGAATAGTCTTCTTCATGCAAGATCCTTCACGCACACAGAGCTTAGTGGCAAAATGACCTGTTCTCCATTATACTGCTAACTCATCACACAAAGATCACTGATTGAGTCACATAGGTTTGAGGTACTCCAACCGGAAATCCTTAAGTGGAAACTACCTACCAACCGGTAGTCACACAGTGCTTCCATGTGCCGGTTCCCATAACTGCATGCCGATTCATCTTGACATGCCGGTTCATCTTGAATAAATATACCGGTTCACACATATGTCAGTTCTCTCTTCTCACATATCACATATTGACATCAATGACAACATACAATATCATTATGTCCTTATACCGGTTCACATAATGCCAATAGATGATGTATCTGCAGTTTGAGTAAAGGTAGATAGGAGCATGAAATGGATCTGATCAAGCAAGTGTAGTGTTATTCAGATAGATTAGCAAACTCCTATTGTTTTCCAACAATCATAGCAAAATTGAAATCCCCTAACCAGGTAAGCTCTAACAAGCTTGGTGCTATTCAAATCCTTTAACAAGGTAGTCCATTAGATTGGATTTTCAAATCCTCTACCAAGGTTACTCCTTACAGGGTATTGCTTCTAACAAGGCATTTGTAGTCAATCCCTTAACCGGGTGATTCCAAATAGGATCAGTTCTTAACAAGACTTTTTGTAAAGCTTTAACAGGCTAGACTCCTAACAAGGTGAACTTCAAAAGAGTTCAGATATTATCTTGTGAGTCTCATCTCACCGTGGTTTTTACCTATTTTGGTTTCCACGTCAAAAATATTTTTTTCAAGTGGTGAATATTTTTATGGTCATGTTTTCATGGTTGATTTACTTAACTACTTAACTATTTTGATAAGTCACGATAATTGGAAGCATTGAGAAATGAAGAAGTTGTTTATTGTTAATTTTTTGTAATAGACAATCGGTTTATATTATGAGTTTTTATCTTGACAGAGATTATTTCATTGTTAGTTCTAAGTTTACTTTGAGAGATTGATTGGTGAAGTTTGTATCAGTTTTTCTATCTACTGATTCATACCCCCCTCTTAGTAGTTGACTGAATACTTATTCTTTCATCATATCATCAATTGGTATTAGAGCTTATCAGGTCCTCTAAGGTCTAAACCTAACAGCTTGAGGTAAAGATCTGCAAATCATGATGAAGAAAGAAAGTCCGAAGTTTAATAGAGAGAACTACAGGATATGGAGTGACAAAATAAAAATTTATATCAAGAGTCTAGGAAGTTAATATTGGGAACATGTCGATACTAAGTATGTTGCACCTACTAGAATATTGACTGATGATCAGAAGAAAGAGAAACAAGAAAATCATCAAGCATTGGAGGCTATTATCAGTTCTTTGTCTGATGCAGAGTATGTAGATGTTCATGGTCTTGAAACTGCATATGAGGTATGGAAAAAACTTGAAGAGATTTATAGCGGTGATGAACATGTTAAGATTGCTAAGGAAGGGAGTTTAAGAGGAAAATTTGATGACATGTGGATGGTTGAAGGTGAGAATATCCAACACTATGGTCAAAGGATAAAAGAGGGTGAAATTAAGAGTGCAGGAGGTAAAGTGGAAGAATCCACAGTGATCAGTAAGGTACTGAGAACCCTACTACTGGTCTATGCTATTTGAGTTGCTTCTATTTGAGTTGCAGCTATTTAGGAGCTGAACTCCATTGACAAAACTAAGGCAACTCTTGACTCCATTATTGGCAAGCTTACTGCTTTTGAATTAAATGGTTATGATGGTAGTGTACAGAAATCTGGTTATGCATTTAGAGATTATGTTTCTAACCCATCTGTGAGAAAAAGTAGAGATGTTAGTCATAGCTATGAATCTAGATCCAATAGAGAAGGAGATGATGAAGACAATTTAGTTGAGCTTGAAGCATTGTTGGCCAAGCGGTTGCCTAGAGGTACAGGTAAATATAGAGGTAAATTACCTTTGAAATGTTTTGCATGCAACAAGATTGGACACATTGTTGCTAATTGTCCCAATGGTGATAATGAGCACAACCGAGAGAAATTCAAGAAGTACAAGGGTAAAGGCAAAATAGATTGTCTTATTGTTGTTGATGGTGGTATCACTGATGAGGAATCTGATGGTGATACTAATGAAGACATTGTGTTTGTAGCCATTAAAGAAGTGATGTCAAACCAGAAGGCATTAGTATCCAGGATGGATAACTCTGATGATTAGATCATTGATAGTGGTTGTTCACATCACATGATCGGTGATCAGAGCAAATTTCTTTCTCTGAAGGAATTTGATGGTGGAGTTGTAAGATTTGGTAATGACTCACCCTGCATGGTTAAAGGTAAGGGAACTATTTCTCTTAATGGAAAGAGTAGTGCAAGTGATGTGTACTGGGTTGAAGATTTAAAGCATAATCTTTTGAGTGTGGCACAACTCAATGACAAAGGATACCCATTGGAATTTAAAAATGGTATGTACAAAATCTATGACAACAAAGATGAACTAATTGCAACCAGGAAGAAAACTAAAGGTAACTTATTTCATCTTAATCCTAAAGTCAACAATTGTTTAATTGCAAAGATAGATGACAGTTGGCTTTGGCATAGGAGATTTTGTCATATAAACTTTGATAACATTGTTAAAGTGAGTAATTCCAAGACATTGAGAGGTTTGCCTCAGTTGGACAAACTAGTTAATGCTCTATGTAAATAATGTCAGTTGGGAAAGATGACATCCTCAACTTTCAAGAGAAAATCTTTTTCAGCAAAACATTTGTTAGATTTGGTTCATACAGATGTTTGTGGACCAATAAGGACAAAAAGTATTCAAGGTGACAAATATTTTATGATCTTCATTGATGATTGCTCAAGGATGATGTGGGTCACATTCTTGAGGGATAAGACTGAATCTTTTGGAAAGTTCAAGGCATTCAGGGCATTAGCTGAGAAGGAGAGCAGTAAGAAGATAAAGTGTCTAAGGATAGATCAAGGTAGTGAATTTACTTATGAGGAATTCACTAGGTATTATGAAGAGAATGGTATCAAGTCACAACTTTATGCACCAAGGACACCACAATAGAATGGTATCGCAAAGAGAAACAACCGGTCAATTGTTGAAGCTGCTAGGACAATATTGATAGAAGGAGGTATCAACATTGTTGAAGCTACTAGAGAGAAGATGTCAGCACAACTGTCTACACTATGAACTCGATTCTGGTAAAGAGAGGTAAGGACAAGACTCCTTATGAATATTGGTATGGTAGATCACCTGATGTTAGCTATTTCAGAATATTTGGAAGAAAATGTTTTATTAAGAGAGGTGATTATATCAGCAAATTTGAGGCTAAAAGTGATGTTCAGGTATATTTCTTGGCTATTCCACCAAGAGTAAGGCCTACAAGTATTTTAACAATTGAACACAAAGAATTGTTGAGAGTGTTGATGTTCAAGTGGATGAATTTCTTGAAGTCTCAGAAGGAACTAGTTTAGAAAAAAAGGATGAAGATCCTTGCATTTTATTTTTGGAACTAGAAACTATGAAATCTGAAACCGACAAAGCAAATATTGATGTACCAGTCCAACCAGTACAAATAAATTTAGAAGAAGATGATGATAATGAAGAAGTTGAACTTGAAGATAATGATCATTTTATTCTAAGATATGTGAGACTGAATCACAATCCTGAACAGATTATTGGGGATAAGGATGCTAGAATACTAACCAAAAGAAGAATCAGAGAGGATTTTTGCATGATCTCCACTATTGAACCAAGAACTACTAAGGAGGAATTCGGTGATGATCATTGGGTTAAAGCTATGGAGGAGGAATTAGATCAAATTGAGAAGAACAACACATGGACCCTATTACCTTGACCGGTCAATAAAAATGTAATAGGGACTAAGTGGTTTTTTCAGGAAAAAGTTGAATGAAGATGGTGTTGTGGTTCACAACAAAGCTAGGTTGGTATGCAAAGGTTATGCATAAGAATAAGGAGAAGAATATGGTGAGACTTTTGCACCAGTGGCAAGACTAGAAGGTGCCAGAACTTTACTTGTATTTTCTATACACAAGAAGTTCAAGGTATACCAGATGGATGTTAAATCAGTGTTTTTGAATGGGATACTTGAAGAAGAAGTATACATTGAGCAACCAGATGGTTATGCTCTAACTGATAAGAAAGACATGGTATGCAGATTGCATAAATATTTATATGGACTAAAGCAGGCACCAAGAGCATAAAGTATCTATACGAGGACCTGCTTCATGTGTTAGTAAACAAAGATTTATTCATAAAAGAGAAAACTAATATGTTTACAAATAGTTACTCTTAAAATGCTTGTTGCCATTAAATCACTGTCCTGATAGCTATAGCAACCTCAAAAAAAATACAGATTTAACCTTAGGCAATAAGAGTAAAGTATTTTCACTATGCTAGGTTTATTTAGTAAAGAAAATGGTTAATTTTATATGATTGGTATTAAATATAAAACAAAGATAAAATCTATTATATGCAAAATAGATTTATGCCTAATTTTTAATGAATAAATGAACTATAAGAAATATTTAACATGTTTATTTTATATTCTGTCATTACCCCTAATGCTGCATATTAAAATAAATCATACCTAAGGAATGAAACATATGACTATTGTTATGCTGCCATTATTTTATTAATTTTCTGCAAGCTTTAAAAATATATATATATATATATATATAATGTGTATATATATATATGTATATAAATATATATATTTATAAAAAAAAAGAATAATAATAAATAAATAAATAAAACACAAAAAAAAACCTTTGCTAAACCCCTTCCCTAGAGCCGAAGCTCTCTTGGGACCACCGGGCGGCGAAGGCACTCTGTGGGCCGTGACCCGCAGAGGCGTCGAGGTGCCGCTGTGGGTCGTGGTCCATCGCGATGCCGCTGCAGGCCACGTCCCGCAAGGACGCCGCGGCATCACTGCGGGCTGCGACACACAGTGGCGCCCATGACACCACTGCGGGTGGCGCAACCCATCTCTTGCGCCCCCCCTTCAAATACACAGCCCTGCGTTAAGCATAAGCCTGCCGAAAATTCACAGCGGCCTAAGAAATATAGAACCCACGACACTGTGGTAGAGAAAATGCCATAGGCAAAGAAAAAAAAGACGAATAAAGAAGACCTGCATAACACGAGCCCTAACTTGAATTCGGGTTAGGGCAAAACATAAGTTAATTTTAAAATATGTAGAGGTGTCGTAGTTTTTATATCTTTTTTTACTACGTTTTCCTTTGCTATTTTAATATTGTTATGTTTAGAAAATTTAAAAGGGGGAGAAAACCCATTCAAATTTCGAATAGGGTATTCCTCATTATTTTACTTAGGTTTTATATGTTAGTTTTCTTTTTTAAAGGGATCTTATACCTTTATATATATATATAAGTCTAGCTTTAGATTAATTATTTTATTTATATATTTATATTTTATATATGTTTTATATAAACATATAGGTATATAAATATTTGAATATGATGTTTAAATTTTAATTCTTTTGGAGTTTTATCTTTTAGGAATCTATAACAATTTTTGTAAGTTATTTGGCCATAGGGGATTATTTTTAGTCCACTTAAATTTAGGCTTTTTGAGATTAAATTTTATAGGGCAATTTACATTATGGATTTATTTGGCCCTTTAGTCAAATTTTTTTAGACACATTATAACTATTGTTAAATTAAATAATAGGTTTTAATAATCTAAGTGCTAGGACTAATTTATTTAATTCCTAGAGCATTTAAACATTATTTGAGATTATTGATATCTCTTGGCTAATTAGTTAGAGATTCTTTGGTTCTAATTTATTTTTTAATTAAAGAAATAATAATGATTCCTTTGGAGACTTAATATTCTGCATTTAATTTAATGTATTTTCGCATACTTGATTTAGTTGTTTAGATTAACTTTAGTTGGAAAGAATTCAACCTAGATGAGACAAGACTTATTATTGCGTTTTATTTTTAGCTAATTTAGTTTTATTAGGTTGTTTTAAAAATAAAAATAAAAATTTATTCCATTTGTGCCCAAAAGTTTGGGCATGACATTTTGGTATCAGAGTAAGGTTTCCAACACTAGGAACCTTTCTTCATTATGTTTCACTTTAATTATTTAATTAATTAATTATATTATATTTATTTTTATTATATTTATATTTAATTAATTAAAATTTTCTCTGAAAAACTATTTATTTATTTCATTTTATTTTATTTTCTCATAAGGATGCCTCCGACTATGTGACAAGCTCGCAAACGTGGTAGAGGTCCTAGGCATGTACACATGGCATGCAAAGAGGTCGATAGGGAGGAATTGGTTCCGAAAAGGAACCTAGAGGCTCCTCCCGAATGACCAGTTGACCCAAACTGAGACATCTTATTAGCACTTCAGAACCTAATTGGGATAGTCTAGGATAGGCTTCTAGTAGTGAATCATCATGAAAACCAGAACTTAGGGAGCCATAGATCAACAGATAGGGAACAGAGTAGGAGTCCACCTCCTAATCCCGTAGAGAGTCAAGCTGGGCATGAGCCTAAGTCCATTCATCTACCAGGACCACCTCCAGTGGTAGTGCCAATGTATTATGAGAGATCACCTCATGATCTAGGGGATCTAATTAGAGAGGTTATGTGCCTCCAACCACCATCTTTTAAAGGATCTACCGATGGGGTAGAAGCCGAGGCTTGGCTTTTGAGCCTAGATAGGTGCTTTGCATTACGCTCCTATGAGAGTAATCTAAAGGCATGAGTAGCAGTTCACCTATTGAGAGGAATGGCCTCCACATGGTGGAGGCAGGAGGAATACAAGTGTGGCCTAGTTGCAGACACCCTCACATGGGAGATTTTTACAGAGAGGTTCAGGGAGAGATATTTGTCAGAGCATTACAGATAGCATAGGGTAGATGAGTTCCATGATCTATAGCAGAAGGGCCTCTCAGTGACCCAGTATGAGAGCAAGTTCTTCAAGCTCTTACCATATGTGGATTACCTGAAAGACGAGAAGCTTCTTGTCAACCATTTTATCAGAGGGCTGAATGCTAGCATAGTAGGACTGGTGAGGATGGCCACTCCAGGGAGCCTTCGGGTTGTTGTGGAGAAGGCCTTGATAGTAGAGGAGATTCAAGTCAGGCCACAGGACACGAGGGATCAGTTCCCAAACTGAAACCCTATACCCCATACATATGGGTTTCAAAAACCCCATTGGAAGGGTAATAGCAGACACACATTGGGGTTCTCTGAACCCCCTCCTCCATAGCAGTCATAGCAGAACTAGAGGCAAAGGCCTCCGTAGAGTCAGCAGGACGTAAAGCCCAGGCAGTGGTAGTCTCAGGGTCAGAGGTGAGATCAGTGACCCCAAGTTCCATACACACCTCTGGTGAGGACTCAGCAATCCTCCAGGGGTGGGTACAGTGGTTCTAGTAGGACAGGGGGACAATCCTTCTCTAGGCCTCAGGGCATCCAATTTCAAGCACGCGGTGCTTGTTTCATGTGTGGAGCTATGGGGAACATGGTGAGAGAGTGTCCTTAGGGTCAGATGGTAGGCAGTCCGTGAGTTGCAAGATTAGAGCCTATAGTTGGGGATATGGGCAAGTCCCATAGGGTCTTCGCAGCGGTTGACAACCACTAGGCAGAGCACTAGGCCACAGTTATTGAGGCTGCATGTATGATCAGTGGTAGTAGTGTATCTATATTATTTGATTCAGGAGCTACTGACTCCTTTATATCTCCACTGGTTGTGGAGCATTGTGGGCTAGTGGCAATTAGACAAGGTGTCAGTTGGGAAGTGGAGTTAGATTTAGGGGCTAAAGTGTCAGTGGAATCAAAGGTTAGGGGATGTTAGCTTCAGATTGGCAATACCACCACCTTAGTAGACCTTAGAGTTACACCACTTGGATCATATGGCATCGTACTTGGCATGGATTGGCTTTTCACCCATAGAGCCAAGATGGATTGTCACATGAAAGAGATCGAGTGCGAGGATGATCATAGTTCTCCCATAGTAATCATTGGGATTCAAAGACCCGTGTCTCTTCATATGATTTCTGCAATGCAACTTAAGCAAAGCATGTGAAAGAGATGCCAGTTATTTGCCATCACCATTAGTGATAGAGAAGAAGAGGATGAAAAGGAACCATCGATTGATGACCATCATATCCTTAAGGGATACTCAAATGTGTTTCCTTCAGAATTACCTGGTATGTCACCCCGTAGAGAGATTGACTCTCATATAGACATTGTACCAAGAGCTAAGCTATTTTTGAGAGCACCCTATAGGATGACCACAAATAAGCTTAATAAGCTTAAGATGCAGCTCAAGGAACTTCTCGAGAAGGGCCACATTCATCCTAGCATATCCCCTTGGGGTGCACCAGTCATCTTTGTGAAGAAGAATGATGGATCTCTTCGGTTATGCATGGACTACCATCAGTTGAATAAAGTAACCATCAAGAACCAATATCCTTTGCCCAAAATTGATGATTTATTCAACCAAATTCAGGGTGCCAAATTATTTTTCAAAATAGATCTGAAGTCAGGGTACCATCAGTTGAGAATAGTGGTAACCAACATCCACAAGATTGCATTTCGCACTAGATATGGCCACTATGAGTTCACTGTGGTTCCATTCGATCTTATGAATGCTCCAGTTGTTTTCATGAGCCTCATGAATGGGGTATTCCACACATTCCTTGACCATTTTGTGATTGTGTTCCTCGTTGACATATTGATATATTCTCAAAATGAGAAGGAGCATGAGGAGTACCTGAGACATATTTTGTAGTGCTTGAGGGACAATCAGTTGTATGGTAGTTTGTCAAACTGTGCTTTCTTTAGATCAGAGGTCTAGTACCTTGGGCATGTTATATCTATTGATGGGATCTCAGTTGACCCATCAAAGATCAGAGCTATTATGGATTGGCCAGCGCCAACCAGTGTGATAGAGGTCAGGAGCTTCATGGGCTTAGCAGGCTATTACCGATGCTTTGTTGAGGGATTCTCTAGAGTTGCACATCCTATTACTTCTCTTTAGCATAAAGGGAAGAAATTCGAGTGGACAAAGAAGTGCAAGAGGGCCTTTCAGGAACTCAAAAAGGCACTTACTAGCGCACCTATCCTTGTTGTGCCAGATCCCTCAACTGACTTCATGGTTTGCACAGATGCTTCTCTAGAGGGTTTAGGAGCAATCATCATGCAGGATGGTAGAGCTATAGCTTTTGAGTCTAGGAAACTTAAGATTCACAAGCTTAACTACCCTACTCATGAACTTGAGCTTGCAGTAGTAGTGCATGCACTTGTGAGGTGGAGACACTTCCTTTTGGGTCATCATTTTGAGCTTCATTCAGACCATTAGAGCCTTCAGTACATATTCACTTAGTCAAATCTTCATGCACGTCAAAGGAGATGGATGGAGTTCTTATGCGAGTATGATTTTGACATTCACTACATCAAGGGGAAAGAAAACATAGTTGCAAATTCCTTGAGTAGGAGACGTCATGAGGTATACTCCATATCTATGGGCACAAATTTGAGAGATTGTATACTGCAGCAATTGCCAGAGGATGGATGGTATTTAGAGGTTTGTCAGATGATCTGATCATAGGAGACCCTAGAGGGGAAGTATATTGATTATTCCTTAGAGTCTAATGGGCTATTACTCCATAGAGGGCACATCTATGTATCTGCTTTCAAGGGATTGTGAGAGTTCATTATGATGGAGGCTCATAGAGCTCCTTATGCAGCACATCCTGGAGTTAAGAAGATGCATGCTGACTTGAGATAGTTATATCATTGGCCAGGAATGCGGTAGCTTATTGTTGAGTTAGTAGCCCAGTGCCTTGAGTGTCAGAGAGTCAAGGTGGAGCACCGCCATCTAGGTGGGTTGCTCCAGTCTCATGCTATACCAGAGTGCAAGTGGGATACTATATCCATGGATTTCATCATTGGTCTCCCCATGTCATCTCATCACCATGATGCCATCTTGGTGACAGTTGACAAGTTGACCAAAGTGGCCCACTTCTCACCAGTTTGGACTTCCTTCACAACACTGGCAGTAGCACAGGTGTTCTTGTGAGACATTGTCAGACTTCATGGTGTTCCATGCAAGATTATTTTTGATAAGGATTCACTCTTCACTTCTTCCCTTTGGAAGGTATTGTAGGCAGCTATGGGTACCAATCTCAATTTCAGTATAGCCTATCATCTGGAAATGGATGGTCAGATAGAGAGGGTTAACCAGGTGTTAGAGGATATGCTTCGTATGTACGTCATGGATCACCAGACTAGATGGGAAGAGTACCTTCCCTTAGTAGAGTTTGCCTATAACAATGGGCATCACACTTCCTTGGGGATGCCACCCTTTCAGGCATTATACGGTAGGCCTTGTAGGACACCATTGAGTTGGGACCGCATAGAGGATAGAGTTGCTATTGGTTCGGAGATAGTTCAGGATATGGAGCAGCAAGTGGATCTAATTAGGCAATGTCTTAGAGAGGCTCAGGATAGATAGAAGAAGTATGCAGATGAGAAGAGGATAGATTATAGCTACTTGGTTGGAGACAGAGTCTTCTTGAGAGTGCGACCACATAAGAGTCTAATCCGTTATGGAAAGGGTTCTAAGCTCACACCTCTCTTTGTAGGACCATTTGAGATCCTTGAGAGGATAGGACTAGTTGCCTATCATTTATCATTGCCACCTAGCCTATCATGCATCCATGATGTGTTTCATGTATTAGTTTTGAGGAAGTATATCTATGATGAGTCTCATATTTTAGATTGGGATGCCTTGCAGGTGGAGTCAAATGAGCAGCTAGCTTTGGAGCCCATTTTCATTTTGGCACGCCAGACGCTGGCCCTTCAAGGTTGAGAGCTGGACTAGGTTAGGGTCCAGTGGGATTGCTATGATGAGGTTATAGCTTCATGGGAGGATGTAGCACATATGAGATCTCAGTACCCCCATCTTTTTGATGAACTCCAAGAGGAAGTTCATGCCTAGAGGGGGAGGGTGTGGGGCCCTACCCCGACTCATCCTAGCATTTCGGTGATTTTCATGTTGAGACTATTATGGATGCTTTATTTTTATGCATTATGGATTTCGAACTTATATGATCCCATGATTTGGATAACATTGATGTATATTGATGCTTCATTTCTATGCATTATAGATATAGAACCCTATATGATTCTAGAATAGGATAACTTTGAGATGATGTATGTCATTATTGGATTTGCAGGACTATATTATGATGATAGAAATATGATGCATATCTTATGTATGGATCAAAATTATGAGGATTATGATAATTGCTTATGTGGATTTATTTGGATATATGATATATTGATTTGTTTAATGTCAATTGTATGCAGAGTGTTTGATGTGTATTCTTATGCATGTGTTTAAAATTATATGAGACTATTAGCAAATACTAATATGTAATTGAGGTGCATAGGAAAATTATCCATGTGACCATGGAAACATTATGGAGAACCAAATCTAGACCTATGTACATTCGTAAAACCAGGGGTTGTCTATTTGGAGGGACAACACCCCGTATGTATCATATTTTATTCATGAAAGTAAATGTTGTATGTGTGTTAAATTGTATTTATCAATTTGTTTAAATCCAACAAGAGACAATTTCCATGTGTAATTATGTAATGTATTTTATTGTGTCACTTGACACGTGTGCTGATTAGTGTCTTGATTTTGACTTGTCTCTTGGAGGGAGATTGTTTCAACCAAAGCCCTTTTCAAATAATTGAGTGTGGTCCCAAATTTGCCATAGGTAGAGAGTCTTGGGAGTGGTCAATTCAGGTTTGACCCGTAGGTTAACTTCAGATGGGTTTCTAAGAGGTCAAATGGACTCCTAGGGTTAGTTTAAGGGCTTTTCCAAAGGTTCATAGGGTATACCTATGGGTTAGGGGTATTTTTAAGCATGTGACTACTCCCATGTGACTATTTAGTCACCTCAAAAGTTGGTTTTCCTAAGATGAGCGAAAATTCAACTTAGAAGGTTCCTCCTAGGTTAGATAACCTTCCTTTATGATGTTAATTTCTCTTCCCCACCTTCTCTTACCTTTTCTCTTTCCAGTTTTGGTAACCTGTAAGATGTTGAGAAGACCAACCAATGGGAACTCTCACTCTATTCAAGAGGTTGGGAAGAATGAGAGAGGCCTTCTTAGGCAAGGATTAGGGACTTAGAGAGTTAATCACCCACTCTCCATCTTTGGGAGATATAACAATATTTGAAAAGAATAGTTTTAGGATAGAATTGTGGAATTGGGTTGCTCTTCCTCAAACTAGTTCTAGAAAACCTTTGGGGAGATTTAAGGTTGGTTCATCTTCTTCCTTGTATGTTGAATATTTATGTTTAAAAGATTGGCTGTATGTAAATGTTGTATTCTTGTATTTCCTTTATGAAAAATATTATGTGATCTTCCTTGATTTCTTTTATGCTTTTTTTCTTGTGTTTTGGGAGTATCCAAGGCCTTCTACTCTTGGGAGAGTAGAATGGTCTTGGGGGTGGAAGGAGCCTGACAACCTTAGACTGAGAGGCTCTCATTATGAGAGTGATCTCAAGGGTTTGTGTATGTGACCCTTGCTGCATAGCCTTGTTTATGCATTCGAGGGTCATAAGGGGAGAAAGTATGGCATGGATGCCTTGGGGGGGCATATGGATGTGGGGTTAATGGACTTATGTTGTATTTTTGGTTACCATGAGATGGCTTGTGATCTACCATTCTTGTAGTCTCCTCAAGGTATTTGGTCCACTTCCACCCTTGTAAAACATCACATTTTGTGATGAAGTTTAGCCTTGGATGGGAAAGTGTTTGTTGAGTTTTGTTTCCCTTGCTTGTTTGTGTTTGCTTGAGTGTAATCTTGTCTAGAGCTTGGTTCTCCAAGCTCGGGGGTGGCTTCCAGTAAGCCTAGGTTGGGAGGTGAGCTCTCCATGGTCATAACCTTAAGATTTGTATGCAGGTTGCTTGGAAAAGAAGAAAAAAAAAAAAGAAAGATAGGAGTTGCCGATTTTATTTAAATTGTAGAAAAAGATAGGAGATGTAACATTGTATTTCAGTTGTAGAAATGTAGAGGAAGAGTTTTATGTTCATTTGTTTTGCAAAAAAGAAATGTATTTATCCTATTTAAGTCCTCATTTAATAGGAATGAGAGACTAGTTGGGTATCTCACCCATTTGTAAAGTTGACAATATTATATTCTAAGTATTCTCTAAAGAAAAGTATTCTTTTGTTAAGTTGTTATTGCAAATTAAAATATATATTTAGGTGTTAAGTTTCTATAGTATGAGTTAAATCTATTTCTTTTATTCATGAAAATAAAGAAAGGCATTTTATCATTTTATGCTTACTGAGAATAATAGAAAGGAATGGAGTACAAAAACATTAAAGTTAGTAGGCTAGAAATGATCTCTTAGTCCTTTTCATTTATTTCCAAGAAAAAATATAGTAAAATAGATTTTAGTATGGACATTAATGTTGTATTTAACTTGGTAAAATAGTTTTAAATGAAATTCTAGCTATATTAATGCTGTTGTAATTTAACTGTTTCTGTCATTATTTAGAAAAATGATAATGCAAAAAATAAGGGAAGACAAATTAATCTTATTCTATAATAGGACCTGCTTTATGTGTTAGTAAACAGAGATTTATTCATAAAAGAGAAAACTAATATGTTTACAAATAGTTAGTCTTAAAATGCTTGCTGCCATTAAATCATTGTCCTGATAGCTATTGCAGCCTTTAAAAAAAATACAGATTTAACCTTAGGCAATAAGAGTAAAGTATTTTCACTATGCTAGGTTTATTTAGTAAAGAAAATGGTTTAGTTTATATGATTGGTATTAAATATAAAACAAAGATAAAATCTATTATATGCAAAATAGATTTATGCCTAATTTTTAATGAATAAATGAACTATAAGAAATATTTAACATGCTGTTTATTTTATATTTGTCATTACCCCTAATGCTGCATATTAAAATAAATCATACCTAAGGAATGAAATATATGACTATTGTTATGCTGCCATTATTTTATTAATTTCCTGCAAGCTTTATATATATATATATATATATATATATATATATATATATATATGTAAATCTATGTTAAATCTATCCCTAAAATACTCATTGAAATATTATATATATATATATATATATATATATATATATTTATAAAAAGAAAGAAGAAAAAATAAATAAATAAATAAAACACAAAAAAAAAAACCTTTGCTAAACCCCTTCCTTGGAGCCGAAGTTCTCTTGGGACCCCCGGGCGGCATAAGCCCTTTGCGGGCCACGACCTGCAGAGGCACCGCTATGGTCCACAGATGTACCGCGGTGCCGCTACAAGCTGTGACTCATAGAGGCGGCCGTGGTTGCCATTGTGGGCCGCGTCCCGTAGGGACTCCATAGCGTCACTGTGGGCCGCGACACGCAGTGGCGCCCATGGTGCCGCTACGGGTGGCACAACCCATCTCCCGTGACCCCCCTTCAAATACGCAGACCTGCGTCAAGCGTAAGCCCGCCCGAAGTTCATAGTAGCCCAGGAAATATAGAACCCGTGGCACTGTGGTAGAGAAAACGCCATGGGCAAAGAAAAAAAGAGGAATAAAGAAGACCTGCATAACACGAGCCCTAACCCAAAATTCGAGTTAGGGAAAAACATAAGTTAGTTTTAAAATATGTAGAGGTGTAGTAGTTTTTATATCTTTTTTTACTAGGTTTTCCTTTGCTATTTTAATATTGTTATGTTTAGAAAATTTAAAAGGGGGGGGAAACCCATTCAAATTTCGAATAGGGTATTCCCCATTATTTTACTTAGGTTTTATATGTTAGTTTTCTTTTTTAAAGGGATCCTATACCTTTATATATATATATATAAGTCTAGCTTTAGATTAATTATTTTATTTATATATTTATATTTTATATATGTTTTATATAAACATATAGGTATATAAATATTTGAATATGATGTTTAAATTTTAATTCCTTTGGAGTTTTATCTTTTAGGAATCTATAACGATTTTTGTAAGTTATTTGGCCATAAGGGATTATTTTTAGTCCACTTAAATTTAGGCTTTTCGAGATTAAATTTTATAGGGAAATTTACATTATGGATTCATTTGGCATTTTAGTCGAATTTTTTTAGACACATTATAATTATTGTGAAATTGAATAATAGGTTTTAATAATCTAAGTGCTAGGACTAATTTATTTAATTCCTAGAGAATTTAAATGTTATTTGAGATTATTGATATTTCTTGGCTAATTAGTTAGAGATTCTTTTGTTCTAATTTATCTTTTAATTAAAGAAATAATAATGATTCCTTTGGAAAGTTAATATTCCGCATTTAATTTAATGTGTTTTCGCATATTTGATTTAGTTGTTTAGATTAATTTTAGTTGGAAAGAATTCAACCTAGATAAGACAAGACTTATTATTGTGTTTTATTTTTAGCTAATTTAGTTTTATTAGGTTGTTTTAAAAAAAAAAAAAAATTTGTTCCGTTTGTGCCCAAAAGTTTGGGCATGACATGCCTCATGCACTTAAGTTTGTAAGGAGATATATGGTTTAGGGGGAGTTCATAGTAGTATCTATATCTCTTGAACTACATATTGATCATAGGGAAATTTTAGGGTTGTATGTCTCAGTACCGACTATAATCACTAAGAGAATATTTGACTAAGAGGGAGATAAGTATGAATCAAAGGGGGAGAATGAAGTACCTTGGCCTTTTTTCATTGTGTCAAAGGGGGAGAAATCTACTGGTGTGAAGACTTGTACTGAGTTGACATCAATGCCAAAGGGGGAGATTGTTGGCATTAAGTTGTCATTGATGTCAACTGGTATGGCATGATCACCAGTGAGTAAGTAATGGTGACTGGTATGGGTGAAGGAAGACACGATGATGTCAATCAATATGTGTGTAAGCAAACAAAAAGGTATGTTACCGGTACACATGAAATGCATCATCTACCGGTAAAGTAAAGCAGGACCACTGACAAGGCTAAGAAAGAAATAAAAGAACACAAGGAGGTGAACTGGTATACACAAAGAAGTTTAATGCTACTGATAAATGGACTTAATAGATGGACCAACATGTTTGATGGAAGGCCAAGTTGATCCATCGATAAAGAAGAGGTATGGAGGTCCACTAGTGAAGTTAGGTTATACCAATAGGGTGAGTTAAACTAGTATATAGTATTGGTCAATGAAGGATGTCAAATCAAAATAGCAAACCAAAGATGGTGCCAAACCAACATAACAAACTGAGCATAGGTGGATGTCAACAAGGATGACAGGTGGAAACCAGGTGGCAAGTACGTAGAGGTCAGTGAAGTATTCATCGACATAGTAGTCAACAAGAAGATCAACATTATTGAAGAACCTACAAATCATGGGAGGATGATAGAATATTGTGGCTCAAGGAAGACAAGGTGGAAAGGTGATTGAACTAATCTTGTAAGACGATTTGATCTTTGTACCCATTTGTTGAAGGAAACAACTGGTCCATTAATGGCATTTGACAGAACAATGCAGAAAATCATGTCGTAGTCATCCAAAAATAAAAAACACACATTGAAAAACAAGGAGATGGTGATGTTGTTTTGTGTGATGCAAATCACCATTCCAAAAAAGAAGATCAAATCAAATCTAATACGGATCGAGTTGGTGAACGAAAAACCTAACAAGACACCGTTTGAATGCAACCTTTGGTGAGAACCCTCACAAATAAATATGTCAACTCGAGACTGAAATGTGTTGATGCTAGATGCGAGGTGTGAGAGGAAAGAGAGCCTGAGAAAAAAGAAAGACTATTTTCCTTAGAGTTATTTCTTAGAGAGTTACAGTGTGTGATAGTAGGCTAAACTAGTGAGAGGGTCTAACTGGTAGAGATAGAGTAATCGGTAAACTATTACAATCTTAATAGTCAACCATACCGATAAGGAGTGATTTATCAGGAAGGAATCCAAGAGAGACAATGTGAAGTGTGAGGCTTAGATATAGAGAAGAAAGGTTGGGATTAACCGATGTGTGATCAAAGAAATTAATCTGATAACCGACAGTGTGAGAACCAGTGAAGAAGAGGAGGTTGTTAACCGACAGACACTAGTTGATCAAGTGTTGTAGAACTCATTTGTAACTAGGTGTTATCATTTCATTAGAATTGTATTTCATCACATTACACCAAGTTGGTGCTCCTTGGGTTGGTGACCCTAAATTATTGTAATCTGATTGTTTCATTGTGAGGCTAGATTGGAGCAGTAGACTCCAACAATATTTTTCACCTAGGTTTTTTCCATATTGGGTTTTCCTCATACATCTAATATTGTGGGTTATGTATTTGTGTTTTTTCCTCTTTTTTATATCCACTCTTATATTACCAGTTGTATTGTTTAGTGTTTAGGTTGATAACCCATATTCCAAGCTTGGCATAAAATGAAGTTTTCAAGAACCACTAATTCATTCCCCTCTCAATGGTACATTGTGTTCAACACTAATCTTAATCATTGAATCAAAGTTAACATGACACATTCTCCTATGCCACAACCAAATTTGATCAATCTTAAAAATCAAACAACTTTTCTCACCAGCATTCAAATGAAAAATGTTACCTTTAGTCTTAGTTCCAGATACAATCTCTATACCAGAGGCATTTAGGATCTTGCATTTTCCATTCTGGAATTGCAAATCATAACCTTTGTCAACCATTTGTCCAACACTCAAAAGATTATTCTTCAAACCTTTAACATACAGAACATCATTAGTATTATGCTTACCATCAAAAGAAATAAAACATCTACCATGGATCACACAAGCTTTATCATCTCCAAATCTTACTATTCCACCATCATACTTTTCCATGCTCACAAATTTGCTTTTATCAATAGTCATATGATGTGAACAACCACTGTCAATTACCCATTCATCTTTTTCCTCAACTTTAGTAGCTAAATCTTTCTCCTCAATAGTGTAGCTAGTGGAATCAACAGGTACCGGTCCATCTTCTTTAATGGCAAGAAACACAACTCTATCTCCTTCTGATTCTTCATCTGTAACACCTTCACCATCATCATCATAATAACAGTTCTTCTGATTTCTATACTTCCAGTTAGACTTTTAAGGCTTAACATGCTTCTCATATCTATCATGTCTATCATGCTTATCAAATTTATCATGTCTGCCATATTTAGCCATTCTCTCTGGGCATCTAAAAGAAAAATATCCTATCTTATTAGAAGAGAAAAATTTCAAAGGCAATTTTCCATCATACTTACTAGCTCCCTTAGGCAATATTCGGGCAATAAATGCTTCAAACTCATCTATTTATCTTTCTTACTCTTCCATTTCTTTCCTTTCTCTTTCACATTTGGATATTTTGCATTCATCAAGATCATATTTATGCTTTATGGATACAAATTCTCTAATTGTTGTCTCAGACTTTCCATGCGATTCACCAAATTCACTAAGTTCAAATGCAACAATCTTTCCAACCAAAATATCTCTTGTCACTATAGTCACACTTTGAATCTCATCAATAGAAGCTACCTTATGTTTATAAGTAGGAGGCAAGGATCTCAACACCTTAGCAACAATTTCATCTTCTTCAAGGATTCTAGCGATACATCTAATACCCAGGACAAGATCATTCACCTTAGCCATAAAGGTATTTATGTTCTCATCTTCTCCCATATTCAGCATCTCATACTTTCCATTCAAACTCTACAACTTATAAACTTTCACTTGTTTATCTCCTTCATACAGGGTCTCAAGCTTCTCCCAGATCTCATGTGTGGTCTGAAGTCCCATTACATTTGTCATCTCTGAATTAGTTAGGGCACACAATAATTCTTCCTTCGCTCTAATATTATGTTCAGCTTCCTTGATCTCATCTATAGTAGCTAATCCATTCAGAGGAGTAGAATAGGTATTCTTTGTAATCTTCAAGTAATCTTCTCCAAGACATCTCAAGAGAATTTCCATCTGGTTCTTCCATATAGCATAGTTACTTTCATCAAATCTTGAACTCTCCTTCTTATAGATAACACCTCCTATTCTGGTTGCCATCCCGAATCTCTTAAAGTGGTTAAGCTTCTTCCAGAGTATCTATCTTTGATACCAATTATTAACAACAACAATGAGAAAAAATTGAGAGGTGGGGTGAACCATATTTCACCAAATCTACAAACTTAATCACAAAAATAGATCTGATAACTGCAACAATAACAAAGATAATAAAATTGACAACACAATGCACAACACCAAGATTTTGAAGTAGAAAACCCTGTTAAGAGAAAAACCACGGTGGGATCATACCTATAATAAGATGATACTCTACTATAGTATGTGAAAATATTACAATGGGGAATGCACATGCATTCATGCACACTGCTTGGAGCTCATTGCTCAAAAGATAATGATCTAAAAGGCTAAAACCTTCAGGGAAGTCTCACTGACTTACAACAAGATTCAAACTACAATCCGGAAGGAATAAACTAAAAGACTAGCATCTCCAAATACCTGATTATAGTTCCGGTTAAGCGCAATTGTCTGCTTTGCAACACCAATCTCTCCTTAATCACAATACCAGAGGATGAATCACTTGTTTGCACATATTTCACTCTTTGATAATGCAAGCACAACCTTGATACCTAAATTACATGACAATATCACCTAGTTATATAATTCATCAACCTTGATAACAAGGTCAGCTAAACCCTCAACTCACAATTACAAAATTACATCACATGATACAAAGATCAACCACCAGACCAATATAATGATATACATGACATAACATGGACCTAATTCAAATATCCAAACATGCAACACCACTGCAAATCATGCTAAGATCAACTGCAACATGCTACTATAATACCCTAAAAATGGTCATCTAAACCATGGGCCCCTAATCTCAACTACATCACCAAGGTCCTAACCAAAGTCGAATTAAATCAATCAAGAACACCTAATTAATTAATTTTTAGTCATCAATGTCACATGGCAAATAAATCACTCAATATTAGTTAAATAATCATTTAATTAATTAATCATTCCAAGTAAATCATTTTAATCAATTATTTTATTTATTCAATTAAATATATTAGCATATTTAATTAATAAATAAATTTGTCATTAAAACATCAAAAAGGAATTAATTTGGAAAAAAAGAAATTAATTTGAAAAAGAATTTAAAATTGAGAAAAGAAATCAAAATGGAATTAAACTGAAAAATCTTAGAAAAGCAATTAAATGAATTAAATGAATTAAAAATCAAAATTGAATATCAAAATATAAAATATGAAATAAATCAGTTTTTTTATTTTATCTTAAAATTAGTTCAATTTTCTTTAAAACTGAGAAAAGAAACCAATCACATCAATTCACCTGGATTGTGCTTCTTCTTGGAGAATATTTGTTGCTCATCATTGATCGATCTTGACCATTGGTCTCTCTCTGAATTTTCTATAAATTCAGGCCCTCATCTCTCATAAAAAAAAAAAACTTGGAGATTATTGTTATTATGTTATTTTTTCTCTAGGCTTGTTGAGATTTGTGCATTGAGATATTACATATTAATTATTGCATATTTGTTAAATCATCTAGCTTAATATTGCTTAAATCATGTTATATTAATCATGCATATCTAGCTTAATCTTGCATCCATTTAGCTCAATTTTATACTCATATAGATTAAATCCTTTGTTTAGGTGTCATCTAGACACTAGTGTTGCATATGGAAATCTAAGAGCAAAACTAAACTCACATCTACTAGAAGGGAATAGGTCACTTTGTAATGGTTTATTGTTAATTGATTATTGATTTACTAACCATCCATCTAATGACTTAATTGAAGTGTTGTGTATTCAGATATAGATATAGATATAAATCCACTTTTCACACACATTTTTGGCACCCACCATGGGGCCTGAGAATTTCATTTTTCAGCCTTGCAAAATCCTTATTTCATTTTTAGGTTTTTGTCCATAAAACCTCTGCAAAAGGTCATACGAGGTTTTGTGCATTACAAGATGAGTTCTGGGAATACTTGTTTGACTATGTGGGAGTCATCGTACGAGTTCTTGCTTTGTTGTCATCTTTTGGGGTTTACTCGTTTGGTCTGGTGAGAATACTCATCCTGCCCTATGGAAATTGTCATACGAATTTCTGAGTTTCTCATTCTATAAAGAGTATCTTTTTAGGGTTTTCTTAACTTGGCTTTAAATTTCACTGACGCTAACCCTGAATTGTCTTCTGTCTACCTGAGATTTTCATAGCCTAACTCATTTTTTGCAGAACGCTTGTCAAAAAAATTATCAAATCGAAAAACAACATGACTACTGATGCGTTGGTTTTTAAGGTTGCCTAAGGAAAATCGACCAAATGTCATGTATTCTTTAATTCATTTTTAGGGACATAAATTTCTATTTGGTTAATGAACAAATTTGTCTTTTATGCTCTAAGAAAAATCTAAGAGGTATAGGAGAGTATGCTCTTGTCTGCACAAACAATCAGAAATCCATACCCTTGAAGCTTTTTCTAAGTTTAAGATTTGTTTAGTCTGGTGAGAATACTCGTTCTGCCCAGTGGAAATTGTCATATGAATTTATGAGTTGGTCATTCTATAAAAAATATCTTTTTAGGGTTTTCTTAACTTGGCTTTGAATTTCACTGACGCTAACCCTGAATTGTCTTCTGTCTACCTGAGATTTTCACAACCTAACTAATTTTCTGCAGAACGCTTGTCAAAAAATTTATCAAATCAAACTCACACATGCCAAATAATCAAAAAACAACATGACTACTGATGCATTGGTTTTGTAGGTTGGCTAAGGAGAATCAACCAAATATCATGTATTCTTTAATTCATTTTTAGGGACTTAAATTGCTATTTGGTTAATGAATAAATCTATCTTTTGTGCTTTAAGAAAAATCTAAGAGGTATGAGAGTATGCTCTTGTCTGCACAAACAATCAGAAATCTAGACCCTTGAAGCTTTTTCTAAGTTTGAGATTTGTGTACCTCTTAGCAGGCATGTCACAGTGGGAAAAAGTAATCACCCTGTGAGAACGAGCCAAGTGAGTACAACTAAACCCAAGAATTCCAACTCACTATAATAAATAGGCCTTTTGGGATTAAAGTCTTAGGGGATGGGATTATTTGAGTTTTCTCTTTTGAGATCTCTCATATTGGGCATTTTGTAGGGCCTTGCAGTCTCAATCACGCTTGTGTGACTATAAATTGTTTTGGTACCTTATTGGGCTATAGGGCTCAATCAGGCTTGCACGACTTCAAGGGGTAATTTCAAACGAAAATCCTTGCTATGAACTTTATAATAGTAGCTACTCGATTCACCTCCAAAAGGGGGATAATATTTGTGCAAGACTCAAGAGAGATAGTAACTCTCCCAAGATACTTGCCATTTCATGTCCCTATTAGCATTTAGAGTTGGCTAATACGACATTGAGAATCCATTGCATGAGACTCAGAGGCCGTATTTTGATTAGCTATTGGGTGTGTACCTGAGTCTGCAAGCAAAGGTTTTCTCTCTCAACCAATTTCCTTAGAATTAGCGTGTTGTGTTTGATGTCACTTTGGATCTCACATTTTTGCAACACATTTTTTTTGTCCAAAGCTAAAACTAAAAATCTAAAAAAAAAATTAAAAAACTTAAAAACACCAAAAAAATCAAAATTCAGTGGTTGAAAAACTCAATCTCCTTGTCAAAAATTTATCTCTAAGCATAATTGTCATACAAACTTCCTAATTCATCATACGAGCTTCCTAATTCATCATACGAGCTGACTACATTATCGTTTGAGTCTTCTAGTTTGTCATTCTGGCCTATTTAAATTGTCATTCTGGTCTCTAAAGATTGTCATCCAATCTTATAAACATTGTCGTACGAGTCCTTGTGGTCTATGACAAGTTGTCCTCTAGTTAGTATTAAATTGTCATTCAAGTATAGGCAGCAACTCGTATGAGAAATTGTTTGTGTCATATGGAACCTGTCAAATTGTCGTCTGAGTCGGTATCCTCTGTCGTATGAATCTCTGATTTTGTCAGTCCAAAACTTGTTTGTTTGAGTACTTTTCCAGAACTGTCATACTTTCCTAATCAGTCCGCAGTGAGTGTAAATTTTGTCATCGTAATCTTGAGCATAAACAACCTCGATAGTGTACCTCTGTCATTGTTTTGCATGACTTTGTCGATTATCTCCTAGCTAATTCAAATCAATCAATTATCAAACTTATCAAATCACTTATAAAATCACTTATCAATTGCCTACCAAACTTAATCAATGTAGGTTGCGTAGATCACATCTTACACAAGATAGATCATTTCTGAAACTAGACTAAGTCTTAGTCACCTTTCTTCATCACTACATTCAAACATGTAACTAGCTTTGATTTTATCTTGACATCTGCATCACATCTGACTCTCAGTCATGTCAGTTGTAAATGTCTGTTCAAACCAAGAGCTCTTCTAGGAATAAGAACAAGAAAAAGGAAGAGACAGTAACATTCCAAATCAATCCTTTTTACCAAGAGCAACCAATTTTTGACGAATCTTTTGAACAACAATACTCAAACAAGCCTTCGTCTTCAAACAAACCATTTTTGGATTATTCCTTATTTTCCAATATGTCTAAAGGAAGACAATAAAAAGAGACTAATAAACATAAATCTCATGATGATCTTAGTGTCCAAGCTAATGATAGTGATTCCTCTTCTAGTGATTCTGAAGTTTTCAAACCCCAAGAAGAAACAATAGCAAAATGTCAAAAAGACAAAGACTTCAGAAAGATGATGAAGATTATCATGGCCTGAGACAAAGAAGAATACTTTCTCGAATTGGCCAAACAAGAAGCTAAACTCCACCTTGATTACAATGTTGAAATTCTTATCACTAAAGAAGACAACAATCCACTAGCAGTGGTGACAAAACAACTACAAGAGCTACAAACTAAGATTAAGGAGATGAAAGACAAAGACAAATCTCCTATGAAATATTCCTTGGATACATTTGTCCTTTTCCATTCGACAAGAGTCTTTACTTGCCTCTGTTTCCTTCTAGAATAGAAATTCCTAAGTTTGATAAATATGATGGCAACTCAGATCCCCAAGACCATGTCTGAGAATTTTGTATCCTATGTATGGAGTTCATGCATGAACAAACTTATCTCATGCGTCTCTTTCCAAGAAGTTTAGGAGGACAAGCTATGGAATGGTTTTCAAGCCTACCTATAGGAATTAAATATTTTGAAGAACTAGTTAGATTGTTTCTATAATAATACTCCTATAACATTCACCATTTGGTCACAATAATCAAGCTTTGTAATACCAAATAGAAGACAGGAGAACCTTTTCTTACTTTTCTTTAGCATTGGAGAAAGAGGTTCTCTTGATATTCATGATCCATTCCTGATTATGAGAAAATGAACATCTTTGTCAATAATCTGATTCCTAAGTTGAAATATAGTATCTAAATGCAAGTATACCCTTCATTCAACAAAATGGTAGATAGTGCTCTCAAGATGGAAGACGTTCTTGTAAGGAAAGGAGATATATCACTTTATAAAGAAACACATCAAGGCTCTAGTTCCAAAGAAAAGAACAAATACTAGTGTTTATGGTAAAAATGGAAACAACAATATTGAAAGATTGAATAGATTCAATCACAAAACCCTAGCCTAACAACAACAAAGATCCACCATAACATATGAAGATTACCTAAGACAATGCAAATCAACAAAATCACAAATATTATACCATCACATGTCCAATAGGGTTTGAGTCTCCATTCTTCCTATCTCCATTGATCTTGCTTGATTTATTTGCTCTCAGATTTTATGTGTGCACAAGAGCTCAACAAAGAATGGAAATGTGTTTGCACGTAGGCTTGATCGCATATGAAAGTTTGAAAGCATAGTTGAGGAGGATTGATAATGAAGGAAGTATCTCCTTATATAGAAGACGCTTATAAGAAATGGAGGGATAAGATTGAGAGGTGTAAAAAATAGATGGTTGGCTAGGATTAGAGGGTAGGTAGAAGAAAATAAGAAAATAATAAGAGGGTAGGTAGTGTAGGAATTAAGAGATGAATGACATGTGTCATGAGTAGAAAAGGCTAAAGAATTAATTAAATAAATAAAGATTTATTTAATTAATAGAGGAAGTAGGATCAATTAAATAAATAAGATATTTATTTAATTTAGGAAAATGACAATTTAAATAAATTAAAATATTTATTTAAATGAGGAAAAAGGCTAGAAGAGGATACGTGAATTAATTAAATAAATAAAGATTTATTTAATTAATAGAGGAATTAGGCTTAAAATATTTATTTAATTAGACAAGACAATTTTAGGTGTCTACAACTGGAAGTACGACAAAGATAATAACATAAATTTTGTTAATGATGGAGTGGTTGGTAATATCAAACCAAAATAAAAACCTATAGTATTCAACCTAACTAGCAGAACACAAGCACTCATAGCAGCTGAAAATGCTATAGAAAACCTGTCTAAGAAATCAAAAGAGTGGTTTAAAGAGAAACCTTGGGTTTCAAAACCTATGTGTGATTTTAGTCCTTTGGGTGAATCCTATGAGTCGGCTTTTAAAACCCTATTGGCAAAAAAAATGATCACAATTCCAGATAACTCTAAACCATATTATCTTGAGGTCAAACCTAAATGGTGGAGGGAAAACGAGTATTGTGAATATCATTGAAACAAGGGTCATACAAAAAATAACTACATGAAACTCAAAATGAGATTCAAGACCTCATTGATGCTAGCAAAATTATTGTTTGAAACCATACGACTAATGTTGATTGCAAAGCCTTCAAAGATCCTTTACCTACTTATGAACAAGGTGACTCCTCAAAATCCAAGGGAAGTGCCAAAGTTAATTACACCTATGCCAAGAATGACAATGTGATCAACATGATTGAATTTTCCCAATCTGAATATTGCAACGTGATCATAGCCAAAGATAAATAAAATAAAATGCAAACTGCAAATGCTATAACCCACACTCAAAAGAAGGTTACTCTCAAAGGAGTTAGCTCTTAATCTTCTGATCAAACATCATCAAATCCGTGGACAATTTCAAATCTATTGACTACTTCAAATACATAGCCATATACGATCATGGCTAAATCCAAATAGTTGGCTTCATCATCTTCTTCTCGTTATAGAATTGTTGAATAATTAAAGTGAACCACCACTCAAATATCCATTATTGAACTACTTAAAATCTCTTCTACTCATAAAGAGATTCTAGACAAAGCTTTTGTCACCACTAACATCCCTAAATACTTAGATGTGGGTTGGCTTCAATCTATGGTGGGTCACCTGACTTCACCTCACTACTTGTCTTTTCCTTAAGAAGATGACAATTCACTGAATCACCTACATAACCAACCATTTCATATTGAAGCTATGATCCATAAGCATTGAGTCAAGCATGTTTTGATAGATGGAGGCACTGGGTTGAATTTCTGTACCTACAATTTACTAATACAGTTGGCATCTTCTAATAATGTCATTGATCCAACAAAGAAAATAACAATGAAAGCTTATGATGAAGAAGAATGAACATCTAAGGGTCTGGTACTATTGTCAATCAAGGTGGGACCTATATAACTAGATGTTATTTGTCAGGTGCTTGATCTTCCTCTCTCCTACAACATCTTGTTGGGTAGACCATGGATTCATGAGATGCAAGCAATGCCATCTACCTATCATCAATGTTTGAAATTTCCCTACAATAGGGTTGAAGTCAGTGTTCCTGTGGATACAACCTACACCTGTAATGCTTTAAAGAAAGGTATTGATTGCTGGCATTTTCAATAGAAAGAAAGATTGTTGATATTCATAAAGGATATTGAGAAGGTTGTTGGAGATTATTGATATAACTGAAAAAGGATGATAACTATCTTTATAACATTATTTTCTCATTGATGTCAAGAGATTCAGCAGAAGAACTGAAAGAATTTGCTGATTTTTTCATGGAAAAGAAGTGTAAAGCGGAAAATCGCGATCGAACCCTAGTTGTTCTCCCCTCTTCCAACTCCGAGGAGAGAGAAGGGAGGTTCGCTAGGATTCGATGGTTTTCACTTAGGGGAGAGACTTTACATTCAAAAGAGGGGTTGAAACCCACAAGATCCAATCCCACACAATGCAAGATTGGATGCTAAGTGTGTTTCAAGGGTCAAGACAGCAAGGCTACCCTCTTTTGTAAAGAATATTGATAAAGGAATTAAGCTAAGCATGCATAGAAAGTGACAAAGATTTGCTTATAAACTGAGTTAGGGATATAGTATGAAGCTGCGGACCTGGAATTAGCAGTAAAATGTCGATACGGTGCTGTCCTGCAAATTTGAGCAAAAGTTGTCGGGACGATGGCGCCCGGCGCCACGGTCCTCCGAAAAATCCGTGAAACGAAGGGGGATCTGTTCGTCTCTGCACAAGGATTCCAGATCTTCAATTTCAGCCGTGTACCTACAACCTACACACAGAAAAGCGAAGATGATTGGGGGGTTAGGGATTAGGGGTTTGCCTTTAGGTCAAACCCCGGTTTTGGAATTAACCAAGAAATGAGCAAGAGCTGTAAATGTAAATGACTGTAAAACAAGTACTAATACCTTGTTCTAAGGATGTTTGTATCCTTATGTGTGAAGGTTTAGATATTGTATGTTATATGTTGTAGCATGTAGTATGTTGTATGTGATCTCCTCTTCAATGGTTGAATCCTTGTCTTGAATGCAACACTTAGCCTTGAATGGAGACTTGAAATGATCAATTGCTTGAAGGAATGCTTGAATGCTTGAATGCTTGAGTATAATTTCCATGCCTTTTCCATCACCTCGAATGAAAGAGGAAAATGTCATTTATATACTTGTCAATTAGGGTTGATAGACTGATTTTCCCGACCTTAGGCCGACCAGGAAAGTTAATTTCCAATTTGCAAACAAAAAGACCCGAGACCCCTTAGGAGACCGGGCCCAAAATAGGACCCAGGGACCAGGGCGCGGGGCGCCATGGTCCTGGGGACCAGGGCGCTGGGCGCTCTGGTCCCACCTCCCGGGACAGCAGGGTGCAAGGAGGTTCAGGCCAGGGTGCTTGAAAAATGCAGTTTTCAGTGTCGTGAGCAAGTTTCGGGGTCTCCATTCAAGTTGCGTGTTGCGTCGCCATCGTGAAGACCGAAATGCAGTCAAAATTGCAAGTGTTGCAATTTTAGGACGCTACATTTAGCCCCCACTTTAGCGGGAGTATGTATGCTCATACTTCCGGTAAAGTACAAGGAAACAATATTGAAAGACTTTCACCACATCAAGGAGCCAAGACACACCAAGCCCCCAGTGGACTAAGGATCTTACGACTTCGATTGAAAAAGTAAAAGGGAAGATCACGAGGAAGAACCATGACTGTCAGTAGTAAGGTTCCCTCACTATGAGTCATGCAAGAAAGATATCAAAAATTTTCAAGGCAAGGCTAAATTTACCAAGAAATTTTCAAGTATCTTGAAAAGATATGAACGGGATGTATGCCCCCCTACGTTAAAGCGATCGCACACGCCTCATCGGGGGTGATTGTTTTAACATAGTGATACATATAAGAATGAGAAAGGAAAGGAGCACGTCATCGCAAGGATTTATCCCCCAAGTGTGAGATAAACCCAAGGATAATAGACACAAAACACAAAGCACGAGGTGACTTCGCTTTCCTCAGGGTCAGTATGCTATATGATAATTCATGTATATCTATCATATGTATGTATGCATAATTGTTCTTCATTCCCCAATCAAGGAAGGTCACCTAGAAGAAGGGAACACATGTGTCTTTTGAGTCAACATGAGAGAGATCGAGAGATCTCAATACTTTGCATCATCCTCAAGTAAACAACACTAAGGACAACAAATAGAAGAATGAGAATAACATATAGAAGAAGTAACAAAAGAGAGGAGGAAATAATCTGCTATGCTAATGTAACTAGTCTAGCACGTCATCTACCCCTCGATCTTGCTGATCAATGTTTCGAGAAGGCAAGGAACACGCTAGAGGAGGAACATCCAACACAGTAGATGGAGCTATCACAAGATCCAAACACAGGCTATGTTCATGTTCCAAGCCACATTGTTCTTGTCTAGGAGCTCAGATAAGTGCTTTAGAAAATTCATTAGATAAATGGTTATCAACATCAACAAGTTCATATTCACTATCAGAAGAAAGAGGAGTAACATTTTTATCATGAATAACATTTTCATCCATATCATCATCAAGATTTATAAAAATAGGGTCTTTAATTCACACAGGATCAAGACCATCATGCATCTTATGTTTAGGAGATTTAGGCTCAATGTCCGGCTGAGGAGAAAATGGAATAATGCTTGTTGAAGGTGTTTTTGGAGATTGCAAAGTTTGAGCTCTAAGATGACGCTTTCGCCGGTGTTCACGTGCAGAACGATTTCGTCTAGTCTTAGTAGGAAGTGGAGAAGATTGAGGAGGAGGAATGTTCTCATCCTTAGCACTTGGGTGTTTAGGTTGTGGTCTCTTAGGCTGGATAATAGGAGAAGAAGAAGGTCTCTTCTCTCTATAAAAGGACGGAGGAGGAACTGCTCCATATAAAGGAGGAATTTTTGGTTTAGGGAGAAGACCAAGTCCATCATGACGAGGAGGTATAGGTCTACTTTTAGGAGGTTTATTAGGCATAGACATAGTTACATCCATAGGGATGGGTTGGGAATATTCTTGAGGAAAGACATTAGTTTTATCTTTCAAAGGAAGAACTTCCTTCTCAAGAATGATAGGAATGTCAAGTTTAGGTGTTCTAGGTTCACTTAGAGATAGGATCATATCTGTTTTCCACTTTTGATAAGATTTGAAAAGATGATCACTTCGTGGAGGAAGAGATTGGAATTGTTTAGGCCAAAAGTAATCAATAGGAACGCTAGAAGTTCTTTCAGCTGGTTTAAAGAGACTATGATTGACAGTAACAACTTCACCATTATGGGGAAATTTCAAACACTTATGAATAGGAGAAGCAATAGCTTTCATGGAAGACAGCCAAGGATAACCAAGCTTCACACGAAATTGTTCGGCAGATGGAATAATAGCAAAGTTCACATCAAGAGATTTGTTATGGACCTCAATAGGCAAGGTAATAGAACCAATTGCAGGAGAAGAAAATGCATCAAATAATTTCACAATCACATCTATTTTGTCATATATCACTTGATTCAATTGCAAAGTAAAAAGGAATTCCTCAGTAATAACATTAATCATGCACGAAGGATCAATAAGCACTCCATGGCAAGGTGTGTTCTTGACTTTTGCAACTATGTATAAAGGACCATCAGGTGCCCTAATGGTTTCACTGGAATCAAATGTGATGGAAGGTTCTTTAGGGATTTCTTGCTGCTCTACAAAGTTAATCACATTCGGAGTCATAGACACAAGACCATCAGATGAGAGAGAGGAATCATTAGCCTCAATCGCATTAGAGGTATGAGAAGTATGAGAAGGTAATGGATCAGTGAAAATCTGAAGATTTTGGTTAGGAGGAGCTACAGATGTGTTGCCTTTATCATTCACTCTAGAAACAGAGATAGTATTGTTATCAATCAAATCTTGAATTTTACCCTTTAAAGAAAAACATTTTTCAGTATCATGCCCAGGCTGACGATGAAATTGACAAAAAGCTTTGTTATCAAAATAAGGTGAAGTAATATTTGCAGGATCAATTTGCCTTATAGGAGGAAGAGTAAGCACATTTTGTTCCAATAACTTATTCATAATACTATGCAATGATTCATTCAAAGGAGTATACTTTCTTTCTTTCTTGAAAAATTTAGAAATAGGAGGCACACCTGATGCTGCATTCACATTGTTGTTGATGATGTTTTCATTGAATTTGATGGATTCTCTGTTCGGTTTAAACTTCCCAAATGGTTGTTGACTGCTATCACCCTTATCACTCGGAGCCATAGGATGTGATTGTTCCATTTGACTCACAGTCAGTTGATAATTGTGAAGAGTGGCACACAACTGTTGGAAAGAAGTAAACTCAGAAAACAGAAGTTTGTCTCGAATATCTTTTTGTAAATTAGAAATAAAGATTCTTTGAATATCATTGTCAGGCACTGGAAAAGAAATTTGAGCATACAAATGCTTATATCTACCAATGAAATCAGTCACTTTTTCTTTAACACCTTGTTTACAATGCATTAAATCAATCAAAGTAACTTTAGGACTTATATTGTTTTGAAATTGTTGAATGAAAGAATTTGCAAGTTGTTCGAAAGAAGTAATAGAATAAGAAGGCAACGAGAAATACCATTGTAGGGCTTTGTCTCTTAATGTTCTAGTGAACAGTTTTGCAAGCAACCTTTGGTCATAAGAAAAATCAGTACAAATTGTTTGAAAAGTCTTAACATGTGTTAGAGGATCTCCTTTACCATTATAAAGTTCCAAATGCGGGATTTCAACATGTTTAGGAGGAATAGCTCGAACAATGTCAAGAGAAAGTGGGCTCGCAACATCAAATGTGGGCACACTAAACTTAGATTGATTCATAGAGGTAATTTGTTGCTGTAAAGAAGAGACAGTTTGTGCAAGATTGTTAATGGTCGCTTCAGTCGAAGAATTCATATTGGATGTGTTAGATTGAGATGGAGGTGTTATGTTATTGAAAGAAGGTAGAGAGTAAGGTGGTGGGACTCTATGATAATTAGTCATAGGAGATGATTGGGCAGGAGGAACACTACAAGGAGGAATGGAATGGTTAAATGAATTGCCCCCTTGCGTCATGTTCATTTGTGGTGATATAATAGGCACACTCATTGAAGGAATGAATGAAGAAGTCGGATTGAATGAAGGAAGAGGGTTAACTGAAGAAGAAGGGTTGCCCCCATGACTAGTGATCACAGGAGGAATGTCTTGTGTAGAAGTAGCCATTATGTTTGATGTAAAGGTAGGTATGCTAGCAATAGGAGTCATCAAAGGAATAGAATGATTGACTTGTGTAGGAGGTTGTGTATAACCTAAATTTTCAGCACAACTCTTCATAGGCATCACATTTGAAACCACAATGTGTGCAATACCACGCAAAATATCAATTCCATTCTTATCACTTTGAAGCATATGTTTTAGACCCTCAATTAAAGGAAGAGCTTGACTATCAGGGTATTCTTGAGACATCCATTGTCGAAAATCGTCAAATTGGTTATCCAATTTCGAAAGTTGTTCTACAGAAACCTCATGGAGAGCTTCTTCATCATTAGGAGGATTAGAGGAATTACCCATGTCCTCGTTAAAAAGGCTATTCAAATTAGGTTCCATCTCCTTAGTAGTTAAACCTTGGAAAGACTTAATTCTATGGCTTCACCTAACGGGAATAGTGTAAGTAGGGCTTATTGTTGTAAAACTCATGCACTAGAAAGGAAGAGGAAATTTTGATTTTAGAGGTAGCAATTTTCAATAAAATCAGCCAATCTTCTGGATTTAAGCTGTTAAATGCAATCAAGACAGTCTCCCGAAATTTCAGAAAAAATGTCCGGGACCGTGGCGCTCGGAGTGCAACACGGTCCTTGCAAATTTTTTTGAAATTTGCAGGGATGAAAGGTATGATGATTTTAGAGCTAATATGAAAAAATTGAGTGATTTTACGATCTGTAGATAGGCCAAATTAAAGTTGCAATCTCGAAATTGAACCCTACCAAGATTGTCAAAAAAAATGCAAAATTTGAATTTTGAAAAAGAGAGGGAAACTGAAATTTTGAATTTTATGATTTTAGAGGGAATGCCAAAAGCAATGCAAGTTTTGAAATTCAAAAGTTGACTCAATTTCACACAAAATTCAATTTTGAAAGCGGAAATCAAAGTTGTTGTAATTAAGCACTTAATTTCAAAAGTCACAAAATGCAAGAATTTGAATAAAGTACTGAAATTTCAAATGAATGCAAACACACTTTTCAGATTTACGACAGTAAGAACACAATTTTGACACAAAATTTCAGTTTCAATGATTTTTGAATGTTTAGAAGCCTTAATCCAAGCAATCACAAGACCAACTTTGACTATAATTTTGAAGGTGTTAGAATTGATAAAATTAGCCAAAATTCTGGATTTTAGCAGAAAAACACAGTAAGATCTCGCTCCCGAAATTTCGGAAAAAATGTCGGGGATGATGGCGCTCGGCGCCACAGTCCTCGCAACTTTTTTCCAAATTTTCAGGGATGAAAGATATTGTGATTTTATTGCAGAATCCAAAGTTACAGCTGATTTGGAGATGTTTTGATCAGTGAAATTGTCGGACAAAGGTTGAATCAAGAGGGTTTCAAAAATTAGGGTTTTGACACTTAACCACTTAATTTTCAAAATTAAAGCATAAATATGAATTGATAATTTGTAATAGAAGGGTAGATCTGAAACAGACATTAACATTTAGACATTTCGCAAGTTCAATTACTAAAAAGAAAAATTTAGGGTTTTTATGCAATCACCTCTAAAATTTTGCAAAAGATCAAACATGGAAATGTAATCAATTTTTTCAGATCTAAGCATGAAAAATCAGAAAGGATGTTCACGTTAGGTTCACCAAAATGTAAAGCAGAAAATCGCGATCGAACCCTAGTTGTTCTCCCCTCTTCCAACTCTGAGGAGAGAGAAGGGAGGTTCGCTAGGATTCGATGGTTTTCACTTAGGGGAGAGACTTTACATTCAAAAGAGGGGTTGAAACCCACAAGATCCAATCCCACACAATGCAAGATTGGATGCTAAGTGTGTTTCAGGGTCAAGACAGCAAGGCTACCCTCTTTTGTAAAGAATATTGATAAAGGAATTAAGCTAAGCATGCATAGAAAGTGACAAAGATTCGCTTATAAACTGAGTTAGGGATATAGTATGAAGCTGCGGACCTGGAATTAGCAGTAAAAAATCGATACGGCGCTGTCCTGCAAATTTGAGCAAAAGTTGTCAAGACGATGGCGCCCGGTGCCACGGTCCTCCGAAAAATCCGTGAAACGAAGGGGGATCTGTTCGTCTCTGCACAAGGATTCCAGATCTTCAATTTCAGCCGCGTACCTACAACCTACACACAAAAAAGCGAAGACGATTGGGGGGTTAGGGATTAGGGGTTTGCCTTTAGGTCAAACCCCGGTTTTGGAATTAACCAAGAAATGAGCAAGAGCTGTAAATGTAAATGACTGTAAAACAAGTACTAATACCTTGTTCTAAGGATGTTTGTATCCTTATGTGCGAAGGTTTAGATATTGTATGTTATATGTTGTAGCATGTAGTATGTTGTATGTGATCTCCTCTTCAATGGTTGAATCCTTGTCTTGAATGCAACACTTAGCCTTGAATGGAGACTTGAAATGATCAATTGCTTGAAGGAATGCTTGAATGCTTGAATGCTTGAGTATAATTTCCACGCCTTTTCCATCATCTCGAATGAAAGAGGAAAATGTCATTTATATACTTGTCAATTAGGGCTGATAGACTAATTTTCCCGACCTTAGGCCGACCAGGAAAGTTAATTTCTAATTTGCAAACAAAAAGACCCGAGACCCCTTAGGAGACCGGGCCCAAAATAGGACCCAGGGACTAGGGCACTGGGCGCCATGGTCCTGGGGACCAGGGCGTTGGGCGCCCTAGTCCTGAAGGACCAGGGTGCTGGGCACTCTGGTCCCACCTCCTGGGATAGCACGGTGCAAGGAGGTTCAGGCCAGGGTGCTTGAAAAATGCAGTTTTCAGTGTCGTGAGCAAGTTTCGGGGTCTCCATTTAGGTTGCGTGTTGCGTCGCCATCGTGAAGACTGAAATGCAGTCGAAATTGCAAGTGTCACAATTTTAGGACGCTACAAGAAGATCAATTTTGCATGGACATATGTTGATATGTCGGGTTTGGATCCTGACCTCATAATGCATCATCTTTCTATCTCTCTCAGAGTTAAACCTATTAAGAAAAAACTCTGCAAAATGCATCCTCATGTTTCATTACTTGTTAAGGTTGAGCTAGAAAAAATACTAAAAGTTGGATTCATCAAAGCAATTGATTATGTCGAGTGGATATCTAATATTGTACCTATTTCCAAACATGACAAATCAATACATGTTTGCACATATTTCAAAGATTTAAACAAAGCTTGTCCAAAACATGATTTTCCACTACCCAACATAGACATGATAGTGGACATGACTGTTGGTTATGAAATGTACTCTCTAATGGATGGTTTTTCTAGATACAATTAGATAAAAATTGCACCTAAGGATCAAGAGAAAACAACATTCACCTGTGGGGTAAGTGCATAAAGTTGTGTCCACTTAGTGTGGAAGTTTTACACTTAGAAAAAAATGGCAAATCTCATAGAGTGCATGATAAACGAAACAGGATCTCGTTTCACGTCGGGATCCTAAGCCAAAATTTGAAACAGGATCCTATTCAGCTTCGGGATCCCGAGCCTAGATCTAAGAAACGGGATCCCATTTCCTTTATTTTTAATTTTTAATTTTTTTTTTTTTTTTAATTTTTTTAAAAAAAATTTTTAATAAAAAATACAAGCTATATATACATGAAATATAAAATTTATATATAAGTCACATTTCTCTTTGTCTTTTTTCCCTTTCTATCTCACTTTCTCCCCTCTCTCCCAAAATCTAAAACTATGTCTCTACCTCTCTCTCATGTCCTTAACTCTTTACTCTTTATCTTCGCTATCTCTATACACCTCCCCTTACCCCCTACCTACCTATATTTCTCTAAATATACATCTCTACCTCTCTCTTAATGTACCACCTCTCTCTCCTAACCAACTTATCTTTCTCTACATATGTCATAATAGGTCCTACTAAGGGTCTTATGTCATAATCGGTACTAGTAAGAGCTATAATGTCTTAATAGATCCTCTTAAGGGGTCTTATGACATAATAGGTCGTATTATGTCATAATAGGTCGTATTATGTCATAATAGGTCGTATTATGTCATAATAGGTCGTATTATGTCATAATAGGTCGTATTATGTCATAATAGGTCGTATTATGTCACATTGGGACCTATTATGACATAATAGGTCGCATTATGACATTATAGGTCCTATTATGTCACAATAGGTCCTATTATGACATAATACCCCTTAAAAAGTCCTAGTAAGGGGTATAAAGTCATAATAGGTCTTCTTAAGGGGTTTTATGACATAATATGACCTATGACATCATAATAGGACCTATGATGACATAATAGGACCTATTACATCATCATATATCTTATTATGTCATTACTAGTCCTATTATGACATAATACCCTTTAACAGGTCCTACTAAGGGGTACAATGTCATAATAGGTCCTCTTAAGGGGTCTTATGACATTATAGGACCTATTATGTCATAATAGGTCCTATTATGTGATAATTGATCTTATTATGTCATAATAGATCCTACTAAGGGGTCTTATGTCATAATAGGTACTCTTAAGGGGTCTTATGACATAATAGGTTGTATTATGTCACAATAGGACCTATTATGTCACAATAGGTCCTATTATGTCACAATGTGATCTATTATGACATAATAGGTCGTATTATGACATTATAGGTGCTATAATGTCACAATGTGACCTATTATGACATAATAGGTCATATTATGGCATTATAGGTCCTATTATGTCACAATAGGTCTTGTTATGACATAATACCCCTTAACTCTCTCTTAAAGTACCATCTTGCTCTCAACCAACTTATCTTTCTCTACATATGTCATAATAGGTCCTCAAAAGGGGTCTTATGTCATAATAGGTCCTAGTAAGAGGTATAATGTCATAATAGGTCCTCTTAAGGGGTCTTATTATATAATAGGTCATATTATGACATATTTTTTATGTTTATGTTGTGATTGTCATTGATGGACACACACTTGCATTCAGATCCCCTTTATATGTATAAGCTAGAGCTCAACTGGTATCTATTTCAACTTGTATGTTGTATTCTAGTCTTTAGACTATTAGTGATTTTGTAGAATGTGTTTCCCTGTCTGAAGCGGCATGTTGACCCCAAGCGGTTCGTAGATCTCAAGTGGTATGAGGGAGCAAAGTGACATAACACATTCTTACCAGTCTTCATTTTTGTCAAACCGACAACCGGTATTTTGTATGAATTGGTAATACTCTATGATGAGTTACCAACCAGTATTTTGTGATGAGTTACCAATCCACCAATTGTTTGACGGTGCCGACACACTGACGGTGCTTTTTGTGTCATGTTACTAAGTATGTCTAGATTCATTGAACCTAGGAAATTGTAATGTAATCCTATTGGACTGACATGAAATCAATTTCCTTTAAAAGGACATCATGTCTAGGGTTTTTAGGTTGTTGCGGAAAAGGGTTTATGTTGTGACTAGGGTTTAAGGTGGTTGATGAGTTGTTGTAAGAATGATCTTATCTAAAGAAGATCAAGTTGTAATTGAGTGAGAGATAGAGGAGACTGAAGTAATGTTGGAATGAATTAGCAGTGAGCTATATTGGATCTAACCAAGTAGTTTGTGCTATTAGATAGATCAAACACTTGTTGATTACTCACATCTTTGACAAGTCTATAGCCCTTAGCTGGGTAGGCCCAAAAGCCTTTTGTAAAATCCTCTAACCAGGTGGTTCACCTTTGTGAATCTAAAATCCTCTACCAAGGTAGTCTTTAATCGGACTTGTCTCCTAACAGAGATTGAGATTCCTAATAGGATCTATTCTAGTGAAGAACATTGTAAGACCTTAACTGGTCTTTTTTCTATTCTGCAGATAGTGACTTGTGAGTTCCATCTCACCATGGTTTTTCCTAGTTGGGTTTCCATGTCAAATATCTTGTGTTATGGTTGTATTGCTTTTGTGGGTGAATTTTTTATTTGCATTTTGGTTTGCATGTGTTAATCGGTCTATCTGTTAAACTGCTTTACCGGTTTATCTCCAAACTATTTAAGAATTTTAGTGCATTGATTTTTGACATGCTAATTCACCCCCCCTCATAGTATTCATCAATTGGTATCAGAGCCTACCTTTCTATAAGTTTAACCACTTGGAAAGAGATATGGGGGAATATACCTTGAAGGAACTTACTCAACAACTCACTCAGTCTGAGCAAGCCTATGATGAACTTATGGTCAAATACAAGGCATCTCAATAAAAAAGGAGAGAACATGCAGAGAAGCTGATGGAGCTATCTAAAAATAGTTCTGAAGATGAAGAAAATATGGAAGCCATGATTGCAGAAGTAAATAAGTTGAATGATTCAAACTCCAATCTGAGAAAGGAGTTGGAAGGACTGACTATCCGGTTTAGCCAATAGCTTGAGAACCAGAGGAAAGCTGAAGATCTGATAAAGGAAAAAGATCATGAGATCTCCAAGTTGAAACAAGAGATTAGTGCACTAACTGCTTGCCTTCATGAGAGCAGAATGGAGAAAGAAGGAGTACAAGATGAATTGAACATAGCCATCTCTGAAAATGCAAGCCTAATGGAGACAAATACTGCTATTTCCAAAGAACTCTCTAAGTCAAAGGAAATACTTGCTAAGTTCGGTAAAAGTACTGTCAAGCTAGAGAAGAAGCTTGAGTCATCTAGACCAGTAAAGAATACCAATGGACTTGGTTTCTCTGGACATGAGGAAGGAGAATCCTCAAGAACAAATGCTGAAGCATCAAAGAAGCAACTGGCTCTCAAAGGAAAAGGTAAGCAAAAATTCAAACCTATTTGCTTTAACTGTCTTAAAGAAGGACACACTGCCAATGTATGTAGGAGCAAAGCCTACAATAATTTTCCTTACTTTATTAACAATGTACCTAGATCCAATAAGTTCAATGGTCATTGTTATGCATGCAACAAGTTTGGGCATAGAGCATCTAAATGCAGGTCTATCATGAAAAACACCAGAAGATATCCTTAGAGGACCCAAGGAGCTGGTCCAGAATCTTTTGTGAACTGGAACCCTAACCGGTTTAATGCTTACAATTATCAGTCAGGTAACAATGGTTATCAACCGACAACCGGATGGAGAGAAAGCTATTGGATTTGTCATGGTCATGGTCACACTGCTGCTACATGCAGAAGGAAGAATGGGAACATGAATAATGGACCTTGGAGAGCACCTGGATTGGTTTGCTACCACTGCAACAAACCGAGTCACATTGCAAGATTTTATAGAAGTAGAAAGAGTATATCTGATGATATACCGGTCACTTGGGAAGGAGAAATTGATGTTGAAACAGTTCAAGTAGACATGAACAAAACCTGGAGGAAGAAACCAACAATGTTGGAAGAGGAATCGATTTCTGCACCTAGTGTGGAAATATCGGAACCGGCAAACTAAGCTCCAAAAAGGCTTAGGGGGAGCAAATGGTGAAATATTTTGAACCCCTGGTTACATCGGTAAAGGACCTTAACTGGTATGTGATACCTGTCACTTGGCCAAAGACAGAAAATGGTAAAAATGTAAATTAGGGTTTACGCCCTAATAGGGGAGCATTAATGGTGGTAGGTGAGAGACATGTATAAAAGCATATTTCAAATCATTTCTCACTATTTGTTTTCGAGTGAAGAAAAGTTTTTCAAAGTACAGAGCGAAGAAAAGGTGATTTGAGCTAAGATTTCAAAAAAATTGACAAATCGTGAAGGAGATTCAAATTGAAATTGCAAATAGTCAAGAGGAGAACACAAAGTGGTGATTCAGCAATCGATGGAATGAGGAGTGAAGGAGAATCAGGAAGCCCTAAATTTGCATTTTAAAGGTATTTTTCATGTTCTTAGAATACTCTACAATGGCTTCCACATCTCATACTAGTTCTAGTACATCCATTAAGTTGAAAAGTTTCATTCAAAGGAAGTCAAAGTATAATGCCTTATCACAAGTTCCGATAGGAGTTATAGTAGAAGAAGGAATTTTTGACTATATTGATTGCAAAATAGAAGACGTAGGGTCTTTAGCTATTCACACCCAGTTAGGTTTATTTTGCGGCAAGAACAAGAAAATCAAATCGGAATACAGTATCTTAGAGAAGAAGAAACTCTACAATTTTGTATACTTTCTGGAAGACTTTACGGAGGATCATATTAGGATCATTTTAAGTAGAGTCCATGGTGACAAGATGTACCTGGAAAGCAAGCATGATATCACACCTTAGGCAATTCATGCAGTCACCGGTTTCTGCAACACAGGGGAAGTGCTAGCCCTAAGAACCATAAGCAAAATAGAAATGGCCAAGCTCACCAGTTCAACAAGCGAGTCATGAGGTATGACAGTTAATCCTATCAAGGATGATCTAGTGAAATACGCCTGCATGGTGATAGGCTATAGAACATTCTCAACCAATAGGATTAATTTTGTATCTGTTGTAGTGGTAAATGCCACTTACCAGATGATTAAAGAGGATGTATCATTTGACCTATGCACCAGTATATAGAGGCAACTCCTGTCTAATCTGAAGTCAATTAAACAAGATAATGCACTGAGATTCAAGTTCAGACAACTACTAGTTGGGTTGTTTTTCTATTTCCAAGGCTACTTTCCTGGAATAGGAGATGTCCAGTGGTCTTCTGATCAACCGGTAACCAAGCAGATCAAGGAAAGCATTCAAGCCATTGGAACTAGTTACCCTGATGTGCTGAACAAGTATTTTGATGAGTTCAAAAGGAAGATGAGTCAAAGGGTGAGGATCTTAGGTGACATCATTAAGAAATATGAAGATGACATCTGTTTGACCATCCAGGTGGACAAATGCTTAATGGAGGCTATTGAGCCTAGAATGGAAGAAGTGGAGCCAATGGGCTATGAGGTGATGTATGATATGCTGGAAGGGTATGCCTCAACCCTTATTGCCTCGCCTCTTGATCCTAAGGCTAAGAGGACCGGAACCTATCTGGAAAGGATTACATTGGCCAAAGAACCCTCTGTTAAGAAAGGAAAAGAACCAGCAGCAAAGAAGGAAAAGGCAGTGCCTGCAGCATTGGCACTAGCTACTACTGCAACTCCAAGAGTGACCAAACGGTCACCTGCAAAGAAGAAACTAGAAGTGGCATTGGCAAAAGTCTTTGAAAGAAAAAGGAAAACTAAGTCAAATGAATCAGACTCTGAAGAGACTGAGTCTGATGAAATGCCAAAGAAGGCCAGATAGACAAAGAAGATGAAGAAGAATGAACTGACAGTGTCTGCACCGGTAAATATCGATATATCCTCATATAAACCTTTGACACATTGTCAAAGAATAATAAAGAATATTAGGAGAAAATTACTGCATGATTTAGTAGATTATTATGATGATTTTAATGGTGAGGAGAAAGATGAAGTACTTCAGGAGATCATTATTTATTTGTGTAAAAATGACCGGTCACCATCAGAGATTAAATCTCAAACACTAGATTCTTTATACAAGGCATTAGATAATAAATGGAGCATTGCCATAGAAAAGGAACAGGAGATTAGGGAGAAAGTCTTTGCATAGTACTTTCCCGACCTCTCAAACTCAGAATTATTTGATGTTTTGGACCAAAATAAAGGACTCTTCTTCATAAGGAGAAGAAGACTCTGGCTGTTGGAGGGAAGAATTGATGATGTTGAAAAAGACACTCATCAGCATATGAATCATGCTATTCAAGCTCAAAAAGCATGTATGGACAACCTGCAAGCAGAAAAAGAGTCAGTCATATCCAAACTGGATGAAGTTTTTGATGAAGAAAGAAACCCAATTGAAGAACCAATCGACACTATTGATGTCGATGCCCTGGATGTAGAAGATGTCACTCAGGACATACTATCTGAGGGAATAGAACAGGTGCAACAAGCCGAACAGGGCAGTGAGCAAGCCGAGGACAGATAGGAAGCGGTTAAGGAACAAGAAGAGAAGAAGAAGGATGAAGATGAGAAAAAGCAGAAAGAGGAAGAGAAGAGAAAAGAGGAAGAGGAGAAAAGAAAAGATGAAGAGAAAAAGAAGCAAGAAGATGAGAGGAAAAAGAAAGAAGAAGAGGATAAGGAAGAAAAGAAGAAGAAGGAAGAAGAAAAGAAGAAGAAGGAAGAGGAAAAGAAGAAGAAGGAAGAGGAGGATAAAGAAAAGGAAAAACAGAAGGAAGAAGAAAAGAAGAAGAAGGAAGAGGAAGAGAAAGAAGAGGAGAAGAGGAAGGAAGCTGAGAAGAAAATGAAAGAAGAGGAAGACAAGGAACAAGAAAAGAAGAAGGAAGTAGAGAAAAAGAAGAAGGAAGAAGCAGACAAGGCAGTGAAAGTAGAGAAGAGCACAGAGATGGAGACTCCGAAGGCAACCAGGAGTCAAGCCAAACCGGCTGACATCTCTAGTCCTATCGATCTCCAGTCTGCAAGTGAATCAAAACTTATGCAGAGCATCAAGGTTTCTCAAGAGTGCCTTGAAATCATATGAAGGAAAAAGGAGCAAGATATGATTCAAGTGGCTGTAGACACCCTTACCGGATTGATCCCCAGTACCAATCTTCCCAACACTGAATCATCACTAGCACAACTTAAGCTACTATACTGTAGTGGATGTTCAGGTGTAGAGTCTGGAAGATGCAGTTGAGGTAAATGTCAAGAAAGAGCATCTAAAGGCTCTTATCATTGCTCTGGTGAAGAAGTTGAATGAACTCTAGTCTGAACTGCTGAAAGACCAAAAGGATATAAGGGACGCTTTAGATGAGGGAAACTTGCTACTAAGCAAAATCTTTCAACCCTGTCTATTTTATGATGATGTGCAAGCCTAGAAGAAAAAGCTTCAAATGGATTTACAGTCTTACTTAAGCACATTTAAGACACCCTATGATTCCTTTGCAACTTATGGGCAAACCGTTCACCGGTTTCAGATCCAGTCAGCCAAAATGGAGCAAGAGATCAGTACACGGTCTAGAGATTTGTAGGAGCTATAACTGGTTTTACTTCCACGTCTACAAATTCTTTAGAAGTGTTATCTGAACCTGGATGCCTTGACAATTATGTAGGAGATGAGCACAATTGATGACATAGAAGAACAGGTATCCCAGATGCAAACAGAGAAAGAAGTGGCCACCTCCCTACTTGAGTCTTGGTCTCTATCAATGAAACAATTTTTGTAGGACTATAAATTAGTTTTTGACAAGTATTATTCCTTGTTGTCATAAAATTTTATTATTTTTATGTCAAATGGAAACAGGGTTGTTCAATGGTACTTTGTCATTGTTGGCAAAGGGGGAGAAGTACTCTATTTTGGAGAAATATAGGGAGAAGTATCTAGTTTTAAAATTTTGCTATATGCTTTGATATATGCTATATGCTCTGATATCTCAATGTTTTTGCTCTATATGCAAAATTGCTATACATTGTATTGATTAAGGGATAGTGTATATGCTTAGGGGGAGCAATTTTGTTAATGGCATGTTTTTGTTGTAAAACACTTAGATGTCAAAATTTTATTTTCCTAAGTGTTGCCATCAATGCCAAAGGGGGAGATTGTTGGCATATTTTTGATGTTTATGTTGTGATTGTCATTGATGGACACACACTTGCATTAAGATCCCCTTTATATGTATGAGCTAGAGCTCAACCGGTATCTGTTTCAACCGGTATGTTGTATTCTAGTCTTTAGACTATTGGTGATTTTGCAGAATGTGTTTCCCAGTTTGAAGCGACATGTTGACCCCAAGCGGTTCGTAGGTCTCAAGCGGTATGAGGGAGCAAAGTGGCATAACACATTCTTACCAGTCTTCATTTTTGTCAAACCGACAACTGGTATTTTGTATGAACCGGTAATACTCTATGATGAGTTACCAACTAGCATTTTGTGATGAGTTAACAATCCACTGATTGTTTGACGGTGCCGACACACTGATGGTGCTTTTTGTATCATGTTACTAAGTATGTCTAGATTCATTAAACCTATTAAATTGTAATGTAATCCTATTGGACAGACATGAAATCAATTTCCTTTAAAAGGACATCATGTCTAGGGTTTTTAGGTTGTTGTGGAAAAGGGTTTATGTTGTGACTAGGGTTTAAGGTGGTTGATGAGTTGTTGTAAGAATGATCTTATCTAAAGAAGATCAATTTGTAACTGAGTGAGAGATAGAGGAGACTGAAGTAATGTTGGAATGCATTAGTAGTGAGCTATACTGGATCTAACCAAGCAGTTTGTGCTATTAGATAGATCAAACACTTGTTGATTACTCACATCTTTGACAAGTCTATAGCCCTTAACCGGGTAGGCCCAAAAGCCTTTTGTAATATCCTCTAACTAGGTGGTTCACCTCTATGAATCTAAAATCCTCTAGCAAGGTAGTCTTTAATTGGACTTATCTCCTAATAGAGATTGAGATTCCTAACAGGATCTATTCTGGTGAAGAACATTGTAAGAACTTAATCAGTCTGACCTTAACCGGTCTGGTTTCTATTCTGCAGATAGTGACTTGTGAGTTCCATATCACCATGGTTTTTCCCTGTTGGGTTTCCACGTCAAATATCTTGTGTTATGGTTGTATTGCTTTAGTGGGTGAATGCTTTATTTGCATTTTGGTTTGCATGTGTGTTAACCGGTCTATCTGTTAAACTGCTTTACTGGTTATCTTCAGACTATTTAAGAATTTTAGTGCATTGATTTTTGGCATACTAATTCACCCCCCACTCTTAGTATTCATCATTAACTCTCTCTAAAAGTACCATCTCGCTCTCAACCAACTTATCTTTCTCTACATATATCATAATAGGTCCTACTAAGGGGTCTTATGTCATAATAGGTCCTAGTAAGAGGTATAATGTCATAATAGGCCCTCTTAAGGGGTCTTATTATATAATAGGTCGCATTATGACATAATAGGTCATATTATGTCATAATAGGACCTATTATGTCACAATGGGACCTATTATGAAATAAGACCCCTTAAGAGGGCCTATTATGACATTATACCTCTTACTAGGACCTATTATGACATAAGACCCCTTAGTAGGACCTATTATGACATATGTAGAGAAAGATAAGTTGGTTGAGAGAGAGAGGTGGTACTTTTAGAGAGAGTTAAGAGGTATTATGTCATAACAGGACCTATTGTGACATAATAGGACCTATAATGTCATAATAGGTCACATTATGATATAATAGGACCTATAATGTCATAATAGGTCCAATTGTGACATTATAGGTCCTATTATGTCACAATAGGTCCTATTATGACATAATACCCTTAAAAAGTCCTAGTAAGGGGTATAAAGTCATAATAGGTCCTCTTAAGGGGTTTTATGACATAATATGACCTATGATGACATAATAGGACCTATTACATCATCATAGATCCTATTATGTCATTATTAGTCCTATTATGACATAATACCCTTTAACAGGTCCTAGTAAGAGGTATAATGTCATAATAGGTCATCTTAAGGGGTCTTATGACATAATAGGACCTATTATGACATGGTAGGTCCTCTTAAGGGGTCTTATGACATTATAGGACCTATTATGACATAATAGGTCCTATTATGTGATAATCAACCCTTTTATGTCATAATAGGTGTTACTAAGGTTCATCTTATTTCATAATAGGTCCTAGTAAGAGGTATAATGTCTTAATAGGTCCTCTTAAGGGGTCTTATGACATAATAGATCCTATTATGTGATAATCGATCATATTATGTCATAATAGGTCCTACTAAGGGGTCTTATGTCATAATAGGTCCTAGTAAGAGGTATAATGTCATAATAGGTCCTCTTAAGGGGTCTTATGACATAATAGGACCTATTATGACATAATAGGTCGTATTATGTCACAATAGGACCTATTATGACATAACAGGACCTATTAAATGTAATAGGTCATATTATGACATTATAGGTCCTATTATGTCACAATAGGTCCTCTTATGACATAATACCCCTCAACTCTCTATAAACATACCATCTCTCTCTTCCAACCAACTTATCTTTCTCTACATATGTCATAATAGGTCCTACTAAGAGGTCTTATGTCATAATAGGTCCTCTTAAGGGGTATTATGACATAATAGGCCGTATTATGACATAATAGGTCATATTATGACATAATAAGTCGTATTATGTCATAATAGGACCTATTATGTCACAATGAGAACTATTATGACATAATAGGTCATATTATGACATTATAGGTCTTATTATGTCGCAATAGGTCCTATTATGACATAATACCCCTTAACATGTGCTAGTAAGGGGTATAAAGTCATAATAGGTCCTCTTAAGGGGATTTATGACATAATATGACCTATGAAGTCATAATAGGACCTATGCTAACATAATAGGACTATTACATCATCATAGATCCTATTATGTCATAATTGGTCCTTTTATGACATAATACCCTTTAATAGGTCCTACTAAGGGGCATAATGTTATAATAGGTCTTCTTAAGGGGTCTTATAACATAATAGGACCAATTATGACATGATAGGTTATCTTAAGGGGTCTTATGACATTATAGGACCTATATGACATAATAGGTCCTATTATATGATAATCGATCCTATTATATCATAATAGGTCCTACTAAGGGGTCTTATGTCATAATAGGTCCTAGTAAGAGCTATAATGTCATAATAGGTCCTCTTAAGGGGTATTATGACATAATAGGACCTATTATGATACAAAAGGGCCTATTATGACACAAAAGGACCTATTATGTTACAATGAGGCCTATTATGACATAATAGGTCATATTATGACATTATAGGTCCTATTATGTCACAATAGGTCTTGTTATGATATAATACCCCTTAACAAGTCTTAATAAGGAGTATAAAGTCGTAATAGGTCCTCTTAAGGGATTTTATGACAGAATATGACCTATGGTGTCATAATAGGACCTATGATGACATAATATGACCTATTATGTCCTCATAAGTCCTATTATGTCATAATCAGTCCTATTATGACATAATACCCTTCAATAGGTCCTACGAAGGGGTATAACGTCATAATATGTCCTCTTAAGGGGTCTTATGACATAATAGGACCTATTATGACATGACATGTCCTCTTAAAGGGTCTTATGACATTATAGGACCTATTATGACATAATAGGTCCTACTAAGGGGTCTTAAGTCATAATAGTTCCTATTAAGAGGTACAATGTCATAATAGATCCTTTTGAGGGGTCTTATCACATAATAGGACCTATTATGACTTAATAGGTCCTATTATGACTTAATAGGTCGTATTATGTCATAATAGGACCTATTATGACTTAATAGGTCCTATTATGACTTAATAGGTTGTATTATGTCATAATAGAACCTATTATGACATAATAGGACCTATTATGACATATTAGGACCTATTATTGCACAATGGGACTTATTATGACATAATAGGTTGTATTATGACATTATAAGTCCTATTACGTCACAATTTATAAGATCTACTAAAATCTAGAATCTATATTATAACTCCTAGAGATCTGAAACCACCCTCAAACATCTTGCCAATATATACATGAAATATAACTTAAAGTATAAGAAAGGAAAAAGACAAAGGTAAATGTAACTTAAACTTAAATGTTATATTTCACGTATATACAGTTTATTTTAAAAAAAAAAAAAATTTAAATTTTTTTAAAAATGTATATATAGTTTATTTAAAAAAATAATTTAAAAAAAAAAAAGGGAAACAGGATCTTGTTTTTAAAAATTTCAAACTTTGGTTCAGTTGTAGCTTTTGTTTTGGCTTGGGAAATGGCTTGGAGAGTCGACCCTTTGGCTTGGACCTGGTTTGACCTGCAACTTGAAGGCCAAATCAATCTTCATATAAAATAATCACTTAAAAAATATATCTGAACACCAAATTTTCAGAATTTTTTTAAACAATGAAAACACAATATAGTAGAGACTGTCTAGATTCGAAATATGTATTTTTTCTTAAAAATTGATCAATAATTTTATTTCTAAAATAATTAGTAATGAAAGAGGTCTATAAACTCGAAATAACATGGTTTTTTAGTTTTTTAATAACTTTTTTGTCTCTAAGTTTTAAAAAAATAAATTTATATGGCATCAAACTAGAGACAATCATATATAGTTTTTTTTTTAAAAACCAAAAAATATTAAGTTTAGGTCAAATTATGCTTGTCGTACACAAGAATTTTTCAAAACAATGATTATGCCCAATAAAAAATTAACAAAAAAAAAATATATGCAGAAAAAATTACAAAAAAATATGCTCATCAAAGGTGAGTGAGTTATAAATCTTTTTCCAAAAGGATTTATAAAAATAATTTCATTTAGGTCAAATTATGCTTGTCGTACATGGGCATGGTATGGTCCTGCAAAGTGACTTTTAAATTATAGGTTTTAGTAATGCCTATTCAAACTTCATTTTTAAGATCTAGGTATTAAAATAAATTACATATTTGAAAAGTAGACTTCGGGAACTACATTTTCTATTACTGATTTTTTCTCAAGATTCATTCTTTAAGTGCCTCAAATATTTAGGTCAAATGGGATGAAATAAAAAAAAAAAAGGGAAAAAAATTCACAACTTCTTGCACTTACCCTATGCATGGGGAACTTTCTGCTAGAATGTAATGCCCTTCGGCTTAAAGAATGCAGGTGCCACTTATCAAAGAGTTGTAACAACATTTTTTTATGATATGATGCACAAAAACATGGAGGACTATGTCAATGATACTCTACTCAAATCTATGAAAAGATCAAAAAGATTAAATCCCAGGAAATGTGCATTCGGAGTCACATCTAGCAAGCTCCTAGGATACATCATTTTAGTGAAAGGAATTGAAGTGGACCCAAAAAAAGTTAAAGCTATCATGGACACGCCACCTCCAAATGATGTTTGTTAAATGAGGACTCTACAAGGGTGGATCCAATCCATAAGATGTTTCATCTCTTAGCTCACAGACAAAGCTTAGCCAATCACAAAATCTTTATGGAAAGGAGTTACCTACAACTGGGATGAAGACTGTGAACAACATCTAAAGAAAATAAAGGAATATATTTCTAATCCACCTATCTTAATGCCACTGATTCAAAACAAACCCTTGATACTCTACATATCAGCTACTGATACATCACTAGGGGCACTTTTGGCTCAACTAGATGAGAATAAAAAGGAAAGAGCTATACATTATATCAATCAGACATTGGTGTGCTATGAGATGAACTATACTATTATTGAGAAAGCTTGTTTGGAATTGGTCTTCACATCATAGAAGTTAAGACATTACATGCTAGCACATTCTATCAAACTAGTGGCTAAAATAGATCTACTCAAATATCTTCTCAACAAGGTAACACTTACAGGGAGATTGGCTAAGTGGGTTATGATTCTTACAAAATTTGACATTGAATATATAGAACACAAAGCTATCAAAGGATAGGTCATTGTAGATCAACTTGTTGATTCTCTGCTTGAAGACAATCAACCTTTGCACATAGAATTTTTCGATGAATCCATCATGTACCTTACTCAACAATCCTAGAAAATGTTCTTTGATGGGTCTTTCACTCAACAAGGTTTTGATGCTGGAATTCTTTTTATCACTCCTCAAAGATATTCGATCCCAAAGGCCTAGATGATCCTCTTTCCATGCACAAACAATATTGCAGAATATGAAGCTTTGGTAAATGGAATCAAGCTAGTTATTGAATGGAAGGTTGTTGAGTCACACATCTATGGTGACTCTCAGCTGATAATTAACCAGATCAATGATATGTACCAAACTCGGGATGAAAAATGAATTCCTTATAAAAGAATGGTTGATGAATTTAAGAAATACTTTACTTTTGTATCATTTCAGCAGATTCCCAAATCAACAAAAAGAGCAACACATGCTAAGGCTACATTGGCATCTATACCACAACTATAAGAATTTGAGTATTAGTATGAATTCCTGGTTGAAGAGATTAATTATCCTACTTATGATTCCCCTGGGTCCCAGATGGTCTGTTCTATCATTGGGCATGACTCATCTCGCTATAGTCATATCTACTCTTACTTACCTGACCAAACTATTCTTGATAACCTTACTTGTAATGAGAAAAGAAACCTAATCTCAAATGCTTCACGATATGTCACCATAGCTACCGATTTGTATAGGTGATGTTTGGATAGTACTTTGCTTAGGTATCTAGAACCTAAAGAGTTCCAACATGCATTATCTGAAGTCCATGAAGGTATTTGTGGATCTCACTAAAAGGCTCTAACTTTAGCTTGAAAACTACTAAGGGGTGGCTACTATTGGCTAGATATGGAAATAGATGCTATAAATTTTGCTAAAACTTCTGAGAAATGTCAACTACATGGGCATCTCATACATGCTCCATCCAGAGAGCTAATACCTTTTATCACACATTGGCCTTTTCAGTAATGGTCATTTGATCTCATCAGCCAAATCTATCCTACATCCTCTAATGGACACAAGTTTATCATAACTGCTACTGAATACTTCACCAAGTGGGTTGAAGTGGTTCTGCTAATCAAAGCAACTAGAAAACAGGTAGCTATGTTTATCCATAACTATATCATCTGCATGTATGGCATACCTTCTTCGATTGTAAATGACAATGGAGGACAGTTCAAAAAAAAAGATCTAGATGAGCTCTGTGAAAAGTTCAAAATCAAACAACATTGGTCTTCTATATATTATCCTCAAGGTAACGGCTAGGCTAAGGCATCTAATAAAAATATGCTGACTATCTTACACAAAATGGTCAACAAATCTAGAAAGGATTGGCATTTGTAGCTCAATCTGACACTGTGGGCTTATCAAAAAGCATAAAAACACCTATAGGAGATACATCATTTTCTTTGGTATATGGGGTTGAAGTAGTCTTGCCTAGAAAGATGGAGATCCCTTCTTTGAGAGTTTCTCTACAAGGTCTTGTCACTAATGAAGATCACAAAATATCTAGGTTGCAAGAACTTGAATTGCTAGATGAATGTTGAAAAGTGGCATTTGATCATCTACAAGCTTATTAGAAGAGAATGTCTAAAGGTTATAATAAGAAAGTTTGACACAGAGAATTTCAGGTTGGTGACCTTGTTTTAAGAGAGAATCCTAAAAATCAACAGTTTTGAGAACAAAAGTGGAAGTTTGAACCCAACTTCCTGGGTCCCTACATCATTACTGCAGCCTTTGGCTCTAGTGTTTATCAACTCTCAACATCGGAAGGAGAACAACTCCATCAACCAATCAATACCATGCACTTGAAGAAATTATACACCTAGCATTCTTTGCTCCAACAATCTGTAAAGTGAAAACATCTTGAAGAAATTCTAAAAATCAGAAAAATAAATAAATTAATTAAAAAAAAAAAAAAAACCTGATGAATTTTTTTTTTTAAAGCAGAAAAAGTCCTGAAGAAAACGAAAAAAAAAAGAGAAAAAGAAAAGAAGAAAAAAAAATATATAAAAGAAAAATGCCTTGGTGAAAACCTAGTAAATAAGCACCTTAGTAGTAAAAAAAGAAAAAATCTTTTCCAAGCAGGTAAAAACCTAGTAAATAGGCACCTTGGTAGTAAAAAAAGAGAGAATCTTTGCCAAGCAGGTAAAAAATTGGTAAATAGGTGCCTCTTGTACTCAAGAGCTCCATCTATCAATGCAAATTTGGCATTTCCTGCTTTATTTCTGGCTTTTCTGTATCTTCACTTTAGCTTGGATATATCCCTCAGTCACTTTCGTGACACCTTGGTTCTTCTTGGAACCCCCATGGCTTGAAACCGATCAACATCATAGTCTTAGGGAAATCAACTAGTCAATTTAAATGTTCTAAGTAGTTCAACCGGGTCATCTTTTTATTGGTAGTACAAGGTCATCAAATCTGAGTCAGTCACTTGTCTCCTATCCACTACTGAGTTTTACCACTGAATAAACACATAAAGCAAGAACATTGAAAACAATCACTAAAAATTGTTTGAGCTCTGATTGAAATTTTCTTTGAATGTTGTCTTTTAACTTGGCTTTTGATTATTATTCCCTCTGAGTAATTCAAGGAAGTCTATCTTGACTAAGAGGAGAAAGGATTGGGGGCATAATACTTTTCTTTGTTTCTTGGTTGTAGGAATAATTTTGATGATCTGAAAACATCTCATAAGCTGGGTATCTCTGATAAGTGCCTTCACATCAAGGTGAAATAACCACACATACCTCGACTTCATTTATTTGTATGCTACAGGGAGATTGGAATCATTTCCTTGTTTATTTTGAGTAAATTTATTTATTATGCAATCTGGATACATGCTTAATCTGTCCTAGGATATCAATGATACAAAGGGTCATTGTGGAGATGATAATCAATATTGCATATAACAAGGAAGGAACTCTGCTTTGTCTGGTGTGTTTACACGTAGGTAACATTTAGGTCATCTTGGCTTTTTATGCCTTGATGCTTATGATGACTTGCTATATTCAAAATGATGTGACATTCAGGTCATCCTGGATCTTCATGCCTTGATGCTTATATTTATTTCCAACATTGTTAAACGCTCACTAATGATTTAAAGCAAAATCTAGTGACTCAATCCTAGTTTGCATACACATTCATTTGCATTCATACTATTGCATGAAAAAAAACAAAAACAAATATATAATTTTAAATCCTTAGCTCATCATTGTTATCATTTATTGCATAAAAAGAAGCAAAAACATTTAGATTCATCTTCATTACATACATACATGCTGAAAATAAATGCATTCATATAGAACAAAAGCATCTAGAATGACATCTCACAAAACATCTCATGTAACTCAACACAAGAACAATAAGAATGAATCACAGACTCATATATATCTGTCATAAAAAAAATCATAGTTAAAGGGTACAAATGACATAAACTGTCATATACAATGTCTATTAGAGAAAGAAATACATCGAGTACAAAAAAATCGGGTGCACAAAATAATACAGAACATCAACTATGACCCTCTCCCTCATTGGCTAGTGGTGGAGGAGGTTCCTGGTAAGGATAAACGTGTCTGGATGCATATGCTCCCTTAGATCGAGCCATATACTGGGAATATGGCACCACCTATCTATCTGTTGACACTGCTGCACTATATATGGTGTCACATAATATGTTGCATGACTAGTCTGATGAAGGAACTCAGGCTGAGAAGCAACTATATCTGCTCTCAATCTTTGAAACTCCTGGTCCCGTTCTTCTCTCACTCTCTGAAACTCTTGGTCCTACTTTGCTCTCACTCTCTGCATCTCTTAGTCTTTCTCTATCCTTAGGCTCTATAGTTATCGCTCACGCTATATGATCTATGGTTGTGGCACTACCACCTATGTCTGCAAACCACACACCTTCCCTCTCAAGGTACAAATAATATCTATAGGTGTCTGTCCTCCTACTCCATCCTCCTCATCTCCACCCCCTTCTCCTCACTCCTTCATCGTACCTTCCTAGAAGCATCATCTTTTCCAATTCCTACTGCCTCACCCATCTCTACATCTACTGCAACATCTCCTCCCATATCACCACCTACCTCTCCACCAACTACTCCTAAGGATCCACCCTCTCTGCTTTGTCACTATCGACCTCCCATAGGTGCTCTACTACTACTCCCACCCAGATCTCCTTCTACCCTCCTAGGTGTCATCTCTCCCTGAGCTCATGCAGGCACATCCTCAATCTCATCTATAAGAGGCGCATGTTGTCCAGGATCTATAAATTGAGGAAAGGAGTGTCTCTGAAACCAATCTCTATACTAGGGCAATACCCCTGCGTCTACCACATCCCCAGGTAGTACCATCTCTACAACTGTAAACCTGCTAACACATGCATGGTCAAGGAATATGAGATTCTAGGTGCCCATCCTTATCTCTTCTCATCCCCAAATCTAGCATAAGCGAAAAACTCCTTGGATATACTCTATGGTCTCCCATACTGCCTCAAAACCCTAGAGACTACAAAATGCTCAATAATAGTGGACAATTTTCTGATGAGAGGTCGATTCATAAACATATCTCTCCATTGTATCCTGCAATCATCCCACAACTCTAGACCCCTATATGGTCTCCATACTACAGCTATCAAGTCATCTAACTGCCTCCTCCAAAAATCCATCTTGCCTAGGTGGGGTTGTGTGATATAACCTAAATATCGACACACAATAGGATGATGTGCCTCCCTCGAATCATCCACAATAGGTATGCAAACTGGGATATGCTCCCATGCCCATATCTGCAAAACTAGAACACCTTCTGCCATACTCTTCGCCCCTTTATAGGTGATCTCATGCATCTCATGATACATATGCGCAAGTAAGCATGAACCCTAACCTAATCTAACTAGATGAGTAATAAATCTCTCTATAATTATACCCCATCCACATAAGAATCCCTACTATCCTCTGTCAGGCATCACGAAACAACTAGTCATGCTATCCAAAATGCAAGCAAGAGGGTACTATGCACCATACCTACTCAACAAATCATCCCAACTGATAGAATGATCAAGGATAACTTATCATCATGGAAAATGCATCTGAGAGCCTCAATGCCTGGTTGTGGAGTCAAATCATAATCTACCTTATCTCCAGCAAAAGGAATCCTCAAAATCCTGTAAATAACCTCAGGAGTGATCATCATCTCTCCAACTGGCAAATGAAATTTATTATTCTCATAATGGAAATGCTCAACCAATGCAGTCAACAAAATGTCATTGACACAGATATTGGGCATCTGTAACAAGTATCCAAATTCACAGAACCCAATGTGACCTCTTTGTGTGTCTGATAAGTCATGCACTAATCTCATAATAGGTGGATATGTATGTATCTGAACTGAATATCAAGCAACTGAACCTGTAAAATCAAACAAACAAATCATCACTACGTGATCAAATTTGTGATAAGAATGTTTTAAACATGCTAAAGAATCCAAATTTACAACATTGAAAATCCAAAATTGTTGTTTGGACCTTAAAAAATACTTGTTGTTTTCCATACGAGTCAGTACAATTGAGTGGCAACTCGTATGACAAAACATTATGATCCATACGAGTAAACACTCCCAAACAATAATTAGTAACATAAAGAATGATTAAATGGTCTATGAAGAACATCCTTGTACGATATAAGAACACGCGATAAACCCTACATGACCATATGACAAAACACAAATTGCCAAATAGTCATATGAGAAAAACTATCGAAGCAAATGATAAAATGGCACAAGACAACCTAACACAAAATTAAAAATGAGAAATTCAATAAAAATTCAAACGATAAGAAATACAAAAGGCTTGAGATTGATAACTTACTATTGGGGGATAGTTCTGAGGTCAATTATGTCATCTCTGATGCTCGACTCGATGCTCTTGAATAGGAATTGTCATTTTTCTTTAGAGCAGGTTTTTCAAATTTTGAACTTTGAGAGGTAAAAATGAATTTACAAAGACACATTGAACCCCTTATATAGCCCAAACCCTAATTTTCAAACTTGCTTCGACAGACATAAAAAATTTACTCTAAGCGAAAGCACCTGTCCTGAGTCCATTTTCGGAATCGAAATTAAAATCTAACATCAATTTTCTAGTCAAAATTTCACAATGTTGACCCCTTAGTACTTTCCTCAAGTCAATTTTTGAGTTATTTTATGCTCAATTTAGCTTTGATCTCAAATTCATTCTTACATCTTCGTGTTCAAATTATCATCAATAAAATAAATCTTTTTTCTTTTCAAAATTGCCTAAAATCATTGTAAATTTGTCATATTTCGATTTCACTCCCAAGGGGGCATCATCATTGTGTCATCATTATCATTATCAAAAAGTCAAGATTTTTTTTCAAATCTTCATCTAAGTCGAGCATAAATCTTTTTAATCAAAGATTAATCAAGCAAAACCCTATTGTTCTTCAAAATTGAATCAATCTCTAGGGGCATATCAATTTTATCACACCAAATCAAGCTGATATTGTCTTCATCTGAATCATGCTCAATCCAAATAGGTGTTCAATTTCATCACATCAAATCAAGTGGACATTTTCTCTAATCTGTTCTTTTTCAATCAAGTTCAGAATCAGTTTTATCTCTTTGCTCAATCTAGTTCAATCAAGTTCAGAATCGGTTTTATCTCTTCACTCAATCTAGTTCAATCAAGTTCTAGATCTATGCTCATTTGTTGATCAATCAAGTTCAAGATCGGTATCTCACTCTTTGTTGGTCCTAGTTCAATCAAGTTCATGATCAATGTCTCTTTAATCAATGTGTTCAACTTCATCGCTTCAAATCAAGTTGAACATCTCGCTCTTCATTGGTTTTTGATCCATCAAGTTTAGAACTGATATCTATTTGACATTAAACCTTGTTTGAATTAATGAGCTACTCACACATCAATTCAAAGAGGGGCAAATGTAATACCCTAAAAATGGTCATCTAAACCATGGGCCCCTAATCTTGACTACATCACCAAGGTCCTAACCAAAGGAAAATTAAATCAATCAAGAACACCTAATTAATTAATTCTCAATCATCAATGTCACATGGCAAATAAATCACTCAATATTAATTAAATAATCATTTAATTAATTAATCATTCCAAGTAAATCATTTTAGTCAATTATCTTATTTATTCAATTAAATATCCTAGCATATTTAATTAATAAATTAATTTTCCATTACAACATCAAAAAGGAATTAATTTGGAAAAAAAGAATTAATTTGAAAAAGAATTTAAAATTGAGAAAAGAAATCAAAATGGAATTTAATTGAAAAATATCAGAAAGCAATTAATTCAATTAAATAAATTAAAAAGCAAAATTGAATATCAAAATATAAAATATGAAATAAATAAGTTTTTCTGACTGTATCTTAAAATTAGTTTAATTTTCTTTAAAACTGAGAAAAGAAGCCAATCACATCAATTCACCTGGATTGTGCTTCTTCTTGGAGAATCTTTGTCGCTCATTGTTGATCGATCTTGACTGTTGGTCTCTCTCTGAGTTTTCTATAAATTTAGGCCCTCATCTCTCATAAAGAAAAGAACCTAGAGATTATTGTTATTATGTTATTTTTGCTCTAGGCTTATTGAGATTTGTGCATTGAGATATTACATATTAGTTATTGCATATTTGTTAAATCATCTAGCTTAATATTGCTTAAATCATGTTAGATTAATCATGCATATCTAGCTTAATCTTGCATCCATTTAGCTCAATTTCATACTCATATAGATTAAATCCTTCATTTAGGTGTTGTCTAGTCACTGGTGTTGCATATGGAAATTTGAGAGGAAATCTAAACTCACACCTACTAGAAGGCAATACGTCACTTTGTAATGGTTTATTGCTCATTGATTATTGATTTACTAACCATGCATATAATGACTTAATTGAAGTGTTGTGTATTCAGATACAAATCCACTTTTCACACACAGCTACACCATTGGAAATACCGCATAACACAAAGAACATCACCAGTTCAACAAAATCACCAAAAAATTGCACAATGATCAATGCAGACCATAAAAAAAGGAAACAATTAGGAAACACTAGCAAGTATGTTAGAATCATTAAAAAAAACTACAACAACTCAACTTATCAAATCTTCATTGATCAACATCTGAACCTCAAGAATACCAAACAACAACAATTGTCACGAAGAAAGATAACTTGTGGAGCACCATATTATGATCCATCTAAAATGAAGATACACAAGACCATCCCAAACACTATCCCAAAATCTCAGCTCAAGATTTGATCACACCAGAATATACTAGAAGAAATACTGAACTTTGTAAAGCACTGATCAGAAAAAAAAACTGCAAAACTGGATCATATGATATGATCAATTAGGCTTCCTGAAACACAGAAACCAATACAAAAGAGTATAATAATACTATAAATACTCCATGCACCAAACCATAATCCCAATGAACCAATCTACAATCACCAGAATAGGAATATGTTGACATCAATGACAACAACATATCCTAGAAGCAACAATGTCCAACATAGCTTACAATTTTGGTGAAAGATAAGAATTTATTAAACCATCTAACACCATTTTGATCTTAAAGGTCTATATTTTATTTTTAATCAACTATGTTGACATTAATAAAATTGTAATCAAACATTTTTGAAAAAAAAAAGCACAAAAACATAGCTTAGCCTAGTTATATTATTTTACTCATAGGATCATTCCCAACTTCTTAAAACATCAAACTTAAAAAAAAATTTAAAAATTCATAAAATTCCAAAAGAAAAACAATCATCCAAAAACAAATTTATCAAATTCACATCCAAAACATCATAATCTTTGTCCAAAACATGACTAGTTCTAACCTAACTTTGGACTAGTTAGAGATAATGATGAGAGAAGTTAGAGAAACCATCCCCCCAATTGAAAAAGAATCATAATCATGCTAACCTTCATTCTCTTAAGTGAACCTATCATCACAAAATTATCATCATATCAATTGAACTACACATGGCCCAAAACTATTTTATTTCCATATTTTTATCACCCCTATCCCAACAACATAATTTATAATTCACAAATACTTTCTACCAACAACCCAACATGCCATCTGCCATATCACAAACAAAAATGACAAACCAACCTCAACCAACAAAACAAACCTCTTTCAACCAAATCCCAAATCAAAACCTTATCTATTTCAACCAATCCAAAATAAAAAGCCAATTATGTCAAAGCCTCAAAACCATCTACATGATCCTCCAAAGAATAATCAAATACTAAACCTTTTCACAAAGTCTTTGAGAGAATCATTGAAATTTAAAATACATTGATCAAGACACATTTTCCAAGAATGATAAAAATCATATACCTATGTCTAGCAATGACTTATCCTCTCATGAAGAAATTTTCCCTCAAGTAGCCTCTATGGCTCCCACCATTCATGTAACTTGTAAAGCTTCACAATAACAATCTATACCATCTCCATCAAACAATATATCCTTGGAAAGATGACACACTTCTAGTTTACCCCTAAGGGATATCCACAATAGAAATCAAAGTTAATCCTTTTATTCATACAAATCCCTTATAATTTATAAATCCTTCTTCCAATGCCACCATATGCTCCATTCCCAATCAAACCTACTTCGGAGAGTCCCATTTAAAATTTGTTCTTATCATGCCAAAGTTTTGACTCCTGCAAAGAATCCTCTATTCCTACACAAACTCATACCCCATTTCAAGAGGATAATCCAAAGATAGAAGAAACAAGTCCTAACATAAATCAAGATCAAGAACAAACCCTTCCATCCAATCCAATTTTTGACCAAGATACCATCTTTTAAGAGTCTTATGATGATCCCCTCATCCCTTTTATTTCCATCCTAGATGATCTCCTTCCATGTCAAGAGATATTCATCCTTCCAAGTCCCATTCATAATCCACCTCCTAAGAAATATCAAGATATCCCTTCCTTCCCATCTAATTACCACACTCAAAATTAAGAGAAAAGCACAACTTCCAATGATCCTATTCCAATCAAGATCAAAGTATTCTTTCATATCCATGTCATGATCCTAATCCACATCAAGATCCCATCAACCCTATACAATCTATTAATGAACCCCTTAGATATCACATTTATTCCTCACCTTTCATCCAATCTGGTCTACTTCATAAGCTTGTCATTCCTTCCATACCATATCCCCCTCAAAATAGACTCATATCTTTTTTTTCAACAAAAAGTATCCTACTGGTAAAAATATTTGTCAAAGCACGCATCATCAAGGCAAAGGGTTAGGCCTACATGAACAAGGTATATTAGAACCCCTCAATATCAAAGAAAATCCAAATTGTCATGGACTTGGCTACATAGCTCACTCTCAATATGTTGGTATCCCTACTAGATCTTACATACCTTCTTCAAAACCCAAACATGCGCATCCACCTTCATCCTCCAAATCCATTTTGTGTCCTTATACCCTAAAACTAAATCATTCAACCTTTATATCTATCTTATTTCCTTGTATTTCTCCATCCACTATCCATATCACCCCTAGTGAACAGTCCTCTTACCATACAATAAATCAAGATCAACAAAGAGACACATCTTTGAGCTCCTCCCAATCCTTCATCTACATGAACCCATACAAAATACATACATATCATTCATATCCACCCATGAATCCTAATTATCTTGGAATCAAATTGGATGCAAAGCATAAAATCCATAAGTCTAAAAAACCACATACATCTAAATATTTGCATGTCCTATCTATAAGTCATGTAAGAAATAAAGGATAATTTTATCCAAAAGAACAAAGAAAAATGAAGAAGGCCACAAAGGCTCATCAAGAAAAAATAAAAATTGAAGACAATGTGGATTCCTAAGTTGCTCATAGAAGCAATGCATTCTAATGAACCACAAGGGAAAGTAAAATAAAAAACCATGTGGATTCCCAAGTTGCTCATAGAAGCACTATATTCTAAAAAAAAATCAAAATTGACATCCAAAATTGTTATTCCAAATGAATCCTTCATTCCTCCATCTAAACATCTCCCACCTTTCAAATCTATTTTGGGTCTCTTTGTCCCAAAATTCACTATCTTAAATCCTATATCACCTCCTTCATCCATTTTGGATATTTATGTCCCCAAATCCACTACCTTAAGTACTCCACCATTTCCTTCATCCTTTTTGAGTTCTTATATCCAAATAACCACATCCACTTCTCCATCAAAATCTAAAAATCTAATTTCTAGTCTTTATCATCCATTACCCCACAACCCCTCAAGGTGTGTGCCAATGTTGATCTTGAAAACATTTCCATCCACTCATACACAAATCTTCTAACATCATATCCATTATCCAACATCTATTTTTAATCCTTTGATCCCTTCCATCTAATCTTAATCATAGATAATGCAATGTGCTTTAGGTATGAATAATTCATTGATTTTTGTGGCTCTTATGGCATGAATATGCAATATTCATTGCCATATCAATTATAGTGAAATGTCCAATTTGAATCCAATAACAAGAGTCTCATGAAAATCATCAGGATAATGATGGAAAAGAACAAGAAGGCTTGTGATTCAAAGTTAAGGCTTGCACTATGGGTTGATAGGGTTACTATTAAAAATGCTACTGGTAAGTCACCATTTGAGGTAGTTTATAGAATTGAAGCTAGATTAGCAGGAAACAATATGTTGCCCATGTACAAGTTAATTCATGAGGATGATAATGATATATGTAAACCAATGGATAGAATCAATCAACTGATTGAACTAGATGAGATCAAAAGACATACATAGAAGAAAAAAGTCAAGTTGCAACAATAGGCCAGACACATGTTTGACAAAAGGACCACTAATAGAAAATTCAAGGTTGATGACTTAGTTCTAATGTGGTATGCAAAATTATAGGAATAGGGAAAAGATGATAATTTTGAGGATTCGTGGCTTAGTCTATGTCATTAAAGAATTACATTACCAAGATTCATATTTTCTTCAAAGTATGAATGGTGAAATGTAGGAGATCCTAGTACATGGGAAGTTCCTTAGGCCCTATTTTTCATAGCAAGGTCTAATGATGGAATTCATATCATAGTGTACACTTTGTGAATAATTTTTTTTTTGCTTTGGCCCTTTTTTGGTCCTCTTTTATCTTTTGTTTTGTCTAGTCTTCTCCACTAGAAATCTCAATCCTTCGCTAATCTTGCAATTAGCCGACCCTAATCAAAGCCACTATTATTGCCATGCTTAAAATTTAAGGTTTATCTATCAAATATTAATGTTTGATAAGCCTTTTACCTTAAACTCTAAACCCTTAGGTTCTTTTATTCTCTACATTATATTTTGATGTTAATCATTTTTTGTCAATTCCTAGTTGCATAAGTTGTAACTTATGTCTTTTAATATGTCTTCATGGCACCTTAGAACAAGTGATATGATGGACCCTCATGGTGCCTCAGAACAAGCACCCTCACAAATTTGTTCTGAAAGTGTTTCACGAGGTATTTCCTCACCTGATGTTGTGCTTCCTATTCAAGATTTTGATAATACCTGTGAGTGGCTTAAAAAATTCACTTTGATAGGTTATTTTGTGGGTAGGATCCCTTCCTGAAAGCATGCTTCTTGACTGTATCACCAAAGATTTATCTCCTCATGGATTCTAGCTTGATGGCATCTAAATCCTCACCAAGGGATTTTTTTTTTTTTCTTCTTGAACCCTTCCCATGTCAGGGCTATCCTCTCTCATGGGACATGGACCGTTTAGTCTTCCATTCTGGTTTTCTAGCATTGATCTCAATAATTTTTTGTCTTATATGACAAAATGTTGCGAGTCCCAATCTGGGTTGAGTTCCCTGGTCTTCCTTTGCCTTGTTATCCTTTCATGCAAACTATTGCTCAGTCTATTGGCAATGTTATTTTTATTAAACCTGACCATTTTTTTAATGCTCACCTTCAAAGAGGGTTTGCGTTGAAGTCGACCTTTCCCATGACCTGAAATAAATTGTTGATATTCAAGTGGGTGGAAATACCTTCACCCAAAAGGTTTTTTATTTTAACCTTCCGAACACTTGCTATTGGTGTGAGTCGGTGAAACACAAAATCTGGGATTGTCCCTTGGCTATACCGAAAATAAAATCCCCTATTAAGGAGACCAACTCTCGAACTGTGTAGGGAGATAAGAAGGAAGAATGGACCACTATGGTTCACAAAGGCAAAAACTTTTTGGCTTTGGGCCAAAAGCCACCCATCGGATCAAGTTCTTAGCCGATGACAGAGCCTCCTACGTAGACACCATATGCCCATGTGGTCTCTATGCCGCCTACTTTGGTTTCAAACCCTGGCTAGTAGGGAAGGATTCTTCTGATGGTGCCACTCGACCCCCTTGGGTTCGCACTCCTTAGTCTACATCTATGATTTGTACTCCACACTCTCTACGCCACTCTCGCATCCCTTCTAGGCATGCTGAAATTGCAGATGGTGGTTCAAAAAATGATGAGTTATTTCCGGTGGGGAGATATTTCAGATTTTTTGCGCAAAAGATTCTCCTCTCTTGGGGATGAGGATGACATGCAAGATTTTTCATGAATTACATCTCATGGAATGTTAGAGGTCTCACAGACCTCACTAGAATGTATTCTATTAGAGATGTTCATCAACGTGTTTTAGGCTTGGATGTTCTCTGCCTTCAGGAAGTTAAAATTGTTGGTTTTATGCTTATTGTTGCATGTCGTGTTATTTGGCCGAATAGCCTTATTTTTTCTTCCCAACATGAGGCTAGTCGAGGTGGATTTCCTACTCTCATTTCACCTTGTTGGCTTTCTACAGTTATTTCTCATGATTTTGATCCCATGCAACATGTTGTATGGGTTTTGTTGTCAATTGATAATAATTCCATTGGGATTGCTAATGTTTATGCTCCCAATGATGCAGTTGATAAATCACACTTATGGCACTGGATTGTTGACAATCTACCACTTGCAAATTGGGTCATGTGTGGTGACTTCAATATGGTTGAGGTGGTGACTGATAAGGATGATTTTTTTCATTTTTTGATGGACAGTTGGCAAGAGGAAAGCCTGGTACTATATGCATAATAGTTTGGGTCTTTTCAACCCCAACACCAACTACTGCCACCTAGGTGGGGTTTGCCACACTTGGTCTAATTTCAGAGCTAGCTCAGATAGAATATTTAAAAGTCTTGATCATGCTATGATAACTGTGCAATATTTTTTTTCTTTTTCTGAAGATCAAGATCTTCCCATCACTCTTCTTGTTGATGTGACATTGTCCAGTCACTTCCCCATAAATTTTAACATTAAATGGAAGGAAGCTAGGTCGCGTCCTTCCAAGATGTAGTTTTACCTCAACATGTCTCTTCTACATCATCCAACCATGATGGATGGTGTAGGAGCACCCTCCCAAGCTCTTCCTCTTTCTTTGTTTTGTTGGTGCTATGCTTCCTTTGAAGCCATTGTATATGTAATAAGAGCCATGAGCTCATTTGTTTTGACTAGGTCCTAGTTTTAGGTCCTTAGTGTTTTTGTTGTGATGTCTTGTACAGGAGAGGTTGAGTGTGCCTTGCATGTGTGTTAGGCCTTAAAGGTATGTTGATGTCCTTAGGATAGCCCAAAATAGGCCGAGGAGTCATGAAAAGAAACAATGACAAAGTTGCTCAAAAGATGCAAAAGTTGCATGACAACTTTTAAAAGTTGTCAAGCAACTTTTCCACCCAAAAAGGTCAAAGACTCTTGTGAGCATGGAGAGCCCTAATTTTGGCACACCGACCAAGGAGAGGGTAGTAAAATTATTTCCAAACCCTAAGTTAATGGGTTGGATATCAGACATTGTACAACCCAAGGAAGAAAAGCTTGACTGTGACTGTTTTTTGGTTACCAGTCAGTTTGAATGAAGCTACCGACCAAGTTAATGAATTGAATTGCATGCAAAAATGTGTGGAGTGACTTCTATGGTGTAAATAATTTCATTGTGAGTAACTAGATTAGGTTTTTATTTGTAGGTTGTTTGTGTTTGTAAATACTTTGTAAACTGTCTTTTCTCTATCCAGTTTTGGATTGGTGTGTACAAATGAAGTCATAACTCCATTCCCCATTGTGGAATCACCATGAAACCATGGGGAATGGAAGTGAAGACCTTGTACCATAGTACAATGCAAGAAGGGCCCTTGAAAATGTAGGGAGGCCATACAAAGACCCACTCCTAGCTGAGACTGAACAGTGCCTGGCTAGGAGAGGTCAAGTTGCAGAGGTCTTGGAGAGCAAGGTTGGTCAGAGGAGAGTGCACCCTTTGGATTAGGTGTAGAGGAGTGAGTGAGGCATCATTGGTGTGAAGGAGGAACCTCCATCAATCTTGACAAGGTGGCTAGAACACAAGACATTCATTGTGACCTAGGCAGACCCTAAAAACCATCACAAAACCCTTAAAAACCCCAAAATTTGCCCAAGGCACTATACGACCACTTGGAGGCCCAAAACCAGAGAAATCCTTGAGCCCTTGCCAAATGAATGGTAGTCCATTTTGGAATTTTGGGTAGTTTGGGCATCATTTGTGAGTGGAAGCCCTAAAGGACCGGGTTGGAGGCCTAATTGGTCCTAATCCTTGTAGCCCTATTTGAAGGCAAAAAACACAAAATAGTGAAATTGGTAAGGGGTTGGAATCTTGAAACCTCTTCGGGGCACATGAATGGATGGAAAAACCAACAAATTGACCTATCCTAACCTTGCTAAGACCTTCGAAGGTGTGGAATAAGCCTAGCCCTTATTAGTCATAGTAAGGGGTTTTGAGTCTCATGAGTAGGTGAGACCTTAGGAGTAGCATTGCAACTCATTGGTGGGTGGATTGGGCAAGGTCAGGGGATTCCTCAAGAAAGGGAAGTCCTAGAGACCCTAGGGTGTAGAGAGAACACTAGGTGATCCAAGGAAAGGATCCAAGAGCATAGACTAGGCTAGTCTATGCCAAGCACCATCCCATCAGATTGGTATCAGAGCCAAGTTAAAGACTTGGAGGACTGTGTATGTCTCTATATATTGGTGAATTAGTAGGGGAGAGGAAAATGGTCACTAATGAAGAGTTGGATAGAGAGGTAGAAGAGAAAAAGGAGAAGAATAGACTCCTTGAAGAAGCTATGAATGAGATAAGGGATAAACTGCAAGAAGTGGTGGATCAGAGGACACAAGGACCTTGGGGTGAAGATACCAAGGATAAAGGCAAGAAAACTATAGACATAGATGACATTATCCCTAAACCAGATCCCTTGTTCAATGAAGAACCATTTGTAAAGGCTATTAAGGCTTTGAACACCAAATCTTTTGAAGGATTGCCACATTTCAGTGGAAGAATGGACATAGACACTGTTATGGAATGGATTGAGGGCATGGAAAACCACTTTGAGTGTGAGGGGGTGACAAAGGCTCAGAAGGTTAAAGTTGCCAAATCACGATTAAGGGGAGCAACTTTGACATGGTGGAAGTACCTGCAAGAAGAGAGAGTTAGTATGGGGAAGCTACCTATTGCCAATTGGAAGGCCATGGTGAGTAAGATTAAAGAGAACTACTTACCAGAGGATTATGAAGTCCAGCTTCATAAGAAGAGACAAGGATTGAAGCAGAAGGATCTTGATGTGGCCTCCTACATAGAGGAGTTTCAAAAGCTATGTCTTAGATCCAAAGTCCAAGAAGATGAATCTATTAAGGTGGCTAGGTATCTAAGCAGCCTAAAGTGGAACATTCAAGAGGAGATAAGCCTATGGACCCCTACCACTGTCCAGAAGTGTCATCAGCTTGCTACCAAGATAGAAGAGAAGAAAAAATGGAAAGGAGACTCTAATAATAGGGGTAGAGGTAGAGGTAGAGAACAAGTGACTCATCGAGTTGGTTACTAAAGCAAGGCAAATGAGAAAAGGATCCAAGGAGAAGCCAAGTTGACTGAGCATGGCAGGGAAACCAATCTTAGAGGAGGACATTCTAGAGGAAGAGGTGCACAAGGTGGTCCAAGTAGGGGTAGAAGTACTGATAGAGGTAACTCCTACTTTGCAACTATGAAGTCTTACAACTATGGACAATTGGGACACCCGGCATATAGATGCCCTGACAAGCCTACATCATCAAACAGTGAAAAGAGGGTTGCTTATGCACATGAAGACTCTTCAAGTAGAAAGACACCTAAGGTGAACCATATTGAATTAGAGATTGGAGAAAATCTGATGTTCAATAGGGTCTTGATAAGATAGCCAGTCAAGAATGAACCTAAGCATAAGAGAGCATTGTTTAGGGTGAGATGCAAGATTCTTGGTAAAGTTTGCAAGGTGATAGTTGATTCATTGTCAACTGATAACATAATATCAGAAGACGCAGTTAGGAAGTTAAAACTCACAAGGATACCCCACACTAATCCATACAAGGTGGCATGGTTGAATCATAAGCAGAGTGTGCTAGTCAATGAACAAACTTAGGTAGAGTTTTCTATTGGACGATACAAGGATAAGATCCTTTGTGATGTGTTACCTATGGATGCTTGTCACTTATTGCTAGGAAGACCCTGGCAATTTGATAGGAAGGTGATCTATGATGGAGAGGAGAACTCATTTCCTTTAATAAGGATAGCAAGACCTTCAAGATTTAGTCTTTGACACAGAATGAAGAGGGAACCTCAAGAACACCTAGTGTTTTATTGGCTACCGGTAAAGAGTTCTTAAACTTTCTACATGAGGGGGAGATAGTGAAGTGTGCCATCTTTGTGAAGCTAAAGGAGGAAGAAGACAAGTTGCAGGAAGAAGTACCCAAGGAGGTGAAGCACATGTTGCAAGAGTATAAGGACATAGTGAGTGATGGAACACCCGCAACACTCCCACCAAGAAGGTCTATAAGCCATCAAATAGACTTTGTTCCTGGAGAATCCCTACCTAACAAGGCAGCATATAAGCTCACACCTCATCAAAATAAGGAGGTGGTAAGGAAAGTGTAGGAGCTATTAGAACAAGGACTGATTAAGAAGAGCATCAACCCATGTGCAGTCCTAGTAGTGCTAGCATCAAAGAAGGGAGGCAAGTGGAGACTTTGCACTAACTCAAGGGCAATCAATAGGATCACCATAAGGTATAGGTTTCCTATTCCTAGAATAGAGGATCTGATGGACTATTTAGGAGGGGCTATGTATTTTACCAAGATAGACCTTAAAAGTGGTTATCACCAGATAAGAATTAAGGAGGGTGATGAGTGGAAGACTGCTTTTAAAACCACAGAGGGATTGTATGAATGGCTTGTGATGCCATTTGGACTCACCAATGCTCTGAGCACCTTCATGAGGTTGATGAATGAAGTGTTGAAGGATTTCACAAGTTGATTTGTGTTGGTGTACCTAGATGACATTCTCATCTATAGCAGAACCAAAGAGGAGCACTTTGAGAATTTGAGGTTAGTCTTAGAGAGGTTGCATGAGGAGAAGTTATCCATCAACCTAGATAAGTGTGACTTCTTGAAGCAAGAGCTAGTTTACTTAGGATTTGTGGTGTCTAAGGGAACCTTGAAGATGGATCCAAGGAAAGTGGAGGCAATCTTGAATTGGCTTGCACCTAGAACAGGGATTGAGGTAAGGAGTTTCCATGGTTTAGCCCAATTCTATAGGAAGTTTGTGAGTAACTTCAGTGGAATATGTGCACCAGTCCTTGACACCATTAAGGGAGGCCTTAAAACTAAGTTTAAATGGACTGAGCAGGCTGACAAAGCATTTCAATTATTGAAGCAAGAAGTAGCCACAAAACCTATCCTTCTCCTACATACCTTTGATAAGCTATTCACATTGGAGTGTGATGCAAGTGGAATTGTAGTAGGTGGAGTATTGATTCAAGAGGGAAGACCTGTGACATTTTTTAGTGAGAAGATTAATGAAGCAAAGAAGAAGTACTCAGCCTATGACCTAGAGTTGTATGCATTAGTGCAGTCTCTAAAGAAATGGAGGTATTACCTACTTCCAAAGGAATTTGTGGTGTTCACAGACAACCAGGCATTCAGTTACATTAACACTCAAGAGAAGCTTAGCAATAGGCATTTGAAATGGATGGAATACCTCCAATCCTTCACCTTCACCATCAAGAATAAGAAGGGGTAACTTAACAAGGTGGCAGATGCCTTAAGCAGGAAGTTGTTGACAGTTCAAGAGTTAGAGTTGCAGAGCATAGGAATAGAAGGTTTCAAAGACCTCTATGAAGGAGATGAAGACTTCTCATCAGCTTACAAGGTTTGCAAGGAGTTTGAGAACCATTTCCTATTGGCAATATTGCATTATAATAGACAATGAAAGATTGTTGGCATTTCTTGAGGATATTGAGAAGTTGTTGATGATTATGGATATGACTGATTAAAGATGTTTTACTATCTTGATATTATTATTTTGTCATTGATGTCAAGAAATTGATTTTCTAATTCAGTATGATGTTGCCATATCTTGAGAAGTATGATATGAAGATTATAAAGATGTCAATAAAAGACACAGGAAAGAATATGATGAATAAGGTATTCAATGGGCAACTACTACTGAGTCAGACAATGATGAGATCATGATGTTTTAGATTGTTTTAAAATCATACATATGTTGTAAATTGTAAAGGTTAATACTATACTATGTTATCAAGCAAAGAACCTAGTCGGTAAACCCTAAGGAACCTAGTTGGTAAACCCTAAGGTTATCGCTATCGGTTAATGAAGGCGGAATGTCTACCGAGTGGAGTTTAGTATTCACCGAGTTGTTACCAAGTGGAGTTTAGTATTCACCGAGTTGTTACCAAGTTGTAACCGAGCTATAATAGAATGCATTAAATGTTTACATGTGGTATTTAATGAAGGAAGTTAATGGGCTGGAGCAGATCAAATGATTGATGAGTCCTGGAAGAAGTTTGTTAACGAATCTAAGGCAAAGAAAAGTCAGCACGAAGATCTACAGCTCAGATTGAACCGCAATACCCTGGCACAAGTTCTAAGACTCTTATGCAAGTTCCAAGGTGGGGTAAAACATTTGCAAATCGAAAGATGCATTGAACCTAGACAAGATTGAAGATCTAATGGCTATGATTGATTATGGGAAATGTGATCAAGGAGATTAAGCGGTTATCTAATTGTTTATAAATAGGAAACTATTGATAAATAATGTATGCGGGAAAGTGTATGCACAGGGATGCTACATAGTGATTACTAAGCACAAAAGCTTGAAGACCTATTAGAATAATAGAGTATAGAAGCCCAGCAGATAGACAAGATTAGTTCTATGTCTAGATTGTATTGAACAAATAGGAATCTGCTTTAGCATTTTAGATGTGAGGTTGCAGATAGATTTTTATCACTGTTATTTTGTGAAAGTGACAGAAAATCTCTTAACTGAGTGGACTTAACAGTCTTATATGTAAATCCTCTAGCAAGGTGACATTTTGATTGAGTGTTTGAAATCCTTTAACAAGGTCACTTCTAACAAAGTGAAGATCCTAACAGATCTAAGGGAAATCCCTTAACCGGGTCACATCTAGCAATGTGTTTGTAATCTTTAACAGGATTTGCTTTTAACTGAGCATACTTTAGAAGAGTATATTTCTTAGTGGGTCCAAAATCCCACAGTGGTTTTTCCCTATTTGGGTTTCCACGTTAAATCTAGTGTTATGAGGTTTATATTGTTCAGATGCTTTTGAGTTTGCATGTTTAACAGTTTTGGTTATATGACTGATATGTATGTTACTGAGGTTGAATCTGATGTTTTTATGGATGATTAAGTTTGTATGATTCACCCCCCCCCTTTCTCATCTTGTTGGCTATTGGATCTGTACTTATATTAAGTATCAGAATTATCAATTCCATGGTGAGTATGCAGATTACACTCTCCAATATGGTCTCTTGTTCATGGGTAATCAGTTGTGTGTACCAAGAGGATACATGAGGGAGAACCTCATCCAAGAGAAACACAATGGTAGTTTAAGTGGACACTTTGGAGTCAACAAAACCTTGGATCTAGTACAGAGGTACTACTATTGGCCAAAGTTGTCAAGGGATGTGAAAAGATATGTAGAACAATGTGGTGTATGCCAAAGAGCGAAAGAAGAATCAAGCAATGCTGGTCTCTATCAACCATTGTCGGTCCCTAATAGACCTTGGGAATGTATAAGCATGGACTTTGTAGTAGGACTTCCCAAGACAAAGACAGGTATGGACAACATCTATGTGGTAGTAGATAGGTTTTCCAAGATGAGCCATTTCATTCCATGCAAAACTACACATGATGCTAGCTATGTTGCACATCTCTTCTTTAAAGAGATTGTTAGGATTCATGGACTTCTTTTAAGCATTGTTTCAGATAGGGATAGAAAGTTCATGGGTCATTTTTGGTAGACATTATGGAGGAGACTTGGAACTAATCTCTCAATTAGCTCAGCTTACCATCCACAAACAGATGGTCAAACTGAAGTCATCAATAGGGTGTTAGGCAATTTGTTGAGGTGTTTAACTAAGGAGTATGGTCAGACATGGGACCTAGTCATTCCTCAAGCAGAGTATGCATATAATGATAGTGTGAATAGGACCAATGGTAGAAGCCCTTTTGAGGTTTCTCTGTGGTAGACATCCAAGAGGCGTATGTGAGTTGAGAGACCTTGGTACCTTGGAGATGAAGAGTGGGCAAGCAGAGGACTTCACCAAAACTATCAAGGAAGTTCAAGAGAAAGTTAAGAAAGCCATCCTTGAATCCACTCAAAAACTGAAGGCCAAAATGGATGAGAAAAGGAGAGAGGTTCAGTTCAAGGTGGGTGACTTTGTGATGGTCCATTTGAGCAAAGCTAGGATGCAAAGTGGTAAGCCTGCCAAACTGCAAATGAAGAGGGTAGGACCTTGTAGAATTCTATCAAAGTATGGGGAGAATGCTTACAAGGTTGACTTGCCTTCAGATTTGGCTATATCACTGGTCTTTAATGTAGCTGACCTGATCATGTACAAGGGTGAGATAGCAGGGCAAGAGGAGAATCAAGCCAAGGTGTTGTAGGACCTAGATGCTAATGTCTTACCACAAGTGAAGAAGCCAGTAGCAGAGGAGATATTGGAATCTAGAGTAAAGAAGTCCACCAGACACCAGGTCTACATGGAACACTTGGTGAAGTGGGTAGGTCAGCCTAAGTCTGAAGCTACCTGGGTTGAAGAGAGAAAGTTCAAGACACTTGGCATAGAACCGGCTCTCATTTATTCTTCTATTTCTTAGTTGTGTATAGAGGGGGAGTATGGTACAAGAGCACCCTTCCAATATCTTCCTCTTTCTTTGTTTTTTTGGTGCTATGCTTCCTTTGAAGCCATTGTTTATGTAATAAGAGCCATGAGCTCATTTGTTTTTGACTAGGTCCTAGTTTTAGGTCCTTAGTGTTTTTGTTGTGATGTCTTGTACAGGAGAGGTTGAGTGTGCCTTGGATGTGTGTTAGGCCTTAAAGGTATTTTGATGTCCTTAGGATAGCCCAAAATAGGCCTAGGTGTCATGAAAAGCAACAATGACAAAGTTGCTCAAAAGATGCAAAAGTTGCATGACAACTTTTAAAAGTTGTCAACCAACTTTTCCACCCAAAAAGGTCAAAGACTCTTGTGAGCATGGAGAGCCCTAATTTTGGCACATCAAAAAAGGAGAGGGTAGTATAAGTATTTCCAAACCCTGAGTTAATGGATTGGATGTCAGACATTGTACAACCCAAGGAAGAAAAGCTTGACTATGACTGTTTTTTGGTTACCAGTCAATTTGAATGAAGCTACCGAGCAACTTAATGAATTGAATTGCACACAAAACTATGTGGAGTGACTTCTATGGTGTAAATACTTTCATTTTGAGTAACTAGATTAGGTTTTTATTTACAGGTTGTGTGTGTTTGTAAATGCTTTGTAAACTATCTTTTCTTTGTCCAGTTTTGGACTGGTTTGTGCAAATGAAGTCATAACTCCATTCCCCATTATGGAATCACCATGAAACCATGGGGAATGGAAGTGAAGACCTTATACCATAGTAAAATGCAAGAAGGGCCCTTGAAAATGCAGGGAGGCCATACAAAGACCCACTCCTAGGTGAGACTAAACAGTGCCCGGCTAGGAGAGATCAAGTTGCAGAGGTCTTGGAGAGAAAGGTTGGTCAAAGGAGAGTGCACCCTTTGGAGGAGGTTTAGAGGAGTGAGTGAGGCATCATTGGTGTGAAGGAGGAACCTCCACTAATCCTAAAAAGGTGGCTAAAACATAAGACATTCACTGTGACCTAGGCAAACCCTAAAAACCTTCACAAAACCCTTAAAAACCCCAAAATTCGCCCAAGGCACTATACGACAACTTGGAGGCCCAGAACCTAAGAAATCCTTGAGCCCTTGCCAAATGAATGGTAGTCCATTTTGGAATTTTGGGTAGTTTGTGCATTGTTTGTGAGTGGAAGCCCTAAAGGACCGGGTTGGAGGCCTAATTGGTCCTAATCCTTGTAGCCCTATTTGAAGGCAAAAAACACAAAATAGTGAAATCGGTAAGGGGTTGGAATCTTGAAACCTCTTGGGGGCACATGAATGGCTGGAAAAACCATGAAATTGACCTATCCTAACCTTTCTAAGACCTTGGAAGGTGTGGAATAAGCCTAGCCCTTATTAGTCATAGTAAGGGGTTTTGAGTCTCATGAGTAGGTGAGACCTTAGGAGCAGCATTGCAACTCATTGGTGGGTGGATTGGGCAAGGTCAGTGGATTCCTCAAGAAAGGGAAGTCCTAGAGACCCTAGGGTTTGGAGAGAACACTAGGTGATCGAAGGAAAGGATCCAAGAGCATAGACTAGGCTAGTCTATGCCAAGCACCATCCCATCAGATTGGTATCAGAGCCAAGTTAAAGACTTGGAGGACTGTGTATGTCTCTATATATTGGTGAATCAGTAGGGGAGAGAAAAATGGTCACTAATGAAGAGTTGGATAGAGAGGTAGAAGAGCAAAAGGAGAAGAATAGACTCCTTGAAGAAGCTATGAATGAGATAAGAGATAAACTGCAAGAAGTGGTGGATCAGAGGACACAAGGACCTTGGGGTGAAGATACCAAGGATAAAGGCAAGAAAACTATAGACATAGATGACATTATCCCTAAACCAGATCCCTTGTTCAATGAAGAACCATTTGTAAAGGCTATTAAGGCTTTGAACACCAAAGCTTTTGAAGGATTGCCACATTTCAGTGGAAGAATGGACATAGACACTGTTATGGAATGGATTGAGGGCATGGAAAACCACTTTGAGTGTGAGGGGGTGACAAAGGCTCAGAAGGTTAAAGTTGCCAAATCAAGATTAAGGGGAGCAACTTTGACATGGTGGAAGTACCTGCAAGAAGAGAGAGTTAGTATGGGGAAGCTACCTATTGCCAATTGGAAGGCCATGGTGAGTAAGATTAAAGAGAACTACTTACCAGAGGATTATGAAGTCCAGCTTCATAAGAGGAGACAAGGATTGAAGCAGAAGGATCTTGATGTGGCCTCCTACACAGAGGAGTTTCAAAAGCTATGTCTTAGATCCAAAGTCCAAGAAGATGAATCTATTAAGGTGGCTAGGTATCTAAGCAGCCTAAAGTGGAACATTCAAGAGGAGATCTTAAGCTTTTCACTCCCATTCCCTAGGAAAGATGCTTAACCGGGGTAAGATCAAATTTATACCTAACACTAGGGATCCAAAGGACATTTGCAATTGGAGGCCTATTACCTTGCTCAATGTCTCGTATAAGATCATTGCCAAAGCCTTGGCTCTTAAGCTTTGGCATCTCCTTCCCTTGATTGTTCATCTAGGGTAGGTTGGATTTATCAAGTCCAGGTTTATTCTAGATAATATTATTGTTTTTTGGGAAGGGATGGACTGGGTTTGACACTCTAAACAATGGGCAATCTTCCTTAAGACTGACTTCACTAAAGTGTATGATCACATTGAGTGGACATTTATTTTGGCTATGCTCAAAGCTCTTGGCTTCAGCCCCAGATTCATTCAGTCTATCTAGATGTTATTCGGAGATGCCTCAGCCTGCATCACCATCAATGATCATTAGTCTAAGGATTTTGGTCTTTTCAGATCCATTTGCCAGGGCTGTCCTTTAGCTCCTACTTTATATATTCTTGTGGCAGAGGGTTTTGGGTACTTGCTAATGCCATCTCTTTTGGGCGTGCCTATGGAATCTCCTTGCCTATGTCACCTTCTCAACTTGTCAATGGCCATTTTGTGGATGACTCCTTTCTCACTCTCATTGAGGAAGAAGATAATATTTAGGCTTCTCTTCAATGTCTAGATAGTTTTTGCTTGGCTTCCAACTCAGCCCTTCAATGGCACAAGACGCAATGTTATAGGAAGTCTTTTCTTCCCACCCTACCTTGGATTCTTCAATATGGCTAGAAATGGCTTCATCATCACAAATTTTTTTTCTTTTGGGACATTCCTTTTTCCTTTCAAGCTTCGCTTGTGGAACTTTGGAATGTTGTTTTAGCCAGGATTGAGAAAAAATTAGTCTATTGGATAACCAAGCCTCTCTCTCTAGTTGGTAAATTTCAAATTTGTTTGAAGGTTTTTGCTGCCACTCATGTCTATTACTCTTCATGCTGGGATCCTTCTAAGACCTCTTACATGATGATGCAGGAGCATCCCCAATTCACAACAATCTTGCATCAACCAAAAACATTTATGTTTTGTTTGGAATTTCAATTTTCCTTTCTGTGTGTCCCAGTTTTGGCTCACCGTTTCCTATGGAGTTGGATTCTACTTGAAGACTTGATCATTGTTTATTTCTTTCAAACCGCATCTCATTTGGATCACTTTCCGGTAAGATATCGCCAATAGTTTCCATGATAGTTTCTTGTTACCGGTTGCCTAAGACCTATTTTGGTGATCTACTATAACCTATTCCAAAGCTTATGGAGCCTTGGACATTGATCTCGATGTTTCTTGGCATGTGGCCGACCTTCTATGTTTCATCCTTTGGATTTTCTAGAGGAATATCTTGATGGAAGCCGACCTTGTTCTTTGGGTTTTGATCCTTTTTGGGCCGACTTGATCCTTTGGATCGACACACACACACACACACACACACACACACACACACACACACACAGATATATATATATATATATATGTGTGTGTGTGTGTGTGTGTGTGTGTGTGTGTGTGTGTGTGTGTGTGTGTGTGTAATCATTCTTTAAAATGTAATAAATCAAAGAATCAAGGAATATCAGATAGATAGACTATGCCTAGAAGATAGAACTTTCGATTCAAGGTCTCGATGTGACCTATTCTACCAGGTTGTTACCGGTTGGATGTAATTAACTTTCATGCAATAAAACTATCTATTATGCATTGCCTGCATCATATCTATGTGTTTCTATTGTGTTTACTCTTGCTGACCGATTTGGACTGATCTCCTCGAGGTCCCACCTCACTGGTGATTGCTTCAAGTGGTATCAGAAAAAAGTTTGTTCTAGAGGTTGTGTGTCCTAAATATTATTGTAGGGTTATGGATTATAGATCGAGCTTGGAATTGTAGAGGACTAGCATGGATCAATGGCGTGAAGAGGAACTACGAATGGTGGAGCACATAAATCTTCATTTTGTCCTTCCATATTTTGAAGTTATCTCTATTGAACTTAGGACCTTCCCTCTTCATCATTACATTAGGATATTTTACCTCAAGTAGTTAATCTTATATTACCGAGGACTCGGATTTTCTTTGATACCAATTGATGAATAATGATGAACAACAAATACCCGAATTGGTACTGAGAGGGGGAGGTGACTCAATACACACAAAAACTTTCTCCATAACTTATCAAGTTAAAACAATATTAACCAGTTGTCTTCATCACTGAACTTAACCATGGCAATACTAGTTAAACACAGTAAGACTTTAGACAACAAAACCAGTAAAATTGAATACGTCAAATAATATTCAACACTTGATAACTACTTCACCAATATACTCATGTATGTGTTGTATTAGTAATACCATAGCCATTAGCTTTGCATGCATATTAACCTAAACAAATGCTTCTTAATCATCACATGAAAAATGCACAACTCATAACACAGATTTTTCATGTGGAAACCCAAATGGGAAAAACCATGGTGGGGATGAATACCCACAATCTTGTTTTTTAACTCTTTTGAAGCTTTCTCTGTTAGGAGCCTAGTCTAGTTAAGGACTTTACAATTAGGTTATGTTAGGAACCGATCCTATTAAAGATCACCTGGTTAAGGGATGGCTATATACCCTGTTAAAGGTTACCTCGCTAGAGGATTTGAAGAACCCAATGATCTTGAGTCACCTGGTTAGAGGATTTCCAATAAGCTTGTTAAAGCTACCCAGTAAAGGGATTTTCCAACTTTTGAAATGGTTAGAAGACAATAGGTAAAGCTCTGATCTGATAACAACACTACATGCTAAGGTAGATCCTTTTTAGCTCCTCTACTCTGCAATCACACTCTACAGTTTTCCACTCACTGGTCTGGCAAGTATCTCATCACTCAGATACACACACAACATTTGCCAACACAAACAATAACAAACATCATCGACCTTATAGACAATAATTAGGTCAGTAGCATAAACCCTAAACCCTAAGCATTTTAGGTTTACAATACAAGCAGTCCAATCTTGACTGTCCAAACACTTTACATAGAATAAAACAATCTCAAATAGATCACAAGTCAATCTGCATCATCCATTCTTCACCACACATGGGAATCAGTAACCCATCATGCTCTCTTCTCATACTGCTAAGAAGAATGATCATTCCCGAGGTAGACATTTAATGCAATCGATCTTCACATGCAAGATCCTCAAGGAATTCCTTCACACGTACAAAACTAATGTGGCATCTCGATCTCATCCTCATCTCTTAGCTAACTCATCATAGAATATCACCGGTTGCATCACACAAGCTAGATTGCCAAACTGGAAACCCTAGAGTTGAGACTACCAAATGGTAGTCATACTTAGTGAAACCCTGACACTGGTGAACTTAATCTCTTCATACCGACTCACCAACTTCTTCCAATCTTCATACCGGTTCACTTGCACTTATTGACATCAATGACAACATACATTATCATCATACTAGTTCATCATATGCCAACAAGTACATCTTCACCTTTGGTGGTTTGTCATAACTTTAACATTCTGCCTCTTCATCAAAAATAGGCAGCCAACCTACAGACCAGTTTATGCTCTACTGGTTATCACTCAACATGCTAACACACACATGCATCTCACCTCATACTGGTGAAGTCACTAATAGTCTCAATAACTACTTGTCTTCCACCATACCGGTTAACAAGTCTTCATGTTAATATTCTCAATACCTTATTAGTCTTTCACCATACCGGTAGACTCTTCTTCATACCAGATGACATACCTCTACCGGTAGCCTGCCTACAATACCGGTTGACATCAATGACAACTCAATGCCAACACCCCTCACTATGAGTCATGAAAAGAAAGGATACCAAAAATTACAAGGCAAAGCCAAGGTTCACCAAGTAACTTTAAGTATCAAGAAGGAAAATATGAGGGAAGTGTATGCCCCCATGTTAAAGTGATCGTGCATGCCTTATCAAGAGTGATTGCTTCAAGGTAGGATACACCAAAGAGAGAAAGAGAGGGAGCACATTATCAAAAGGATTTCTCCCCCAATCGAGGAATAAATCCAAGGATAATGAACACAAAACACAAAGCACGAGGTGGCTTCGCTTTCCTTGAGTTTAGTATGTTGTATGATAACTCAGGTATATCATTTATTTATATGCATGGAATAGTCCTCATTCCACAAAGAAAGGAAACCACCTTGGAAGAAAGGGAACACATGTGTCTTTTGAGTCAACATGAAAGAGACCAAAAGAGATCTCAATGCTTTGCATCATCCTCAAGTAGACATCACTAGGGACAACAAATAGAAGAATAGGGATACACATAGAATAATGGTCATAAAAGAGAAAGAAAGGATAGAGGTGGAGGATCTACAGTACTAATGCAACTAGTATAGTGTCACATCCACCTCCCAATCTTGATGCTCACTATTTTAGAAAGGTGGGAAACATGTCAGAGGACTGGCATAGAGGATAGCAGATGGAGCTATCACAAGATCCAAACAAGGACTATGCTCATGTGCGAAGTCACTTTAATCATTTCTAGGAGATAGGATTTAAGGCTTTTGAAAATTCTACAGATAAATGTTTGTGAACATCAACATATTCATATTCACTATAAGAAGCATTAGGATTTGTATTACCATCATGAATAACATTTTCACCTATTTATTCATCAAGATTTATAAAAAGAGGAGTTTTAACATGAATACAAGTAAAACCATCACATGTTTTTTGCAACTTATGATTTGGAGATTTAGGTTCAACATCTTGCTTAGGAGAAAATGGAATTATGTCAACTATTGGTGTTTTAGGAGATTGAATAGTTTGTGAAACAACTTCATGAGCTCTAGCATGACGTTTTCATCAGCATTCTCTCACACAATGATTCTGTCAAGTCATTAGTCAAAGGATGAGAAGAAGGAGTAATATTTATTGAAGAAGAAATATTTTATTTGGTAGTTGTATGGTTAGGTTGAGGTCTTTTAGGCTGAACAAGAGGAGAGGTGGGTGTCATCTCTCTATAAGAGGAAGGAGGTGGAACTACACCATATAAAGGAGGAATGTTTGGTGTAGGAAAGAGACCAGGTCCATCATGAGGAGGAAGTATAGATATAACCTTAGGAGGAATATTATTGTTCTTCTTAGGAAAAGGCATAGTTTCATCCATAGGAATAGGTTGGGAGTATTCCTTCAGAGGAAGATTAGTTCTATATATTAGGGGAAGAACTTCATCTTCAAGAATGATGGGAATATCAAGTTTTGGAGTTCTAGGTTGGATTAAGGATAAGATTGTATCTTTCTTCCCTTTTTGATAAGATTGAAAGAAAACATCACTTCTTGGTGGAAGAGATTAAAGTTGTTGAGGCCAAAAGTAATCAATAGGAACACCTGGGCTTCTTTTAGTTGGTTGAAATAAGCTATGGTTAATAGTTATGATTTATCCATTGTGGGGAAATTTCAAACACTTATGGATTGGAGAAGCAATAGCCTTCAAGGAAGATAGCCAAGGGTATCCTAACTTAACATGAAATTGTTCAGATGAAGGAATGATAACAAAGTTGACTTCTATAGATCTAAATTGATAGAACCAATAGTAGGACAAGAAAACCCATCAAATAACTTAACGACCACATTAGTATCATCATAGAATTGTTGATGTAAATGTAAAGTATAAAGATATTCTTCAGTAATGACATTAACCATGCAAGAGGAATAAATAAGAACACCATGCCAAGGTTTGCCTTGGATCTTCGCAACTATATATAAAAGGCCATCAGGTGCTCTAATGGTCTCACTAGGGTCAAACATGATACATGGATCCTTAGGTGTTTCTTGTTTCTCTACCATATTAAGCACATTTGGAGTTGTGAAAATGACATCAGTGGGAGAGAAAGAGATATGTTCATTCTCAATCATGTTAGAGGTATGAGAGGGTAAAGGATCAGTGAAAATATTAAGATTTTGATTAGGAGGAGCTAATGATTTGTTTCCCTTATCATTCACACCTGCCACAAATATAGTATTATTATCAATCAAGTCTTGAATCTTACATTTTAATGCAAAACATTTTTCAGTATCATCATTAGGTCGATGATGAAATTGACAAAAATAATTATTATCAAAGTGAGGTAAAGTTTCCTTAGAAGGATCAACTAGTTTTATTGGAGGAAGTTTGATAACATTTATTTGTAACAACTGAAACACAATACTATACAAAGATTCATTCAAAGGAGTATATTGTCTTTCTCTTTTGAAAAATTTAGAAATAGGAGGCACACCTGTTGCAGCATTCACATTGTTATTGTTGATGGTGTCATTGAATTTGATGAAATATTTGTTTGGTTTAAACTTCACAAATGGTTGTTGAGCACTCTCACCCTTATCACTCGGAGCCATATGAATAGATTTCTCCATTTGACTCATAGTTAGTTGATAATTGTGAAGTGTTGTGCACAACTGCAGAAAGGAAGTAAACTCAAAAAAGAGAAGTTTTTCCCTAATGTCTTTTTGCAAATTAGAAATGAAATTCTTTGAATATCATTACCAGGCACTGGAAAGGAGATTTGAGAACACAAATGCTTGTATCTACCAATGAAATCAGTCACTTTTCCTTTAACACCTTATTTACAATGCATTAAATCAATCAAAGTGATTTTAGGGCCTATGTTGTTTTGAAATTGTTTAATAAAAACATTTGCTAATTATTGAAAAGAAGTAATAGAATAAGAGGGCAAAGAGAAATACCATTATAAAGCCTTATCTCCTAATGTTCTAGTAAACAATTTGGCAAGAAATATTTGATCATAAAAAAAGTCAGTACACAAAGTTTGGAATGTTTTGACATGTGTTAAAGAATCACATTTTCCATTATAGAGTTCCAATTGAGGGACTTCAACATGCCTAGGAGGGAAAACTCTAACAATATCAAGAGAAAGTGGGCTCACAACATCAAATGTGGGCACACTAAACTTAGATTGACTCATAGAAGCGATTTGTTGTTGCAATGAAGACACGGTTTGAGAAAGGTTATTAATGGTTGCTTCGGTTGACGATATTTTTTAGACATGTTTGATTGAGAAGGTGGTGTGATGTTATTGAAAGAAGGCATTTATTGAGAATAAGATGGTGGGACACTATGGTAATTAGGCATAGGTGATGATTGAGTAGGAAATAGGACACTAAAAGGAGGAGTAGAATGATTGGATAGATTTCCCCCTTTTGTCACATTGATTGGTTGAGAGATAATAGGAATACTCATTGAAGGCATAGATAAAGATGCAGGATTAAATGAAGAAGAGGGATTTCCCCCATGACTAATGGTTGTAGGTATTACATTTTGAGTTGAAGTAGCCATTATGTTTGAAGTGAAAGTAAAAATACTAGTCATTGAAGTGGTCAAATGAATAGAATGATTGATTTGTGTAGAAGATTGTGAATAACCTAAGTTCTCAACACAACTCTTCATAGGCATAACATTAGAATCAACAATTTGAGCAATACCATGCAATATATCAATTCCATTCTTATCACTTTGAATCATGTGTTTTAGACCTTCAATTAATGGAAGAGCTTCACTATTGGGATATTCTTGGGACATCAATTGTTGGAAGTTGTCAAATTGATTGTCCAATTTTGATAGTTGATCTATGGAAACTCTAGTCAAATATTCTTCTTCATAATAGGAATCATCAATTGGGTAGATAGGGATGTATTAGGATGGGAGGAATTGGCCATATCCTCATTGGAGAAGTCACCCAAATTAGGCTCCATCTCCTCGGGAATTAAACCTTAGGAAGCCTTAATTCTAATGCTTCATCTAATGGGGATAGTATATGTAGGACTAATAGTTGTAAAACTCATGCACTAGATGGAAATTTTGAAATTTGAATATTGGGAACAAAGTTTGCAAAATTGAATATTGCGAAATTCAAGAAAAAGATGATTATACAATTTGAACTTTGTGGAAAGAAGAATGACACAATCTCCAAGAAAATTTATGATTAATAAAAAGAGATTGAAATTTAAAATTAGGGCCAATGGGATACCACTTAATTTCAAAATTAAAATTGACAAAATTAAGATCTTAAAATTAGGTCAGATTATAATTAACCACTTAATTTTAAATTTTTCTTTGAAAGTTGTAATGTTGAAATTGGGAAGTGTTTTTTTAATTTAGAGGGATCAAAATTTGACAAAATCAGCCAATTTTATGGATTTAAGCAATTAAATATAGTCATAATAGTCTCCCAAAATTTTGGGAAAAAAGCCAAGGACCGAGTTGAAGTTACACTCGGTCCTCCCAAATTTTTTGGAAATTTTCAACGATGAAAGCTACGATTATTTGAGAGCTAACCCCCAAAAATTAATTGATTTTATGATCTCTAGATAGGTGAAATTAAGGTTTGAATGTTGAAATAGGACCCTTATAGGGTTTTGAAAAAGATAAGAAATTGAATTGCAATTTTGAAAAAGGTCAAACCTAATGGATACAGCCACCTTGAATAATATTTAGAAAACTGAAATTGGTTGAAATTGATTGAAATTTGCACAAAATCCAATTAAATTTGAAAATCGGGGTTTTAGGACCTAACCACTGAATTTTGAAATTTTGAATTTTGGGAAAAGGAGGGAAATTGAGAATTTGAATTTTAGGCAAGAAGACAAGTCTGAAAACAATCACAAATCTGAAAATTAAATGTGAATCCAATTTTTTGCACAAGTTCGAGTTGATGTTTGAAAATTAGGGTTTTGACAATTAACCACTTAATTTTGTAATTTTTATTTGCAATTTGAACAAGACAATGAAAGAATTGAATTTGACAAGCAATGTAATTTTCAGCTATAAGACAATAGATAACAATTTTTGCAAAACACAAGTTCAATTTCAATTTTAACAACTAGAGTTTTGATTGAAGTTACCACTAAGTTCTATAAATTACAAGAAAATTAAACTTGTAAATGAAAAACATGCAATAATTTTCAATGTAAAGCATGTAAGATGTTGTTGGCATTATAATAGACAAAGGGAGATTGTTGGCATTTCAATAAGTATATTGAGAAGATTGATGATGATTATGGATATAACTGATCAAGGATGTTTACTGTCTTAATATTATTATTTTGTCATTGATGTCAAGAAATTGATTTTCTAATTCAGTATGATGTTGCCATATCTTAAGAAGAATGATTTGATGAGTATAAAGAAGTCGGTAAAAGACACAGAAAGAATGTGATGAATAAGGGGAGAAATAAGTTATTCAATGGGCAACTATTACCGAGTTAGACAATGATGAGATCATGATGTTTAGATTGTTTTGATATCTTACATATGTTGTTGTTAGTAAGGTTAATACTATACTATGATATCGAGCAAAGAACCTAGTCGGTAAACCCTAAGGTTATCACTATCGGTTAATGAAGGCGGAATGTCTACTGAGTGAAGTTTAGTATTCACCGAGTTGCAACCAAGTAATAATAGAATGCATTGAATGAATAAAAGAATTATTTAATGAAGGAATCTGATGAGCTGGTTATGATTAAATGATTGGTATGTCATCCATCAAGTTTGTTAAAGAATCTATGGCAAAGGAAAATCGTCAAGAAGATCTACAGCTTAGATTGAACCGCAATACCCTAGCACAAGTTCCAAGAAATGTATGCAAGTTCCAAGGTGAGGTAAAATGTTTTCAGATCGAAGGATACATTGAACTTAGTCAAGTTTGAAGATCTGATGGCTATGATTGATCATGGGAAATGTGATCAAGGAGATTAAGTGATTGGCAAATTGTTTATAAATAAGGAACTGTTGATAAACAATGTATGCGGGCAAGTGTAAGCACAGGGATGCTACACAGTATTTACCGAGCACTGAAGCTTGAAGACTTGTTTGAGAAACAGAGTATAGAGCCCAGCAGAAGGACAAGATAAGTCCTATGACTAGATTGTATTGAGCAAATAAGAATCTGCTTTAGCATTTTAGATGTGAAGTTGTAGATAGATTTTTATTACTATTATTTTGTAAAGTGACAGAAAATCTCTTAACCGAGTGGACTTAATAGTCTTATTTGTAAATCCTCTAGCAAGGTGAGATTCTGATTGAGTGTTTGAAATCCTTTGACAAGGTCACTTCTAACAAGGTGAAGATCCTAACAGATCTGAGGCAAATCCCTTAACAGGGTCACATCTAGCAATGTGTTTGTAATGTTTAACAAGATTTGCTTTTAACCAAGCATTCTCTAGAAGAGTATATTTCTTAGTGGGTCCGAAATCCCACAGTGGTTTTTTCCTATTTGGGTTTCCACGTTAAATCTGGTGTTATATGTTTTGTGATCTTATCTGTTTATGAGTTTGCATGCTTTACAGTTTTTTTGATAAGGTTACCAAGGTTGAATCTGTTGTTTTTATGGAAGATTAAGTTTGTATGATTCACCCCCCCTCTCATCTTATTAGCTTGGCATCTGTACTAAACATTTAGTATCAAAACTATCAGATGTTGGGCTCACCAAAATATGGTATGGTGAAAAGTGATGAAGGGAGATCAAGTGGAAAGCTTTACTCCCCTCAAAAGAGGGATGGAAGTTTCACAAAGGATTCCCTTAAATGTTTCACACATATTGTATTTAAAAGAGGGGTTGAATTCACTAGATACAATCCTAATGGAAAGAGATTGAATGCTAAGTGAATTGTAGGGAATTTGGAATGTATTTAGAAAGTAAATTAACCCTCTTTTATAATAGACTAGTTGAATGAAACAAATTAAGACTGGGTGTAGAAATGACAAAGAAGCAGTTATATCTTCAGATAGAGATGTGGGATGAAGCTATGCACCTAGAATTAGCAGTAAAATGTCAAGATGAAACTTCCCTACAAATCTAAATAAAAGTTGCAAGGACTAGATTGAAGTTGCAGCTAGTCCTCTGAAAAATCCATCTATCGAAAAGAGTTTTTCCGTCTTTCAAAATGAAGCCTAAACTTGCAATTACAGTCGCGCACCTGCAACCTACACACAAAAAAGAGAAGAAAATATTGTTGGGATTGGAGGTTTGCTCTTAGGCCAAACCCCATTTTGGAATTAACCAAGTGATTGAAAAAAATGTTGCAAGTAAATGAAAGGAAATGTCTAAAGTAAAATCCACCTCAAGAGGGGATGCAACTGAAATGTTTATGAATTTGCTTGAAAAGATATATGGGAAATAGAATGTCTTGAATGTTGATAGATGTCTCCTCTTCAATGGTTGAATCCTTGACTTGAATGCAACACCTAGCTTTGAAAGGAGACTTGAAATGCTCAATGGATGCTTGAAAGCTTGAATGTTTTCTTTTTCTTTATGATCAACTTGTTGTCGCTTATCATCTCTTTGGTGACTGAAATTATTGACTTATGCAAATAGGAGGGGAATTTATCCCTATATACTTGCCAATTAGGGATATTTAGCTATTTTTTTCATCTTAGGCCGACATAGAAAAAATTTTGCCACTCAACAATTGACAAGCCCAAAATAGGGCTAGGACAAGGGTGTCATACCCTTGTCCTAGGAGGCTAGGGGTGCCATTCCCCTATCCTAGGGGGGAAAGGGGTGTCATGCCCCTAGCCTACCCTAATTTAGGACAAGCATTGATAATAGGTAGTGCAAAATGGTGGAAACTACCAGTTTTTTATGTTTTGAGCATATCTCGGGTCTTCGATCAATCTTAGGGATTCATACGCTAATGCAAAGACACAATTTTATGATGCTACAACAACATATAACTGCATATCATTATTGCTTTGTCATATAGTTGCATCAATAAAACAAGGCGATTGTCTAAGTCATTTACTTTCTTGCATTAAAAGGAGCAAAGGTTGTCTCATTTTGTAGAAACTTGCTATATAAATTTTTTATGAGGTCTTAGGTCATTCATCTTCAACATCACCTTGTGATTGATTTTTATCCATGGTTGGGTAGAAGTTTCACTATCAATTCTTGGTACCCAAAATCTATCAATTTATATATTTCAAACATTAATCGTATGCTCTAAGTCATTATAAATACCTAGTTGGTTATGTGGCTAGTGAAAAATCCAAAGTTCTACTTCAACGTTGCTAGAATTGTCATACCCAAGTATGTTTCATTACTTACAAGTCAAGGCAAGAAAAGAAAAGAAAAAAAGGGCTATGCCAAAATCAATATCAAAATATCAAGGCAAAAGAGAAAGGATATATAACTGAAATATCATACAAAAATGTGCAATAAAAAATTGACTAAGGGAACATGTGAGTAACTCCATCAGGGCTATGGACACCTGTTGGCAATGGAGCAATATTCTATAGATTATAGTGTATAACCTCGTCGGGGCTATATATGTCTAACTGGCAATGAGGCTCTATCCAGAATGCTTTTGAAGTCAAAATAACTCATGTATCTAATTACATAAGATTCCAAGGGTCTTTAGTGGTTATAAGACATAAAAAATTCAATGGCACAGACATGGACAAAACGAGATCAAATTTTTAAGAATTGATGGAGAATTTTTCCACACCTCTATTTGTAAATCTTGGCTACAAAATGTGTTAAGTTGGATAGTCTAAGGTCTTCTGTGAATGGATTGAACTCCTATCTTTGAAATGTTTCATACCTTTAATTCAATTAGTGCATTTCAAAATGAAGCCACATACAATCATCCTTGTTTGAATAGGAAATGCATCTTCATCCTGCATACTACATTAGCATAGGTCATGCCAAAATTTCATTGTCTCTAGGAGCATTCTGTAGATCATCATTTCATCATAGGTCTGCATATTGGGGGCATACCTGAAAAAATCATACAAATCGTAAAAAGTCCTGAAAAATCCTAAAAATCAAATAAAGTCCTAAAAAATCCAAAAAATCAGGTAAAGACTTGGAAAAATCATAAAAATCATGAACAAATCATGAACAAATGCAAAAAAAATTAGAAAAAGAAAAACTAAAAAACATTAAAAAACAATCCTGAAGAAAACAAAAAAAACATCGAAAAATCCAAAAAATTAAACAAAAACATTTGAAAATTATCCACAAAATCCAAAAACATCGAAAAACTTCAAAAACTTGCAATAAAATGTCTCACGAGAAATAAATATCCTAGCAAATATCGAGAAAACACTTCGCACGAAGTTAAACAAAGGATATAACTATCTTATCGAACATCTGCAACCAAACTAATCAAGTATTATCAATCGTCAAACTATCCATATCAAAGTGATCATTATCTTGTCTTAAATAGAGATGGATAGACTCAAAAATAGATAGGTCAGTCTTAAACAAGGTCCGCAACTTTATGAAACCAAACACTATCAACCATAACATCAAGCAATTAAACGAAGGCACAAATAAGTAAGGCTACTAGATTTTGATCTAGTCAGTTTTTATATTTTTATCAATTAGCAATCAATAATGTTACTATGCTACTCAAGGATGTCCCCAAGTGACTAGAGGAGAAGTTATGAGCATGATCTTTTTCTTTGTTTGTTGTTTGTGGTGTGAACCAATGAATTTCTAGGGAAATAGTTCTAGTGGATGTCTATGATTGGTACCTTCATTTGGCAAGTCTCCGATGTAAAATAATTCAAGTCAGGGAAGTCTATTCTTATGACTACCACAGATACCTTGACCCCTGGTGCTATTACTAGAATGGAGGGTTCACTCTTTGTCTGCTACATGTTTGTTCTTTGCAATGTGATATATTTACATCTTGGTTCCTTATACCCTGATGTACAAAGTTTCATTGATGTATAATAAGGCTCAATGATAAAATTGTTGCATTGAAAAATAAAGGCACAAAAGTTCATGATTCCATCATCAATCCAATCATGTTGATTGTATCAATCAAGATCATTCTTTTATCAAGTATCTTTTTGTCGATCGACCTGATTATTCTTTTTGATCATTTCATTCATCTAACATGGTATAGATCTCATCACTTAATTTCAATCTTCTCATATATAATTCCATCTCAAATCATTTCCTCACATAAACTATTCTATCAATCAAACAATTTTATTTCCTATCATTCTTCACTTTTATCATATTTCATTTTTCATCCAACTTTCATCAATCATTTGTCTTATACAGGATTAGTCCTTCCTGAAACCATACACGATCATCTATCTTTGTCTTATATAGGATGTATCCTTCCTAAAACTAGACATGTTGATCATCTTTGTCTTATACATTATATGTCATTCCTGAACCAAACTTGATCATTATCCTATCAATCAAATCAATCCAATTAATATTATTAATCTTATCAATTGAATCAATCTAATCTTGTCAATCAATAAATCTAGAAATCATTCCAACATTTCTTCTATCCAATCAAACTCATTCATATGATCAAGTTAATCATTCTTCATCTTTCATCTAACATTCTTCTTCTTTCGAGCGATCATTCATGCCTTCAATGCACAAACAATCTCTTTGTTAGGAGTCCCAAAGATACTGAGAGGGGCGGGTGAATCAGTATCTAACCGGTTATATAATTTTCTTGATTTAAAACATGTAAAGCATATCAATACTGTATACCGGTAAACCAAAAGTAATGCAATAAATAGAGATAACAAAAACCACATGAAAATCACACCATAACATAGTAGTTTAATGAGGAAACCTAGTGTGGGAAAAACCTTGATGGGATTTGTGACCCACAATATTCGCTTACTAGCCAATAAGGGAATATTAGTACTACAATAGGGGCCTGCACATGTAGGAAGGCCAAGTGCCTAGAGCTCACTGCTCAAATACAAAATAAGAAGTCACACTGACTTACAGAATGGATTATACAAATCCAATGTCTTGTACTGCTTCAAAATAGCATCTGCTATGCCAGATCTAGTACCATTTTTAGCTCTGCTTCATACATAAACCCTTATCCTATAATTCACATAATAGGTCTGCCTTATTTCACCTATCACATTATTTCTTCCTTACAATTACCAAAATTTTCTACAATGATCTCATACATATATGAGTCATATTACAACTCGCCATGTCGGCTTACAATGATTTTACAATTAATTACAAAATATATTATAAACAAAATTCCTGTCGGCCAAGGTGTCGGTATCCTTCCTTTGTTTGTTGGTGACCTGTGTGTCGGTGTAGAGTCTGTTGTTGCTAGTGCCAGTATATTGTCTTGCTAGTATCATATGATTTCAAGGTTGCCATCAATGACAAAACCTTCAATCACCTACAATTTCTCATTGGAGTGTGCATGTGCCAACACTCTCAAGGGGGCATTAACCTTAAGCGTACTGGGGTAGAATCTTTTGTTTTCTTTAAAACAATGTTGTTCCGACATTGTCTCAAAGAGGGGCAAATGTAGACACCTAAAAATGTCTCACTGGTCATTATTAATTATTCATCTTATTAATTGAATAATTCTTCAATTATTTAATTAAGATAATTAATTCTTCTTAATTGACCTAATCATCATTATTCATTTTTATTACTAATTATCCAATTTCTATTATTTTTTAATCATTTCATCATTTAACCCTTTCTTGAATATTAATTAAATATTATTTATTTAATTAATTGTGATTATTTCCTTAATAGATTTAATTAATCCATTTCTAACGATTAAATAAATTCATTTAAATTATTTAATTAATTAATTTATTCCTCCAAACCCCCAAATTCAAATTTCAACTCATTCCATCTAATTTCAATTTCTCCCAAATTTACATTTCACGAAATCTGAATTTCAATGAATTTCATTTAATCTCATGTGCATTTCAGCATTTGAAAATATAAATTCAAATCCAAATAAGAATAAAATTAAATTTCAATTTAATCTCCTACAACACATGACGAAAATCATGACTGATTGATCAAATCAATTAACTCTCCAATCTCCCTTTTTCACTCCAAATCACCTTTTCTAACTAATCAATCAATCTAGTCTTCTCCTCAACCAATCTAGTCAATTGGATAATCTATTCAGTCTACTGATCAATCAAATGAGTTAACAAATCAATCTATCCTATTAATAGATCAATCAATCCACTTAACTGATCAATCTAAATCAAGTATCTATCAATTAACACTTCAGTTCCAAATCTCCCCCCATATCATTTGAAAATCTATAAATACCAGATCATTTTCTCAAATCAATCTAGAATAACAGTCTTCAAAATATTTGTGTTAATCATATGCAGGAAATCCCAGTGCAACACCTAAGAGCCACCTACCACACAAATTAGAGAAGAGCAATGGAAGCCTTGTTACATCAATTGAGGGAGTTTAATTAGATTTCATTCATTATTCAATTGATTTAGTATTATTTCATTATCATTTAGGAGTTAATTATAATTGGATTTAGAGTTGTGATTCACTCTTTTACATCTAATTATCTTGATGATTAATTATCCCCTAAGAAATACTTTGTATGAAGGTGACATTCATGTGAAAGTTGCTAAGTTGCTGAGCTTGAGACTACACCAAGATGAAGGATTTAATCTATATGAGCATGAGATTAAGCTAAATGTATGCAAGATGTAAGCTAGATATGCAAGATTAATCTAACATGATTTAAGAAATATATGAATATTTAAGCTAAATGATTTAATGAATATGAAATGACTAATATGCAATATCTCAATGCAAATTCTCAATGAACCTAGAGCAAAAACAACATAATAATAATATATTCTCTAGTTTTTTTGAATGAGATATGAGAGCCTAAATTTATAGAAAATTCAGAAAGAAACCAAAGGGTGAGATCAAATGATGATGAGCGGTCAAGATTTTCCAAGAGGAAGCACAATCCAAGTGAATTGATGTGATTGGATGCTTTTCTTAGTTTTAAAGGAAATTGAACTAAAATTAAGATAAAATCAAGAAAAAACTGATTTATTCTCTATTTCATTCAATTTTAATATTTAATTGTTTTAATTGCTTTCTTTGAGATTATTTATCAATATTTAATTTGTTTTTCAAGATTATCTCCAATTGATTTTTTTTCTCAATTTTTAATTCTTTTTTTTTTGTCAATTAATTCCTTTTTTTATTTGTTTCCCTTTTTGAAGATTTGTGCTCATAATTCCCAATTCCTCTTTCTTGATTTGTTTCCTTTTTTGAAGATTTATGGCAATTTTTATTTATTTTTCAAATTAATTTCTCTTTTTTTATGATTTAATGGCAAATTGATTTATTTAATTAAATATGCTAGGATATTTAATAAATTAAATATGATAATTGATCAAAATGGTTTTCTGGAATGATTTAATTAATTAAATAAATATTTAATTAATATTGAATTATTGATTTGCCATGTGACATTTGATGATTAAAGAATTAATTAATGTGCTCAAGATTGATTTAATTGTCTTTGGTTAGGATCTTGGTGACGTTGTCGAGATTAGGGTCTCATGGTTTAGATGACCATTTTTAGGGTATTACATTTGCCCCTCTTTGAATTAATGTGCGAGCAACACATTGGTTCAAAGAAAATTTGATGTCTAGGAGATACCAGTTTTGAACTTGATTGATCACGAGCCAGATGAAGAGCGAGGTATTTAGCTTGTTTTGAATGATGAAACTGAATAGAGTTGATTAAAGTGAAACCAATCCCAAACTTGATTGAACTAGGACCGATGAAGAGAAAATATACCAAACTTGAACTTGATTGATCAAGAAGCGGATCTTATCGATCTAGAACTTGATTGAACTAGACATAGTGAGTGAAGAGAAAAACCGATCTTGAACTTGATTGATCAAGATACGATGAGCGAAGATAAATAGTCCATCTTGATTCGATGCGATGAAACTGAACACCTTCTTAGATTGAGCATGTGATCAAAGATACTCTTTAAAATTTTGATTGAGTTTAAATGAATAATCAGCTTGATGAAAAGTGATGAAACTGATTAACGTTAAGAGACTGATTCAGACAAAGACAATGTTAGCTTGATATGAAGCGATAAAACTGATATGCCCCTAGAGATTGATTTGATTCAGATGCTCAAGAAATCTCAACTTGATATAAAATGATGAAGTTGAGATGCCCCTAGCAATGAGGTCTTGTTTGACGTTTAGAAAAGATTAGTTGCTCGACCTGCAACGAAGACTTTTGAAAGAAATTCTTGACTTTGAGGTCATGAGTATGCCCCCTCGAGAGCGAAAGCGAAAGATAGCGAGGGTTGTACAGTGATTGTAGGCAATTTTTTTTGTAGCGATGATAATTTATTTGAGCACAAAGATTAATGTTGAAGATTAAAATCAGAGTTAGTGTGAGAATTCAATTGAGATTTAGTGTTGATTAATGAGAAATTGAGAACAAATTGAAGAAGAGAATGAGAAGTTGATGAAAGAGCTAAGTGGTCAATGTCGTGAAATTTCGATGAGAGAATTGACTTCAAATTTTGATTTTGATCCCGAAAATGGACTCAAGACAGTCGATTTATGAGCTCTTGATTTGATTTGATTGTACTTGTGTTGATTGATTATGAGATGTTGTTCTATATGCTTTATTCTATATGTATGCATATCTTTTCAGTATAGATGAATGAATGCAAATGGAATATGGATGTTTATTTTTGTTTCTTTTTATGCAAATAAATGAGGAGAATGGGTAACTAGTAATGCAAATATTTATTGTTCTTCATGCAATAATATGAATGCAAATAAGTATAAAATGAAATGTATGGATCTAGATAATATGCTCATGTATGCAGCTAACATCTCAATACACAAGTACTTGATTAGAGAAATGATGATGAAAAAGAGACCACTTAGCTAAGAAATGACGAATGCCTCAGACTCTCATTTAAAAGATAAAGAGATCATTGTTATCATGCCGAAATCACTCGAAATGCATAAAATTTAGAATGAATGCAAGATGAGATGCAAAATGAAATGCAACCTAAACCTAGTCACTAGATTTGAAATGCTTAAGTTTCATCACTGAGCATTTCACAAACACAACAAGAAGAATAGAGTTCATTTCTTTGCATAAGCAATATGAATTATCTTGTCCATAATGACCCTTTTTTTGTTCATATCCTTGGATAGATTACGCATGCATCCAGATCACACATTAAAGAAATTTCCTCAAAATAGACAAAGAAATGATGCCAACCCCCTGTAGCATACAAATAAGCGGAGTCGAGGTATGTGTGGCAATTTCACCTTGATGTGAAGGCACTTATCATAGACACCTAGCTGATTAGATGTTTCCAAATCATCGGATTTATTCCTACAAGAAGAAAACAAATAAAAGTATTATGCCCCCAATCCTTGCTCCTCTTAGTCAATATAGACTTCCTTGAGTTACTTAGAGGGAATAATAAATGAAAGCCAATGTAAAAGACAACACACAAAGAAAATTTCATGCATATCTCAAACAATTTAGTGATTGTTTTTAGTAGTCTTGTTTTGCTTGTTTACTTAGTGATAAAACTCTTCATTAGTTAGGAGATAGGTGACTGACTCAGAGTGGATGATCGGGTATCACTGATTGAAATATGACTTGGTTGATACTGCTTAGGACATGTAAATTCCTTAGTTGATTACCCTAAGACTAGGACAGTGATCGGTTTCAAGCCATGAGGGTCCCAAAAGAACTAGGATGTCACAAAAGTGACTAAAAGATATGTACAAGCTAAAGAAAATATGCAACACTTCAATAAAAGAGATAAGACTAACCTGGACAAAACCCAGTAGCCATACTGATCTATGTCATTGTTTTGATTTGTGTGATCATTAATAGGAATGTTTGGTTTCAAAGAGTAAGTACCCTGTATAAGACCAATCTGTATGGTTTCAAGTGTACCCTTCCTTGTATAAGACATGTTGATGTTTGATAGAGTTTGATAGATTGATTAACAAGACATGCGATAAGTTTGATTGCAAACTTTTAAAGTTTGTCTGATGTTGATTTAGTTTGATGGATAGTCTATGCTTTCTTGCTTTGATTTTCCAATTTTTTATTTTTTTTTTAATTTTTAGGAGTTTGTTCAAAACATTTTACGATTTTTAGGAGGATTTTGATGTTTTCTCCTAGTGTCTAGCAAGGAAAAAGGGATTTTGAGTACATGAATGGATAAGCGAATGATGGTGGATGCTTTCAAGGACTATCTCACAATATTAATCCAAGCACAGGGTCTAGATATAGCAATGTAAAGAAAGGATTTTAGCGATGTAAAGAAAGGATATAGCGTAACGAAGCCATATGGTCCAAAGAAGTGACCATGTCAAGAGGTCTGTGGAAAGCATGTTTTTGCATTTTACCCATGGTGTTGATCAAGATCAAGGAATAGATCTGGATAGGGGATAAATAGCATAATCAAGATCAAAGGTGGTAATGAAGGATGTAAGTGAGCAATGGATAGGAGCTAAAGGGTGTGGATCAAGTGTAATAGATAGGACACATGAAGTCTGCAAGGATCCTTAACCTTGTCAAGATCAAAGGTGGAAAAGGGATAATGGAGGATGAAGGATAATAAATGGATGTACATGGATGGAACTTTCCCCCAAGGTAAAGTGCAAAAGGATAATGGATTACGCATGACGCTTGTTTGCCAAGTTTTCATCATGGTACTTGCCCAAGGCACCAAAATAAATGGTTTTCACTCATGGATGAAATTATTTCTCTTTACTTTTTTTTTTATATTTTTTTTGCATCATTTTTTTTTTTGAAAGATAATGGAGGCATGATAGAGGATGGAAGAAGGACCCCATCCTCTCACTTCTTTGGATGGTACCCTTGGAATATGAGTTGCAATAGACCATGGCTATGAAGGTATGCTCAAAGATGTTGGCAGGATAGTGAAATGAAACTAAGGCAAGTACTTATGCAAAGGATTGGATAAGAGGGATGGAAGGGTGGAAAAGAGGTGTTGGATAACAGATGAGATGTTGGAAGAATTGTATATGGCTAGATGGAAATGTTGGAAAGATCAACATTGGCACACACCTTGAGGGATGGTGGACATATGGAAGAGAAGTGAATCTCATATTTTGAGATTTGGATGGAGGAAAGGTTATAGATTTTGGGGCATGAGAACCCAAAATGGATGAAGGAGGTGATGGAGGAATAGACTCGGAAGGTTTGGATGGAGGAACAACAATATTGGATGTCAATTTTGATTTTTCTTTAGACTGTTGTGCTTCAAGCAGTCGCTTAGGGATCCACATGGTTTTTAATTTTTTATGCTTTTGTAGTTCCTTAGAGCGCATTGCTTGTACAAGTGCCTTAGGAACCCATATAACTTTTGAATTTTCTTCTTTCTTTGTGGGCCTTTGTGGCATTTTGTATTTTTCTTTTTCTTTTTGGATCATATTTTTCTTTGTTTTGACATGTTGATTAGATGGGACATGTTGACCCTTGAATACATGTGGATTACTTGACTTATGAATTTTATGCTTGGGATCCAAATTTATTGGAGGGAGATGCATGGATAGATAGGAATGATATGGAGGTCTTTTAGATGGATGGAAGGTACTCAAAGATGTGTGCCTTTGTTGATCCTGCATAAGGGATGGAGGGATATAGGGACCTAGAATGGATGGAAGTGATGATGGGAAAAGCGTATATTTGGATTTAACTAGAGAAATGTAGGATTTATGAGAGATACCAACATCTTGAGAAATGTCCCTAAGGCCATGACCTTTAACATTTTCTTTAATATGGAGGGGTTCTTGCTTGTGGAGATTTACCCCTTTACCTTTATAAATATTTTGACTTGTAGGATGCACTTTGCTTTGGAAAGAAGGCACAGGTCCATTATGAGATGGAGGTGGAATGTAGGGAATGATAGGATCATGAGAGGGATTTGTAGGCATGATGGATCCTTGAGGTGAATATGGAGGATTATGACAAGGAGATGAAGGGATACTTTGATATTGACATGGAAGAGGACCATTGGATAGAGTAGGAAGGGTGTTTGACTCTTCAATTTGAATAGGACCATTTGAAAAGGTGGAAGAGGCATCATGATCTTGCTTAGGAAGGATGATTTTCTCTTGAGATGGAAGGGGTTCATCTTGGAAGAAATGGAAAGGTATAAAGGGATCATCATGGGATTTTAGGGAGGTGAGATCTTTTTCAATCATTAGATGGGATTGAGGAGTTTTGGTGTCTTGATTTTGATTTATGATAGGACTTGTTTCTTCATTTTTTAGATTATCCTCTTGACATGGAGTGACTTCTAAGGAAGGGGTAATATTGTTGATATGAATGGAGGATTCTTGGAAGGTGTTCATGGATTGGCATTCTGGGGAAGTATTTTGAGTGGGACTCTCTGGAGTGGGTACGTTTGGAATTGTAGTGCATGATGGCATAGGATCTAGAATTTTTAAATCTTTAGAGGAACTTGTATCAATATTGACATTAACGTGGATTTCCATAGGAGATAGCCCTTGAAGGTAAACATAAGAAGTTTTATAGTTGGAAGGAGATGGTATGGATTGTTGCTAAGAAGTTTTAGGAGATGGAGGCATCATGGAAGGGATGGAGACCACATATGGAGCCTTGCTAGACATAGGTTCATGATTTTGATCATGCTTAGAAGTAGTTCCTTCTTTTTCTTTAGGCGAGTCATTAGGATCTTCAATTTCAATGACACCATTTTCAATGAGATCTTGAATCTTATGTTTTAATTCCATGTATTTCAAAGTCTTATGTTCATTTTGTCTATGATATGCACAATACTTACTCACAAATTCACATCCCCATGTGGTATTTTTAGGCAATATGATAAGATTATGCTCAAGAAGCTCTTTCAAAGTTGACTCAATAGATTGCCCCAAAGGTGTAAACTATCTATCTAGAGGATATTTGGAGGAAATGTCTTTATGTCCTGGTGAAGATGTCTTGTGAGATTGTTTGAGATTCGACTTTTGATTGTTAATTATTTGTTGGTTTTCGATTGTCAAATCATATAATAATTTTAGCATTCCTTGAATTTTCTCACTCTTGATATCATGCATTAGTTTTTCAAATGGAGTCATTGATTTATTTTGTTGTATTTTCATGTCATATATTTATTTCTTGATATCTTGAAGCATTTGAGCCAAGGTAGCCATGGGAATTGGAGCTAAGGTAGGCATGGGAATCTTACTTTTGTCAAAAAATTTAGAAGAGATTCTTGTTTGAATAGGCATTTACAATCGACAGGACCAAGAGCTAGATGTGTTGCAGAAGTCAGGATCAAATTGTAGCTAGTTGTTCATTTAACATAGTGATTTGAGAGAACTAAAATCTGGTCTAGTTTCAAGAATGATCTATCCTGTGTAAGACGCTATCTAAGTTAACTTAGGTTTGATAAGATATTGTTTGAACTAGCTGAGAGATGATTGACAAAATTGTGCAACACAATAAAAGAGGTACACTATCAAGATTGTTTATGCTTAGGATATGAGGACCAATTTTATGCTTGTTGTAGACTGATTTGAGCAGGTTTGACTATTTTGACTGACAAGAATAGGAATTCATATGACAAAGTTTGCAGGTTCAGATGACAATATTTCATACAAGTTGCTACCTGATTTTGTACGATAGTTGGGCAAACTCCAGATGATAATCTATTGACTGTGATGTATATTCGTATGACAGAGAATTGGACAGAGATGAGATTTTGATAGACATAGTTTCAATGACTGACAAAGACTAGTTTTTGATAAGGACTGAGTTTTTGATGATTGACGGAGACCAGTTTGGACACGGAAAAAGTTTATCACTGATTTGTTGATATTGTTTTCTTTATTTTTCAGTATTTCAGTTTTAGTTTCAGGGATGATAACATAGAAAACATGCAAGATATATAATAATTCAATCACAACACGCTAACCCTATAGAAGTTGGCTTAGAGAAGAAAATCTTTGTTTGCTAACTTAGGTACACACCCAATAGCTAATCAAAATATGGCCGCTGAGTCTCATGCAATGGATTCTCAACGCCATATTAGCCGACTCCAAATGCTAATGGGGGTAGGATATGGCAAGTGTCTTCAGAGAGTTACTATCTCTCTTGCACAAAGATTATCCCCCTTTCAGAGGTGAATTGGGTAGCCTCTATCTTATAGTTTTTAGTAAGGGTTCCATTCAGAAGGACCACTTGACTATCATGTAAGTGTGATTTAGATACAAACCCAGTAGGATGTTGAAACCATGTAGTCATGCAAGCATGATCTAGACCGCGAGGCCCTACAAGATGCTCAACATGAGACACTCCTTATAAATGAAGCAGTGCCACTGATTATTCCGTCTCCTGGGACTTTCACCACAGAAGTATTTTATTATAGTGAGTTGGATTCCTGGCTTTGGCCGAACTCACTTGGGTCATTCCCTCTCACCGAGCCTTAGGGACTTCTCAAGAGGCAGACCCTCTAAAGGTATCAATAGATCTCAAATTCTAATAGAAAAAACATCAAGGTCTGGATTTTTGATTGTCCAAATGGACAAGAGCATACCCTCCTACTCTAGATTTCTCTCAAAAACACGGAAAACAAAGTTATTTCCCTTATATAAATTAAAGTTTTCCTAAAAATATTAAGAAGAAATAATGTTTGTTTGTATCTCCGAAGGCAACCTGCAAAACAAAGATATTAGTAGTTCGAGTTTATAATCTTTGGCAAGCGTATGTTTAATGATTGAATTCTTTGTCAAGTGAACCTAAAAAAATTAAAATCTGAAGATTAGTTGCCAAAATAACATAAAAAAAAAATCATCAAAAGAAAATTCTATCATGCAAAATATAAATTAAACTAATCTAACAAGAATTTCCATTTTTTATCACTATCCTAGCTATGAGAGTTTTGATAGTACTGCACTCTGTTGCTTATAACTTTCCAACCATACATACTTAGGAAAATCAATTCAGTGGAAATGTGGAAAACATGGTTTGACACAACATATCATAATTTTGTTTAGATCCAATGGTTCAATAAAAGGTTATTCCCTCCGAATAGAGACCATTTTTTACTATCACAGAAGAATAAGTAAAATGATATTACTGCACTCTTTCATTAGTAACTTTCCTACTAGAAATCTTTAAGAAAATCTCTTTAGTGAAAATGTAGAAATATTGGTTTTAAACGTCATATTAAAAATTGGTTTAGATCCAACAATTCAATAAAAATTTATGCCCTCCAAACAGAGACCATTTCTGACTATCACAGAAGAGCAAGGAAAAAGAAAGATTTTTATTTACAAATTTAACACATGTTTATTAGTTATAAAAACCAAACATTAAATTTGTTCAAGAAATATTATAAATCTTGTAGTCATGGGTTCGAGCCCCATGGTGGGCGCTAAAAATGTGTGTGTGAAAAGTGGACCTGTATCTGTATCTGGAATACACAACACTTCAATTAAGTCATTACATGTATGGTTAGATAGATATAAGCATGAATAATAAAACCATAACAAATCAACCCATTGCCTTCTAAAATATGGGAGTATAAGATTATTCTCAGATTTGTATAAGCAATACAAGTGACTAGACTACACCAAGACGAAGGATTTAATCTATATGAACATGAGATTAGGCTAAATGGATGCAAGATGTAAGCTAGATATGCAAGATTAATCTAACATGATTTAAGCAATATATGAATATTTAAGCTAAATGATTTAATGAATATGAAATAACTAATATGCAATATCTCAATGCAAATTCTTGATGAACCTAGAGCAAAAACAACATAATAACAATATATTCTCCAAGATTTTTGAATGAGAGATGAGAGCCTGAATTTATAGAAAATTCAGAAAGAAACCAAAGGCTGAGATCAAATGATGATGAGGGGTCAAGATTTTCTAAGAGGAAGCACAATCTAGGCGAATTGATGTGATTGGGTGCTTTTCTCAGTTTTAAAGGAAATTGAACTAAAATTAAGATAAAATTAGGAAAAAACTGATTTATTCTCTATTTCATTCAATTTTAATATTTAATTGTTTTAATTGCTTTCTTTGAGATTATTTATCAATTTTTAATTTGTTTTTCAAGATTATCTCCAATTGATTTCTTTTCTCAATTTTTAATTCTTTTTTTTTTGTCAATTAATTCCTTTTTTATTTGTTTCCTTTTTTGAAGATTTGTGGCAATTTTTATTTATTTTTCAAATTAATTCCTCTTTTTTTTATGATTTAATGAAAAATTGATTTATTTAATTAAATATGCTAGGATATTTAATAAATTAAATAGGATAATTGATCAAAATGATTTTCTAGAATGATTTAATTAATTAAATAAATATTTAATTAATATTGAGTTATTGATTTGCCATGTGACATTTGATGATTAAAGAATTAATTAATGTGCTCAAGATTGATTTAGTTGCCTTTGGTTAGGAGCTTGGTGACATTGTCGAGATAGGGTCTCATGGTTTAGATGACCATTTTTAAGGTATTATAATTGGAAAGCTTGTTGCCTTTGAGTTGAGCGAATTTGGTGAAACTCTTCCTAAGTCAAAATATGCATCCAAAGCTATTATTTCTGAGAAGTAGAAATATGATCTGAGAGAAAGTTCTACAAGGGTGTCTAGATATGAGAAGGAGATGAGAGAGATTTAAGAAGAAGAGAGAGAGAGCTTGAGGAGCTTGAAGCCTTGATTGTTAGAAGATTTCTGAAAGGAGCTCGTAAGTATGAAGGAAAGTTTCCTCTTAAATGCTTTTATGTAATAAGGTAAGACATTTTTCTTCAAGGTGTTTGGAAAGAGTTCCTAAGTCCAAGCCATACAAGCCTAAATATTAGAAGAAGTGTTATTATGCTATTAATGAAGGTGTGACAAATGATGAATCTAATAAGCAAAATTTAGGAGATGACTGGGTATTTATTGCTATCAAGGAAGATGATCCAGTGACTATTGATTCTACTAGTTGCATTAATGAGGAGAAAGCTTTGGCTACTAAAATTGAATAGAAAGATGAATGGGTTATTGATAGTGGTTGCTTTCATCATATGAAGAAGTGATAAGAGTAAGTTTGTGAGTATGGAAAAGTATGATGGTGGTGTAGTAAGATTTGGTGATGACAAAACTAGTATAATCTATGGTAGAGGTTTTATTTCTCTTGATGGTAAGCATAATATTGATGATATCTTGTATGTTGAAGGTCTAAAGCATAAGATTTTCAGTGTTGAACATATGGTTGATAAGGGTTATGACTTGCAACTCAAGAATGGTAAATGTAAGATCTTAAGTGGTTCTAGAATTGAGATTGCATTAGGTACAAAAACTAAGGGTAATATCTTTCACTTGAATGTTGGTGGTAAAATTTGTTTGATTACTCAGGTTGATGAAAATTGGTTATGGTAAAGAAGGACGTGTCATGTGAATTTTGATTGCATGGTTAAGATAAGTTCCACTCAAGAACTAAGAGATATTTTTAAGTTGGTAAAGCCTTCTAATCTGGTATGTAAGGAATGTTAGTTAGGGAAGAAGGCAAGAATTTATTTTAAAAGAAAATAATATACTTCTAATATAATATTAGATCTTGTGCATAGTGATCTGTGTGGTCCTTCTAGGGTGAGAAGCTTGAATGGTGATAAGTATTTCATGTTGTTGATTGATGACTATTCAAGGATGATGTGGGTTACTTTCTTAAGGGAGAAGTATGAAGCATTGGAGAAGTTCAAGATTTTCAAAGCCATGGTTGAGATAGAGAGTAGGCTGAAGCTGAAGTGTTTGAGATCTGACAGGGGTGGGGAGTTTACTTTCGATGAGTTTAATGCTTTTTGTGAAGACCATGGAGTAAAGAGACACTTATCTGCACCTATAACCCCTCAACAAAATAATTTTGTGGAGAGAAAGAATTGAACAATTTAGGAAGCTGGTAGAACCATCACGTTGGAAGGAAATGTTCCACATATCTATTGGAGAGAAGTTGTGAGTATTGTTGTATACACTTTCAATCGAGTATATATGAAATGTGATACCATTGATGAAAACAATGTGAGGTAGATCAGATCTTGTGGATATGATTTAGATGACCAGGTTGCCATTTTAAATAATAGAAAGCAAGTGTAGACCTAGAATCAAATTCATATTATTTTGAAAAAGTCTGAAAATGAAGGAGAAGTAAGTGATATTGTAGAAGAAAGAGCTCAAGAGTCTAAAAATCAAGGAAGTCCTAAGATTCCCAAGTATGTGAGATTGAATCATTTAGAAAATCAAATCATAGGAGATAAGAATAAAGGTGTGATGACTAGGAAAATAATTGCTCAAGAAATTTACTTGATTTCTAAGATTGAACCTAAAGATGTTAGTGAAGCATGAAAAGATCAAAATTGGTTAAAACAGTGAAAGAAGAATTGAAATATATTGAAAAGAATAATACATGGATTCTTGCTCCTAGATCCAAGGATAGGAATGTAATTGGAACTAAATGGGTCTTTCAAAATAAATTGGATGAGAAAGGTGAATTTGTTAGGAATAAAGCAAGACTTGTTTGTAAGGGTTATTCTCATATGAAAGGAATTGATTTTGAGGAGACTTTTTCTCTAGTAGGTAGAATGAAGTTGTTACATTATTACTTTTGTATGCTGCTTACAAATATTTCAAAGTTTACCAGATGAATGTCAAGTCAACCTTTCTTAATGGTGACTTGGAAGAAGAAGTTTATATTGAGCAACCAAATGGATTTTGGTTGACAGATCAAAGAGATATGGTTTGTAGATTGAAGAAAGAACTATATGGGTTGAAGAAAGCCTGAAGAGCTTGGTATGCCAGATTGGATAAGTATTGGATGAAGCTTTAATTCAATAAAGGTATTTCTAATAGTAATCTATACTTCAAGATTAATCATGATAATATTTTGATTATTGATTTTTTTGTCTATATTATTTTTGGTGGAAATGATGGTTTGTGCAAGAAGTTTTCTGATGAAATGTAGAATGAGTTTGAGATGTCTATGATTGGTGAGATGAAATTATTTTTGGGATTACAAATTACTCAGTTGGATAAAGTCATTTTTATATCTCAGTCTAAGTATGTGAAAGAATTGTTGAAGATGTTCGGTTTAGATGATTCAACGTCAGTTGGTACACCTATGTTGACCAGATGTAAGTTGAAAAATGTTGATGATTCTCCGAAAGCAAATCAGGCTAGATACAAATATATAATTGGTGGATTGTTGTATTTGACTCAGACTAGACCACATATTATGAATTTTGTTTGTCTTGTTGCTATATTTCAAGCCGATCCTAAGGAATCTCATGTTGTTGTTGTGAAAATAATTTTTAGATATTTGAAAGGTACAGATGATTTTTGTTTATGGTATCGTAAAGATGATAATTTTACTTTGAGTGCTTTTACAGATGTTGATTGGGCAGGTGATGTGGATGACAGAAAGAGTACTAACTTGGTGGTGCATTTTTCTTGGGAAAGAGATTGGTTTGTTGGATAAGTAAGAAGCAAAATTCTATTTCTTTATCTACTGTAGAAGCTAAATACATTGTTGCTGCTAGCAATTGTATTTAGGTGGTATGGATGAAGCAAATGTTGAATGATATCAAAGTTATTTATGATGAACTTACTGCTATATACTGTGACAATTCAAGTGCTATCAACATCTCTAAGAATTCAGTGTTGCATTCAAAGACTAAGCATATATCTATCAATTTTCATTTCTTGACAGAGAAGGTGAATGAGAAGGAAGTTAGATTGGAATATGTATCTACAATGGAACAAATTGCAGATATCTTCATGAAGCCTTTGCCTAAGGATATTTTTTAGTATCTTAGAGAGAAGCTAGGGGTGATTGCCCCTCCTGATAAGAACTAAGATGCATTGAGTTGCATCACTCTGGTGGACTTTAGAGAGATATCTTGTGATCCAGATTGATGACGTGGCTACTACTTAGGGGGAGTAGTCACTGTTGTGGTTCAGATGTTTAGTTTGGATAATGGATGAGTGAATCATGATTTGCATATGTGCCTTTAGCATTGATGTCAAACGGGGAGAAAGTCATATGAAAAACTGTCATATCTTATACATGATCTCAGGGGGAGATTGTTGATAGTTATGGGCAGATTGTTGGTAGTTGAATTCTTTCTTTGCATTTATTGTTTTTCACTTTCATTTGTTGCCATAAATACCAAAGGGGGAGATTGTTGGATATTGTTGAGAAATTTGTTGGAATGTGTTGTTGTCATTGATATCAACATATTCCTCTTAATGTTCCAGTGTTGTAGTCAGTTTGATTGAGTTGGTTCATCCAATGTGTTACCTGCATGAGTTGTTTTGGATTAAAGGGTTTTAAGATATGTATGATTAGTTGATTCAGCTAAAGTTTCAGTGGTCCACATCGTGATTTGGTCGCATTATGAGATCTAGTATTATCGTTGGTTTTTTAGTTGTTTGGTGTTGTTTAAGTTCTATATTTTTCTCTGCATTTCTCCACATTGAAATATTTTGGTTTGTGGATTTGGCAGAATGTTTGGGACATTTTGGTGTGTCCTTAATTTAGATGGTTCATGATTTGGAGGTCTGCAAGTGAATCTTATAGTTTGTCAGTTAGTTTTGTGAGTGTTCTAGAAGTTTGATATAATGATGATGGAGATTCTAGTACTTGTAGTGATGTTGTAGTTCTTTTTGGTGTAATTCATTTTTCTTGTCGATGTTTCTAGGTTGTGTCCTATCTGTGTTGGTATTCTGCATTGATCTTTGTACCCATTATTGATGATTTCCTTGATTTGGTGGTGTTCTTCAGGTTCTTGGCCGACATGATGATTGTAGCATGTTGCAGATGTTCATGGCATAATTCTTGGAGATGTTTCATGCTTGTGATGGTGATCTAGGTCCATACAATGTCTTATCTGACATTGTTTTGGTCCACATGTATTGTTGTAGTGTGTGTGGTTATATTCTTGTTATTTGTGATGTGTTTGAGCCGACCTTGAAGTATAGGTTGATGATTTGTAAAAATAAATGTAATATTCATGTGAGAGAGGTATCTATGTGTGTGAATAATGTTTTGATCATTTGGTAGTAGTGAAAGAGTGTGAAGAAGTGTGAAGAAGTGCAAAGGAGAAGTATATGTGTTATGTGCTTAACTGGAACTATAACCAAGCATGAGTATATGTTATTTTCTCAGTTCATGATCTTTTAGATGTAAATTTAATGCTTTTGTAAGACATTGAGTCTTCCCAAGGTTGTAGCCCTTGTTGTTTGTTTGTTGTTTTTAGCATTGAGTTGTAGGTAGTGCGCTTGAATACATGTGCTATCGTCATATTGTGGGTAGGTTTGCACCATGGTTTTTCCCTTCAGTAGGTTTTCCACATCAAAAAGTTTGGTGTTATGTGTGTTATTAATGTGGTGTTGATTTATGCTTTCATTGTTAATTATCAGATCTAAAAATTGTGTTTGATTTGATTAAAGTTTGTGAGAAAACTGATTCACCTCCCCCTCTTAGTTTGCTGCCTTGTTGCCAACAATCTCCTCTTTCTACCATCCAATGTGAAATATTTCATGAAAAGAAAGGCAACCTCCTTAAAAATAACAGGAAGCTCTTCTCTATTGTAGCCACTTTGGAGTTTGGAAACTCCTTCCCTAGTTTTGAAGAAACATTCAAAATATTCTTTGTAACTCCCCTTAGACTTCTTGAGGAAGGAAACACCATCAAGGGCCAAACTTGTCACTTTCACGATGGTCTCCTCAGAGACCACAAAGGAAACACTCCCAAACTTAACAATGCCATCATCCTAGGCTTGAACAAAAGTCATAGAAAGTTTGCGATCATGGTTGGTCATCCCATCCACATAGGAATCCAAATTATCCTGAATCACCTTTCTCTAGAGCTCAACATTATTTTTTAATTTAGATAATTCTTTAAGTTCAACCTGGTTCAAATCACCTGCCATCTCTGAAAACCCAAAAGACAAAATGATAAAGCAATGGGATTGAAAGTGACAATGATGTGTACCAACAAAATTAAATTCGTGTTGACTTATCCAGTAAGGAAAGGATAAGTCAAGAGTAGAAAGTACCAAAAAGGTAATCTTGGGATTACACATCATTAATGGGTAGGTTACTCGATATCATGACATAAACCACAATCACTACTTCAGGCATGTGGGACCACACTTTAAAATTATTAACCATCACGAAAAGATTAGCCAACTTATTCGCCGCACTGTTACCCTCACACTGCATGTGGAAAAAGCTAACATCATCTAGAGTAGGAAGGAGGGTGTGAAACTTTTCAATGAGAGAAGTAGTCTTCCAGTCCATCTTGGCTACCTAATTTAGCATCATAATAGTGTTGAGAGATTCACCTTCAACAATGATTTTTCTAAGGCCCTTCTCCCTAAGCACAACAAGCCTATAAAACATGACAGCCACTTCAGCCACACTGGAGGTTTGTATGCCAAGGTTTACCACATAAGAAATAATTAGACTACCATGTAAATCTCTAATTAGACCACCCCCTCCCGCCCAAATCGAGTTACGATAAGAAGATGCATCAAAATTCAATTTTACCCACTCGATGTTGGGGGGGTCCATATAATAGCATTGTGAAAACCAATAGGAGGAGCAAAGAAGCCATAAAGGGTTGATTCTAAATCCTAGGATCTAGCCATTGCCCAATCTAGGGGGAGTGGAGGGTGATAATTCTTTTGCTTCACAAAACATATCATATTCTACTTAACATTAAATATAATTCTATTGAATAGATCCTCCCATCCACACTTTCTTTCACTGAATATTTTGTTATTCAACTCTTTCCACAAGCTCCACCCAGTGTGGATGAAATATTGCCTTGAGAACTCAAGAGATAAGGGATGCCTAGAGCGAACCACCCAAAAGATTATCCTTAGCAATATAGTTCCATGCCTAGTCCATCAAAAACATTCCATTAATATTTTGTTGAATATTCTAGGAAAAAGGGCAATGGAAAAATGAATGTTCAATACTTTCCTCATTTTCATAAAGAACACATCTATTAGCCAACTGGAATCCATGCCTTTTGAGGTTATCCAGAGTTAAAATTCTACCATGACAAACAGTCCACAAAAAGAAACAAACTTTGGGCATAGTCTTCATCCTCCAAATAAAGTCCCACATGAAGGTGGGCATAAGAGAGAGAGAGAGAGAGAGGGGGGGGGGAGAGGTGACCTCAAAGATATATTTAATTGTGAAGTGGCCATGTTTTCGAAGAGGCCCAAACCAAAACATCATCTTCATCTCTTCTAAAAAATTTGATAGTGTTGAGGATTCTAAGAAGCTCTTCCACAACACACTTCAATGGTTGAGGAAAGTCAAGGTCTTTAAATTTCCACCCCACTGGATGAGAAAGGAGAACCTAGTAGTCATAGAGATGGGTCCTAAACCTAGTAGAAAACTCAACTTCAATCACTGCACATATAGGATGGAAGTCGAGAGGGGTGGAGGAGATCCAAGGTTCCTTACAGAAACAAATTTTTCATCCATTATCTAGTTGCAAGATAAAGCCTTTAGAGAGAAAGTCATAGGTCTTGAGAAGATTGTTCTGTTAGGAATCCCACAGATACTAAGAGGGGGGGGTGAATAAGTATCTAACTGGTATATAGAATTTTTTTAATTTAAAACATGCAGAACATAATATAACAGAGTACCGGTATGCAAGAAATAATGCAATAAACAGAATCAAGAACATCCACATGAAAAGCACACCATAACACAATATTTTAACGAGGAAACCCGGTGTGGAAAAAACCTTAGTGGGATTTGTGACCCACAATATTCACTCACTGGCCAATAAGAGAATATTACTTACAATAGGGGCCTGCACATGCAGGAAGGCCAACTGCCTAGAGCTCACTGCTCAATGGGAAGTCTCACTGACTTACAATAAGGATTATACAAATCCAATATCTTGTACTACTTTATAATAGCATCTTCAATGCCAGATTTAGTACTGGCTCCTGCTCTGTTCTTTACATATACCCCTTAACCTATATTTCGCATAATAGGTCTGCCTAATATTTTTCCTTTTTGCTTACATCTCCTACATCAAATGTGTACAATGATCTCTTTTATATACAAGAGTCATTTTACAATTTTCCAAGTTGGCTTACACATTTTTACAAAAATAAACAAAATATAATATAACAAAATCTTGTCGGCCTCTATGCCGGTGCCGGTGCCGGTGTCCTGAGTGCTGGTGTAGAGTGTGATCTACTGATGCCGGTATAATACCTTTGCCAGTGCCATAAGATTGCAAGGTTTCCACCAATGACAAAACCTTCAATCACATACAATGTCTCGTTGGAGTGTGCATATGCCAACAATCTCCCTATGCCAACAATCTCCCCCTTTGGCATTGATGGGAGCACTCATGAGAAATTTCAAAAAGTGTATCCAAAAATGTGAAGTCCAAAAAAATGTTACCAAAAATGTGTGTGTTCCCCTTGAGCATATGATTCCTGTGATTTGAATTTTCTCATCTCACTACTCCCCCTTTGGCATCAATGACAAAGGTTGTCAAGATGTCAGTAGAGTTTGTAGTTTCAACCTTGTAACTGGGTGGTTACAATTTGAAAATTTTCTCCCAAAATCAAGTTTATACTGTCCATAAACTTTTTCCTATCCTTTATTGTTGTTTCCGTTCTCTTCATTGTACCAATGAGATGCTGCAAATGCTCTACCAGTGTTTTCTTTCCCTATATTAGTGCCTCAAAAATTTCCTTCCACAGAGATGCTAGATAGTCTAATCTTGGACTTAGTTTTGATCTCAAATGTTTTTCCTTATTTATTATTCTTTCTTTCTCTTTTTCCAATTTAAGTAGTTCTTCCTCAAAATTTGTTATCTTCTCCTCAAAAACTGATAGTGTATCAGGTGAGTTGACAAAACTATCTGCTAGTTTATTGATTTCATCCTGTACCTTGCTCATCTTCTTGTCTATATCTACAGTCAAAAAGTTTGTTTTAAAGGTATCTTTGTACAGATTTTTGTACTCTTTCAATAAATTACATAATTTCGGTAGAAGTGTGTCAAAATCTCTATTACACTTCTTTATTTGCTCATCAAAGAATTTTTGTTTTTCAACTTCTACTTTATCCTTCACTGACTCTTCTTTTATTTTCTGAGATATATTTACACAGTGTATCTAGTTGTCCTAAAGAATCTTTGTTGTCTATATTACAGTTGGGAGCAATTACCTTCAAAATTGGTATGGTATCATCTATTGCTTTGTAAGCTTGTGAGCTGCAGTCGGTTATTTTCTTGATAGAATCTAGTAGTACCTCAGTCACATTAGTTGATTTGAATCTTGATGATGAATCAACAATCTGAGTACTGGTGGAAATAACCAAGCTTGTATTGACCTTTGGTAGGTCTATTTGTGTCTTCATTTCTTCAAGCAATGGTTTTTCACTAGTTGCCAGTGGTACTGTTTCCTTATGTACCTGTTCCTATTGCTGTTATTCCTATTCCAGAGCCTTATGCTCTATTTGTTGCATTGCCTTAGTCTATGTTTGAGTCTCTACCTTTTGTTCTTTATATTCTATCAGTTTCTCCTATGAGTTATCAGTTTCCTCAGCTACCAGAGGCTCACTAGCCATATCAGTCTTATCTATTGTATCTTTGTCTACCACTATGTTGATCTTTTGAGTGTCAACATCCACAATATATAAGACTTCAGGATTAGGATTATCATCCTCTACATCCATACTCTCAGTTGTTGGTTGATCTTCAGTAGTTGTTGTTTTCACCAGTGAAGTAATTAAAGGAGGTGGGGGTAAGTTGTCCCTAACCTTGATACTAGGTGGTCCACCAACTTTTCCTTTCCCCTTGTCTCTATCTTTCTGATAAACTTTTATGGGTTTGGGGTTCCTATACTCTTCTTTTTTTTCTTTCTCAACTAGGAATATATCCCATCCATTTTTTGTTTCCTTTGTCACCTCATTAACTCTTCCTACCATTAAAGAAACATGTCGGTGTGCAGTAGAAAATATTGTCTGGTTTGCTTGAGCAATTAGGTCATCAATTTCTTGGGGAGAGTTTACCAGATATACAACAAGTAGCTTTTCAATCTTTATTTTCTTATCCAGTTCTATTACTGCTTGTCTTCTTGCTTCTAGTCTTTTGAATAGTTCATCAGGGATTTCATTGACTACTTCCATCAAAAATTTCTTATACATATCCATATGTAATATAACACTATTTTCAACTTGATCTTTTTCATCAGTTGTTAAGGTGTCATATATTTTCTCTATGTTCTTCAGTTTACCTTCCTCTGTGATTTCATTCACTAGTATATCAAGAGGGGCCAAGTATTTGTTTGTCCTTTTCTTCTTCTTGGGTGTTAGTTTCTTCTTTTATGTGGCCTTTCTTATCAGAGATCTCACTGCTTGTTGCTTTTGCCTTGTCCTCCTGGGTGAGAGTATGGTTTCTGGTGAGGGATCTCTTTTTCTTACAACTCTTTTGAAAGTTGCAGGCATGTCACTCCCTAAAGAAGTACCTACCAGTGATAGGTGAGTTTTAGGTTGTGGAGCTGCTAACTCATCCTCTGTTATACCAGTTTTCTTCAATACATCTTCTTTGATGGCTTTTGCTTGTCTGGAACCTTTCCTTACAACTGCCTCAACCTTTTTCACTCTTTTCTTTGATTGTATTTGGCTTTCAATAGTTTTTGCACTACCAAATACTTCTTCCTTAGGTTCTTTGGGGTCTTCCAGAAGTGCTTTAGCATATGTTTCAACTATGTGATCATCTATTTCATAGCCCATCTCTGTTACCCAAACTATCCTAGGGATGACTACTTCCATCCAGATTTCATCTTTCTTGATGATAAAGCATATTTCATCTTTGTATTTGTCTACAATCTTCTGTGATAACCTTATTCTTTTCTTCATTTTGGCCTTTAATGCTTGAAAAAAGTCATGAATATTGTTTTCCTTGTTTTCACCCATGTTATTGAATAGTTTTGTTAATTGTTTGCCTACCAGTATATCATATCCAAGTTCTTTGTAACCTATACCGGGAACCTGTTTTGTTATGTGTAGCATCAAACATACTAACAGATTTCCAAACCTGAAAGTTCCTTTCTTGTCCTTCTTGACCTTTCCAAGGTTGTCAATTAATTCATCTTTTAACCACTCACATATGTCAATTTTTGCATTATCTGTGACCATTTCATAAGCACTCTTAATGCACAAGCTTGAAACTGAATTAAGTCTATTTGCATGAGTAGCTTTATATCCTAATATCATGCTGATGAATCTCACATTGATATCTATTACATCATTAACTCTTAGGGACCTCTTGTCAAATGTTGCACTAGTTAGGTTTATAACTAGGTCATTGGAAACCTTCTTGGTTTTATCTGGTCTTTTACCAGTGGTCGGTAACTCTGTGATAGCTTTCACAGCTTCCTTAGTAATTTTGTGGATTGCATCTAACCAAAAAAATTCTCCATGTACCCTGCTCAAGACTATCCTAATCACATCCTTGGGGAATTCAGGAATGCTAAGGATATTTGTAAATCCTAGGGTCTCAATGATCTTGTGTTCATCTTTTACATTTCCAGTATTATCATATATCACATTTTTATACATGGTTTTAATTTCCTCATCTCCTAATTCCTTAATGTTGCAGTGGATGTACATTCTGGGGTCTTTAGCATAAACAACTCCCTTAGGAATTTGAGAAAAAGCACCTAAGGTATCATCTTTCTTTGCTATCTTGGGAACTAACTGAAATACGGGCCTAGGTCTTTTTATCACTTCAACAACAATAGGGTTTGCTATATATTCAATTGTAGAGGTGGATGCCATGATTAAATACCTTTTACTGCCTTAGATGGATGATTGCCTGGAGTGTTCTTGCTTCTTGCTCGAAATGCCTTAGCTCAGAATCTTCGCACTCTTTGTAAATTTGAAATCTTAGTGAAATGAAATGGAGCCAAAACCTTAACTTTATAGTGTCTATTCACCATTTACCACATTAATTGCATGCCGGTTAAGTATTCACTTAACATTGTTTGCCACTAATAAGTAATTTCCAACTTCTTATCTCTAACCGAGGGAATAATAGCACATGTGTCATTGGATTGCCAAACCCTCAAGGAAATTTTCTTCAATTTGATGAAGAACTTCCTGCCAGTGGAGCACTGCTATGTCCTCCCGGTGAAGCATCGGTTGGTTCTACCTATGGAGGAGTATTCCCAATATTTAGATCAGCTTTTCTAATCCATTGTTTTGAGAATTCTTGCTTAACCTCTTCAACTTTTTCTTTACCTTTCAAGCTAGAACTTTTGTTGTCTACCAATGTTCCTTTACTTCTACAGAATTTAGCAATATGCCCAATCTTGTTACATGCATAACAAGTTACATTATTTTTCTGAATAGCTTTCCCATAACCTATGCTAGTTTGTGTTCTGCATTGATTAGATAAATGTCCAAATCTTCCACAAATATAACATCTCACATTCATTATGCAGTTTTCAGAGTTGTGACCTACTTTGTTGCATTTAGAACATTGACCGGTGGGTGTGTTGATATTCTGATAATTTCTAGATCTACATTCATTTTCTTGATGACCATACTTATTATAGTTAAAGCATTTTCCATTGAATTTATAAGCATTGGGTTGTCTTACCAGTTTGCTGTGATCTTGAGTATTTGCAGTACGGGAGCTTTCACCAACTTCAAAGCCAATTCCAGAAGTGTCACTCTTAGGTTTTTGATTCTTCAGCAAGGTGCCAAGTTTCTCTGAGCTTTTCTTGAATTTTTCTTTATGTTGATTTGTAGTTTCTAGTTCTCTTTCTAAGACTTCTTTTTGTCTCATCAGTTCATTTGAGTCATTCTGAGTATGCATCAGATCTGTCTTTAACATGTCATTTTCATAGCTAAGTCTTGTGTTCTCATTTGTTGCATCACTTAGTCTTCTGGTCAATTCTTCTTCATTCTTCTTCCTATTGAGTCTTCTGGTCAATTCTTCTTCATTCTTCTTCCTATCCTCAATCTCTTTGCAAAATCTCATAGTCATATCCTGCATCTCATTCTTTGTTGTCATGATCTCTTATTTCAACTTGCTTATCATATCATTAAGTGATTCCTTTTCATCATTCTCATTTTGCAATTTTTCACAAAGTTCTCTTCTCTTATTTCTTGCAACAGTAAAATTTTCTTGAAGTGCCTAAATGATATCTTGAGCTACCCTTAAATCATCTTCTAGTTTGATATTTTTCAATTTTTCTGCATCATAGTCTATAAGAGCTCCTTCAAGTTGCTTCATCAGATTTTCCATCTTTACCAGTGTCAAGATCTTCCTCAAGTTGTTAGGCTTCTAAAAATAGAGGACCAAGCTCTAATACCAATTGTTAGGAATCCCACAGATACTGAGAGGGGGGGTGAATCAGTATCTGACCGGTATATAGAATTTCTTAATTTAAAACATGCAGAACATAATATAACAGAGTACCAATATGCAAGAAATAATGCAATAAATAGAATCAAGAACATCCACATGAAAAGAACACCATAACACAAGATTTTAACGAGGAAACCTAGTGTGGGAAAAACCTCGATGGGATTTGTGACCCACAATATTCACTCACTGGCCAATAAGAGAATATTACATACAATAGGAGCCTACACATGCAGGAAGGCCAACTCCCTAGAGCTCACTGCTCAATGGGAAGTCTCACTGACTTACAATAAGGATTATACAAATCCAATATCTTGTACTACTTTATAATAGCATCTTCAATGCTAGATTCAATATCAGTTCCTGCTCTGTTCTTTACATATACCCCTTAACCTATATTTCACATAATAGGTCTGCCTAATATTTTTCCTTTTTGCTTACATCTCCTACATCAAATGTCTACAATGATCTCTTTTATATATAAGAGTCATTTTACAATTTGCCATGTCGGCTTACACATTTTTACAAAAATAAACAAAATATAATATAACAAAATCCTGTCGGCCTCTATGCCGGTGCCGGTGTCCTGAGTGCCGGTGTAGAGTGTGATCTGCTGATGACGATACAATGCCTTTTCTGGTGCCATAAGATTGCAAGGTTGCCATCAATGACAAAACCTTCAATCACATACAATGTCTCATTGGAGTGTGCATATGCCAACAATCTCCCTATGCCAACATGTTCCATATATGAGAGCCTCTTGTTATAATATTCAAATCCAAAAAAGTCAACACCATTCCATCTAGATACTTATAAGCCATAACTAAAGTCCACGTTATAGCTTTAGACAAAATTCTCCAACCAACCTTAGCCAACAAAGCTTCATTGAGGGGCTTGGAGCCTCTAATACTCAGAGCCCCAACATGTTTCATATAGAAAATATTTTCTCAACCAACAAGGGACATTTTGTTATGTTTCTCTACACCAGCCCAAACAAATCTGCTATGAATTTGATCTAATTTCTTAGCTTAGGAGGCCAGGATGCCAAAAAGAGAAAGGAGGTAAGTTGAAGTGCTTTATAGGAAAGCTTTTAGAAGCTGTAGCTTACCAACATTGCTAAGGATCACAATTTTCCATCTAGCCAACTTTCTCTAATTTTTTTTCAAAAAGCAAACCCAGACCGAGTTGTCCACCTTGCCAGCCATAAGAGGGATGCCCAAATAAGTAGATGGAAGGAGGGAAATTTTACAATTAAGGATATTCCCAATCCTATTTTTGAGAGATTGATTAGCATTAATAAAGTAGAGATCACTTTTATCTTCATTGATTTATTGACTACAAGCAGTGGCATAATCCGAGACGATGGTCCTCTAACTCATAGATTCAATGATAGGGTGTCATCCAAAAATTGTTGGTGAGAGATCACAAAGGGTTTCAAGGAAACTTTAACACCTTTAATGACACCATTTGAAGAGCTATCATAAAGTTCCTCCCCAAAACCTTTGCCATGAGAATGAAGAGGTAGGGGGAGAGGGGGACTAGGGGGTCCCCTGTCTCAAACCACCGCTAGAATTAAAGGAACCATGAGGGACACCATTGATTAAAAATGAGAACATAAAATTTTTGACACAAGATTCAATAGCATTAAGGATCTTACCATTAAAACCAAATTTCCTCAAAAGCATAAAAAGAAAGGGCCAAGCCACCATATCATAACCTTTAGATATATCGAGTTTGAGGAGCATACATTCTTTACCATTATTATCCATTGAGTGTAACATCTCATGTACCTCAAGCACAACATCAACAATTTGACACCCAGGGACAAAACCTTTCTGACTAGAATGGATTAAAGAGTTGAGAAAAGGTTTGATCCTATTAACAACAAGTTTGGTGAAGATTTTGTACAGGGTATTGCAGAGGCTAATGGATCTAAAATCAGACAATCACTCGGAACCATCTTTTTTGGGAATGAGAACAATAAAAGTTTTGATGATTTCCTTGAGGAATCTAGAAAATGATAGAAATTCCCTAGCTACATGAGTAATATCAGGGCCAACAATAGCTTAATACTCCTAGAAAAAGAAAGGTGGAATGCCATCTAAGTCAAGGGCTTTGAAGGGGCCAAAGAAAAAGAACACAACTTTAACCTCCTCCTTTGAGAAGATCCTTTCCATGAACATGAGATCATTAGACTGATGATGGTAGGTATACAGTTGACAAGTTTAGATAAGGTTTTAAAAACAACGAGATCCAACACCACCCTAGGATTGAGAAAAGAAGAAAAATAAGACACAACTTCCCAACCAATATCCTCTTCCTCAGTCACAGATGTGCCATTAGCCCTTAGGAGCTCCTTAATGAAGTTACACTTTTTGTGTCGACATGAAGATTGATGAAAGAACTTTATATTTTTATCTCCCTCATTAACCCATTGGACTATTGATCTTTCTTTCTAGTATATTTCCTCTTTAATAATTAGGTTGTGAACAATGTGAAGGTCAGCCAATAGTACACATTCCTGTGCTCTCTCCTCCTCTGAAACTCCAATGGATTCCATATATTTTTGTAACGCATCAACCTAAACTTTGAGAGTCTTATTTTGAGAAAAGATGTCCCCAAAAGATGATTTACTCCAGGACCAAAGCTATTCCTTTAGCATTTTTTATTTATAAGCAACTCGGAACATAGTCGTACCATGAATGTTGACATTCCACCATTGTGCCATGGGGTCTTTAAAATCAAGAAAAAGGGTCCACATGATTTCAAAATAGAAAGGGAAACCTCTTTTAGGATGAGGAATCATCTAAGAGACATAAATAGGACAATGATTAGAGGCACCCTAAATAGACAAGGAAAGGTGGTTGATCAAGGAGATATTCCACGAGGAGGAGATGACATAATGATCCAACCGAACTTGGATGAGTTTCCTACCTATGCATTAATTACACTAGGTAAATCTCCTATCTTCAAGATCCAGGTTAGAGACACTGCCATTGGATAGTATCTCTTGAAGATTCAGCATACTCTTAGAGAAATCTGAAGTTCTTCCCAGTTTCTCTGAGGGGAGGAGCAGAGTATTGAAATCCCCCATAACAATCCAACGAGGACCACAAATGCCATTCCAGTGAGAAATCAAAGACCACTAGAGATCCATCCTAAGGAAAACATTATTTGGTGCATAGATGTTAGTGAGACTCCAAGAACTAGAAGGAGGGTTATTATCAAAGTCCATGCATTGGAAGTTCCTATCCTGAACAACCAGGGTGCCTAAGAGATAGATCAACCTTTGGAGGACCGCAAGACCATCAGAGGCACCTTCAAAACTCATAAAAAATGAGTGGGATGAGGGAAAAATGAAGTTTCACACCTTCATACAAGACTAATCACTCATTTTAGTTTCTTGTAGAAGTAGAATATCTTGTTTTATATATTTCACAAGATTCTTGACAAGAATATGTTTATGGGACCCATTCAGGCCCCTAATATTCCAAGAGAGAATAATCATTTCTTATTCTTTCAGGAGAAAAAATACTCCAATGTACCTTGACATCCATTAGCCACATCCCTTGCAACACTATTTTGGTGCACATCCTCTAAGGATTTCCTTCCCACGTGAGAATCTCTACCCATGTCCACAATCTTTCTTGGATTAGGAGAAACATACAAGTAGTTGAACACCAAGGGCCTATAACTAGTAGGAAGAGAACCCACTGACATATCCATAGAATCATATGGGAACACACCCCAAAGGGGAGGTGCAAAAAAGGGGGATGTTGAGTCCAACTCTATAGTAGGAGGATGGGATGCCTTCAAATGAGAAGGGAAAAAAGACACCATAGTCCATTTCTTGGAGGGAGAAGGACATGAAATCAAAATGATGGGAGGAGTCCCATGCACAATCTTTTTACCCAAAAAGAGGGGGAGGCAAACTTCCAATGCAACCTCTAGGGGGAGATGATGTCATCCATTAAGGAAGCAGAATGGGTCATTAGGGTAGGCACTTGTGAGGACACCTTCAAGTAGAGCAAGGACCAACCCCAATCATACAAGGAAAGCCCTCAATAAGAGGATAACATCCAAAGTTATAAATAGGCATAGTAGCAACATTAGAGGCCTCCACATCAACACCTGGTAAGCTAGCATCTGGAGGAACCAAACCAGGAGTAGATACAGAAGGGGACGAGATCTTTCCTTTGCCTTTAGGCTCAGGCATGAAATTGCAGCCCCGAGGAAACGTGTTAGCAAGATGATAAGTAGACGAGTAGCACTGAAAGAAGAGGGTGAAGTTCTCTTACTCTAGAGGTTGATTCCATGATCCAAAGTGAGTTATCAACACAATAGAGGTTGATAAGAGAGTACCAAGAGTGACCTCAACACAAAAATAGGTGAAAACAATTCTTAGCCTTTGACAAGTGACTGAGTCAACCACAATGAAATGTCCAAACAAGTTGGAGATTCCTTCAATAATCTTCTCATCCTAGTATTAAATGGAAAACCACATAGATGAACCCAAGTAGGGATCGTGCTAGAAAGAAAGGACTCAAGTTTAAGACCCAAGCACTAATTTACTCAATTGTAGAGATTGTTTCCCATATAATCGTGGGCGTGAAGAGAGAAATTTCACACAATCCTCTGAGAGGAAGAATGAGAAAAAAAAGAGTCATTTAGGGAGGTATGAAATATAAAAGCTTCCTTTGATAGCCCACCTAGCAACAACCCATTTTTGGACTACCACAATATCTGTCCACCTACCCAAAAATTTGCCAACCAAAGTATTAGCCATCTTCACCAGAGGCCGATCCAAAGAAACATCCTTGATATTGACACAAGTTCCAAAATCATATTTTTCAACTAAAACCCCATCCATGGGTAGCAACAAAATGCCACAAAAAAATTCCTTCCAAGGACCCGAAGAGGTGGAATTTCTAGAGCCAACAGGACAGGAGCCTACGACAACATTGACCTATGGGCCCAAAACATGAGAGGTAGGAAGAGAACATGTGATCTCAGACACCATGGGATGAATTACACCCCTAGACATGTTGACCAATGAAGCCTCAAGGATAGTGGAAATCACATGAGGATCCGAGCTGCCTCCAAAATCTTTGGGAAGAGAAACATGCTCTCCACCAAGGAAACCTTACCCACAACATCCTTCAGACTACACACACCATGTCTATCCCCATCCCCCCTTCCATTCTAGAGCCATAACATATCTTTCATTTCTTGTTCAGCACTACAAGCAAGAAATATGTTGAGCATATGGAAAATTTCAATAAAATTCTACCTCTAGATACTTAAAGTAGTTGGAATCAATGCAAATGTGATTTTTATTTTAATTTTTCATCTTTTGAGATACTTATCATCTAGATGTAGCGATTATAAATTTTGATGTAAATCGATGATGTGATTTGTACGTTGATCTATTTGAATCAGTGGTAAATAGATATGATCTTCTACAATGAATTTTCTTTAAAATTAAAGAAGAGCACAATTTGATTTTCACTTCAATCAATTATATATTCAACTACCATTCTTTGGTCATAAGCAAGAAGTAAATTTGCAAAAAAAATTGAGATTTTAATTGAGTAGCTTCACCAACCACATTGTCAAAACAAAGAGTTAATACAATGCAGTGATTACTAGGATATCATATCAGTTTTGGTTCAAAGTGCATATTCAACAGATGATTCATTGATAATATTAACTCCTTCAACTACCTTTAGAAGTGAGAAAGGAATATTTGTGTCTTATTTGTCACCTTTTGAAAAGGATTTTTGGTCTTTTGCAACCCTAAGTGGTTACTTGCCAACTTTTGAAATGTAAATGGCCTAAAGCTTGTTGCTCCCTTACCCTATAAAAAAGAAATTCAACACCATTTGGTAGGGGTTTTAGTTTTTTTATCAAGTCAAGGTTTTATGTTCTATATATGTCTAAGTATAGGTTATGTTATAGAGACTAATAGCATGTATATTTGAATATTAGATCAATACATGTAAAGTTTCTTGTCAAAATGTGCGATGAAAATATACCAAATATTTCAAATTGTCTCCTTAATATTGTATTCCAAATATTTTTGAAATATCAATGAAAAAGGTTTCATTTTGTTTCAATCTCTATGCTTTTTCCATAGTGTATGATCTACTATTTTTCTTCTTTTGAATGTAAAATATGAAATATAAGTCTCAATAAATCATATGGGTTTGGGTGGAATTTTTAGGATCTATCAAGAAGAATTGTAAATGTATTTGAACTCAGGGATGTTGACATAAGGTGTTAATGCTAAGCGTATTGATCACAAAACCTCTTTTTGTGTTATTTTATATATTTTATTAAATGTCTTTGCAACCCTAGATAGGAATTGATCATAATTCTTAGTATTCATCATAATATAATCACATATAAATTTCAAAAAAAAAACATTTCAATTTTTATTAGAATAGGTAGTTTAGTCTAAATCATCCATGCTCTTAAAATTAAAGGATCAAAGTGTCAAGAATAACTATCAGATTATTGAATATCTTTAATACTCTTGAATTTATATAGGAGAGCATATCTGCATAAGCAATACCTAAATTGTGAACAAGATAAAGAAAGGTATTATCAAAGCAATCACCCTCCCAGGTCCTACAGAGTCTAAAGTATAGAGGAATCTTATTTTAACAATTGATTCCTATTCATTGGCCATATCTAGCACTAAGCTTAAGTATTAGATTTAGAAAATCTATAGGGTTTAGTTGTCTATTGATTTGAGAACCAACACAGTTGATGGAAACACCTCTAGGTTTAAGGCATCTTTCTCCATAGACTTGTAGTGTCATAAAATTATGACCCTAGAAATTTCCAGCTACATTAGGGGTCCTCGCACATATGAACTCAAATCCTCTAGCTTGATCAGAGACCAGAGATTGCTCGACTTGTAGAAATGGTTTCTTCCTTGGCCTCTACATCACCCCGACTGCATTCATCTCTGGATAAAGGAGTAGGACAAGGGCGAGGCACCACTATTCCCCCTTGGGTAGGGGCATGGCACCTAGTTGTCCTAGGATAGGGGCATGATGCCCCAGTCCCTACCCTATTTTGGGGAAGGACCCTTCCTATAGCATGCATTGTGGGTTGTGCCTCAGGTGAGAAAATCCCCTGATGTCGGCCCATGACGAAATTCAAATCCACCAACATGTATTTAAAGGGCATTCATCCTCTCATTTTCATAAGTGGAATTTTGATAAGGTCATGTTGCATAAGAGATCAAGCATTGAAGAGCATTCAAGCATTCTTTTTCCAGCATTGAGCATTCTCAATTCTCCCTTCAAGGCTAGGTGTTGCATCCAAGTCAAGGATTCAACCATTGAAGAGGAGATTAATTTCAACATAAAATTCCACACAATCATTTCTATCAACATTGCTACTGCAACCTCCCTTGAGGTGATTTACAATCCAATCTTTCATTTACAGCTACTTGCAAGGACTTTCTTTCACTACTTGGTTAATTCCAAAATAGGGGTTTGAGCTAAAGGCAAACCCCCAATCCCAACCCATTTTCCTTTGTTTTTTGTTTGTAGGTTGTAGGTGCACAACTATACTTTCAGATTCAAGCTCAATTTGTAGAGGAAGAAAAACCCTTTTCGTTTTGCGGATTTTTTGGAGGACTGTGTACATTCCTGCCACAGTCTGGGAAACTTTTCCTCAAATTTGCAGGGCAACTTCTTCTCGACAAATCTAGGTGCATAGCTTCATCTCATATTCGGATCTCAAGTTACATTCATCTCTTTGTCACTTTTACACTACATAATTCAATCAATTCCTTTCCATTTCAAGCAAGGAAGAGGGGATCAACTTAGCATTCACAATTCATTCAGAATTCAATCTACCATCTTTGTGTGGAGAGATTGAATCTAGTACATTATCTTCTCCCCCTTCCTAATGTAATGGTGAAAAGTGCTTGAATGGTAATCGATAGCAAAACTATCATCTCTCTTTGAGGGAAAGGGTAGTTTTCCTTCTTGATTTATCATTCACCATTTTCGTACCCATTACATTTTGGTGAACCCGACATCTTGCATGCTTTCCTTGAAACAAAATTGCATATTTTTTTTTACAAGTTTCAACTTTTTGAAAAGTTAGTTGTTAAATCATTAAAAACCGTAGTTTTTAAATTTAAAATTGAACTTGTGATTTGTAAAAATTGCTTGTGGTTATCTTAGATCTGAAAAATTGCTTTGTTTGTCAAATTCAATTTCCTCTTTGTCTTGTTCAATTTGCAATTAAAATTTACAAAATTCAGAGGTTAGTTGTTAAAACCCTAATTTTCAAAAATCATCTTGAACTTGTGTAAAAATTACATTTCAATTTAATTTTCAGATTTTTGATTGTTCTCAGATTTGTCTTCAATCCTACAATTCAAATTTTCAATTTTCCCCCTTTTTCCCAAAATGCAAATTTCAAAATTAAGTGGCTAGATCATCAAACCCTAATTTTTAAAATTAATTGGGTTTTGTGTAAATTTCAAATCAATTTTAGTTAAATTCAGATTTATAAATATTTTCCAAGGTGTCCCTATCCATTAGGATTGACCCTTTTCAAAATTGCAATTCAATTCTTCTTTTTCTTCAAAACCTTAATAGGGTCCTATTTTCACATTTGTGCCTTCATTTCGCCCATCTAGAGATTGTAAAATTCGCTAATTTTTTGGGGTTAGCTTTAAAATCATCGTAATATCTATCCCTAAAATTTTTGAAAAAAGTTGGTCAGACCATGTGCGTTCCCACCACGGTCCTCAGCTTTTTTCCCAAAATTTTGAGAGACTGTTATGACTATATTTAAAAGCCTAAATTATGAAGATTGGCTGATTTTATTGATTTTTGAACCCTCTAGAATCGGAAATACCTTCAAATTCAACATTTCAAATTTCAAGAATTTTTTAAAAATTAAGAGGTTAATTATAGTCTACCCTAATTTTAAAAGTTCTAATTTTCAAATTAAGTGGTATTCCCTTGGCCCTAATTTTAAGAATTCCAATTTCCTTTTATTTTTGGAAATTGTGTCATCTTCATCCTCCAACAAAGTTCAAATTGTGTAATCATTATTTCCTTGAATTTTGCATTATTCAATTTTGTAAACTTTGTTCTACAATTCAAAATTCACATTTTCCCTCTAGTGCATGATTTTTACCACTATTAGTCCTACCTATCATATCCCCGTTAGATGAAGCATTAGAATTAAGGCTTCCCAAGGTTTAATTACCAAGGATATGGAGCCTAATTTGGGTGACTTCTTTAATGAGGATCATGTTAATTCTTCCCATCCTAATCATGTGCCCATTGATGGATCCCATGATGAAGAAGAAGCTTTAACTAGGGTTTCTTTAGATCAACTTTCTACATTGGATAATCAATTTGATAGCTTTCAACAATGGATGTCCCAAGAGTACCCTAATAGTGAAGCTCTTCCATTAATTGAAGGTCTTAAACACATGCTTCAAAGTGATAAGAATGAAATTGATATATTATGTGGCATTGCACATATTGTTGATTCTAATGTCATGCCTATCAAGAGTTGTTTCGAAACCGTAGGTTATTTAAAATCTTCAACATAATTCAATTCCTCTATTCCTTTGACTAATTATATGACTATTATTCCTACTTTCACATCTAGCATCATGGCTACTTCAACTCAAAATGTCATTCCTACAACCATAGGTCATGGGAGAAATCCCTCTTCTTCATTTAATCCTCCATCTTTACCTATGCCTTCTATGAGTATTCCTATTATTCCTCAACCAATCAGTCTGACCCAAGGGGGCAATTCCTTTAACAACTTTATTCCTCCTTTAAGTGTCCCTTTTCCTATCCAATCATCACCAATGCCTACTTATCAAAATGTCCCACCACCTTATTCTCAGTCCATATCTTCTTTCAACAACATCACACTACCTTCTCAATCACCTATGCCTAACATCAATTCTTCTACCAAAATGATAATTAACAATCTTGCTCAAACCGTGTCTTCCTTACAACAATAAATTGCTTCTATGAGTCAATCCAAGTTTATTGTGCCCAACTTTGATGTTGTGAGCCCACTTTCTTTTGATGTTGTTAACATCATTCCACCTAAACATGTGTAGATCCATCAATTGGAACTCTATAATGGAAAAGGTGATCCTCTTACGCATGTCAAAACATTTCAAACTTTGTGTACTGATTTTGCTTATGATCAATGATTGCTTACAAAACTGTTTACAAGAACACTAAGAGATAAGGCCTTACAATGGTATTTCTCTTTGCCTTCTTATTCTATCACTTCTTTCCAACAACTAGCAAATGATTTCATCCAACAATTTCAAAACAACATTGGTCCTAAAATCACTTTGACTGATTTAATGCATTGTAAACAAGGTGTTAAAGAAAAAGTGATTGATTTCATTGGTAGATATAAGTATTTGTGTGCTCAAATTTCTTTTCATGTACCTGATAATGATATTCAAAGAATTTTCATTTCTAATTTACAAAAAGATATCAAGGAAGAGCTTCTTTTGTCTAAGTTTATTTCCTTTCCGCAGTTGTGTGCAACACTCCATAATTATCAACAGGTTGTGAGTCAAATGGAGCAATCCACTCCCATGGCTCTAGGTGATAAGGGGGAGAGTATTCAACAACCATTTGTGAAGTTCAAACCAACAAAAAGCTTCATCAAGTTCAATGATCCAATCAACAACAACCATGTGAATGCTACAATAGGTGTGCCTTCTATTTCAAAAATTTTCCAAAGAGAAAGATAGTTTACTTCTTTGAATGAATCTTTACATAGTATTATGTCTCAGTTGTTGCACAAAAATGTTGTCAAACTTCCTCCTATAAAACAAATTGATCCTTCCAAAATTTCATCTCCTTACTTTGATAACAATTCCTTTTGCCAATTTCATCGTCAACCTGGTCATGATACTGAGAAATGTTTTGTATTGAAAAATAAGGTTCAAGACTTAATTGATAATAATACTATATTTGTGATAGATGTGAATGATAAAGAGAATAAATCAGTTGCTCCTCCTAATGAAAATCTTAAAATTTTCACTGATCCCTTGCCATCTCATACCTCTAACGTTATTGAGATTGTGCCTAATTATTTTACTTCTGAAGAATTCACCTGTATGGCTCCAAACTTGGTTAATATGGTAGAAACACAAGATATGCCTAAGGGTCCTTGTATTACATTTGACCCTATTGAGACCATTAGAGCACTCAATGGCCCTTTATACATAGTTACAAAGGTTAAGGATATCTCTTGTCGTGGTGCCCTGATTGATCCCTCTTGCATGGTTAATGTCATAACTGAAGAGTATCTCTTTACTTTATGACTGCATCAACCACTATATGATGCTTCTAATGTGGTTGTGAAGTTATTTGGTGGCTTCTCTTTTCCTACTATTGACTCTATCACCCTTCTTGCTGAAGTTCATACTAAATCCATGGATGTTGATTTTGTTATCATACCTTCTTCTGAGAAATTTCGTGTGAGTTTGGGCTATCCTTGGCTATCTTCCATGAAGGCTATTTATTCTCCAATCCACAAGTATCTTAAATTACCTCACAATGGAGAAATCATAAGCATGAACCATAGCTTATTTTGTCCATCTGAAAGAAGCCCTAGTGTTCCTATTGATTTCTTTTGGCCTAAACAATTTCAATCTCTTCCATTAAGGAGCGATGCTCTTTTTGAATCTTATAAAAAATGGAAGAATAATACGATATTATGCATAAGACAATCTAGATCCCCAACACTTGACATCCCTATTATTCATCAACATGACATTCTTCCCCTCATGGATAGAACTAATCTCCCTCCTAAGGAAGATTGTCCACCTATTCCTATGGATGTGACTTTACCTTCTCTTAAGGAGAACACCAATATTCCTCCTAAGGTTAGACCTATACCTCCTCCTCATGATGGACCTGGTCTCCTTCCTACCCATAATATTCCTCCTTTCTATAGCATAGTTCCACCTCCTTCCTCTTATCGAGAGAAGAGGCCTACTTCTCCTCTTGTTCAACCTAAACCTTCAACTTTCAAGGAGATAAACATTCCTACTTTTTCAAGTGTTCCTCCTCCTTCTCAACCTTCCAGTATGACTCGATGAAATTTTTGTGTGAGAGAACGCCGATGAAGATTTCATGTTCGAGCTCATGAAGCTATCCCTCAAAATACTCAATCTCCTCAGACTCCAATAGTTGACATTATTCTCTTTTCTCCTAAGAAAGATGTTCAACCTACATCTTTAAATCATAGGTTGCATAAAACAAGTAAGTGCTTTACTCCTATTCGTGTTCTTGCTCCTTTTTCTTTAAACTTTGATGAAGAAATGGATGAACATGTTATTCATAATGGCAATACAACTCCTAATGCTTCTGATAGTGAGTATGAATATATTGACATAGACAAACATTTATCAACTAAGTTTTCACAAACCCTAATCCTCATTTCTAGAATCGAACAAAGTGACTTACAACATGAGCATAGTCCTTGTTTGGATCTTGTGATAGCTCCATATGTTGTGCTCAATATCACTCCTCTGGCATGTTACTCACCTTCCCGAAATAGTGATCAGCAAGATTGGGAGGTGGATGTCATGATAGATTAGCAATATTAGCACTCTAGATGTTTCTCCCTCTCCTTTCTTTCTCTTTTGTGATCATTCTTCTATGTGTGTCCTTGTTCTTCTATAGTTCCCTTAATGTCTACTTGGGGATGATGCAAAGCATTGAGATCTTTTCTTGGTCTCTTTCATGTTGACTCAAAAGACAACCTCTCTTCCCTTTCTTCTAAGGTAGTGTCCTTCTTTGGGGAATGCCAATTATTATATTCATATACATACATGATATATGTGAGTAATCATACAACATACTGACCTTGAGGAAAGCGACACTACCTCATGTTTTATGTTTATTATCCTTGGATTTATACCTCGATTGGGGGCTAAACCCTTGTGATAATGTGCTCCCTCTCTTCTCTCTCTATTGCATGTATCCTAATTTAAAGAAATCACTCTCGATAAGGCACGTGTGATTTATTTAACGTGGGGGCATACACTCTGCTCATACTTTCCTTCTTTTGATGCTTAGATTTATTTAGTGAATTTTGTTTTGCTTTGTAATATTTTTATATCCTTGCTTTCATGAATCATAGTGAAGGGAAATTTGCTACTTGCAGTCATGGTTCTCCCCTTCTCTATCTTCCCTTTTACTTTGTCAATCGAATTCATAAGATCCTAAGTCCACTTGGGGCTTGGTGCATCTTACCTCCTTGACACGGTAAAAGTCTTTCAATCTTGTTTCCTTGTACTTTACCAATAGTATTGGTGTACACTTATGTTTGCAATCGATACTCAATTGGTTGGTTTCACTATGTTGTCATTGATGGCAACATGATATCTTGTTCCGGCTTCATGTGTTGGTTCACTTGTGTACTAGCAGGCACTTCATAGACACTACACCGGTACCGAAATCAACATCGACAGGATGGAAGGATTTATTTAGTTACTGGCAATGCAGGTCGACATGGTTTAGAATAAGGTTATCGGTATTGGGGGCCAAGATATCTTGGATCCGACATTGATAATTGTTTTTTATATTCATGTATTTATGTTATCCAACCCACATGTATATTGATATTATAATTATCTTTATAAGATGACATAAGGCATGATAAGTTGTATAGGGTATATAGGTCAGTTGGATTAGATCATTTTAATATTGTAAAGGTAGTGGATATGTGGATGTGATATGATGTGAATATGTATTAGGAAGGAGATATGAAATATATTTGAGAGATCATGTATGTGAGGATATTTATGTAAGGGTTATTCCAGTAAAAGGTATGGGGTTTCAGACCGGAACATACAGAGCTTAACCGGAACTATATTCTGGCATAGAAGATGCTATCGTAGCAGTTCACTCACTTCTCCAAATTATAGTTTGGATTTATATGTAGTCAATGAGGCTCCTTTTGTGGTTGAGCAGTGTCCTCTAGGCTGTAAGCCTTCCTGCAAGTGTAGGCCCCTATATTTTGTAATTTATCCTCATATGGCTAGTGGATTGTTATTGTGGGTCAAAAATCCCATCATGGTTTTTCCTCTTTGAGGTTTTCCACGTATAATTTTGTGTGTTATGGTTCTCATTTATGTGATTGGCTTATTGGTTGCTTTACTTCTTTCAATTCTAGAATCTGTATGTACTAGTATACTGGTTGGTGTATGCATGTTTTAATAAGGCTAAAATTCATCATTCCGGTATAATACTAATTCACCCGCCCCCTCTCAGTATAATTGGATTGTTCAAGCTAGGAGGAAGGAACTTTTGCAAAATCAAGATGATGAAGAGAAAGATGCACATAAGGAACAATGTCAAAAATTGAGTCAAGAGAAAATGGTCATGAAAAATGAAATGCAAGCTATAACTATCAGAATGTCTAAAGAGATTGAGGGCCAGAAGAAAAATGAAGAAAATATTGTTGTATCTTTGAAGAGCAAATTTGAAGAATGTTTTAGGCTGGTTCATGAGAATGATATGTTGAGAACTGATTTAGTACAATCCCAAAGTAATGAAGAAGAGCTTGAGAGACAAATGATAATTCTGAGAGATGATCTAATTACTGCAAGTTAGTATAAAGAAAAATTCAAGATTAGTTCAGCAAAACTAGATGAGTTGTTGAACAGACAAAGACAAAATGGAGATTCTAGTGGACTTGGATTTGAGCAAGAATAGAGTTTTGATACTGCTAATGAAGATCAAAACCATAAGGCACTAGTAAGGCAGTTTAATACTTATAAATTTAATAGTTTTGTTTGCAATAAATTTGGTCGCATGGCTAGGCAATGTAGAAACAAAGCAAATCAGAACCCTGATTCTGGTCCTGGTCAATGTTCTAAATTTAATAAGTATGGTCATAAGACAAAAGATTGCAGAATGAATGTTAAATGCTATGCATGTGGAAAATTTGGACATATGGCTAATCAGTGCAGGTCATGCAATTATATCGGTTTTAGCAAAGCAATTCAAAAGAAAAATGTTACATGTTATGCATGTAATGAGGTTGGACATATTGCTAAATTTTGTAGAAGAAGAAATCCATCGGTAGGTAATGGAGGATCAAATGAGAAAGGGAAAGAAAAGGTTAGTGAAATCCGGCAAGATCATACCCAGAGATGGGTCAAGAAGACTGAAGAATAATCTGCAAATGGGAATGCACTGGTTACTTATCCAGCAGAGGAGGTTTCTCCTGCACCAGCATGTAGCACATCCGGTAACTAAGGCAAATACCTTAAGGGTAGGAAAAATTCATGAAGATGCTGCATATGCCCCAGGAAGATGTTCCAAAAATTGGAGATGCTTATCCAGCATGGATATATATTGTTTGAGATCTGGTATCTTTCACTAGAAGTCATTGATGTCAATGAAAGATTAGGGTTTTTCTTGGAGGATAAAAGGTCGAATTCACTTCATTTTTTATCACCTTGCATTCAAAGCAATTCAAAGTGATCAAAGGCTATTCAGTGTGATTAGATATCTTCTAGAGAAATTTCATAGGTGACTGGAAGAATTTATTAAGGGTTTCATCGACAGTGATTAACAGGCACTTATCTTTAATTATGGAAGTAGGATCATCATCTATTCCTATCTTTTTTGCAAAACCAACCATTGTAGAGGTCAAGGACCATCCTAGGCCAATTTCAAGCGGTATCTGCATGTAGCTACCATGGAAGACTCGGTTGGAGCATTTTCTCATGTTTCGGAAGGTGTTGTTTATGTTGAAGATGTTAGGGCATACATACACTATCACATTGAGGATTTGGGGATATTTGATATAAACAACATGTACATGAGCAAGCTTATGGGAGATTCTGGAAAGATCAAACCTACATACAAGCACATTGAAGACTTAGGTTTTACTAGCATTCTGGACATTCTAGAATTCAAAGATGAAATAGTTAGGTATGTTTTGAGTAAAGTACATGGAGAGTTTATCTAGTTGGATAGACCTTACAAGATCACCAAGGAAGCCATTAGGGAAATCACTGGTTTACCATAGGTTGGACAATGTCCAGATAAGAAAGTTTCTAATGATTATGTCAACAAAATCACTAGCGCAATAACAAACATGAGATCTATGAGAATAAGAACTATTACTGACACAAACATCAAATTTGGTAACATGGTCATTAGTGATAAGGTAACTCAGTCAAGCTGACAAAATTCTACTTCTAGCTCCTGCATTTTCGTAGCTTATAACATGATGAGAGAAAATGAGATAATTAAGGAGACCCATAAGGCATGGGTTAAGTTCTTTGAAGAGAACCGAGGTTTCTTTACTTCAATGGAATCTAAGACAGACATTGTAGACACCCTAGTTGAAGGAAAAGGAAAGAGTATTATGGGTACTTCACCCTCAATTTTAAAAACATTAATATAGTGGAAATAAAACCCCTAGTAGACACAAATATATAGGCAAATGTTGAGATACTAGCAAATACAGAGAGTGAAAAGGTTGATAATGTACAAGATACTAATATTGAGGACAACAGTCCTCCAGATACAAATGTACAAGTTGAGGTTACAGTTCCTATATAGGAACCAACAGTTACAAAGACTGCACCAAGTGGCAAAGCCATCAATGCAAGTGAGGAAGCTATAAAAGATAAATCATCAAAGGAGAAGAAAGGGGAATCCGACAGGGAACTGATAGTAGGTCCATCATTGTTGTTAATTGATACCTCATAGGTTGTAAAGAAAAACATAACTGAGATGAGTCCTACTGAACTCATGATGATGGCTGCACAGAAATTGATGAAGTAGGAATCTAACGATAATGGGATTATTGATTAATCTATTACTATTTTGCACAGACTAGTCCCAAATTACAAGATTGACAGGAAAGAAAGCCAATCTGGCAAGCTTAAGACAATTACTAAGCACATTTAAAATAATTTTCATTCCTTGTAGCAGATTTCAAACAGGCAAGAACTGGAGAGGTTCACACAGGCTAAAAGAGCTACATTTGATCAAGTAATTGAGTATGAGAAGAAGATTGATAAAAATCTAAAACTAATAGATAATTCTTTAAAGAAGTGTACAAATATTTATAGGGTATTTTGTAACATAGATATACTTATAGCTAATGTGGATAAGAAGATAAAGGAATTTTAGGAGAAAATTGCAAGTATAGCTAATTCTTTTGATGGATTGACTTCATTGACTACATCCATTGATGGTCAAATTTTGGTTTTAGAAGCCCAAATTTCTATTCTTGAGAAATAAAAAGATAAAATCATAAGAAGATCCAGAAATCTGAGAGGCTTGGTGAGTCCCTGATTGGATTCACTCAGTGTACATAAGAAGGAGTGTATGTATATGGTTGGAAAGCCCACACCGACAGAGTTAAGTGAGATAGAGTCATTTGCTCATATATTAAATGGACTTGTATCTATTTCTAGCACTTTCAAATCTAGTTGGGATACTTATCTTGAGCTGTTGGAGAAGGCATATCCAGAAATTTTCAAATTTGTTAAGCTCCGGTAAGATATTTTTGGGATATTCATTGTATAGTTTTAGATCTTTGACATTCTTTTTGAAAATTTGATGGCATTTATGTCAAAGGAGGAGTGATACATATGTGAAAAAGAAAAAAGGGAGTTGTATACATTAGGGGGAGACATGGAGTATGGAGTATTTTGTATTGATGAATATTCAGCTCAGGGGGAGCAGGAAGGATGAAACTGACAGATGAAACCATGACCATTTTTCACACGAGTGCTGCCATCAATGCCAAAGGGGGAGATTGTTGGAAATTGATACTCAATTGGTTGGTTTCACTATGTTTTCATTGATGGCAACATGATATCTTGTTCTGACTTTATGTTTTGGTTCATTTGTGTACCGATAGACACTTCACAGACACTACACTAACACCGATAGGATGGAATGATTTCTTTTGTTACTGGCAATGCAAACTAACATGGTTTAGAATAAGGTTATCGGTATTGGAGGCCGACATCTCTTGGATTTGGCATCAGCAATTATTTTTGATATTCATGTATTTATGTTATCTAGCCAACATGTATATTGATATTATAATTATCTTTGTAAGTCGACATAGGGCATGATAAGTTGTATAGGGTATATAGGTCAATTGGGCATGATAAGTTGTATAGGGTATATAGGTCAATTGGATTAGATCATTTTAATATCTTAAAGGTAGTGGATATGTGGATGTGATATGATGCAAATATGTATTAGGAAGGAGATGCAAAATATATCTGAGAGATCATGTATGTGAGGATATTTGTGTAAGGGTTATTCCGGTAAAGGGTTTGAGGTTTCAGACTAGAACAAATAGAGCTTAACCGGAACTGTATTCTGCCATAGAAGATGTTATCTTAACAGTTCACTCATTGCTCCGAATTGTAGCCTAGATTTATATGTAGTAAGTGGGGCTCTTTTTGTGATTGAGTAGTGTCCTCTAGGCTGTAAGCCTTCTTGCAAGTGCAAGACCCTATATTTTGTAATATCTCTTCATATGGTCAGTGGATTGATATTTGGGTCACAAATCCCACCGTGGTTTTTCCTCTTTGAGGTTTTCCACGTATAATTTTGTGTGTTATGGTTCTCATTTATGTGATTGTCTTATTGGTTTCTTTACTTCTTTCAATTCTTGAATCTGTATGTACCAGTATACTAGTTGGTGTATGCATGTTTTAATAAGGCTAAAATTGATCATTTGGGTATAACACTGATTCACCCCCCCCATCTCAGTATTATTGGATTCCAACAGCTTATACTCCCGCTAAAGTGGGGGCTAAATGTAGTGTCATAAAATTGTGACCCTAGCAATTTTCAAATGCATTAGGGTCCTCACGCATGTGAACTCGAATCATCTAGCCTGATCAAAGACTAGAGATTGCTCGGTTTGTAGAAACAACTTCTTTCTTGGCCTCTGCATCACCCTGACCACATTCTGCCCTAGAGAAAGGGGTAGGAAAGTGGTGTGGCACCATTGTCCCCCTTTGGATAGGGACGTGGAACCCTTGTCCTCCCAGGACAGGGGTGTGGTTCCCTTGTCCCTGCCCTATTTTGGTCAGGATCCTTCCTAGAGCATGCATTGTGGGTTGTGCCTCAGGCAAGAAACTCCCCCTATGCCGGCCCATGACGAAATTCAAATCCACCAATATATATTTAAGGGGCATTCATCCTCTCATTTGCATAAGTGGAATTTCAACAAGGTCATGTTGCATAAGCGATCAAACATTCAAGAGCATTCAAACATTCAAGCATTCTTTTTCCAACATTGAAAATTCTCAAGTCTCCCTTCAAGGCTAGGTGTACATTCAAGTCAAGGATTCAACCATTGAAGAGGAGATTGATTTCAATGTACAATTCTACACAAGCATTTCTATCAACATTGCTACTACAATCTCCCTTGAGGTGATTTACAATTCAATCTTTCATTTACATCTACTTGCCAGTACTTTCTTTCACTACTTGGTTAATTCTAAAACTAGGGTTTTACCTAAAGGAAAACCCCCAATCCCAACCCATTTTCCTTTTTTTTCTATGTGTAGGTTGTAGGTGTGTAGTTGTACTTTCAAATTTTGGCTCCATTTGCAGAGGCAGGAAAACCCTTTTCATTTCGTAGATTTTTTGGAGGACCGTGTACATTCCCGCCACAGTCCAGGCAACTTTTTCTCAAATTCCCAGGGTGACTTCGTCTCAACATTTTATTGCTAGATCCAAGTGCACAGCTTCATCCCATATTCCAATCTCAAGATACAATCAGTTCTTTGTCAATTTTGCACTACATAATTCAATCAATTCCTTTCCATTTCAAACAAGGAAGAGGGGATCAACTTAGCATTCCCAATTTATTCAGAATTCAATCTACCATCTTTGTGTGGAGAGATTGAATCTAGTGAATTATCTTCTCCCCCTTCCTAATGTAATGGTGAAAAGTGCTTGAATGGTAATCGATAGAGAAACTCTCATCTCTCTTTAAGGGAAAGGGTAGTTATCCTTCTTGATTTATCATTCACCATTTTCCCACCCATTACAAGACTATTATTGTGAACTCCATATTTTAGTGACAGGTTCTTCTCTACATCTCATTTTCACACCTGCAATTTTGAGTCAACTTCTATTATTGTGTTTGTTTGTTTGTTTATGTTGAATATTGATAATTTTTCTTCATTTCTCATCATAATCATATCAAATCAAAAAGATGAATAATTAACTAAAGTGTTCACCTTTCCTAAAAGACTGAAGCTAATCCTATTTGATTGTTCTCTAATGAATTGGTATCTCAAATGGAAATGGTTTATAGTTTTGATCTCTGAGCTAAAGACCCCATTTCTCCTATATTTTGAAACATAATAGTTCAACCACTCCATTGGGCTTGGTAAAAAATGAAATAGAAATATTCTATAAGGCCTCTTAAAGCATACCATGTGTAGCATCATAAATTCTACACCTTTGATTAGGGTATCCAATTCCATGTTATGTTAGTACTCATTTTAGTATGTCTCATTATAGTATGGATTATAGAACTCTCATATGTACTTAATTAATAATTAATTTAAAATAAGAGTCCTTTCTTGATGTTAACCTCATCACACTCTCATTTAGGCCCTTAATTTTAGGTATACTCCTTATCTTTTAATCATCCTCATTTATCATAGATCCTAGCCTATTTTAAATCTCAAGACACATTTCTCTTACCTAAACATTATATATTGTCGTACAAACTTAATTCTAGCCTTAGAACCCTATTATCTTGCATTTCAAAAAAGTGGGGCTGAAATTGTCGAGACCAAGACACTGGCCACTTGGTGTGACTCTTTTTTCCCAAAATTTTAGGAGGATAATAAGACGGTTCTATCCTATTCAAATCTAGCCCCCTGTTAAAAAATAATAAATCTAAGTCGACTATTCATCAAATTAATTACCATATTTGAATCTCTATATTTATTTCAATTTACAATTTCTATTGATTAATAGACATATTTGGAGTATTTAAAAGTTGTTTTTGATTGTTAGATAAAAGAAATTACAGAGATGTTATATATAGACCAACATAACTAAGTTAGAACTTCGATTAAACAATAAAGAATTCCACCAGAGTTGCGTTCCTTGCAAAACTTGAAGAACCTCAACATCTCCTTCAATAATTTGAGTGGTATCATGCCTCAAGGCTTGGCAATTTGCACTATGCTTAGAAGACTAGATCTTGGGCATAATCTTCTAACGTGCACTATGCCTCTAGGAGGGCCAATTCAATCTGAGAAATTAACAACATTGACCAAATTATGATATTTGTATCTTTATTCGAACAGGCTCGGCGGTAGCATCTCCATGGAGATTGGAAAATTATGGAGATTGAAGGTGATTTTCTTATAGGCATTTTATGGCCCTCGCAAACTATTCGTCTCTAGAGAGGCTGGATTTGTCAACCAATTCTTTGTATTGAACCGTTCTACTCGAATTGTCTTCACAACCCGACTGCAGGAATTTTGGTTCTCTATTTAACAAGTTATGTTATCAATATTTTTTTAAATAGAAATTATCAAAAATCATTAAAATTTTGAAAGAAGTGTTTTTTATTATTAAATTGTAATATTTTTTTAGTTGATAATTTTCATTTGCATTTAATTATTTAAAGACCTATATATTATAGTATTATTAAAAAAATAAAGTCATTTGATTTATATTAAGGTTTACCATTCTATTTTGGGTGGTCTTTAATAGTCCATAACTTTTTTTAATATCCTTTTCCTCAGTTCATCATGGAAAACGTCAAAACTATTGAAAATTTTGATTTTTTTTAAAAGAATAGAAAAAATAAATGAAAAATTAAAAAAGGTGCATGTTGTGTACAATTTTGTCTTGTTGAAAGATCACTAAAAAGTCAATGGTATATGCACTTTTAAAGTAAATGGTATATGCACTTTTCTCTAAAATGATCATTTCTCAAAAGGTGTAGGGAAATGAAAAAGGCTCTTAGAGTGTGTTTTCCATGATGGTACACCCATTAAATATAAAGATGATGAAAAAAAGAGGAGGGTATACAAAGCATGTCTAACATGCCTATGGATCCACATGATCATGATATTGTGTTGGACAAAGTGAAAATAATATAAGTTAAGCATTTTATCACAACTTAAAATACATAAATACAATAGAAATGATACAATGTTAATAACAAGTTGAATGAATAACTAATTACTAGAAATTTCTAGAGTAATAATGAAACACAAAACTAGATGTTTGGAGAAATGGGAATTCAATTTATATTTAAAATGGGAATTCGATTTATTTTTTGCAACATAGAAAAGTTTTAGATAACACAAAGTAACCACATATATGTATGGGGATTGCAATAAAAAATACAAAGAATCTTTATTGTTTGAATCCAATAAGATTAAATGATTATTGATAATCTTGTCAATAAAATATATTAAAAACTATTTGAAAGATTTCCTTTGTTAGGTTGAATACAACAAATTTAGGCCATATATATCTTAGCTAATAAACTCTTATGGCCTAGATCCTTGACAATATTAATAGTTGTTTGAGATTGCAATGACTAAACCTTGTTAGAAATAAATTGGAGGAAATGGTGCCAATATTAGTAGGACAATTGAAGGCCCTTGAAAGCATTTATTTCTTTCAATGAGTTGTCTAGGATATTAGATTTTATGATTCACATATTTTATATATGCTTAATATTTAGTAATGTTAACTTCTGACTAATTGTTAAAAATGTTTACATTTAAAAAAGAAGGATAGGGCCGTACCATTTCATAACTGCAAAGTGACACCAAGAGCACATGAGGGATGCACAACCAACAAAAAGACCCTCCCACCAAAACACAACAAAAACTTAGTAGGGTAAACATAGAACCAACAACTAAACTAAAAAATGAGGACCACCAAAACACAAAACAACTGCCCAGTATAGACACAAACTAATGGTCTACTACATGGGGGTACCCTTGTCCTACCAATTATGGTACAAACTAAGAAGTTTATCAAAAAAAGAAACTCTTTTACTTGATCTAGCCCCAGAACCAAAGGAGACCAACATAGAGTCAAGGGTGGTCTTGACCAATGAAGTGATGGGGTTAGAGCCCATGGCTTGGGAATCCATGTGTCTTTTCTTTTATGCCTTTCTCCTTTCCATCTTGCCATGGATAGCCTGTAGGGAGGCATTGTTATTACTAGCCACATCCCTACAAACATTATTGGTCTCCTCAATTTTCTTTTTAAGTGCCTCTTGGTTTTTCTTGATCTCTTCCCACTTGTATTTACTAACCACATTCTTGATCCTGGAGTCCATCATCATCAATCTTTCCTCCCACCATTTCCCACTGCCCCATAATATCCATTAGACCATTGGCAATTTTCCATACTCTGTCCTCATCCAACTCTTTAACCCAAGTGTTTGACTTGGTCTTAGCCTCGGCCTCAGCGTCCAACTGATTGATCTTCTTGATGGCCACATTCATTTGCACGAAGATCCATTTTATCAACTTTTCCTATCTTTGGACATCATCATGCAGGTCCTTCACAATTTTCTCCAGAGCCAAAGTAGTACTCTGAAAGTTGGAGTGGTCAGGGAAGGGAGGGTTTAGAGGGGGAGGGCTAGACTCTCCTCTAGTTTTAGCAGGGGACCAGTTCGATCCCGAATTATCCAAGGATTGAGATTCAAGTCTAGAATTATCAATAACCTCGTTAACCATTTATTGTTGTAGCTCAAACTAGACACCCACATCCTAATCCTTTTGGTGGGAGCAATGGCCTTAAATTTGGCCATTCTAGCAGGGTTTTTCTTAGTGTGCATTTTAGAACTAGAGGGAGGCGTAATATGTTCCCTAGTACAAGAGGGGGTAGCAATAAGGTTAAAATTCAGATTGGGATCATAGATAGACCTAGCTACAATAGAAGGGACTCCACTAGAGGGCAATAAAGCCAGGTGGAAGTTATATGGTCTCCAGATGAGGCCTTGGTGGAGCGAAGGTTGTTTTTAAAAATTTTGTTGGGTAGTTTTTATAGTTGTTTAATGAATATTTGATAGTTATTCAAATGGTTAAAATAGATGGCTTTTTAAGTCCATATTTGACATAGTAAAATTTACTTGAATATAATATATAAATATATGTTCATTTGTGTCACTTATATATATATATATATATATATATATATATATATATATATATATATATTGTGTGTGTGTGTATTTTATCTTAGATCCTACAATTGTATTAGAGCTTCATGGTTGAAATCATCAAAGGTGAGTGAAGTGTAGTGATATTGAGTAAAGTGATTCTTTGTATTTTTGAAATTATCATCTAGGAAAGCAAGGTATGTCTATTATCAAACAATATTTTAAAATTGAAAGTTGATAAGAAGGTAGCATATCTATTTTTTCTATTGATATTTGTTTGAATGGGAGAAGACCTATTGATCAAAAAAATCATATTCAATCCAATATTACTTACAATTTTATGATTTATATTACAATATGTGGTGGGTTCCTTGAAGAGAAAAGATTTATATTTTGTGGCTATTGGTATCTTATGAGCTACTTTAAGTCAATGGTAACCTTTATATTCTCTCTATGCTTGAATATTGGTGATCAAATTATATGAATTATGTTTATTGAAGTTTGTTATTATGGGACCTATGCAATCTTTTGATCAAAATGGAAAACCTTAGACCTTAGATCTAGATGGAAATACAAATTCATTTTACTTTACCACATGGAAGACTAAGCCTTTTCCACAAATCCATTTTGATATCCTGCAATCATTGCCATCTATGCGCTCATATATGACGGAGAAAAATCTATCAAACGGCCAAAAGAAGAATGATTGATATCTTCTATCTTATAAAATTGAAGTTTGGTGCTACCCATTCCGCTTACTAATCCAACCACTGTTCGGGTACGCAACACATGGTCAGTCTTAAATCATATATTAAGTAACATATTAAGCTTAGAGAATGTTAGTTAATTTTGAGTGTTAAACATTTTCAAGTCTAAAAGTCAAAGCTTAGTGTGCATGATTTAAGTCATTCAATAGGACATTTCTAGAAGTGCCATTTGCCCTCCTTGCCTAAACTGCTTAAATTATTATTTATTTTATTAAAACATTGAGAGTGCCCTCCTTACCTGAACTTCTTAAATTCTTATTTATTTTATTAAAACATTGAGAGTCATGTCAAAACTCTTTCCATGCTAAATAAATCAAGTGATGGAAATAGTTGTGGTTTCACCCTCTATTTAAATTGAAAGTCTTATGAATTGTGAAAATCTATGAATATTGAATTTTGACCATTTCTCATCCTATTGCTAATCAATTTAAGAGGAGAATATTATCTACATGTCAATTACATCATGATTTCATACACATCATCATAGTTGAGATTGGCCTAGTCTCTTTATTAAAAAGTGACTACCATATAATCTTTGAAATTGTTGCCACTTTTGACAATTATTTTTTGACATTATATAACCTCTTTTATGCATGATCTAAGTTGGCCTTATTTTGTGTGACAATGTATATAGTTAAATGATAACTATATAGGTATAATCATTTACCTCTTTAGCTATTTTGGGTAGCTATCCTATATTTATCATCATCATTAGTAATCATCTATTATCTTCAAATAATACTTTTGAATGGGTATATATATATATACATACATACATACATACACACACTTGTATAGATATCTTAATCATATGTATATAAAATATTCTTCGATATATAGTCTATAAGTGCCTCTATCAAACTATTTATATAAGATATATATGTAACTTGATATTGATGCATATATCTAGATAGACATATTTTAGATATATATTTTTTATATTATATATTAGTTTAGAATATATACTTAAATTATAATATATTACTTCATCATTTACACCATTATGAATTGATCCATATTGAGATTTGTTTACTTATTTATAATATTCATATTAGCTTAAATTAATATAGAAAATGCTTTTCCTTTAGAGTATTTCTATGAAGGCTCATTCCATAATGTGTTGATTAAGTAGTTGTGGTGTTTTTGTGACCACCAAGGTTCAAGCTCTCATTGGGCCATTGTGATCACAGGCTTGTGCCTTTGTTTATCCAATGTGCTCATGGGTTTGAGCCTCAACATTGTTAAAAGGTTTATGGGGAATTTTCAAAAGAAAAAAATAATTTAATAAATATAGTTTTTACTATCTACCAAAACTATTTCATATAGGTGTAGCCACATAAATAGATCAGTAGATAAATAAAAATATATATAAACATTATGTATTTTAACTTTTATAACTATTTTAGTATAGATATTATTTCTTAAGAGTAATATAATAAATCATAGAAAATGAAATACAAAATTTCAAAAGGTTCAATAAAAATAAATTATTTACTTTAATTTTTACTTCAAGATTAATTTTAGACATTTATATATGAATACCATTTTGATATCTATTTGAATTATTGATTAAAAAATACACTATTTAGTTTAATATTTATTTAAGAACTCTTCTATTTTAGACACCATTTACTTTATTTTAATAAATTAAATGAAAATAAGTTGTTTATTTTTACTTTTTGGTGAGTTTTTTATTAGGAGTCAAACAGGTTTTGAGGGGACCTGAAACCCTATACAATAGGTTTTCAAGGGACCTAAAACCCTCTAGACTTAGTGAGAATCTAGAACCCAAGAACAAACCACTACTAAAAGATGTATCAAAGACTACCATTAGCCAACCAACAAACACACATCAGAAACTAGGCATCAAAAATCTGGTTGAGACACCCAAACGACCTAAGCCAATAGACAAGAGAAGTTAAAAATACATCAACAAAGGGTTTTGCAAGGCTCCCATAACCTAATACATGGGTTTTGTCAAGTCTCCCATAACCTTCATTACAAGTAACACAAAGATATCACATAAAAAATACCCTAGAACAATGGGTTTTAAAAAGGCTCCCATAACCTTCCAAGAAGTAAAAAGCACCTGCATCTTCCAAAAGACAAGAGCCAGGACAAAGGGAAACAACAAGGGGATCAAGCAAGCTCCCCAAACTGACACCAAGGGTTTTGAAATGGATCCCATAACCACCAAGAAGATAAAAATAGAGTCCTCCAAACAATAGGACCCCACCTCACCAACAAAGAAAAGCTCCTCAGCCAAACACAAAGCCCTAACCACAAAAATGATAACAAAGGACGAACTCAAGAGAATGAATATCCAAGAGGAAACATCCCAAGAGACCAAGCAGACAACCACCAAATATATGAGCTCCACCCAACCAAAAGAGCTCTTCTCCACCTCAATAGAAGAGGAACCCACCAATAAAGGAGTAGAGGAGGAAGAAACCACCAAACAGAGAAGTGACACTCAAACCTTCCTTGCATTACAAGTGACCAAAGATAAGATCAACCACCCAAGCATAACTTCCAACCTCTTACCCGTGACATGCCACTACCTCCATAGGAAATGTCATTACCTCAATACGACCAGTGGAAGAGGAAGAAAATAGCGAGAGGAGCAAAATAATAATATCCACTTCTAATGGATAAGACTCCACCTCCATAGGAGTCACACAGAGAAGGAACAATGGCATAGCAACACTAGCCCACAAAGGAGAAATGAGTAAAAAAGGAGCATCAATAGAACTGAGAACAACCACAAAAATAACAAGACCCCAAAACCAAAAACAAGGAGAACAAGAAGCCATATTATGCCCTTGAAAATTTACAACAATAATCTGACCAAAACATAAAACAAAGGGACCAAAACAAAAGAGCCCACACAAAATAGGACAACCAACCCCAAAAATATAGAAAACACCAAAAAGGGAGCCACCTAAGAGAAACCCACCAAGGACAAACCAGGGTCAAATTGTAGAGCCGCAGTCAAGATAGAGGAGGGAGGCAAAGACAACAGAGAACTAGACACACCAAGAAGGAACAAAAGGGAACAAGAGAAAAGAAGACCAGACATAGGCCACAATACACCAATTGAGGAAAGGCCAAGCCACAACACCATCGACAAAAAACAAGAGCTACCAAACCCAAACACAAAAAACAAAGACCACGGAGAGGAAAAAACACAAAATGAGAAAAAGGACAAATCACTCCCACCCTTGTTAGCATCATCTTCATTGACAACGTCATCTTCTTCACCTGCAACTACACTCACTGCTCCTCCAGAGCTTGAAACTCTAGCTCCATCTCCCTCTTTTCATTTTGAAGTTAGATCTTTTCATGTTTGTAAAGTATTGTAAAATAACTTTTCCATAAGTTATTTTATTTATCTAGAATAATTAAATAAATAATATATATTAAAAATTATAAAATAGTTAAAACAATATAATTTCTTCCACATACCAATTAATGTATCATTAATAAGCAGATTGAATATTAATAATTTGACATTCAAATAGGTGTCAAATTTAAATTAACCATGTTGTGTTGGCACACTATTATAATTGACCCTTTTATAAAACATATTTTAGAAAAAGGTATAATTAATTTGAAATTTTTTCATGTGATAATGAAAAAACCATTATTACATAATATATAAACATATTAAATTTAATTAAATAAAAAAACTTAAAAGAAAAATATAAATTATAAATATGTTAATTATTTAAATATTAATTTAAACACATTCAATGATGCATGTTTTCAACATATAAATCTTAGGGATCAGGAAAAAGCATCGGCTATCAACATTTGTGATTTTTCCATCGCAAGTGACAGGGCTCATTATGAGCCTGATAAACCCAATGACTTGAAGAAGGACGTAGTGGTTAGGAAATACTATGTTGAAGGCGGGGTGCGGAGTTCATGGAAAATATGCAAGGGTTGATGAGTAGTTCTCCATTCAATTTGTTGTCTCCTTGAACAATCATAGAGGAGTTGTTGGGGGGATTTCTTTTGAAGTTTTTGAGGAAGTTATCACCCAAGAAACTGGTCTTTCTTTGGAGGGAAGAAGATGGAATCGGGCGAGTCATGTGGCTAACAATGAAGGTCTTAATAGATTCATCAAGGGGAAGGAGACACTTGTTAAACTTCAAGGTGGTTTTTCCAGAGAATAGCTCCAATACCTATGGGGCATGGTATGTTTAATGGTCATGAAGTATTTTACTCTTGAGGGCTGCCATAACATTTACTATTATTAGTATTTGCCCTTGTTAAATAATTATAGAAACCATGATCTTTTATGTCTACTTTTCTATCTATTACATTATATGAAAAATTCAATCCAAGAGGCCCTAAACCCAAAAAATGAGGATCAACCACTGATCCCCCTCCACTAGGTCTAATTTATAGGCTCTATCATTACCATTTGGCCTTATACCCCCCTTGTAATATTATACTAATTCAACACCCTCTGCATGCCTCTCATCCTTTGGCGGTTTATGTGAGTGGAATGGCCCCTTCCAGATTCTTCTAGCATTCTAATGAAGCCTATGTTTCCTCTCTAATTCCCTCTTCCTATGTAACTATTACAGAGATGAGCCCTCCCACCTTTCCATCCCCCTCTACTGTGAAAGATTGGAAACCCTTTTTGTTGGCAATTTGGAGGAATTGATTATATGTTACATTGATATTTGTCATTGATGTCAACAATAGTTGTTTTGTTGTCTACTAGATTTCGGTAGAGTGGTTGGATTATGATGTTGATCTAGAGATCTTCTCTGGTATTTTGTTGGAATTGGTTTAGATTGGTTATTCATGTGTTCCTGATGCATATCACATTTAGTTGGTTTGGGATTTGATGATCTGAAAGCTATCATTTATTCTAGTAAGCCTTATGGTTACCAGTAAGGGTTTTACCATCAAAACTTTGTTGAAGATCTTTTGATGAATCTGATAAGTGGTGTTGGTATGGCTTCTAGAAGGTTATCAGGATGTTGATGGTTATCATGTTTATGTTCCAGTTAATCAGTGGTGTTTCACTTGGCTTATGGCGACCTATTTTAGGTCTAGTTCTATTCTGTTAGGTTATGGACAAGTTTATGTAACGTGTTGGTTGATGCTCCCGATGTGTTGCCTATTGGATTTATTGATTAGATTATGTTATTTTGATCTTAGGCCGACTTGGTTTATTATTGGTTTGCGATATTACGTAAGAAATGTATTGTATTATCTTTTAGGTGGCCAACCTAATTGTTTAGGTCCTGGGTTGGTATAAATATGATGTAAGATCTCTTTGTAGATCATAGGATGGTTATGGGATTATCTGTGTGCGAATAAAGTTCTAATCATATGCAGAGGTTTTAGTCGGTTATAGGTGATCAAATTGGGTTTGTGTAAGAGGTTTAAGACCTCTGGTATTGAGCTTAACCAGAATTGTACTCAGGCATAGGAGATGCTACTCTTGTATTTCACTCATCTTTCTGGATTGTAGTATGGATTTCTTTTGTGGTCAATGAGGCTCATTTAGTGATGAGAAGTGCACTCTAGGCAGTGTGCCTTCCTGTATGTGTAGGCCCCTCTTATTGTAATCACATACTTACTACAAAAGTATTATCTAATTGTGGTTAGGCTTCCCACCATGGTTTTTCCCTTTATCAGGTTTTCCACATACAAATCTTGGTGTTATGTCTTGTGGATGGTTGGTAACTGTTCTGTGATTTATGTTTGTTCTTGATTGTTATATATACTAATTTGGTATTTGGTTTATGCATTCTAGTAAAAGGTTTTGTGTGCTTAAAGTTTCATAATTTTTTGACAACCGATTCACCCCCCCTCTTAGTTGTCTGCTGTTTATCCTAACAATTGGTATTTAAGCTTGGTCCTCATCGCAGAAGCTTAACTACTTGAGGAAGATCCTATGGTATCTAATAGTTCATCTGCAACTATTTTCCAGAGAAAAACTCCTAAGATTGATTCAACAAATTACAGAGTATGGAATATTCAGATGGAGACTCATTTAAGATGTATTGGGAAAGAGTTTTGGGAGATCACTGAAAAAGGCAATACCCCTTATAATCCGGCATCTGGAAATCCTCCTCCGGTAGACTTGGATAAGAATGTTGAAAATGATAGTAGAGCTAGAGAAGCCCTCTTGAGTGCACTTTATGATCAGAAAATACTGGGATTAACTGACCAATAATCTACAAAGGCTATATGGGATAAGTTGGAGACTCTAAATGAAGGTGACCCTACTATTAAAATTGCTAAACTTGATGGTTATCGGGTGAGGTATGAGAACCTGAAAATGGAAGAAGATGAAAGGATTATTGCTTTTATGGAAAGAGCTAATGAAATTTTTATGGGAATTTATTGGTGTGGTGGATCTCTGAGCGAATATGAGATTGTTTCTAAGTATTGAGAGTTTTGCCACTGGCTTACAAGATGAAGGCTATTGCAATTAATGAGCTGAGAACAATCTCTAACACCTCTACCAACATAGATACTTTGGTTGGAAAGTTTTCTTCTTTTGAGCTCGAAGAATTCGGTCCTTAAGGAGATGCAAAGACTGAATCTTCTTTTCATGCATCTACATCATCAATCAGGAAGAGTGATTGGAAAGCTTTATATGAAAAGGAATTGGAGGAAATGAAGAAAGAAGAAGAAGAGTTTGAGCAATTTGAAGCCCTATTTGCTAGAAGAGTACCTAAAGGTCCGGGAGGAAGTAAGTATGAAGGAAAATCACCTTTTAAATGTTTTGCATGTAATAAGATAGGTCATTTTACATATAGATGTCCTGAGAGGAATTCAAGATTTGAGGAGAAAGCTAGAAGATCTTTTAAGCCTAACCATGATTATTGGAACAAGCATAAGTACAAGAGGAACAAAGACAAATCATGTTACTATGTGGATGAGGAAGGTGTGACTGATTCTGATGATGAACTGACATCATATTCAGCTAGTGGATCCGACAATGGAAAGGAATGGGTATTTTTGGTTATCAAGGAAGATGCTCTGGAACCTGTCATTCAAAATGAGGAAAAGGCCCTTGCTGATAAAGTTGAAGACGGGGATGAATGGGTGATAGGCAGTGGATGCTCACATCATATGACTGGAGATAAAAGGATTTTTTTATCATTGCAAGAATTTGATGGTGGTCTTGTTATATTTGGAGATGACAAAGCATGCATGATCAGAGGAAGAGGAACTATATCATTGGATGGTAAGCACAATACTGATAATTTTTATTATGTTGAAGGTTTAAGGTATAATATTTTGAGTTTAGGACAATTGGTGGATAAGTAATTTCAATTACAGTTCAAGGATGGAAAATGCAAAATCATTAATAGATTTGGATTGGAGATTGCAACTTATACACAGACTAAAGGTAACATATTTCATTTGAACTCTAATGAGAATACGTGTTTGATTGCACAAATTGATTAGAGTTGGATATGGCATAAGAGGTTGTGTCATGTGAATTTTGATTGCATTGTAAAGATCACTTCAACTAAGGTTGTTAGAGACATGCCTAAGATTGTGAAGCCCTATAATCTGGTATGTAAGGAATGTCAAATGGGAAAGCAGGTCATAACTTCTTTTAAGAGTATATAAGACAAATCTAATGATGTTCTTGACCTTATTCATAGTGATTTATGTGGTCCTGCTAAAATAAAAGGTTTCCAGGGTGATAGCTATTTCATGCTAATCATTGATGACTATTCTAGAATGAAGTGAGTTACTTTTCTAAGGGAGAAATCTGAAGCTTTTAAAAAGTTCAAGATCTTTAAACTTAAAGTTGAAACAAAGACAAGTCTGAAGATTAAAAATACTTAAGGTCAGATCAGGGTGGTGAATTCACATTCGGCGAATTTAACATTTATTGTGAGAAGCATGGGATAAGGAGACAGTTGTCTGCACCCCGGACACCTCAGCAGAATGGTGTTGTGGAAAGAAAGAACATAACTATCTTGGATGTAGTTAGAACTATGATGATGGAAGCTAATTTTGCTCATATCTACTGGAGAGAAGTTGTGAGCGCGATGGTATATACATTCAACATATTTAATATCAATGGAGACACCAGTAAGACACCTTATGAGTTATGGTTTGGTCATACACCTTCAGGTAAGTATTTCAGAATCTTTGGTAGTAAATGCTATATTAAAAGAGATGATTCTATTAAAAATTTTAATCCTAAATGTGATGAAGGGATATTTCTTAGTTATTTTAATGAAAGAAAAGCATATAGATGTTATAACAAAATATTGTAGAGAATTGTGGAGAGTGCTAATGTCAAGGTAGATGAAATGTACAAAGGTCAAATTAGAATTTATGAGAGAGAACTAGTAGCACCTATACTGGAAAAAAATGTTGAACCAGTTACCCCGACAGTATCAGAAAATTCAACAATATCTGAAGATCAGAGTAGAGAAACAAAAAATCATAAGACTCCTAGGTATATAAGGTTAATTCATTCAGAAGATCAGATCACTGGAGACAAGAACAAAGGAGCAATGATAAGAAGAAGGTTGGTAGTTGATGAGGTATGTTTAATTTCTCAAGTTGAACTGGCATCAGTTATTGAAGCTTGTAAAGATTAATGTTGGATGAGATCTATGGAAGAGGAATTAGATTAGATAGAAAAGAACAACACATGGACTTTAGTTCCCCAGACTAAAAATAAGAATGTTATTGGAACTAAATGGGTTTTTAGGAATAAATTGAATGAGGATGGACAAGTTGTGAGAAATAAGGCTAGATTGGTATGTAAAGGATATTCTTAGAAAGAAGGAATTGATTATGATGAGACTTTTTCTCCGATAGCTAGGATTGAAGCTTTGCGATTATTTCTCGCTTGTGTTGCCCATAAGAAATACAAGGTTTATCAAATGGATATTAAGAGTTCATTTTTTAATGGAGATCTTGAAGAGGAATTTTATATTGAGCAACCTGGTGGATTTTCACTTTCAGATGACAAGAACATGGTTTGTAGGTTAAGGAAAGCTTTATATGGATTGAAACAAGCCCCTAGAGCTTGGTATGCTAGATTAGATAAATATCTTTTGAAGCTTGGTTTCACTAAAGGTAATGGTAATAGTAACTTATATTATAAGATCACTGATGATGACATATTGATTTTTGAAGTTTTTTTTGATGATATCATTTTTGGAGGTGAGGATAAGTTATGTATGGAATTCTCTAATAATATGAAGAATGAATTTGAGATGTCTATGATTGGGGAGATGAAATTTTTCTTAGGTTTGCAGATTACTCAAAATGATAAAGGTATTTTGATCTGTCAAACTAAGTATGCTAGAGAGTTGTTGAAGAAATTTGGTATGGAAAATTCTAAACCAATTGGTATTCCTATGGTTACAAGTGAGAAATTGACAAAGAAAGATGTATCAACTCCAGTAAATCCTACAAGGTATAAATCTATGATTGGAGGCTTTTTATATCCTGTTGTTGGCATATGATGAACTAGCATTATGATATTATGATAATGCATGTTGTCATTGATGTCAATAAGTGCAAGTGAATTGGTATGCAGACTGGAAGAAGATGGTGAACCGGTATGAAGAGATGTAGTGAACCGGTGTCGGGGTTTCACTAAGTGTGACTACCAATTGGTAGTCTCAGCTCAAGGGATTTTGGTTTTACAATCCAACTTATGTGATGCAACCAAAGACATCCTATGATGGGTTAGCTAAGAGATGAGGATGAGATCGAGGTGCCACGTCAGTTTTGTAATTGTGAAAGATTTCCTTGAGGATCTTGCATGTGAAGATCGATTGCATTAAATGTCTACCTTGGGAATGATCATTCTTCTTAGAGGTATGAGAAGAGAGCATGATGGGTTACTAATTCCCATGTGCGGTGGAGAATGGATGATGCAGATTATCTTGTGATATGTTTTGAGTGTATTTCTCTATGCAAAGTGTTTCAACGGTCAGGATTGAACCGCTTGTATTGTAAACCTAAATGCATAGGGTTTAGGGTTTATGCTACTGACCTAACTATTGTCTATAAGGTTGATGATGCTTTTTATTGTTTGTGTTGGAAAATGTTGTGTGTGTGTATCTGAGTCATGAGATACTTGCTAGACCAGTAAGAAGAAAACTGCAGAGTGTGATTGTAGAGTAGAGGAAATGAAAAGGATCTACCTTGGCATGTAGTGTTGTTATCAGATCAGAGTGTTTACCTGTTCTCTTCTAACCATTTCAATAGTTGGAAAATCCCTTTACCAGGTAGCTTTAACAAGCTTATTGTAAATCCTTTAACCGAGTGACTCAAGATCACTAAGTTCTTCAAATCCTCTAGCGGGGTAGCCTTTAACAAGGTATATAGCCATCCCTTAACCGGGTGATCTTTAGCAGGATCAGTTCCTAATAGAACCTTATTGTAAACTCTTTAACCAGACTAGGCTCCTAATAGAGCGAGCTTCAAAAGAGTTTGAAACAATCTTGTGGTATCCATCCCCACTGTAGTTTTTCCCATTTGGGTTTCCACGTGAAATATTTGTGTGTCATGAGTTGTGCATTTTTCATGTGATGATTAAGTATTCTTTGTCTGAGTGATTATGCATGCAAAGCTAATAGGTTATGGTATTACTGGTATACCACATGCATATGTTTATGGGTGAAGTTGTTATCAAGTATTGAATGTATTTGAAGTGTTTAGACTTATCGGTTTATGTTGTCTGAAGTCTTGCTATGTTTAATCGGTATTGCCATGGTTAAGTTTAGTGATGAAGACAACCAGTTGGTATTGTTTTGACTTGATAAATTGTTGAGAAAGTTTTTTTGTCTATACTGATTCACCCCCCCTCTCAGTACCAATTAGGGTATTTGTTGTTCATCATTATTCATCAATTGGTATCAGAGCAACTCCAAGTTCTTGGTGATATAAGCTTAACCGCTTGAGGTAAAAGATCCTACTGTAATGATGAAGAGGGAACGTCCTAAGTTCAATAGAGATAACTTCAAGATATGGAAGGACAAAATGAAGATTTACATCAAGAGTATGGGTTCTCAACACTGGAGCTATGTTGAGAATGCCTATGTGACTCCCACTAGCACTCTGACCAATGAACAGAAGAAAGAGATTTGGGAAAATGGGCAAGTCATGGAAGCCCTTATTAGCAGCTTGTTAGATATTGAGTTCATTGATGTACAAGAGAAGGACACTCCTAAGGATGTATTGGATGCACTGGAAACCATTTACGGTGGTGATGAGCATGTAAAGAAAGCTAAGGAAGAGAGCCTTAGAGGAAAATTTGAAGACATGAGGATGGTTGAAGGAGAGACCATTCAACAATATGGCATAAGGATTAAGACTGTGGTTGGAGATATCAAAAGCACTGGCGGAACGATTGAGGATGCCACCATTGTTAGTAAAGTCTTGAGATCATTATTACCAATCTATGCAATCAGAGTTGCTTCTATCCAAGAACTAAGGTCTATTGATAAAATCAAGGTATCGGGTGGCTGCAAGAAGTTGAGTCCCACTTTTGGGCAAAAAGTGGAAGTGTTTTCTCTATTTTTCAATTTTTCTATCGATTGATGTCAAAATTTGATGCACTTAGAGATTGAATCTCAAAAAAATTTAGTAATAGAAAATGTAGTGCTCAGAGTCTACTTTTCAAATATGTAATTTATTTTAATACCCACATGCTAGAAATTCATTTTTAGTTGGTATGTTTAAAAACCAGTATTTCAAAATGCTTGTTTCAGGACCATACCACACATGTACGACCACCCTTTTTTGATGGAAATAAATGAATTTTTGCAAATCCTTCTGGGAAATGATACCTAAGACACCAAATATTGATGAGAATATTTTTGCTTATTTTTATATTGAATTTTTTTTTTTTATTAATTTTTAACTGACAATAAAGTATATTTTCAAAACATCAGGTGTACGACCACCATAATTTGATGAAAATTTCATATTTTTCAATTTTTTTTTGAAATATTCAAAAGAATTGTATGTAGATTGATGTCATATAATTTATTTTTCTAAAATCCTAAAAACAAAAAAGTTATTAAAGTTTTAGTGAACCTTGGTATTTTAGGTTTAGGTTCCACTTTTGATTAATAAATAATACAAAAATAATAAAAGTAATCTTATCGCTATGAAATTTACATTTCTGAAATCAGGACATGGAAAACTCTAATGGGTTTTTCGTTTCGTCAAAAAATTCAATCAGAAAGACCCTCAAAAAATTAGGCCAAGGTAGAAATCTAATGTTGTTTTACCTTAGTCATTTTTTTGGAGGTCCAAGCATAGGCTGTTTCCCACAAAGCCTATCCTGAAGCAAAAAACAAAGCTGAGGGTTGTTTCCTGCCCCTAATTTTAATAATTGGGTGCCCATTTTTTAAATTCAAAAAACGGGTGCCCGTTTCGCTTTGTATCGTTGAAAGTGAAACAGGCACCCATTTCATTCAATAACGGGCACCCATTTCTGTAAAGATCCATTGGGCCAGAATCTAGCCCACAAGCACAATTCCCAATGATTGAATGATTTTTCAATCATTGTTTGACAGGTACGATCTGTAAAGAGAATGTTTTGATTAATCATTCTCTTTGTTTGTCTTATTGTCAATTTGGTAAGGAAATCGATTCGAATTCAAATTTTGGTGTAGCCATGAGATCAAATCAACATAGCAAGAGGCAAAGGAAGGTTCTGACAACTGAGGAGATTGCAGCAAATAGGGAGAAGGAGGCAATGCATCAATGAGAGAGAAGATCAATAATGAGAGAAGGAGCTTCAAGTTCCACAATCATTTTAGAAGAGGAGAACATCAATGATACCATAAATGCTAACGAAGGAAACACAATAGAACCATTTAATTCAGGTGCATTTTCTAATCCATTATGGGATACATGTATGTCTTCACAACCCTATGTTTTTTCTCATGAAGATATTGGTGATTTAGTAGAAGTAGGTTACTTATTAAATGAAATTCTAATTGAAAATCAAACCCCAAATGAAATTAAAACTCAAGTTGAAACTGAAATTAAAAACCAAGTTGAAATCCCAAATGAAACTAGATCTCAACTTGAAACTAAAATTGAAACTAAATTTGAAACTCCAAATGAAATTGAAAATCCACCTGCAACTAAAACCAATAATGTGTATGTAGACATGGAAACACCAATTGAAAATGAAACATGTTTGAATGATAATCATCTTCTTGAAATTTTTGAAATTAAAAGTGATGTACTAGACAACCTCCATGGCTTGGTTTCATGGAGACAGATTAGGACACATGCAAATAGATTGTTTAGACATTTTTTTTATAATAAGAAATTTGGGTTTCAATGTCAATTAACGGTACAACTAATTAAAATGACTAAAATGCGAAAAGTGATGAAGAAGTTAGTCTTTTACGTCAAACCCAAGAAGAAGGATGAGTCTTTAAAACAAGTTGTATCGACTGTTGCTAGCGCCTTTAATACAATTGGAAAGAAAAGTCATTCTAAAGATAAAAATGCGGCATGACGGGCAATAACAACAACTTTAGTAAGCCAAACAACTTCTAATAAAAGAATGATGAGTAACATAAGTGGATATCTTAATATTCATCGCAAAACTTTGTCAAGAGCTTTAAAAAGAAGATGTAATTTTGAAATTGATCCGGCAAACAAATTGTGGGCTTTTAGTGGTAGACTACCAAGGTCCGATATGAAACTTACTGGTGGAGTCAAAAATTTGATCGAAAAATTCTGGCACGATAATACGAGAGTATCACCTAATGTTAGAGATGTTCTTAAATTAAGAGTTGGGTCAAAAATTTATGATCCACATCCAAAACACCTATTAGACATGACTCAAACTGAATTGTATAAAAAAAATTTGGATGATAAGGTGTTGACTATTAGCATTTGTCAAAGGTCTTTTGAAAAGTGTAAACCTTGGTATGTTCAAATTAACAAGGAAAGAGTCACATGTTGTTGCAAAACTCATGTTCAATTTCGCTACCATTATGATGTATTTTGATATATATGTGTTACCATGCATAGTAATGGAATGTTCCAAGAATGTGGTATAAATGTACCACCTGAAACTCTAAAGGAGTTTATTTCAAGTTTGTTTTGCAACCCACTAAATGAACAAAAGTTTATTTTCAATGCATGTGTTTCTGGTGTATGTGATATATGTGGCAATCTTGCATTGTTGGATGAATGTTTGCATGAAAATCTTTCAAATGATTTTGCACAACAACTAGTTGATGTTAAAAGATTTAAAACTATTGAGTATCCACTGAAGGATGGAAAGGTTGGAAAACGATGTGATCTAATCACTGAAAAAGTTAGTATTCATGCATTTATGAATGAATTCAAGAGTAACATCATGTAGTACCCCTACCCTAGTCTATTTCTAACCTGGGTTTAATCTTGATTAGTTATCTTGATATAATGATTACAGTTAGATGTTGATTTTACGCATAGCTATTGATGTGGTTTTCTCACTAGTTGTATGCAGATTTTCAGTGTTCCTATTTCGTGATATTAGTATCGGACTAATGATTTCATTAAATTGTATATATGTATGCATGTATGATCTTTGGTTGCAGGAAATGTCAGGTACCACGCCGCATGAGTGTGAAGTTCGTCTTCACCTGGATTGCAGGTTTGAGTGTACCTTTTTAATCCTTAGAGTCGGATTAGGTGGTCGTAAGACCCTAGTTGAACTTAGTCGTGCTCTAGTGAGCATCGTCAGTCGTCGTCGGTATTCTCTTCTTGTTTGGGTTTGCGATTCATCTGTTTGGTTGACCTTCTCGGTTTGCGTGCTTGGTGTGTTTGGATAAATTGATTAATTAGTCCTTAGTAATTATCTTGATTATTTATGCGTTTGTGCATTGAAGATTAATGGGCTAAAGTAATCGGGTTTTTGTTATGCGATTTTTGTTGTTAATGGTTTGCTTATTTTAATTGGGAGTGAATTCGATTAAATGACTGATTTGGAATATTAAATGCATTTAGGATATGCTGTTGAAAGAAAGTTTTGTATTTGAATTTCAATAGATTCTATTGCATTCTGTTGGCTTTTAAAATTTGAAAGATTAAATTTGATTAATTGAGAAAATCGATTTGGAATTGAAAAAAGGCAAGTCAATTTGTTGTTTTAATTAGAAAAGGATTAGATTTTGTGAATTATTGGTAAATAAAATTTTTTATTCCAAAAATGGAAATTTTGGGTCAACTCTTCCATATAACCCAAATTTTGGGGAAATTGGAGAGGATGGACTTTTTTGGAGAAATCTTGGTTGGAAAAATAATTTTGGACAAAAATTGGGGGTTTTGGGGAAGGAATGATTCTGGACCTGGGTAGGATTGGGCTCTCCTTCAGCCATTCCAGGATTGCGTATTAAGGTAGGATTCTGATTTGCTTTTCTTGTTGCCAAATCCAATCTTTGATTGCTTTCAGTTTTAATTTGGATTGTGGGTTTAAATCCATGTTTTAGCTGTGTTCTTCAAGAAAATGCATGGCTGTATCATCATGTTAAAAATGGATTATCTTGCCATGTCTGGTTTGCTCTTTGATTAATAAAAATAAATTTGTTTGAGGTGTGTTATCCCTCGTTGTTGTTGGGCATTTGAAACCCCTTCGTATTTAGGGAAGAATGGAATCACCAAAGGAATGGCTATCAAAACACAGTCCATTTAAAACGAACTTATTCTTTTGAGCCTGTGTGTTTTTTTAATCATTGATTATCATATTCGGTGGGCGTTTTGGTTTTCATTATTTTCGAACTGTGTTTATTTCATTCTTTAGCGCTGTGTTAAGCGCTTAAAAACCGAATCTGGGTGAGTTTTTGTTTATTAAAATGAACTGATTGTTGGGGTTGGAGGGCGGGGAGCGGAGCTCCACCCGCTCCTCCTCCCCCTTTCCCCGCACGCTCCCCTTACGCCTCCTCGTTCCCTTCCTTTGTGCCCATAGCCGCTTGTGGCCGCGGCACTGCGGTGGCCGCAGGTCCGCGGTGGCCGCAGGGCGTGGCGGAGCCTGCGGGCACCGCAGTGGCGCTGCCCACGAGCCTCCCCTGCGGCTAGGGTTAGGGCATGGCCGCCCTCGCCCTTCTTTTAAAATGCGTTTTGTTTAAGGCAAAGTTTTTAAAATAGTTTTTTTAATGTATTTTTTTTTATCACTCCAAAAAAAATGCATATGATTTAATATCATGTTAATGAAAGTTAATTTTAATGCTAAGTTTAAATTGCTCTTAATTATGATTAAGAGGCAATATCTTGCTAAATGTAAATTTGGATATTAATTAATTCTATAATGGAATTTATAAGTTAGTAATTATCCAATTTCATTTCACGACTTTTGTACCCTTTCTAATTAAGTTCAACAACTGTGAATTTTTGCAATTGAAAAGTAAGCGAAATATTTATCGTTATAAATTGAAACGATATGCTTGGAAATGATTATCTCCATTTAGATTCTCTTTCTACATTTATATTTCAGTGATCCGTATAATGCATCTGGGATTGAAAATTAGGAATCTGTAGAGATTGATTTTGAACCAGTATGTTAATGACATTTTGATAGAAGATTAAATATCTTATTTTGGTTGATTAATGGTTGTCTGAGATTTATTAATATGAATTGGTTAAAAACTCATTATGACTTAATATGTCTGTTAGATGCTTTGAACCTTCAAGAGTTAGAAAACCAAGAACAATCTATTCCTAGATGAGATAGATAACTGTAATCGGATTTAGATCTTGTAGAAAACTTGACCGACTTGTAATGATTATATCAATTTGAGAAAATATTGTCTTTTCTGATTATTGCCTTGCGAGTTTAATTTCTGTATTCGCCCTTAATTATGAAATGGCATGTTTTTCTTTGTTTGATAGGACCCTGTCGTATGAAATGATTTGGGGTACCTGTTTCAGTCCTCGATTCCGAGTTGACTATTGTATTGTGGTAGTGTCGTTTTGATCATATCCTCCTTGTGTGTGAGTCGAATGATGATTGTGGTTGACCATTGTTGGTCGGGTCTCTAGTTAGAGTACCATCAGTAAGTGATTACCCTTGAGTCGTGTTTGACCTGATGATTGTGTATCTCTTCTTGAACTCCGTTTGTCAGACCATGTCTATTCCTTGGTTTTGAGTTCGTCCGAGTATAGTCTAGTGTCGTATGGGGAAGTGGCTTTCGATTGGGGGCCGCGCCCAAAGTGGCTGCTGGGTAACCCGTCGAAAGTGATTCTAATAAGTGATAACCTAATAGTAGATCAGAATGTAATCTCTAAGTAAGATAAATGTGCCTCACACATGGGACGAGTGCTAACATAGACTCGACATGCTGTGAGAAGGCCTGAAATGGAAAACCACCATCCTTGTCTTCACGAGAGGATGTGTGGGTCCACATGAGGCTTGGATGGGCCGGAAGCTCGGATTAGGTTGCCAGGGTAACCTAGTGTATGGGGCCGGGACCTATGAAGACTTGCCATGGTAACCATACCAGGTTGTGTGATGACACTTGTCCCTATGTTCGCTAGTGTGTTGTTGTTTTGTCTTGTTTTGAGTACCTTCGAGAGTCGTCCATTTGTCTCTGCCCTTGTGAGTATCGGTTTCATGTTAGACCTCGGGTGGTGATGGCTCAGTCTTGTGGATGCTCTTCTGGACCTTTGTATTAGCTTGATTTTGTTCAGCTGGATCCTATTCTTTTCAAGGATCGTTTATGTATTGATGGACCGATGTGGTCGCTTGTATATTGTTCATATTTCGCCTTGATGGCTGGATTGTAATGGTGTAACCTCTTGTATCCTTAACCTTTTTATTTATCAGAGGGGTCTTGCAGTTGAGCAGACCCGGAGATGTAGCCCTTTAGGGGTGAACTCCGAGATCATTATGGTGTTATGTGATGTATTCTCTTGTGTTTCCTTTATTCAGCTTTATCATGTATGAATAGCTTATGTTAGAATGGTTAAGTGGATGAATGGGAATTAACTATAAATTCTTATATTCAGTTCTTTCTTGAATGCCATGTTGATCGAATGCATAAGTGGTTTAGATGTGATTTATCGTAGATGCCCGTATGTAATCATCTTTCAAAATGCAATAAAATGGAGTATGAAAGAATGTATTTTAGAGTAATGGAATCTATTCCGTTGTGGTTAGAAAACTAAATATGCTTGAAAAGATCTCATATGTATATGATGAAATTCTAGTGTATTAAAATGTTAGATGTATGGTTTGTAGTTTTAAATGAAAAGCTTGAATGAAGATTATGAATAAATCTTAATGGATGAACCTTTACTTGTGATTTGTATTTCCATCTTTTGAAAGAAATTATCCTGATTAAGAATTATCTCGTTATTAAGATAGTTAGCTTATTGGATTAATTGTGTGAGTTAAGTGAGTTGTGATATTTAAGTAATCTCGTTGGGAAACTCTTTAGGTGTTAGTTGATGTCTTCCGCTATGTAATCTGAATCTTTGATATCTTGTTGCATCTTTTGTGTTGTAACTTTAAAAAAAAATAAAAATTGCACTCTATTCTTGTGTATGGCTTAATCCCTTTGGGGTTTCCTGGCGGGGCATTACATTTGGTATCAGAGCCCATGTTGCAAACATTGGGATCTCTGGTGTCGCGTGTGCCCTCTATTTGTGTGAGGTGTATCGACCCTATGTGTATGCTTGTCCTCCTGTTGCATGTGAGTGATTGAGCAGACCTTGTCGGGTGTGTAACGTGTGTGTTCACACCTTGTTGTCACCTTCTTGATGTTGGTGTTTGAGTGCTTATATGTGCATTGTGTGCTTATTGATGTCTTGGTCTACGATTACTCTTATTCTGAAAGAGAGTCGTATGTACCTCCCCTTATTGAGTGTTGTACTCTTTAGACTAATCCATTTGGGTTGGTCCGTGCTTGTCTTGAATCTGGAAGTGCGAATTGTGTTTGTTTGAGATCATGATCTAGCTTCGTGTTGTTCGCTTGAAGGACTTGTATGGCAATTATTGAATGCTTATTTTGAAGAAAATTAAATGATTATCACCATTCCTCTCTTCTTTCTAGAAATTAAAATGATTAGGATATGTGTAATTATCTTTGATTTGAGTTTCTTGTTTGAAAGAGAAAAGGGTGTGACTTCTTGAACCCTTCTGTGAGCCTTATGTCGTTTATGTTTTTAGATTATTAAAGGGCTATGGGTTTAAAAATTTATTTTGGGTGAATGGGAGAAAACTGTATGAGTATGTTTAAAGAATTCTCCATGTGTGTTTTGTAGGAGTAGCATGATTAAATTCTACCTTAGTAAGGTGCATTGCTATGCGAATAGTTGAATTATGTGAAACTACTTGGTTTGTAGAAAAAGTGTTAAAAAGGAGCATGTTATTGTAGCTTCGAGAAAAGTAATAATGTGTTTTCTGAAAGATTGTTTTATGTGTTTCATTAAACCAGTTTGATTGAAGATTTATTTTAGCAAATGCTCCATTGAACTCGCTTTTGGGTATATGTAATTACCTTAATGTGTTTAGAAAGTGCGAATGAAAAGCTTGTTTGATGTGTAAGCAATTAATATGTTCTATTTGGTTAATAGCTCCTTGCTTATCTTTGATCGTAATGTGATCTTTTCTAATAGGTTGCAAAGTATGACATGTGTCTATATTGTATTATTATATGCGAGTGTTCTTAAGAGGTCTTGCATTATCAAAAAGATTGCCTCTCTTGATCTCTGTTTTGGTTGGAAAACTAGAACCTCCTGTTGCAACCATAATTATTGGAAATGTTTTGTTAGGCTGATTGTCATCCTTCTTAACGGTAGCGTAATGAAAACCGTGTAATTGAAATGATAGGCTTATAGTGAGAAATTTTATATTATAGTGTGATCTTGTTTGATCTTGTGTCTTCGTAAGAAACAGTTTGATTATCAAACTCTCTTTCCCTTCTCCTTGCCTAATCCTAAGATTTTTAGAAATGCTATTAAAGAGTACATTGACTTAAATAGAATGTTTATAAAACATGTGAAATTGTACTATTACATTTTGGCTTCATAGTGATAGATGAAAGTCTTAAGCTTTAGAAATGAACTTGAATAGTTAGTAATGTGAGTTCGGATGCTTAGTGAAATTTGATAAAGATATAGGAATGATGTTATTTCCTTATGCAATTGTGAATTGTTAATAATTTCAGTACTTGTATCTAGAGTAAACTTGATTCAGTTATTTATATAGAAAGCGTAATTGAAATCTTCCTTGAATAGATGTTAGCGTACTGAAAAGTACTCCCCGTAAATGTGACTAAACCAGTACTGGTGTATTTGTGTGTATTGTAAGAAACCAGTGCTTATATTATGTGCCCATGGATTGGTGAAGTAATCAACCATGGGGGATATGTTGCTTATGAGTATGGGAAACCATACTGTTTATGTGATGTTCCTTATTTGTTTCCCTGCTGAGTACCAAACCTCGGGTTGTGGGTAACTCAGTATGTTAAGGGGTAGTATTCGAAGCGACCGTTCCTTGAATAGTATGGATTGGCGTACGAGTAATGTCGGCGCGAAGTGACTTTAGCTTCTCTACTTCGAGGAATGATATAGTTGTACTACTAAACTGTATCAAGGTGTACTCAATACTTTCCCTTTGATGAACCTATTTATAGGTTTATGTGTGTCAGCCTATTCCTCTTCCTTATTTGAGCAGTTTGGATGGTGATTCTTGTGTATAGTGATGGTATGATTTGGAGGATCCTTTGCCTTGTCTTCATGAAAGGTAGGTTTATTCACATGTGCTGCCAGTTAGTATGTGTTGGTGGGCATGTGGGTGGACCATAGTCATGTATACCTTTGACTTACGGCGAGTATCCTTCTAGATACGTCACTATGCGGGATGTGGCTTGCGCGTGCTTTTTCCGCGAGGTGCACTACCATGCAGGATACGTCCATTGTGTGTTTTCTCCACTTGGGGTATTGCCATGCCACGTGACAACGTGATGCGGGGTGATGTCGAGGTGCACACCGCCATGCCATGTGGATAGTGTGACCATGTCGCACCACATGATGAGCTACTGCAATAGCTAGTCAGTTGTTCCTTCCTTCCTCATTGGTGGCTAGATGCTAGTCACACAGTGCTGTTATGTGTAGTTGTGATATTCTTTATATTTCTTTGGGGATCAGCAATTTATTTTACCTTGACTTTGAAGGTTTGGCTACGATCTTGTGATCTTTTGCACTTTGATTTGGTGTTGAAATTCTAGATTATTTTCTTACCTTATTGTTGGAATTGATGATTTATTATCTTTATTCATCTGTACTTTGGTGGCTAAACTGGTTTATCATTATTGTTTTCGAATGTTGGTCTTGTGTTGCAATGTGAATTCCTCTCCAAGAACGTAGGAGACGGGCTTGGATGAGTGTATACGAGGAAGTAGACGCAGGGAACCTTGAGGATGGGGGTATGTGAGGCTGCGTTGCAGCTAGCATCCACTACCTACCTTTGTGTGGTGACTATCTCTTGGAGGCTAACCACCTTGTACAACAAGGGATATTCACAAAGGTCTTGTATGGAAGGTAGCACCGCTATGGTGTGCCTAGCACCATCAAACCTTTGAGTGAGATATTGGATTTTTATGATCATATTGTTGTTATGAGATCAGGCATAGAGATGGTGATCGTGCATGTTATCCTTGACCAAGCATTAGACATGCTCACATGTGGCCTTTTCTATTATGCATTCCAGTTATGTGGATGGTTATTGCTTGTATCATGGAGTAAATTGTGTTAACTTGTCACTATGTTATGGGACATAGTCTTTGGAAAGGTTTTCTTATGCCTGGCAAGTGTAACAATTGAGTTATTTATGCTGCTCTTATTTATTGGAAGTTAATCTGGTTGTAGAAATTGATATCTTAAGCTAGTTCTATTCAATAAAATTTTATGATAAAGATGGATTGGTGAAGGAAATTGATCATTATGGCATGTTTTCTGGTCATTTTTGGTCGTTGATTAGGGTAATTGTTGTTTACCTCTTTGTAATGTTTTAATTTGGTGTAATGAAAGAAAGAAAATTCTTGTTTCTCTGCTATGATTGTGGATAATTCCTAGAATATTTTAAGGAATGTATGGTTTTAGATGTATCTTGCCAATGGATAATGGCGTTTGTAAAGAATTTTGCAATTATATTTCATTTATTTATGGAAAGATTTCTATGTGCAATTTGACCTTTGTTGAATGAGTTTCAGGGCTGATGCGTACGACATGTTCTCCATCTAGCCTTACGACTTCAAGGAGTAAGTCTGAACCTAGGGGGGGAGAATGTAGTACCCCTACCCTAGTCTATTTATAACCTGGGTTTAATCTTGATTAGTTATCTTGATATAATGATTACAGTTAGATGTTGATTTTACGCATAGCTATTGATGTGGTTTTCTCACTAGTTGTATGTAGATTTTCAGTGTTCCTATTTCGTGATATTAGTATCGGACTAATGATTTCATTAAATTGTATATATGTATGCATGTATGATCTTTGGTTGCAGGAAATGTCAGGTACCACGCCGCATGAGTGCGAAGTTCATCTTCACCTGGATTGTAGGTTTGAGTGTACCTTTTTAATCCTTAGAGTCGAATTAGGTGGTCGTAAGACCCTAGTTGACCTTAGTCATGCTCTAGTGAGCATCGTCATTCGTCGTCGGTATTCTCTTCTTGTTTGGGTTTGCGAGTCGTCTGTTTGGTTGACCTTCTCGGTTTGCATGCTTGGTGTGTTTGCATAAATTGATTAATTAGTGCTTAGTAATTATCTTGATTATTTATGCGTTTGTGCATTGAAGATTAATGGGCTAAAGTAATCGGGTTTTCGTTATGCGATTTTCGTTGTTAATGGTTTGCTTATTTTAATTGGGAGTGAATTCGATTAAATGACTGATTTGGAATACTAAATGCATTTAGGATATGCTGTTGAAAGAAAGTTTTGTATTTGAATTTCAATAGATTCTATTACATTTTGTTGGCTTTTAAAATTTGAAAGATTAAATTTGATTAATTGAGAAAATCGATTTGGAATTGAAAAAAGGCAAGTCAATTTGTTGTTTTAATTAGAAAAGGATTAGATTTTGTGAATTATTGGTAAATAAAATTTTTTATTCCAAAAATGGAAATTTTGGGTCAACTCTTCCATATAACCCAAATTTTGGGGAAATTGGAGAGGATGGACTTTTTTGGAGAAATCTTGGTTGGAAAAATAATTTTGGACAAAAATTGGGGGTTTTGGGGAAGGAATGATTCTGGACCTGGGCAGGATTGGGCTCTCCTTCAGCTATTCCAGGATTGCGTATTAAGGTAGGATTCTGATTTGCTTTTCTTGTTGCCAAATCCAATCTTTGATTGCTTTCAGTTTTAATTTGGATTGTGGGTTTAAATCCATGTTTTAGCTATGTTCTTCAAGAAAATGCATGGTTGTATCATCATGTTAAAAATGGATTATCTTGCCATGTCTGGTTTGCTCTTTGATTAATAAAAATAAATTTGTTTGAGGTGTGTTATCCCTCGTTGTTGTTGGGTGTTTGAAACCCCCTCGTATTTAGGGAAGAATGGAATCACCAAAGGAATGGCTATCAAAACACAGTCCGTTTAAAACGAACTTATTCTTTTGAGCCTGTGCGTTTTTTTAATCATTGATTATCATATTCGGTGGGCGTTTTGGTTTTCATTATTTTTGAACTGTGTTTATTTCATTCTTTAGCGTTGTGTTAAGTGCTTAAAAACCGAATCTGGGCGAGTTTTTGTTTATTAAAACAAACTGATTGTTGGGGTTGGAGGGCGGGGAGCGGAGCTCCACCCGCTCCTCCTCCCCCTTTCCCGGCACGCTCCCCCTTATGCCTCCCCGTTCCCTTCCTTTGTGCCCGCAGCCACTTGTGGCCACCGCACTGCGGTGGCCGCAGGTCCGCGGTGGCCGCAGGGCGCCGCGGAGCCTGCGGGCACCGCAGTGGCGCCGCCCACGAGCCTCCCCTGCGGCTAGGGTTAGGGCATGGCCGCCCTCGCCCTTCTTTTAAAATGCGTTTTGTTTAAGGCAAAGTTTTTAAAATAGTTTTTTTAATGTATTTTTTTTTATCACTCCAAAAAAAATGCATATGATTTAATATCATGTTAATGAAAGTTAATTTTAATGCTAAGTTTAAATTGCTCTTAATTATGATTAAGAGGCAATATCTTGCTAAATGTAAATTTGGATATTAATTAATTCTATAATGGAATTTATAAGTTAGTAATTATCCAATTTCATTTCACGACTTTTGTACCCTTTCTAATTAAGTTCAACAACTGTGAATTTTTGCAATTGAAAAGTAAGCGAAATATTTATCGTTAGAAATTGAAACGATATGCTTGGAAATGATTATCTCCATTTAGATTCTCTTTCTACATTTATATTTCAGTGATCCGTATAATGCATCTGGGATTGAAAATTAGGAATCTGTAGAGATTGATTTTGAACCAGTATGTTAACGACGTTTTGATAGAAGATTAAATATCTTATTTTGGTTGATTAATGGTTGTCTGAGATTTATTAATATGAATTGGTTAAAAACTCATTATGACTTAATATGTCTGTTAGATGCTTTGAACCTTCAAGAGTTAGAAAACCAAGAACAATCTATTCCTAGATGAGATAGATAACTGTAATCGGATTTAGATCTTGTAGAAAACTTGACCGACTTGTAATGATTATATCAATTTGAGGAAATATTGTCTTTTCTGATTATTGCCTTGCGAGTTTAATTTCTGTATTCACCCTTAATTATGAAATGGCATGTTTTTCTTTGTTTGATAGGACCCTGTCGTATGAAATGATTTGGGGTACCTGTTTCAGTCCTCGATTCCGAGTTGACTGTTGTATTGTGGTAGTGTCGTTTTGATCATATCCTCCTTGTGTGTGAGTCGAATGATGATTGTGGTTGACCGTTGTTGGTCGGGTCTCTAGTTAGAGTACCATCAGTAAGTGATTACCCTTGAGTCGTGTTTGACCTGATGATTGTGTATCTCTTCTTGAACTCCGTTTGTCAGACCATGTCTATTCCTTGGTTTTGAGTTCATCCGAGTATAGTCTAGTGTCGTATGGGGAAGTGGCTTTCGATTGGGGGCCGTGCCCAAAGTGGTTGCTGGGTAACCCGTCGAAAGTGATTCTAATAAGTGATAACCTAATAGTAGATCAGAATGTAATCTCTAAGTAAGATAAATGTGCCTCACACATGGGACGAGTGCTAACATAGACTCGACATGCTGTGAGAAGGCCTGAAATGGAAAACCACCATCCTTGTCTTCACGAGAGGATGTGTGGGTCCACATGAGGCTTGGATGGGTCGGAAGCTCAGATTAGGTTGCCAGGGTAACCCAGTGTATGGGGCCGGGACCTATGAAGACTTGCCATGGTAACCATACCAGGTTGTGTGATGACACTTGTCCCTACGTTCGCTAGTGTGTTGTCGTTTTGTCCTGTTTTGAGTACCTTCGAGAGTCGTCCATTTGTCTCTGCCCTTGTGAGTATCGGTTTCATGTTAGACCTCAGGTGGTGATGGCTCAGTCTTGTGGATGCTCTTCTGGACCTTTGTATTAGCTTGATTTTGTTCAGCTGGATCCTGTTCTTTTCAAGGATCGTTTATGTATTGATGGACCGATGTGGTCACTTGTATATTGTTCATATTTCGCCTTGATGGCTGGATTGTAATGGTGTAACCTCTTTTATCTTTAACCTTTTTATTTATCAGAGGGGTCTTGCAGTTGAGCAGACCCGGAGATGTAGCCCTTTAGGGGTGAACTCCGAGATCATTATGGTGTTATGGGATGTATTCTCTTGTGTTTCCTTTATTCAGCTTTATCATGTATGAATAGCTTATGTTAGAATGGTTAAGTGGATGAATGGGAATTAACTATAAATGCTTATATTCAGTTCTTTCTTGAATGCCATGTTGATCGAATGCATAAGTGGTTTAGATGTGATTTATCGTAGATGCCCATATGTAATCATCTTTTAAAATGCAATAAAATGGAGTATGAAAGAATGTATTTTAGAGTAATGGAATCTATTCGGTTGTGGTTAGAAAACTAAATATGCTTGAAAAGATCTCATATGTATATGATGAAATTCTAGTGTATTAAAATGTTAGATGTATGGTTTGTAGTTTTAAATGAAAAGCTTGAATGAAGATTATGAATAAATCTTAATGGATGAACCTTTACTTGTGATTTGTATTTCCATCTTTTGAAAGAAATTATCCTGATTAAGAATTATCTCGTTATTAAGATAGTTAGCTTATTGGATTAATTGTGTGAGTTAAGTGAGTTGTGATATTTAAGTAATCTCGTTGGGAAACTCTTTAGGTGTTAGTTGATGTCTTCCGCTATGTAATCTGAATCTTTGATATCTTGTTGCATCTTTTGTGTTGTAACTTTTAAAAAAAAAAAAATTTGCACTCTATTCTTGTGTATGGCTTAATCCCTTCGGGGTTTCCTGGCGGGGCATTACACATCGTACCTAAATATGTTAAACACACTCAAAATGCTAGATGGCACGATGGTGAGTTTCGAATATGTAAGAATACATTTCCTGTTGGTAGTATACTTTTGGTTGTTGACTTTGCAGAGAACTACACGCTTGCACCACAAGATGAGGTCCAATCACAATACTACAATTTAGTGCAAGTATCGATTTTTGTCCATATTGTCTATAGGCATGCACCAGATAGTATAGAAGAGGATCACAAAATTTTGAGAGTACCATTTCTATATGAGTGATAATAAATTACACTCATCTGAGTTTGTCTATTTTTGCTTCAAGACCTTTTTTGAGAATTTGAGGGAGAGAGAAATTTAGATGACACAACATCTAATATGGTCTGATAATTGCACAAGGCAATTCAAGAATGCTAGAATGTTTTATTGGTTGAGTAGGATTCATAAGAAAACTAATATTGAACACATGTGGAGTTTTTTTGAGGCTGGACATGGGAAAGGAGAGCATGATAGTGCCGGTGCATGTGTTAAGAGAGCCCTTTGCAGAGAGCAACTCAAATTCGAGGAAAAGGCTAAATTTAAAAATGCAAGTGCAATTGTGGATTGGTGTAGTGCAAATTTATCCATAGGATCAAGTTAGAACTCTAAAATTAGACGTTTCTTCTGGCTAGTTAAAGAGGAGAATATCCTTCCAAGATATGATTGTGATACAATCAATGGGTCAACTAGATGGCATTCATTTAAGAGTTCTGATTCTAACACTTGGACTATATGGACTAGAGAGCTTGCATGTTTTTTTCAAATTTGTGTTGTAGGTGAATGGGAAGAATACGAGAATATGGAATGGGTCGAAGAATGGAAACACAAATCCTTAACACCTACTGAGACACAATATGAAGATGTTAGAAGAAATGAAGACCTCAATCATGCATTTGCATGAGAAGATTATGATCATGTTTCAGACCTCATACAACCTGGTAATTTAATTCAATTTATTGTTTAAAACTTTAAATTATATATTTTTATGTATTGTCATATAATTTATGATTTCATATTTGAATTTTAAATTCTAACAAGTTTTATTTCTACATGTACTTAAATTTTTTTTCTAGGACATGTGTATGCTATTGTTGCACCTGAAGATAATGATGAGCATGTTGAGTATTGGCTAGCTAGATGTGTAGAACCTAAGAAAAAGTTGATATGTGATCAAGTAGATGATGATGGTTTTCAGTATCCAGTTGGATCTGTTGTGGTAGTTGGTACATGGCTATGCAAATACTTAACAAGAAGGAATGGCTTACCAGCTTATGAAGACTACCAATCAGAAAAGAATATTATACACTATTCTCATTTGGTGGTGGCAACAAACATCAAATTAGAAAGATACAAAGGTATACCTGCCAATAAGGTATTGTGGACACTTTCAGTAGAAGAGCATGAGGCAATCATAAACGCATTGCAAAAGAGAGAGGATGTAGATGGTACATTAGGTTGAATCAATTTTATATGCATGTAAGTTTGTGTTACTTGTGTGAACTCTTTTATATTTAATCATGATAAATTTTTTTCATTGTCCCTTTAACATTGTATTTGTCTACATTTGATACAATTTTAGTTTCATAAACAACATTGTATTAGTTATCTTCTTCTTAATGTTATTTTGTGCACATTGTAATTGTGTTACAATTGAATTCTAATATTTTATGATATATTTATTTTATCGTAATCTCTTCATAGATTAATTGTAAGTTAACTTAAGAGGAAAGTCAACTAGTAAACCACTACTATCTGTACTAATAAACCATCAATACACTAGTAAATTAGTGTGGTCAACTTAAGAGGAAAGTCAATACTATGTTTGTAGCTTCCTTTATGAGATTCATTTATAATTAATAATCCTTTTATAATTTTCATATCAAATTTATATGCATGTAAGTTTGTGTTACTTGTGTGAACTCTTTTAAATTTATATGCATGTAAGTTTGTGTTACTTGTGTTAATGTTCTTCAAACCTTCCTAATAATTTGGTTAGCCTTAGTTCCATCAATCTATTGGATTCCTCTATGAGATTCATTTATAATTAATAATCCTTTTATAATTTTCATATCAAATTTATATGCATGTAAGTTTGTGTTACTTGTGTGAACTCTTTTAAATTTATATGCATGTAAGTTTGTGTTACTTGTGTTAATGTTCTTCAAACCTTCCTAATAATTTGGTTATCCTTAGTTCCATCAATCTATTGGATTCCTCTATGAGATTCATTTATAATTAATAATCCTTTTATAATTTTCATATCAAATTTATATGCATGTAAGTTTGTGTTACTTGTGTGAACTATTTTAAATTTATATGCATGTAAGTTTGTGTTACTTGTGTGAACTCTTTTAAATTTATATGCATGATACAATTTTGGTTTCATAAACAACATAATAACAAAACAATGTATCACATATATAATCACTAGAGTGTGCCAAATCACATAACACAACTTGATATCATAATAGCAAGGAAATGACATAATAAAAAGTCCTATATATAATCACATAACAACAAGTCCTATATATAATCACATAACAACAAGTCCCATGATAACATAACAAGTGTCATCATAAAAAGTCCACAATACAATAACATGACACGATCTAAAATATACAATCTAAGAACTCGCATGCATCTCATCTGTAGTCCTCTTTAGTCCACGTGAAGGTGGTTGAGATGAATCATCCTACTACACATGGTCCTGAGATGCACCATCATGTATCTGTGTAGTATCAGTGTCTCCACCCTCCTGTGTAGTATCAGTGACTCCACCCTCCTATGTAGTATCAGTGTCTGCACCCTCTTGTACATTATTAAAATATTTTACATGAGAAGAATTTACTTGCATAATTCACTTATAAAGTAATTAAATACTAAAAACTTTAAAATAAATTACCATATGACCATGCTCTACAATGCCCTCACTGGTACATGGAGGTCCACTATCATGAACAAGAAAAGTGGTCATAGTCAAGTCCTGCAAAAAAAAACATTGTACATCAATTTTGATAATCCCTATAAAAGCCAGGTACACAGTATAAACAAATTAGAAATTATTTTTCTAATCTTCACCTCAAATGATAATGTTGATGGTTGCATCTGGCTCAATCCCATAGCCATACCAATACTGGTAGTGGTATCGACCTGAACAACATATATAAAACATGAATCAAACTTGTAAATATACATAAATTATAAAGCATATATATAGACTACAAGATTATCATAGAAAAGCATACATGTGATGCAGGCAAAGTAACTGATGGTCGAAGGCATACATGTGATGCACCATCAAACAATCTAGAAGCCTACAATTGCAAAAAATAATGAACATGAATCAAAGTTGTACATAAATTAGTAAGCATGTAAACACTTCAAATTAATGGATGAAAAACATACTAGTGGTATATGAGGCTAAGCCTCAGTGGTCCACGAGTCACGTGAAGAACTACCCACCTCAGTGCTACACGAAGCACCCTACAAAATTGAAAAAACATATCAAATACATCATTACATTAAAAAAAATATTGTTTATTTTAAATGTACATATCAATACAATGTATCTAGATGAAAGTGCATACTGTAAATGGGGTGCCAACATCTCTAGGTATTGAGGTAACATGCTATCGGTTCCTCAATGATGTTGTAAGATCCATCCTCTGTTCAGAAAAAAATGACTCATGTTATGGTTCATATGTGTATATATAAGGAATTTAATATTGCACTGTAAATTATACAAATAAATTTGTACCTCTGTAGGCTGATCATCATCTGCCCATAGGAGATCAACATATGAAGAGATGGCATTAGCATGTGCAGCCTCCTCGACATCATCATAACCACCATGGGCAGCATCAGCATGTGTAGCCTCCTCGACATCATCAAAATCACCATCTCCTCTAGGGGCAACCTCACTCTATGGACCTCTACATACATCCCCACAGCTCATGCAAACATGTGCTAAGCTGGGGGCAACCCTCACCTCCTGCAACTACTATACCAAATTGCCTGATAGGGCACTCAATGAACCTAGAGTAGAATCCACTACTCGATGATGGGCAGGTGATGGAAGAGGAACCAATGGATCATCATGCACACAGTTTCTAACCCTGTCGCTCAATTTTGCTCCTGGCCTATCCTGGGGCATGCCTCTCCCAATCCCCTGAAATGATCGAATATCAAAGTAATTGAGCTTTTTGCCCAATTCAAATTCAGCCCATAACTTCTTCAAAAAATACATCGGGACCTCATGATTGGAGTGTGGTGGATGGTCAAATACCATCCACCACCACTCCCAAAAGTGGCTAGCAATGCGCAGGTGCCTACACCATTGAATAGAGATATGTGGCTTCTTCGAATCTATCTCCTCACCCATCTTAGGGTTCACAAAATATTTTTTCAAATCCATTTTCGTTATTTTTAATTCATTAACTTGTTTGTATGTGAGGCCATCAGCATAAAATGCACACAATCCATCACGCCAACTACGATAGCTATCTAGCTCGCTATCTAATGCCTGCACAGACTGTACAATGCCTTACATGTTGTCTGCAAGGCGTAACAATTGGGGAGGTGGATGAGGCTCATGCCTAATAGTATGAATATCTCTAATCAAAGCATCAATATTCATCCTAATTGTTTGTCTCAATTGATCGGGTGGAGGTGGAGGTGGTACTAGACCTAATAGCTCATCTATCTCAAACTCATCCATCATGTGAATATAATCTGCATATATATACAAACATGAAAATTTATAATTACAATTACAAACATGAAAATTTACAAATACAATTACAAACATGAAAATTTACAATTATAAACTATTAAATTTACATTTCACCTTCCAAAAAAACTTATAATTAAATACAATTTAGAAACTTAAATTTTAAAAAAGGAAACTCACATAGATCTATAATATTATTAATAGGTGGGTAATAATAAGCATCAGTTAAGAAATATTATCCACTTAAATCAAAGTATAAGAAAAATTCTACAAAATAAAACATCATAATGCCCATGCAACTCAAACAATACTTTTTAACATCTAAAGATGAATTAGGATAAGTTTCATCAAAATCATAAAAATAATTATAAGTTTTAAAGTCATTTAAGTTATATCTATGAACTTGTCAATACATGTAAGTTACTTTGTTGTGTTCTTTTCTAGAATCATTGGATGATTTAGTGATCATAACTAGTAGTACTACACTAAGTTGAAGCTTGAATAAATAGTAGGTTCTCTACTCTGGGAGGAGTTAAAACAAAAAAAAACTGTATTGATCTATATTTGATTGTTATTTTTATTAAATCTGCCACTAGTGTGATTTATTGTCCTCTTAACTTAAATCAAGCTATGTAAATTTAAAGCCTCGTAACTTTTGATAGAGAGCATATTTTTTCATGCTTCATGTGGCATTTAAAAGGTGGTTCATAAATCTTCATACATTACACAATTATTTTTTAAAATATTCCCTCGTATTTTATATTTTATTTTTTGTGATTTCACATTCTAGTCATTTACTTGGACATCTTGGCACTTGAAAATGACTGTCTTACATGAGATGAATTTGTTTGATATGTTTTATATATGTATTGATTTTATTGATCTTTTAAGCTTTTATTTGAGGAGGTATCATAGGTTTCTCTATTCATCCTTTTGTGGTAAAATTAGAAAGGGATAACTATGATTCTTTTGTAAAATGGTATCTTGATAAGTTTTAGGTGGTGTAAACATTTTCCTTTTATGTATGGAGTCATACCTAAACTAGAAACACTAGAAACTATATAATCTTGGTGTAACATCATTGACCATGTAGGAGTGATTTGATCTAGTATCAAGATCATGATTCTATGTGTATTGCATTGGATATTGATTTCCCCCACACACTTTGGAATATACTTTAGGAGATCCATGGAGACCCACATATCTCTCCATTCCTAGAGGATCCTATTGTAGATGGTTTCATTCCCTTTGTAGATGAAGATCACATACCCTTTCATGGTGATACTTAAGATGAAATTTATTATATCATATTAAATAATTTATTTACTTAAGATCAAATTTTATTTACATATTAAATAATTTTCAAAATATATTTTAATTATGTTCATCAATTATATCAATTAGAATAAACATTTGGTAATTTGAAATACAAGCAATTATCATAAAAAATTTAGAATCAATTCATTCTAAATCTAAAATGATACATACACATATAAATATATAATCGGTTTTTTAATTTAATATATACTTGGCAAAATAAATTTATATAGAAGTGTAAATTTTTAAGTAATTTAGTGGGGTTTATAATGAAACCTATCCAAGAAAATTTGTCATATATTAGAATAAGATATTTTATCTTACTATATAAATTAAGGATCATGACTCACAAGATTGCTATATATCTGTGTTGCAAACAACATATGTAAAATACGTGTACTAATAACAAACATGTTTCTTTATAGAAGAAAAGAAATGGACAATTTCCTATAAGATACAAATGGAAAATAAATACATAACTCATCTACCCTATATACCCTCAACTCTCCCTTCTTGTTGGTTCTTATTTTACTATTTCAATTAATGCTTTCACATAATATAATACATTCACTTCCAACACACACTCTACTATTTTCATGTGCATTTTGCAAACCAACAACACTTTACTAATATTGCTATAATAAGATTGCAATACCTCAAACTCTTGATGTACACCTTCTATTTATACTTTCTTTCTTTCCATTTGAGGCAAGTAGGTCACTAAGTCCAATCCTTTCGAGAAATCAACAAACATTTCTTAGACAACCCTACCTTGATTCTCCCTTAACAATTTTCATGTCTATAATTAAAAGGAGTCTTAAGATCCATTTTCATAAGCCTACATTAATAATGAACATAATTAGGTTGAAGAAAAACCCCTCTTAGATAATTTTTTTTGTGATGTTACCTACCTCCATACTTATCTCTTCTAGTGCAACTTTCATGAATCCTAGAGTTTATTTTGATTTGTAAATAAAGATTTGGTTAAACCTTTTGGAAAATAAATTATTACAGGGTTTTTGATCCTTTCCTTTCTCTATGTTTATTATACTTATCATCCAATCCAATGGAAAAATACACTCTCCTATAACCAAAAAAACTAAATTTAACTCTAAAAGCTCCAATTAAAAACTAAATATATGTTTCATTTGATACAACACTGCTAGGAAAAACATTGATCACTAAGCACCATTTAATACCATAAGCACCAATAACACTCCTTCAAATGTTATAGCACCACCTCTATTAAGTTAATCCATTAAATTAGTATTCTACAAAATGAACACTAATCTAATGAAATTAAAACCATTTATATTTAAAACTTATAATTCTCCTTAATAGAATCCTTATCAAACCTCAATAATAGTTAAGGAACATTAATCCATGGTGTCCAACTCAATTGCTTAGGACATGAAAACGTTAAAATTTATGACACTAAATATAGCCACCATTACGAATGCTTAAGGTGGTTGATAACATACATGTTACTCTAAATGTTTTCTTAAGCTAGGAATCATGGTATATTGCCACTATTGAATCTTAATCCAATGTTGTATTGACCAAGTAATCAACCAAGATAGTCAAATTTCTCCTGAGACTTGTTTGTTTTTTTATATTTAGGGTTTAGCGTTCATTTTTTTCTATTTAGGGTTTAGTGTTTATTTTTTTCTATTTAGGGTTTAGTGTTCATTTTGTTTCTATTTAGGGTTTAGTGTTTGTTTTTTTGTTCAGGGTTTCTTGTCTGTTTTTTGTGTCTAATGTTTATTGTTCATTTACGTTTTTGTTTTTTGTTTTTTATTTTTTTACTACGATTTTTACTATTCATGTTTTTTGCAATATTTGAAAACTAAAAACTATTTTAAACATGAAATAAAATAAAATAAAAGATGATTTTCAAACTTTAAAACATAAAAATTAATAAATAACAATACATTAACATTTTTTTAATGAAAAACAATAAAAATAAATAAAATAGAATATAAAAAATAAAACAAAATACCTGGAAGGAGGTAAAAATGGTCTAGGGGGTCAGCTAGGGTGAAAAAAATGGGTACCTGTGCTCCTCAGAAATGCCTACCCATTTTCCAAATAGTGAAAATGATGGAAAATAGGTTTAAAAAAATATACATTTAAAAAATAGGTGCCCACTTTTTTCAAATCGAGCACCCAATTTGAAAGAAACAGGTTCCCGTTTAGCTTCGAGCACCCATTGCTAAATGGGCTCCCATTTCTTTATGGCTAGGGCAGCCAAAGCTAAATGGGTGCCCGATTTTTAAAAATCAGGCACCCATTTCTAGCGGGCTCATTTTCCAATGTGCGAACTTCCGCGGGATTGGGACCCAACTTTTTGCGTTTACCCTATCCTTAGACTCTATCATTGCAAAGTTGACTGCATATGAGTTGAATAGATATGATGGTAGTGTTCAGATGACTGAGTTAGCCTTTAGAGCATCTGCTGCACCATCCAAAAAAGGAAAATAAACTAGTACTAGTTATGAATCCAGACAATGCAAAGATATGGATGATGAAGAGATTCTAATGGAGTTTGAAGCTCTTCTTGCTGAAAGACTTTCAAAAGGAACTGGTAAATATAGAGGTAAGCTTCCCTTAAAATGTTTTTCCTGCAATAAGATAGGACATATAGCTATCAATTGTCCTAACAGTGATAATAAGGATAAACCAGAGAGGTTTAGAAAGTATAAAGGAGGAAGTAGAAGAAATTGTCTTGTTGTTGTGAATAAAGAATCGAAGGATGAAGAAAATGAAGACATAGTGTTTGTCGCTGTAAAGGAAGAAGTGTCTGACAAGAAAGCCCTTATCTCTCACATTGACAATTCTAATGAGTGGATTATAGATAGTGGATGTTCTCACCACATGACTAGTGACTGGAGAAAGTTTATGTCTCTAGAAGAATATGATGGAGGTGTTGTCCAGTTTGGCAATGATGTACCATGCTTGGTGAAAGGTAAAGGATCCATCTCACTGAATGGAAAGACAAGTGCAAATGATATCTACTAGGTAGAAGGTCTTAAGCATAACCTTTTGATTGTTGCTCAGCTGAATGACAAAGGAATCACTCTAGAGTTCAAAGGTGGAGTTTGTAGTATAATTGGAAAGTGTGGTGAACTTATTGCCACCGGTAAGAAGACCAGAGGTAACTTATTTCAGTTGAATGCCAAAATTAGTCAGTATCTGATAGCTAAGTTTGATAACAATTGGATATAGCATAGGAGACTCTTTCATATGAACTTTGACAATATTGTTAAAGCCAATAAGATCAAGGTGGTAAGAGGATTACCTTTGCTGAACAAACCTAAGAATTCTTTGTGCAGAGAATGTCAAATTGGGAGGATGTCTTCCTCAACTTTTAAAGGTAAGTCTTTTTCAGCAGAGAATTTACTTGATCTTGTGCATAATGATTTGTGTGGTCCTATGAAAACTAGAAGTATTCAAGGAGATAGGTATTTTATGATTCTTACTGATGACTGCTCAAGAATGATGTGGGTCACATTCTTGAAAGACAAGTCTGAAGCATTTGGAAAGTTCAAAGCCTTCAAACCATTAGTAGAAAAGGAAAGTGGCCAAAGGATAAAGTTCCTAAGAACTGATCAAGGACAAGAATTCACTTATGATGAATTCAACAAGTACCGTGAAGAGAATGACATCAAGAGGCAACTGTCTTCCCCTAGGACACCACAACATAATGACATAGCAGAAAGGAATAACAAGACTGTAGTTGAAGCGGCTAGAACAATGTTGATCCAAGGAAAGGTTGCTCACACTTTTTGGAGAGAAGCGATGAGTACTGTAGTCTATACTATGAACCGGGTACTTATTAAGAAAGGGAAAGATAAAACCCCTTATGAGTACTCAACTAGGAAGACTCCCACTATGAGTTACTTTAAAGTATCTGGGGGTAAGTGCTATATCAAGAGAGGTGAGAATTTGAGAAAATTTGATGATAAATGTGATGAAGGAATATTACTAGGATATTCCACTAAGAGAAAAGCTCTCAAGTGCTACAATAACAGAACTCAAAAGATTGTTGAGAGCATCAATGTTAGGGTTGATGAATCCCCTGAGAAATTTGAGGGAACCAGTAGCAAGCAAGTGGAAGGTGAATTGGGTATAACTTTCTGGGAACTGGTTACAAAAGAATCAAGCAAAGATCTCAGTGTTCCTGTACCGGTAGAAGTTGCGGTAGGTGAAGAAGAAGATCGAGAAGAAGAAGAAGAGGAAAAGCAAGAAGAACCAGCTAGAGTCATTCCTAGATATGTGAAACTACATCATGATCCAAAGCAGATCATAGGAGATAAAGATGTAGGGATACTCACAAGAAGAAAGGTGAAGGAGAACTCTTGCATGATCTCTAAATTGGAGCCTAAGACTATTAGAGAGGCGCTTACAAATGAAGACTAGATGAAGGAAATGGAAGAGGAGATAGATTAGATTGAAAAGAATGCAAGATAGTCTTTGGTACCCTGACCTCAACACAAGAATGTCATTGGTACCAAATGGGTCTTTAGAAATAAACTAAATGAAGAATGCACAGTTATAAGGAACAAGGCTAGGCTTGTATGCAAGGGATATGCTCAGGAAGAGGGAGAAGACTATGGAGAAACCTTTGCCCCAGTGGCTAGACTAGAATGTGTTCGATTGCTACTTACATTTGCAACATTTAAGGGATTCAAGGTATATCAGATGGATGTGAATTTTGCATTCTTGAATGGAATCCTTGAAGAGGAAGTATATATAGAGAAACCGAATGGGTTTTCCCTATCAGAAGATAGTAACATGGTGTGTAGATTACACAAGGCTCTGTATGGATTAAAACAAGCACCAAGGGCATGGAATGAATGATTACACTCTCATCTTGTGAAGATTGGATTTGAGAGAACAAGTGAAGATAGCAACATCTATTTGAAATCAAAAGATGATCAGATTCTGATCTGTGAAGTGTTTGTAGACGACATAATCTTTGGAGGAGATGATGAAATGAGCCATGCATTTGTAGATGTAATGAAGAAAGAGTTTGAGATGTCTCTGATTGGGGAGATAAAATTCTTCATTGGCTTACATATTCAGCAAATGAAAGAGGGTATCTTTATTACCCAATCCAAGTATGTCAAAGAGGTATTGAAGACTTTTGGCATGGAGGAGAGCAAACTCGTTGGTACACCAATGGTGACCAACTAAAAATTGACTAAGGAAGATGATTCAACATTGGTGAATGAGAAAGAGTACCGGTTAATGATCGGTAAGTGTAAAGCGGAAAATCGAACCCTAGGTGTTCCCCCACTCCAAGGAGAGAGAAAGGAGGTCACTAGGGTTGACGGTTTTCACTTAGGAGAGACTTTACATTCAAAAGAGGGGTTGAAACTCACAAGATCCAATCCCATACAATGCAAGATTGAATTTTAAATGAGTTTCAAGGGTTGAGATAGCAAGGATACCCTCTTTTGTAAAGAATGTAGATAGAAGGATTGAACTAGGAGTGTATGTGAAAGTAAGAAAGATTTGCTTGTAGACGGAGATAGAGACATGGGATGAAGCTACGGACCTGGAATTAGCAGTAAAATGTTGAGACGATGCTATCCTACAAGTTTGAGCAAAAGTTGTCAGGATGATGGCGCCCGGAGTGCACATGGTCCTCCGAAAAATCCGTGAAATGAAGGGGGATCTGTTCGTCTCTATACAAGGATTCCAGATCTTCAATTACAGTCGCGTACCTGCAACCTACACACAAAAAAGAGAGGACGATTGGGAGGTTAGGGATTAGGGGTTTGCCTTCAGGTCAAACCCCAGTTTTGGAATTAACCAAGAAATGAGAATGCTGTAAATGTAAATGTTTGTAATGTAATCAAGTACTGATACCTTGTTGTAAGAATGTTTGTATTCTTACATGCGAAGGTGTAATGATGTTGTATGTTGAATGTTGTGTGTTGTAGGTGATCTCCTCTTCAATGGTTGAATCCTTGTCTTGAATGCAACACCTAGCCTTGAATGGAGACCTAGAATGCTCAATTGCTTGAAGGAATGCTTGAATGCTTGAATGTTTGAATGTTTGAATGTTTTCCTATCACTTCCGCCTCTTGCACACATATGTTTTTTCTCCTTTTTTCATGAGGGGAAATGTAGTTTATATACTTGTCAATTAGGGTTAGGAGACTGATTTTTTTGACATTAGGTTGACCTAGAAACATTATTTTCCAAATTGCAAACTTGAAGACCCGATGCCCAACAAGAAACCGTGCCCAAAATAGGGCCAGGCACCAGGGCGCTGGGCGCCATGGTCCTGAGGGACCAGGGTGCTAGGCACCATAGTCCTGAGGGACCAGGGCACTGGGTGCCATAGTCCTGAGGGACCAGGGCGCTGGGCACCATGGTCCCACCTCCCAGGACAGCAGGGTCCAAGGAGGATCAGGCCAAGGTGCAGAAAGATGCAGTTTTTGATGTCGTAAACAGGTTTCGAGGTCTCCATTCAGGTTCAACGTTGCGCCGCCATCATGAAGACCCAAATGCAGTCGAAATTGCAAGTGTCACAATTTTACGACGCTACATTTAGCCCCCACATTAGCAGGAGTATAAGCGTACGCCCATACTTCTGGTAAAGTACAAGGAAACAACATTGAAAGACTTTCACCATGTCAAGGAGGCAAGATACACCAAGCCCCCAGTGGACTGAGGATCTTACGACTTCGATTGACAAAGTAAAAGGGAAGATCACGAGGGAGAACCATGACTGACAGTAGTGCGGTTCCCTCACTATGAGTCATGCAAGAAAAATACCAAAAATTTTCAAGGCAAATCTAAGTTCGCCAAGAAATTTTTTAAGAATCTTGAAGAGATATGGATGGAGTGTATGCCCCCTACGTTAAAGTGATCACACATGCCTCATCAGGGGTGATTGCTTTAAGGTAGTGATACACATAAGACATGAGAAGGGAAAGGAGCATGTTATCACAAAGATTTAGCCCCCAAGTGTGAGATAAACCCAAGGATAATAGACACAAAACACAATTCACGAGGTGACTTCGCTTTCCTTGGGGTCAGTATGTTGTATGATAATTCATGTATATCATATGTATGTATGCATAATTGTTCTTCATTCCCAAATGAAGGAAGGTCACCTAGAAGAAGGGAACACATGTGTCTTTTGAGTCAACATGAGAGAGACCAAAAGAAATCTCAATGCTTTGCATCGTCCTCAAGTAGACAACACTAAGGACAACAAATAGAAGAATGAGAATAACACATAGAAGAAGTAACAAAAGATATCAAGAGAGGAAGAGAGAGTCTACTATGCTAATGAACTAGTCTAGCACGTCATCCACCCCCTGATCTTGCTAATCAATATTTCAGGAAGGTAGGAAACACGCTAGAGGAGGAACATCCAACACAGCAGATGGAGCTATCTCAAGATCCAAACAAGGGCTATGTTCATGTTACAAGCCACGTTGTTCTTGTCTAGGAGCTAGGATAAGTGCTTTAGAAAATTCGTTAGATAAATGGTTATCAATATCAACATATTCATATTCACTATCAGAAGCAAGAGAAGTAACATTTTCATCATGAATAACATTTTCATCTATATCATCATCAAGATTTATAAAAATAGGATCTTTAACTCGCACAGGATCAAAACCATCATGCATCTTATGCTTAGGAGATTTTGGCTCAATTTTCGGCTGAGGAGAAAATGGAATAATACTAGCTGAAGCTGTTTTTGGGGATTGCAAAGTTTGAGAAGCGGTTGCATGAGCTCTAAGATGACGCTTTTGTCAGTGTTCACACATAGAATGAGTTCATCTAGTCTTAGTAGGAATTTGAGAAGATTGGGGAGGAGGAATGTTCTCATCCTTATCACTTGGGTGTTTAGGTTGGATAATAGGAGAAGAGGAAGGTCTCTTCTCTTTATAAGAGGAAGGAGGAGGAACTACTCCATATAAAGGAGGAATATTTGGTTTAGGAAGGAGACCAAGTCCATCATGATGAGGAGGTATAGGTCTACTTTTAGAAAGTTTATTAGACATAGACATAGTCACATTCATATGAATGGGTTGGGAATCTTCTTGAGGAAAGACATTAGTTTTATCTTTCAAAGGAAGAACTTCCTTCTCAAGAACGATAGGAATATCAAGTTTGGGTGTTCAAGGTTCACTTAGAGATAGGATCATATCTTTTTTCCACTTTTGATAAGATTTGAAAAGATGATCACTTCGTGGTGGAAGAGATTGGAATTGTTTAGGCCAAAAATAATCAATAGGAACACTAGAAGTTCTTTCAACTGGTTTAAAGAGACTATGATTGACAGTAACAACTTCACCATTATGGGGAAATTTCAAACACTTGTGAATAGGAGAAGCAATAGCTTTCATGGAAGATAGCCAAGGATAGCCTAGCTTCACACGAAATTGTTTGAATGATGGAATAATAGAAAAGCTCACATCAAGGGATTTGTTATGGACGTCAATAGGTAATGTAATAGAACCAATGGCAGGAGAAGAAAATGCATCAAATAATTTCACAACCACATTTGTTTTGTCATAGATCACTTGATTCAATTGCAAAGTAAAAAGAAATTCTTCAATAATAACATTAACCATGCAAGAAGGATCAATAAGCACTCCACGGCAAGGTGTATTCTTGACTTTTGAAACTATATATAAAGGACCATCAAGTGCCCTGATAGTTTCACTAGAATCAAATGTAATGGAAGGTTCTTTAGGGATTTTCTGCTGCTCTACAAAGTTAATCACATTCAAAGTCATAGACACAAGACCATCAGGTGAGAAAGAGGAACCATTAGTCTCAAGCACATTAGAGGTATGAGAAGGTAATGGATCAATAAAAATCTTAAGATTTTGGTTAGGAAGAGCTATAGATGTGTTGCCTTTATCATTCACACCTAAAATAGAGATAGTATTATTATCAATCAAATCTTGAATTTTACCCTTTAAAGCAAAACATTTTTCAGTATCATGCCCAAGTTGACGATGAAATTGACAAAAAGATTTGTTATCAAAATAGGGTGAATTAATCTTTGCAGGATCTATTTGCTTTATAGGAGGGAGAGTAAGCACATTTTGTTCCAATAACTTATTCATAATACTATGCAATGATTCATTCAAAGGAGTAAACTCTCTTTCTTTCTTGAAAAACTTAGAAATAGGAGGCACACCTGATGCTACATTCACATTGTTGTTGATGATGTTTTCATTGAACTTAACGAACCCTCTGTTCGGTTTAAACTTCCCAAATGGTTGTTGACTACTATCACCCTTATCACTCGAAGCCATAGGATTTGCTTGTTCCATTTGACTCATAGTCAGTTGATAATTGTGAAGAGTTGCACACAACTGTTGGAAAGAAGTAAACTCAGAAAACAAAAGTTTTTCTCTAATATCTTTTTGTAAATTAGAAATAAAGATTCTTTGAATATCATTGTCAAGTACTGGAAAAGAAATTTGAGCACACAAATGCTTATATCTACCAATGAAATCAGTCACTTTTTCTTTAACACCTTGTTTACAATGCATTAAATCAATCAAAGTAACTTTAGGACTTATATTGTTTTCAAATTGTTGAATAAAAGCATTTGCCAGTTGTTGGAAAGAAGTAATACAATAGGAAGGCAACGAGCAATACCATTGTAGAGCCTTATCTCTTAATGTTCTAGTAAATAGTTTTGCCAGCAACCTTTGGTCATGAGCAAAATTGGTACATATTGTTTGAAAGGTCTTAACATGTGTTAGAGGATCGCCTTTACCATTATAAAGCTCCAACTGTGGGATTTCAACATGCTTAGGGGGGATAGCTCGAACAATGTCAAGAGAAAGTGGGCTCGCAACATCAAATGTGGGCACACTAAACTTAGATTGATTCATAGAGGCAATTTGTTGTTGTAAAGAAGAGACAGTTTGTGCAAGATTGTTAATGGTCGCTTCAGTCGAAGAGTTCATATTAGACATGTTAGATTGTGATGGAGGTATTATGTTATTGAAAGAAGGTATTGATTGAGAGTAAGGTGGCGGGACACTATGATAGTTAGTCATAGGAGATGATTGGAAAAAAGGAGCACTACAAGGAGGAATGGAATGGTTGAATGAATTGCCCCCTTGCGTCATGTTCATTTGTGGAGATGTAATAGGGACACTCATTAAAGGAATGAATGAAGAAGTTGGATTGAATGAAGGAAGAGGGTTGATTGAAGAGGAAGGATTGCCCCCATGACTGGTGATCATAGGTGGAATGTTTTGTATTGAAGTAGTCATTATGTTTGATGTAAAAGTAGGTATACTAGCAATAGAAGTTGTCAAAGGGATAGAATGATTGACTTGAGTAGGAGGTTGTGTATAACCTAAAGTTTCGGCACAACTCTTCATAGGCATCACATTTGAATCCACGATGTGTGCAATACTACGCAAAATATCAATTCCATTCTTATCACTTTGAACCATACGTTTTAGACCCTCAATTAATGAAAGAGCTTGACTATCGGGGTATTCTCGAGACATCCATTGCTGAAAATCATCAAATTGGTTATCCAATTTTGAAAGTTGTTCTACAAAAACCTCGTGGAGAGCTTCTTCATCATTAAGAGGATTAGAGGAATTGCAAAAATTTGAGTAAAGCACTGAAACTTTGAATGAATGCCAACACACTTTTCAGATTTAGGACAGTAAGAAACACAATTTTAACACAAAATTTCAATTTCAACAATTTTTTAATGATTAGAAGCCTTAATCCAAGAAATCACTAGACCAACTTTGACTTTAATTTTGAAGGTGTTAGAATTGATGAAATTAGCCAAGATTCTGGATTCTAGCAGAAAAATACAGTAAGATCTAGCTCCCGAAATTTTAGAAAAAATGTCGGGGACAATGGCGCTCGGGGTGCACACGGTCCTCGGAACTTTTTTCAAAATTTTCAGGGATGAAAGATATTATGATTTTGTTGCGGAATCCAAAGTCGCAACCAATTTGGAGGTGTTTTGATCAGTGAAATCATCGGTCAAAGGTTGAATCAAGAGGGCTAAAAATTAGGGTTTTGACACTTAACCACTTAATTTTCAGAATTAAAGCACAAATATGAATTGACAATTTGCAATAGAAGAGTAGATCTGAAACAAGCATTAACAATTAAACATTTCACAAGCTCAATTACTAAACAGAAAATTTAGGGTTTTTATGCAATTAACCTCTAAAATTTGCAAAAGATCAAACATGAAAATGTAATTAAGGAAGCAAATTTTTCAGATCTAACCATGAATAATCAGAATTAGGATGTTCACGTTGGGTTCACCAAAATGCAAAGCGGAAAATCGAACCCTAGGTGTTCCCCCACTCCAAGGAGAGAGAAAGGAGGTCACTAGGGTTGATGGTTTTCACTTAGGAGAGACTTTACATTCAAAAGGGGTTGAAACTCACAAGATCCAATCCTACACAATGCAAGATTGAATTCTAAATGAGTTTCAAGGGTTGAGATAGCAAGGATACCCTCTTTTGTAAAGAATGTAGATAGAAGGATTGAACTAGGAGTGTATGTGAAAGTAAGAAAGATTCGCTTGTAGACAGAGATAGAGACACGGGATGAAGCTACGGACCTGGAATTAGTAGTAAAATGTCGAGACAATGCTGTCCTACAAGTTTGAGTGGACGATGGCGCCCGGAGTGCACACGGTCCTCCGAAAAATCTACGAAACGAAGGGGGATCCGTTCGTCTCTGTACAAGGATTCTATATCTTCAATTACAGCCGCATACCTACAACCTACACACAAAAAAGAGAGGACGATTGGGAGGTTAGGGATTAGGGGTTTGCCTTCAGGTCAAACCCCAGTTTTGGAATTAACCAAGAAATGAGAATGTTGTAAATGTAAATGTTTGTAATGTAATCAAGTACTGATACCTTGTTGTAAGAATGTTTGTATTCTTACATGCGAAGGTGTAATGATGTTGTATGTTGAATGTTGTGTGTTGTAGGTGATCTCCTCTTCAATGGTTGAATCCTTGCCTTGAATGCAACACCTAGCCTTGAATGGAGACCTAGAATGCTCAATTGCTTGAAGGATTTCTTGAATTCTTGAATGTTTGAATGTTTGAATGTTTTCCTATCGCTTCCGCCTCTTGCACACATATGTTTTTTCTCCTTTTTTCATGAGGGGAAATGTAGTTTATATACTTGTCAATTAGGGTTAGGAGACTAATTTTTTCGACCTTAGGCCGACCTAGAAACATTATTTTCCAAATTGCAAACTTGAAGACCCGATGCCCAACAAGAGACCGAGCCCAAAATAGGGCCAGGGACCAAGGCGCTGGGTGCCATGGTCTTGAGGGACCAGGGCGCTGGGCACCATGGTCCCACCTCCTGGGATAGCAGCGTGCAAGGAGGATCAAGCCAAGGTGCAGAAAGATGCAGTTTTTGATGTCATAAATAGGTTTCGGGGTCTCCATTCAGGTTCAACGTTGCGCTGCCATTGTGAAGACCCAAATGCAGTCGAAATTGCAAGTGTCACAATTTTACGACGCTATAGTAAGCTGCACTATGTGGTACATAGCAGACCTGATATTGCTCATGTAGTGGGCATAGTAGCTCATTTTCAGAAATGTCCTAAAGAATCCCACTTGGTAGTTGTCAAGAGGATTCTTAGATATTTGACAGGCACAGTTGAATATGCATTATGGTATCCATATAACGGTGACTTTAATTGCAAAGTGTATACTGATGCCAATTGGGCAAGTAATGTGGACGACCGGAAGAGCACAACCGGTGGAGCGTTGTTTCTTGGTGGAAGACTAGTATCATGGACAACTAAGAAGAAAAGTTGTATTTCCCAGTCTAAAACTAAAGCAGAATATGTGGCAACATTTATGAACTGCACTCAAGCAATCTAGATGAAACATGTACTTGAAGGTTTCAAAGTACCTGTGTCTGAACCAATGAATATATTTTGTGACAATATAAGTGCAATAAATATTTCCAAGAATCCGGTATTGCATGCTAGAACTAAGCATATTGAGCTTAAATATCACTTCTTGAGAGAGAAAGTTCAGAATAAGTAGGTTGTACTACAACATGTTTCTAGTAAAGAGCAGCTAGCAAACATATTCACTAAGCCCTTACTGAAGACTACAATTACCTATTTGAGAGGTGAATTAGGGGCTCTGCCCCTTCACGAAGTTAACTAAAGTTGTGTGCTTCGCATCAGTCAAGTAATACAATGACAAATCTTTCAGGATTGATGTGTTGAAGGATGCTACTCCATAGGGGGAGCAACATAGTGGAGTATGGAAACTTGTCCCTCCACTTTGGCATTTTTGTCAAAGGGGGAGAAGATATCTGATGTATGGAGGAGAAGATATTTGATGATGAAGATACACTAGTCTATGATATTTACAGTTGCAATGCTACACTGAGTATTGCCATCAATGCCAAAGGGGGAGATTGTTGGAGATTGTTGGCATATGATGAACCGACATGATGATATGATGATAATGTATGTTGTCATTGATGTCAATAAGTGCAAGTGAACTGATATGTAGATTGGAAGAAGATGGTGAACCGGTATGAAGAGATGTAGTGAACCAATGTCGGGGTTTCACTAAGTGTGACTACCGATTGGTAGTCTCAACTCTAGGGTTTCTAGTTTGGTAATCTAGCTTGTACGATGCAATCAAAGACATCCTGTGATGGGTTAGCTAAGAGATGAGGATGAGATCAAGGTGCCACATCAGTTTTGTATGCATGACAAATTTCCTTGAGGATCTTGCATGTGAAGATCGATTGCATTAAATGTCTACCTCGGGAATGATCATTCTTCTAAGTGGTATGAGAAGAGAGCATGATGGGTTACTGATTCCCATGTGTGGTGAAGAATGGATGATGTAGATTGTCTTGTGATATGTTTTGAGATTGTACTGATCTATGCAAAGTGTTTGGACAGTCAGGATTGGGCCTCTTGTATTGTAAACCTAAATGCTTAGGGTTTAGGGTTTATGCTATTGACCTAATTGTTGTCTATAAGGTCAAGGATGTTTGTTATTATTTGTGTTGGCAAATATTTTGTGTGTGTATCCGAGTGATGAGATACTTGCCAGACCAGTAAGAGGAAAATTGCAGAGTGTGATTGCAAAGTAGAGGAAATGAAAAGGATTTGCCTTGGCATGTAGTGTTGTTATCATATCAGAGTTTTTACCTGTTGTCTTCTAACCATTTCAAGAGTTGGAAAATCTATTTACCGAGTAGCTTTAACAGGCTTATGTAAATCCTTTAATCGGGTGACTCAAGATCACCGAGATCTTCAAATCCTCTAGCAAGGTAACCTTTAATAGGGTATATAGCCATCCCTTAACCGGGTAATCTTTAACAGGATCAGTTTCTAACAAAACCTTATTGTAAGTCTTTAACCAGACTAGGCTCCTAACAGAGTGAGCTTCAAAAGAGTTCAAAACAAGCTTGTGGGTATTCATCCCCACCATGATTTTTCCTATTTGGGTTTCCACTTGAAAAATTTGTGTGTCATGAGTTGTGCATTTTTAATGTGATGATTAAGTATTCTTTGTTTGAGTGATTATGCATGCAGAGCTAATAGATGATGGTATTAATGGTATACCACATGCATATGTTTATGGGTGAAGTTGTTATCAAATATTGAATGTATTTGAAGTGTTCAGACTTATCAGTTTATGTTGTCTAAAGTCTTGCTATGTTTAACGGGTATTGCCATGGTTAAGTTCAGTGATGAAGACAACCAGTTGGTATTGTTTTGACTTGATAAATTGTTGAGAAAGTGTTTTTGTCTATATTGATTCAGCCCCCCTCTCAGTAGTAATTAGGGTATTTTGTCTTCATCATTATTCATCATATCTGACTTAGACTAGTCCGGATATAATGAATGCAATTTGTATTGTATCAAGATATCAAAGTGATCCTAAAGAGAATCATGAGAGTGCGATGAAAAGGATTTTTCAGGTATTTGCAAGGAACAACTGAGTATAGTTTGTGGTATCCTAAAAATGATGACTTTACACTATGTGCATATACATATGTAGATTGGGCTGGAGATGTTGATGACTGGAGAAGCACATCTGGTGGAGCTTTCTTTCTTGGAAAGAAACTTGTTTCATGGATCAACAACAAAAAGTCATGTACTTCTTTATCTATTGTTGAAGCTGAGCATGTTGTTGTTGCTACTAACTATACACAAGTTCTATGGATGAAGCAAATGTTCAAGGATATAAGGGTAGATTGCAATGAACTGGTAGTTATTCACTGTGATAACTCTGCTACTATTGACATATCAAAGAATCCAGTATTTCATTCTAAGACTAAGCACATTTCTATCAAGTATAATTTTTTGAAGGAGAAGGTGGAAGCAAATGAAGTTAGACTAGTTTATGTCAACACTAAAGAGGAGATTGTAGATTTCTTAACTAAACCTTTGCCTAAGGAATCATTTGAGTACTTCAGAGACAGATTAGGGGTCTATGTCGCTCTAGTAGAGACTTGAGTGATGCTGATTGGCATCAGTCCGGTATGCATTTATCAGTGCTATCATTCATTCTGGATTGATGTGTTGGTGCTACTACTCAAGGGGAGTAGTCAGTTGTGTAGTTCAAAGGATTTATGATTTTTCTTTGATGTTTATGTCAGATTTCTGGCATTGATGTTAAAGGGAGAGAGATATATATGTGAAAAATAGAGCTTAACAGGGATATCATTCACAAGGGGAGTTTGGTCTTTGGTTCAGAACTTCATTGTCATATCATCTTGGGGAGATTGTTGGATGTCTTCCATTGGAGGAGACTTGTTTGACATTTCTTGGCACTTGGATGTTTTTCATACCTAGTGTATTCCATCAATGCCAAAGGGGGAGATTGCTGGCAATTTGGAGGAATTGATTATGTGTTGCATTGATGTCAACACTTACTCTTTTGTTGTCTACCAAATTTTGGTAGAGTGGTTGGATTATGATGTTGATCTGGAGATCTTCTATGGTATGTTACGGTCGTTGGAATTGATTTGAATTGGTTATTCATGTGTTCTTGATGCATAACACATTCAGTTGGTTCAGGATTTGATGATCTAGAAGCTATCATTTGTCCTAGTAAGCCTTTTGGTTACTAGTAAGGGTTTTACTAGTAGAGAGTTGTTGAAGATCTTTTGATGAATCCGATATGTGGTGTTGGTGCGACTTCTAGAAGGTTATTAGGATTTTGATGGTTATCGTGTCCGTGCTCTAGTTGATCGGTGGTGTTTCACTTGGCTTATGGTGACCTATTTGAGGTTTAGTTCTATCCTGTTAGGTTATGGACCAGTTTATGTAACATGTTGGTTGATGCTCCCGATGTGTTATTGGTTGAATTTATTGATTGGATTATGTTGTTTCAGTCTTAGGCTGACTTGGTTTATCATTGAATTGCGGGATTATGTAATGGATTTATTGTATTATCTTTTAGGTGGCCAACCTAATTATTTAGGTCCCAGGTTGGTATAAATATGATGTAAGATCTCTTTGTAGGTCATAGGATGGTTATGGGATTATCTGTGTGCGAATAAAGTTGTAATCATATGCAGAGGTTTTTGTCGATCATAGGTGATCGAATTGGGTTTGTGTAAGAGGTTTAAGACCTCTGGTATTGAGTTTAACTGGAACTTTAGTCAGGGATAGGAGATGCTATTCTTGCAGTTCACTCATCTTTCCAGATTTTATTATGGATTTATTTTGTAGTCAATGAGGGTCCTTTTGTGATGAGCAGTGCCCTCTAGGCAATTTGTCTTCCTGCATGTGCAGGCCCCTCTTATTGTAATCACATACTTATTGCAGAAATATTATCTAACTATGGGTAGGCTTTCCGCCGTGGTTTTTCCCTTTATCGGGTTTTCCACGTAGAAATCTTGGTGTTATGTGTTGTGGATGGTTGGTAATTATTCTGTGATTTATGTTTGTGATTAATTGTTATATATGCTATTCCGTTATTTGGTTTATGCATTCTGGTAAAAAATTTTGTGTGCTTAAAGTTTCATAATCTGTTGACAACTGATTCACCCCCCCACCTCTCAATTGTCCACCAGTTATCCTAACTTCCCTAAGGGCAAGGGTAAATTTGTAGGAAAACAAAAATGAATTATAATTGATAATTCCATCTTGAAGGATTCAAATGACGAAGAACATGTTGTGGGAATTGAGGCTAGGAAAAGCTCCCAAAGGCTTGCCTCCAAGGGTGCTAGCAAGAAAAAAGGATAAGACCCACAAAGTTTCTAAAACTGAAGATGATCTTGATGAGGGTGAGGGTGGCAGTGTCTCAAATGAATCTATGGGAAATGAGGTTGGCACTGAGAAATTGGACATTGTCAACATGGATGACCCTAGTCCCCTTTTGGGCCCCCATGATTTGAACACAACTAATATGCAACCTGTCAAGAATTTTGAAGATGTGGCCTCAAAGAAATTTATGCAAAAGGTGGACCATGTTATTAGGATGACTATTTAGCTGGACATTAGGGTTGTGAGTGATGAAGGGATTGTTGTGGAAGGTGTGGATAAGGACATGAACAACAACAAGAAAAAGAAAAAGAATAAAAAAGATAAGGGTTTCTCTCCTGAGGAAGAGGAACATCAAGAAATGTAGAATGAAGAGGAAGTGGAGCCCACAGAGCATCCTAGGTAGGATGAGTTGTAGGCCCTCAAATGTGAAGTCTATGAGCTGAGGAACCACCTTGATAGTTAAGGGATGGATAAGGAAATCCAAAAGCTGAAAGAGAAAATCAAAGAGATGAATTGTAGGTGGGACACTAGGGACAAACATCTCATCAATATCAACAAATTATGCATTTGTGTCATCCATAGCTTAGTGCTAACACTCTGGCTCCTTTGTGACAGAACTGTTGAAGATGACACAGACAAGCAAGTTTGCACAAAACTCTATAGGTTCTTTTATGAGGATTGGGGCAAGGTCATAAATATGATTGAGCTTAGTAAATCTGCCCCTTAAGTCTTTTTCTATTATTCTTTGGTTTTTTGTTGTTTTTGGTTCTTTGGACTTATGGGGTATGCCCCTGATGCCTTTTTATATATGTTAAACTCTCACTGCAAGTTTTCTATTTTTTATGTTTTGATGTTGTTTATGTGTTGTTGATAGTCTTTGACTATGTTAAGGGTCAGTGCCCTGGTTAATGCTTCTTTACTAATAAAAAATATATAAATCTTTTAACTAATAGGTATATTTTTCTAAGAATATTAAATGAATAAAAATATAACCTTTTTAAATAATGGTCTTGTGTTTTATATTCTATAGAAAATAACTATAAAGTATGTTATATTCAATCCTCACAATCATTAATATGACTCAGAGTTCTAGTTTACCCTAAAATTCTAGTTTACCTTAAAACATTTTAAGAAGGATTGTTAAAAGTCTAAATCAATAATTTAAGAAGGATTTTTAAAAATCGAAACCAATAATTCAAGATATTTTTCAAAGAAAGATTGCTAAAAATCAAAATCAATAATTTAAAAAGATATCCTAGAGGGAGGTTGTTAAAAATCTAAATCAATAATTCAAAAATATTTTTTAAAGAAGGATTAAAATTCTAAACCTATAATTGTCAATGTTTCTAGTTTCTTAACATCATTCTACACTCAAAATTACAACTTATAATTTTCTAAACTACTACTTGTAAATTTTTTAGGTGAACATATTAATCTTCCTATAAGATAAATAATTATTACTAAACAGTAATCTTTCTTCAAAGATAATTATTAAAGATGAAAGATTAATCTTCACTAAAACTTAAAGAATTATTTAAATGATGATCTTCTTTAAAAGATATATATATATATATATATATATATATATATAAACTTTTCTAAATTATAGAAAATTATTTTAAAAAACCCTTTTCTAAAATATAAAAAAATGATAAAAAATATAAACCTTTCATAAAATAAAATAAAATGAAATAATAAATATTAAAAATATGAAAGATCAATTTTCTCAAAAATATAAGAAAAAAATGCAAAATCTAAATCAATAATTATAATATTTTATCATTTCTTACACATCCAAAATTAGACTTATAATAACCTGTTATAAAAAATAAAATTTAAACATGAGTATTATAAATTACGTGTCCTAATTATCTAAATCACACTTTGGAAAGACCTTGTAGATTATATCTCTCCATATTAAGACTTTGGTTGGCATTGAAAATTTATATGGAGGGAAGTCAGTGGTTGTCTTTATCTTACTCAGTATTATTTGCTAATAACATTTTAATTTTCTACGCATTCTGAAGACTTGAAAATTATTTTTCAACCACATATAATTGGGTGGTTATCACATAATTGTCATTGACGCTATTACTAATGATCATTTAATCTTTATTTAGTTAAGCTTTTTATTACCGAACAAGCTGAATGTTAAAATCAACCGCGTCTCTTATATGAAATGGACAAGCTGAATATCTGTTGGTTGCTTGGTAAACCTTTATTGTATATTGACCTTTTAATACATTTCATTTTAAATTTAAAACTCTAAATTTTATCTTATTTTAAACTTTTCAAATTTAGAGTTTTAGATTTTAATAATTATATTTTAATATATAATTAAAGTTTAACATATGATGTATTAATATTTTAAATATATTTAATTTTTAATTAATTTTTTTTTTTTAAATTTAATTAAATTTTTTAGATATCTTTTAATTATAACATATAAATAATAGATATGTTCCATAATTAATTAATTATATATTTAAAAGTTATATTATTTTTTATTTTGAAGATTAAAATAATTACTATATTATATACTAAATATAATATATAAATAATAAAATACCTCTCCACCTCCATTTAATCTCTATCTTCTTCTCTACCTTTCTTCCCTATTTCTACTTGCCTCTCCTTGCATCATTCTCTTCTCCCTCTCTTTTCCACCATATCTATCTGTAGCGTGGTAATGAAAATAAACAAAATGATAAATTTAATTTGTATCACTCAACATATTTCCTTGGACTTGACTAAAAGTTCATGTGTCCTATGCTAAGGGCATGCATACTTAATTAAAGAAATCAAAATATAATTATTTTACACCAATTCTTCCCTATCTTATTTGGCGATACACATTTACACCAATGCATTTCTCAATTCAAGTGATTATGACCACATGATTATTGGGTTTGACACCTTGTCATGTCTTGTAACACTACATTTTCTTTAGACAACCACAAACAAAAAAGCTTGTCATTGAGGGATTGACTTCTTTATCCTTTGACACTTCTCTCGCCTTCTAAATTACATTTGTTTCTAACAACTGCAAACAAAAATCCTTGTCAAGGATGGATCACACATCTTTACCCTTTTTTGTGCAAGTGAATGGTTGTTGTGGGGAAGAAATAGAATATATTAATATTATTATTATATAATGTAACTATTAAATACACTTGTTTTTACATTTTATATATATATATAGTATTATATTATAATTATATTTATTATATATATTTCATATATTTTAACTTTTTATATATCTTTCTTCCTCTGTGTCTCCCTCTCTCTTATTGTCTCTCTCTATCTCTCTCTCTCACCTTTATACATACACTCTTTGTTTCTCCCTATCCCTCTTTATTGAGCTCTGTCTTCCCCCTCTCTTTCTCACTCACTCTATACCTCTCCCTAGATTACTTGTCTCGATCACCACCTTTCTCTCTCAAGTTCTTGCCCCTCTATGTCTATCTCCCTATATTTCTCTCCTCTTTTTAAATGATATCTCATTATATTTACCTTTCTTATTTAGTCCATCTCTCTCTAACTATCTCCCTTTCACTCCTCTTTATATATCATTCTATCCATATCTCTCTACCTCTATCTCCTTATCTCTCCATGTCTCTCCCTATCCCTTTCTTTCTCTTATATCTCCATTTGTCTATATCACTCTCTCTATATCTCTATCTCTTTCTAACCATATCTTTCTCTACTTCTATATCTTTTTATATCACTCTTTGTATATATATATATATATATATTTCCATTCACCTCTCTATATATTTACATTCACCTCTATATATATTAACCCCCCCCCTCTCTCTCTCTCTCTCTCTCTCTCATCCCTTTTCTCTCCCCCTCTCTCTATTCCCCATTCCCTCCCTATTCCCCTATCAATATCGCTTTGTACCTCTCTACCAATTTGTCTCCTTCATCTTTGACTCTATCTTCATCTTTCTCTTTCACCTCTATCTTCCTCTCCCCCATTATATCTAGACATGTCTCTTTGTCTCTCCATTAATCTCTCTCTTTCTCCCTCTCCCTCTTCTCACATCTCTCTATCTATATCTCCATATTCAGACACTTTCATCTCTATCTTGATATCTCTGCATCACTCTACCCCTATATATTTCCCTCTCTCCACCCCTCCATATATTTCTCCTTCTTCTTTATCTATCCCTCTCTCTTCATTCCTCCCTCTCATCTCCACATCCCTCTCCTTCTCCATCTTTATCTCCACTTGCATCTGCATCTCTCTCTCTCTCTCTCTCTCTCTCTCTCTCTCTCTCTCTCTCTCTCTCTCTCTCTCTCACACACACACACACACACACACACACACACACACACACATAATATGAACCTATTAATAATGGAGCCTAATTATCTTCTTGATTCAAAAGTTTTCTTTTAGTCATGTTTGGTTCCCTAAATGATTATTGTAGATCTCCGTTTTGCATAATAAATAGATGGTAGAAACCCAAGTCAATTTTAGGATTGAAACATACATAAAATCTAAATTATATTTTATTAATATTATCTAAAATTTTAAAATAACTATAAATATATTATAACTCTAACTCTAATTATTATTTATTTTATTTTATTATATTCTATAACCCTGAGTGAGAGTGTTATATTAATATTATTCATTCTTACCTTTAATATAATTATAATTATAATTATGATTATCACTTTACATTATATTTTAAACTCGACTGACTCTTATATACTTTAATTCAACCAATCATTTTCTAGAAACTCTATATTTTGGGACATATTTTCCTTTGAATCTACATTTGGAAATTTTATCTTGTCTTTAAATCATTTTAATTTTGACATTATTTTCTAACCTAACCTAAGCCTTATAAAAAGACCTTTCTTATTTACCTTAGTTCTCTTTGTAGTGCATTTAAGGTTTATCTCATATGTAAGAAGTTGCTAACTCATGATAGAGGTTTCTATCTCTATTTCTCCCTCTCCCTCTCTCGACCTCTCTATATCACTCCCTCTTTATATCTCCTTTGTCTTATTCACTCCATCTCTCTTGCTCTATATTTTCCTCTCACTCCTCTATCTCTTTCTATCCATATCTCTCTATCTCTATCTTCATATCTTTTTCTATATGTATCTTCTTATCCCTCTTTATCTCTCTATCAATTGAATTGTCTCTCCATCTCTTCCTCTCCATCTATTGAGTTATATTTCCCCTTCCATCTCTCTCTCTCTCTCTCTCTCTCTCTCTCTCTCTCTCTCTCTCTCTCTCTCTCTCTCTCTCTCTCTCTCTCTCTCTCTCTCTCTCTCTCCATATTGCAAACATAACATGATCTTATTGGTAATGGAGACTCATTATCTTTTTAATTTAAAGGTTTTATTTCGGTCATGTTTAGAAGGATGCATACTTGATTCAAACCTAACACTTCTACATTCATACCTTTGTTGCATACAATAACATCATTTTCTTAATGGCCTACCAATTGAACTAATGTACTACACATATGTATGCAACTAATAAACCATATTTTTCCTTAATAAATTATTCATGATTTTTAATAAATTATTAAATATGTTTTAATATAGAAGATTGAAAAATTTTAATTTAATTAAATATTTACACGTATTGTTTAATTAATTATATATTTATTTTATATATGAAATATAGATTGTAGTTAAATTTGTATTTTATGTAATATAAATATAACATAGCATTCAATTAATTTGTATACAATATATTATTCAATATAGAGATAAGAAGGACTGACAAATGGGGAGAGAGAGAGTTCAATAAAGATAAATAGAAATAGAAAGAGGAAAAGACAAAAAGAGAGTGAGGAATGGAGGGATAGAAAGAGATATTCATGTCTCCTTCCCTCTCCCTCTCTATACATTTATCTTTCTTTGCTTGTACATCTTTATGTCTATCTTCCTCTTTACCTTTATCCCCTATCTCTATCTCCTTACCTATCCTTGCATCTGTCTCTCTCTCTCATCTTCCCCCTCTATATTTCCTCATCTCTATATCCCAAGCTCCCTAAATATCCCCTATCTCTCTATCTAAAAATCTCTCTATCTTTCTCTTTCCATATATCTCTATCTCTATTTGTTCACATCTCTTTCTCTTGCTCTCTCCATATCTATTTGACTATATCTACTATTTTTTATCTCTCTCTATCTCTATCTTTGTATCACTCTCTCTCTCCCCTCTCCCTTTCTCTATATTCCTTTATCCCTTCCTTTATATCTCCCTATCTATATATTTCTATCTCTACCTCTCTCTACTTCTTAATCTATTCATTTCTACCTTCCTCTTTTTATCTATCTTTATCCTTATTTCTCTCTTCCTCTCTATTCAATATCTCTTTGCCTCTCTAGTATTATCTTTTTGCATTTATTCTTTCATTTCTCTCTACCTCTCTCTCTATATCATTTCTTATCTCTCTATCTCCCACCCCCTCTCTCACACACACACACACACCCCACAACATAATCTTGTTGGTAATGGAACATTATTATTTTCTTGATTCAAAGATATTATTTCAGTCATGTTTGGATCCATGCAAAAAGATTCATAGTTTATTTGAAGCTATCATTTCTCCATTAAAACCTTCACTACACAAAGACGATCATTTTCTAAATGGTGTACCCATTGATCCTATGTGTTACACATATGTGCAAAAAATAGATCAAATTTTTTTGAATTGACCTTCCAGACCTCGTTGGCATACGCATTGTTAGGTCCCAGAGGCAAGTGAGAGGGGGGGGAGAATTAGTTGACTATTAATTTTAATCCAAATATCACTTAACCAAAGTTAATGCTTAATGTTGGTAAACCAAACTTTAATGCCGATAGATAGTTTAGGAGTTAATAACAGTACTGGTAAAGTTTAATGCATGAAACACAAACACAAATAACATACACAACACATAAAACAGTTATTTGTACATGGAAACCCTATAAGGGGAAAAACCATGGTGGAAAAACTTACCCACAATCAAATGATACTACTGCAGATAGTATGTGTATACAATATGGGGTCTGCATATGCAGAAAGGCCAACTGCCTAGAGCTCACTGCTCAATCACAAGATGGGAGTCACACTGACTACAATTGGATGATTAAATCCAATGATAATGTACTGCTCAAAATAGCATCTTCATATGCTGAATTTAGTACCAGTTAAGCTCTGATTATCTTCTCAAAACCTTCCTTCAATCTTCAAATGATGTCTGCGTGTATAGCTCTACTTATAGTTGCACTTCCTTACATTCCCATTACAATATCACAAATGAGATCTTACATATATACCAGAACCTAAGACCAAATATGTAGGTCGGCTTACAAAGAAAATTATAATTAAATCAATTACAAATGAATCAATATGCGATGCATCATGTTGTCTCAATGCATTTACAATAATAATAAATCATCTCCATAATGTGTCATGCTGATTTGGAATAGATAATGCTTGTCGGTCCATAACCTAGACCTATTTGCCGGTAACAACAAATATGCAAACCCGATTAGACCAATAACCAAATCGTCAAAACCAAGTGTCCAAAAAATGTCTTCGACATAACCAAGTAGCCTCCAGATGATAACAGATCATCCTTAGTGCCCGTGAACAATATAACCTGTCAGTGAACTAGATATTGGTGATTGTGCATAAGTCACTGAACATGCCGATGAACATAACCAATGATCTCCAAGTGCTAATAGGTGTTGACAAGTGTTAACAAGTGTTGACATCAATGACAAAACAAGTGCAACACATCCTAAATACCAACATGCATTGCACACCAAGGTGCAATTGCTAGTTATTGTGTAATTGGAAATGAATTTTTACATTGAAGGAGTACTCTATATGAACAAATTCAATTAATTATGAAGATAAATGGTTCAAAAATTTTTTAAAGGGGATGCAAGGCTATGGGAATCATCCCCACTATTGAATTTTCTAGGCGCCATTGGATCAAATTAAATTTTTCGTTCACAGCTTACCCATTTTTTTTTCCATCACTTTTTGTCACGATCATTGATATTACTATAGAAATTGATTTTATACTATGCCACTCTCCTCAACATCCACACAATATGAATGAATGCAGTAACAAAAAAAGGCATTGCACAGAAAAAATTAAATTTAATCAATACTTCACCTGCCACTCCTGCATCATGTGCCCAAGGATGGGACATTTTGTCATGCTTAGTACTTGGAGACTCTAAAGAAACAAATATTGATAAAAAACAAATTTGAAATATCGCAAAAATATTTTTATATTTTTTCTAGTTTTTTTTCTACATATTAGTAATTGGGCTTTTTGAAGGCCTTCAGGGCATTTTCAGCCCTTGAAACTTTGGCCAATGCTTTAGAACATTGTCACAGGTACGTTCTTTCAAGACTTTGCCTTCAAATCTTGGAGACCTTTCCAACGAGTTAAAAACTCATAATTTTGAGTCTTGAGTAGAAAGTTAGGTCTAGTTAAAGTTAGGATAAAATTTGATGTAGTTTTTTTTTTAAATTTCGTAGTTTTGGATTTTATTATGTAATAAACTAATATGACTCTTGGGTTTCGATTCTCAAAGAGTTTGGTGACCCTTAGAATCTCATGAACTGTTATATGTTGGATTTTTGAATTGAATGGATTACTTTTTGGCTTGCTTCAATTCTATGTTTACCTTATTTGTGTAAGAAAATCCACAATACTGCAAGTTCTCACTCAGGTGTTGTCATTTGAATCCATAATTTGGACCAGTGGTATCAGAGCAAGTTTACTCCTATATGTCATATCGCACATGATTAACATATCAAATATTGGGGTTGGAAACAAGAAGTCCTTCAAACTACCTTCCTTTGAGACGCACATGATTGCAAATGGCTAAGTTGTAGACCGATGATGACATTAAAGGATTGGTTGCAGATGCATTAAGGAAACAACATGAAGAAATGATGGAGAAACTCAAAAAAATGTTGGAAATTCATGGGTCACAAGAAAACCCTCCATTCACAAGGTATACACCATTCAAGGTGCACGTGACTTTTGATATACCCACGTTTCAAGGAAAGATTGATGTGGATGTTGTTGATGATTGAGTTTCAAAATTGGAAAGGTGTTTCTTTGTCAACTAGTTCTCAAATGAAGAGAAAATAACTTTAGCTCTTCTCAAAGATGAAAATCATGTGAAATATTCATGGGAAGCGAAGTTAGCATCCAAGGTAGAAGAAACTTGCAATACTTTTATTTTTGATCGAAAACCCACATGGGGAGAATTCATGGAGCAAGTAAAGGAAGGATATTTTCCTGTAGATATATATGAACATAAATATATGTAGTAGCAATTGCTTCGACAAAAATATGACAAAAATATTTAGGAATATACTAATATGTTGCATGCTTTAGCAGCAAAGCTTGGCATCAAAGATTGTGAGAAGCATCAAGTTTTGAAATATCAAAATGGGCTCCATAGGTATATCCAAACTGAAATGGAATTCCTAAACATAGAGACTTTACCTAGTGCATATAAATTTGCTACAAAAATTGAGGAGAAATTCAAATAGAAAGGAAGGAGGTATAACTTCACAAACAACAAATGGAAGGGTGAAGGTGGCAAAACTGTATGGAAACAAACCTCCAGAGAATATTCTCCCAATTCACCACCAAAAAAGGCATGGGGTATGAAGAAGGTGTTGGATTGTTGGCATTGACAAAACTGATCAATCCAGAGAACCAATATATGTGCTAAGATTTGTCATTGATGTCCAACACTTAGTGGTGAAGACTCTAACCGGTGAAGTGGTATAGGTAGAGTAGTGTTTTTCAGTAAGCAGAAGTGATGACTTACAAGCACATAGAAACAACATGGGTAATGAATGACCAAAGGTTAAATCAGCTCAAGGAAAGATAGACTAAGCCAACCAGTTTGCCATTCAAGAAGATCGGTCACTCTGATGATGATGAAGTCACTAAAGGTGACTCAGATAAGAAAACTTGAGGTTGTATGCTAACCTGAACTTCATGGGAAAATAGGTGAAGAGGCTTAATGCTAGCATGACCAACCGAAAATCAAAGAATGAACCAGTAATACAAAAGTGCAGTGGCAAACTAGTATACTAGTATGACAGAAGGAAGACAGGTGTTCACCACAAATCTCAGAGTGGTGATTGGTTATTCAATTGCGGTGGAAAAAGATGAGTTGGTGAGTTTGTGTTTACACCAAATCATATGTTTCTAAGGTCAACTTCAATTATCATGCAGCCAAGCATGATTATCTGTGGAATTTCTGGTTTGCACTTAATTGACTAAACACGACCCATAAATTACTATCTTTGGAGGATATGGTGGTAGAATTTATTTAAACACTTGGTAGAAATGTTGGAAGGTGGACAAAGAAAGAGTGTGAGATTTTGAATTTGAAATATTCCAAAATCCATGATTGCTTTGATTGAGGAATCACCTGAAAGTGTCAGCAAAAAATGTATAAAGTGTTCTTGAGTTCATTCAAAAAAATTTGATTGTGAAATTTGCAACAAGCAGATCTTATTGAAGGCAATCCAAAGTGAAGAGAAGAGAGACAGGAAGTGATAAGAGGTTTTAGCATAGTAGAGTGTGTTTGAGGTAGATTGGCAAAGTGCAAAGTTGAGAGACAGAGAACCGACAGAGTGCATATTTGAAGGACAGAGAATCGACAGAGTGCAGAGCCGAAGGTCAGAGGATTGACAGAGTGTAGTACCGAGGGATAGGTGACTGGTTGAGTGAAGAGCCAAAGGTGTAAGAAGAAAATCACTGTTGTGCAAAGAAGACGCAACCGGTGCGGATTGAGTGTGATGCATATTCAGCAGATCATCCATCTGTTGCTTTCTAACCACTGCAACATAAATCCCTTAACTGGGTTGACTTTAACAGGTCCCTTTTGTAAAATCCCCTAACCGGGTGACATCTTAATTGATGTTCTTAAGTCCTTTAACCAGGCTACCTTTAACAGGGTAAAGGCACTAACCGACCTTGAACAAAATCCCTTAACCGGGTGGCACCTAATAGTGTCTTTGTAATCTCCTAATAGGAATGGCTCCTCATTGGGCGTACTTCAGAAGAGTACAAATTTTGTGAGTTCCTACTAACATCGTGGTTTTCTCCCATTTGGATTTCCATGAGATAACTTCTTGGTGTCACTGTCAACTTTTCATGCTTGCATATTTTACTTTAGTGATTAAGTATGTTGTTGGATATTAGATGAATGCAGATTTAAGTTAAAATTTTAATTGTGAAAATTTGATCAAGTGTTGATTCACCCCTCCCCTCTCAGCACCAGTTGGGACTAACAATTAGTATTAGAGATCCAGGTCCTTAGAATTAGAAGAAGCTTAATCAACTTAAGGAAAGATCCAAGATGATGCGTAAGGAGGATCGTAAGTTCTCTAAGGAGAATTACACCTTATGGTGTGGAAGAATGAAATTCTATCTAAGATCCTTAGGTGAACACTACTTGAATCATGTGATCATTGAGTACAATTAACCTTCAGGGACTCTTACTCCATATCAGATCAAGGAAAGGCAAGATAATACTGTTGCTATAGATCTGATTGTCAACACTCTTTCTGATAATGAATTTGTTGAGGTACAAGATTTGAAAACAAATTTTTAGATATGGAATAAGCTGAAGATAGTCTATGGGGGAGATCGTCATGTTAAAAAGACCAAAATAGATAGCTTGAGAGGAAAATATGATGAGATGAGGATGCAGGAAGGAGAAAACATAGAGCAATAAAATCCATTAAAAGTGGTGGAGGAAATCTTGAAGACGATGATGTGGTTAGCAAAATACTGAGAACCTTGCTACCACAATATGGCATAAGGGTCTCTACTATCCAGGAGCTCAGATCCTTGGGAACAATTAGTGTATCTCTTGACTCACTAATCAGTAAGTTGATTGCTTTTGAATTGAGCAATTATGACAATAGTGTACCAAAGATTGATGTTTCTTTCAATGCCTCCATGATGCATGCACCAACAAGGAGAAGGAAAGAAACCGATAGTAATTCTACTACCAAAACTAGTTATTCCCATGAAAGTGACAATCTACTATCTAAGGAACAGGAGCAAGATGAAATTGAAGCTCTATTGGAAAGAAGATTGCCAAGAGGAAAAGAAAATTACAAAGGTAAATTACCCTTAAAGTGCTTCTCCTGTAATAAGATAGGTCATATTGTTGCAAGATGTCCTGACAATGATAGAGATAGGAAGGATAATTTTAGAAGCTACAAGGACAAGAGAAAGAAGGAATGTTATCTTGCAGAAGAAGGAGTTACTAATGATGAATTAGAGGGATCTGATGGAGATGGCATTGCATTTGTGGTAGTCAAGGAGGACAATATAGAGGAAGGAGATATGGTATTGATTTCTAGCACAAACCATTGTGGAGAATGGGTGATCGATAGTGGTTGTACTCACCATATGACCGATGATAGAAACAAATTCCTCAGTATGGAGGATTGCAATGGAGGAACTGTGAGATTCGGAAATAATGCTCCTTGTGCAGTAAAAGGTAAGGGGTCTATAGCCTTGAATAAGACAAATTGTGATGATGTCTATTGGGTAGAAGGAATAAAATATAGTTTTTAAGTGTTGCGAAACTTAATAATAAGGGTTACCGATTAGAATTCAATGAAGGAATATGTAAAATAAATGACAAATCAGGAATTCTGATTGCCACCGGTAAACAGTCAAGAGGCAATTTGTTTCATCTAGACACCACCATAGGTAGTTGTCTAGTGGATAAGGTTGAAGACAGTTGGTTGTGGCACAAAATATTGTGTCATGTTAACTTTGATAGCATAGCAAAAGTCAGTAAGGCAAAATCTGTCAGAAGGTATGCCGGATATAGTGAAACCTAAAAATGCTATGTGCAAAGAGTGTCAACTAGGAAAGTTGTCTGGATCTAGTTTCAGTAGTAAAACCTTTTCATCCAAAAATGTGTTGGACTTAGTTCACACAGACCTATGCAGTCCCATGAGAACCAAGAAATTCTATGGAGACCGATATTTTATGTTGTTTGTGGATGAATTCTCAAGAATGATGTGGGCTATATTCTTGAAGGAAAAATATGAAGCCTTTCATGTGTTTAAGGTTTCTAAGGATCGAGTAGAAAGAGGAACCGATAAGAATCTAAAGTGTCTGAGATTAGATAGAGGAGGAGAATTCACCTCTCAAGAGTTCTTTAATTATTGCGAGGAACAGGGGATTACGAGGCAAATGTCTAGACCCAGGACACCTCAGCAAAATGGAGTTGCTGAAAGAAGAAATATAACTCTTATTGATTGTGTAAGGACTCTAATGATACAAAAGGACATTCTACATATCTTCTAAAGAGAAGCAATAAGCATTGTTGTATACACTTTAAACCAAATACAGGTAAAGAAAGGGACAAATAAAACTCCCTATCAATTATGGAGTGGATACTCACCTAATGTTTGTTATTTCAAAATATTTGGAAGTAGGTGCTATATCAAGAGGGATGAGTACACTAGAAAATTGGATCCCAAGAGTGATGAAGGAACCTTCTTAGCTTACTCAATAAAGAACAAGGCATACCGATGTTTAAACAAAAGGACCGATAAGATTGTAGAAAGTGCAAATGTCAGAGTAGATGAGTGAACTGAATAGTAAGAGTGAACCGAAGGACTATAAAGGGTTCAAGTACAGTGTACCGGTAGAACCTACTGAAGAAGATCCTGTTGAAGTGGAAAATGAAGAAGCCTATGAAGTAGAACCTAGACAAGTAGTAGAAGAAGCTCTGAGGAGTGAACCATTATTGGCTAAGTATGTCAGAAGCAATCACTCTACAAAAAATATCATCATTGACAAGGATGTAGGAGTTCTAACCAGAAGAAGAGCAAGATAGAATGGTTGTATGCTCTCCATTTTTTAGCCCAAAATAACAAAGGAGGCTCTAAAATATGATGACTGGGTCAAAGCCATGGAAGATGAACTAGAGAAAATTGAGAAAAATGATACATGGAATCTAATGCCCATACCAAAAAACAAAAATGTAATAAGCACCAAGTGGGTGTTCAGAAATAAAATGGATGAAATTGGTAAAGTGATAAGAAACAAAGCAAGATTGGTCTGTAAGGTCTATGCTCAAGAAGAAGGTTTGGACTATGGAGAAACCTTCGCGCCGGTGGCCAGGCTAGAAGGGGTTGGAATTTTGCTAGCCTATGCTGCTTATAAAAATTTAAAGTTTACCAAATGGATGTAAAATCGACATTCTTAAATGGGGTGTTAGAGGAAGAAGTATACATAGAGCAAGCATAAGGGTTTCCATCTAAATATGGAAGGAATATGGTATGCAGGTTGCAAAAGACTCTGTATGGGTTGAAACAAGAACCAAGAGCTTGGTATGAGAGGTTGCACTCATATCCGCTAAGCATAGGGTTCAAAAGAACTAGTGATAATAGTAACCTGTATCTGAAGAGTGGAGCTAAAAGAAAACAGCTAATTGTTGAGATCTTTGTAGGTGACATCATCTTTGGGGGAGATGATGAGATGAGCAGAAGCTTTACAGAATAAATGAACCAATAATTTGAGATGTCCATAACTAGTGAGATAAAGTTTTTTATTAGCCTGGAAGTCTCTCAACAAAAGAATGGCATCTTCATTAGTCAGACTAAGTACATAAGGGAAATTCTGAAAACTTTTGAAATGGAAGATTGCAAAACTATTGGAACTCCAATGGTTACAGGTTGCAAACTCTCTAAATATGATGAGGCTAAAGAAGTGAATGAGACACTTTACCGGTCCATGATTGGTAAGTTTTAATATGCAGTACATAGCAGACTAGATATAACACAAGCTGTTGGCTTGGCTGCCAGATTTTCTGCAAATCCAAAAGAGACTCACATGGTGGCATTCTAAATAATATTTAGATACCTAAAGGGGACTGATGAGTATGGTCTCTGGTATCGACATAAGGGAGACTTCAGTTTAAGTGTCTCCACTAATTCAGATTGGGCTGGGAACATTGATGACAGAAAGAGCACTAGTGGAGGTGCATTCTTTCTTGGAGATAGAATTGTATCTTGGATAAGTAAGAAACAAAACTGCATATCTCAATCCACAGTTGAGGTTGAGTATGTAGTTGCTGCAATCAACTGCACACAGATAGTTTGGATCAAGCAACTACTGAAAGGAATACAAGAAAAAGTAGTTGGATCGGTAGTGATTCATTATGACAATATCAGTGCCATTGACATATCGAATAACCTGATGATGCACTCCAAAGCAAAGCATATAGCCATCAAATATCACTATCTAAGGGAACAAGTTCAAGAAAAATAAGTGATATTGGAGTACATACCAACAAAAGAGAAGGTGGCTGATATCTTCACCAAGCCACTACAAAAGGACACCTAATTAGCAACTAATATAGAGATGAAGGAAGTAAAAGAACATGCAACTAATTAGCCAGATTTTGAATTGTTTTCCATCAATGTGAAAGGGGGATATTGTTGGATTGTTGGCATTAACAAAACCGGTCAATCTAGAGAACCGGTATGTGCTAAGATTTGTCATTGATGTCCAACACTTATCGGTGAAGACTCTAACCAGTGAAATGGTATAGGTACAGTAGTGTTTTTTAGTAAGAAGAAGTGATGACTTACAAAGACATGGAAACAACATTGGTAACGAATGACCAAAGGTTCAATCAGCTCAAGGAAAGATAGACTAAGCCAACTAGTTTGTCATTCAAAAAGATCGGTCACTCTGATGATGATGAAGTCACTAAAGGCGACTCAGGCAAGACAACTTGAGGTTGTATGCTAACCTGAACTTCATGGGCAAACAGTGGAAGATACTTGATACTAGCACAACAAACTGGAAATCAAAGAATGAACAGGTAATACAAAAGTGCAGTGGCAAACTGGTATACCAGTATGACAGAAGGAAGACAAGTGTTCACCACAGATCTCAAAGTGGTGATTAATTATTCAATTTCGGTGGAAAAAGATGAGTTGGTGAGTTTGTGTTTATGCCAAATCATATGTTGGTAAGGTCAACTTCAGTTATCATGCAATGAAGCATGATTATCTGTGGAATTTCTGGTTCACACTTAATTGACTGAACATGACCCAAAAATTACTATCTTTGGAGGATGCGGTGATAAAATTTGTTTAAACACTTGGCAAAAATGTTGGAAGGCATGTAGAGAAAGATTGGGAGACTTTGAATTTGAAATATTCTAAAACCCATGATTGCTTTGATTGAGGAATCACCTGAATGTGTCAGTAGAAAATGTATAAATATTTCTTGAGTTCATTTAGAAAGTTTTGATCATGAAAGTTGCAAAAAGCAGATCTTGTTGAAGGCAATCCAAAGTGAAGAGAAGAGAGAGAAGAAGTGCTAAGAGGTTTTAGCACAGTAGAGTGTGTTTGAGGTAGATTGGCAAAGTGTAGAGTCAAGAGACAAAGAACCGGCAGAGTGCAGAGTCAAAGGATAGAGAACCGATAGACTACAGAGCCAAAGGTCAGAGGATCGACAGAGTGCAATGCCGAAGGACAAGCAACTAACTAAGTGAAGAGACGAAGGTGTAAGAATAAAATGGGTGTTGTGTAGAGAAGATAGAACCAGTGTGGATTGAGTGTGATGCATATTGAGATCTGATCAAGCTATCAGTAGCTAATTTAGCGGATCATCCATCTATTACTTTCTAACCACAGCAACATAAATCCCTTAACTGGGTAGACTTTAACAGGTCCCTTTTGTAAAATCCCTTAGCTAGGTGACATCTTAATTGATGTTCTTAAGTCCTTTGACCATGCTACCTTTAATAGGGTAAAGGCACTAACCAGCCTTGAACAAAATCCCTTAACCAGGTGGCACCTAGCAGTGTCTTTGTAATCTCCTAATAGGGATGGCTCCTCTTCGGGCATACTTTAGAAGAGTACAAATTTTGAGAGTTCCTACTCACATCATAGTTTTCTTCCATTTGGGTTTCCATGAGATAACTTCTTGGTGTCATTGTCAACTTTTCATGCTTGCATATTTTACTTTAGTGATTAAGTATATTGTTGGATATTAGATGAATGTATATTTAATTTAAAAGTTTAATTATAAAAATTTGATCAAGTGTTGATTCACCCCTCCCCTCTTAGCACCGGTTGGGACTAACAAAAGGCACAAGATAATGGTATGTGGTGTGTATTCCATAAAAAGCCCTCTCTAAAGAATTTTTTTTTGTAGAACCATAAAAAGTTTAATAATGGAGATGGATAAGGACAAGACATAACCTAAGGTGGTCGAATCTTGCACAGAAGAAAGTCATGAACAGGTCATTGAGGCTGATCCATATGCAACAATAGATACAACACAGATATTTCCTTGGGAGGATGAGGAAAGATTGTTCCACTCATAGATCTTGATTGAAGGAAAAGCCTTGCACTTTAGTTGTTGATAGTGAAAGTCAAAAGAACCTAATATCAATGGAAACTGTGAAGAGATTGAATCTGAAAACAATAGCACAACCACAACCCTATTCAATGGGATGGGTAAGTCAAGAGAGAGATATTCAAGTGCACCAACAGTGTCGCCTTTCATACTCTATAAAGCCTTTCAAATATGAGGTAATATGTGATGTATCTCCTCTAGATGTTTGTGATGTTTTGCTGGGACAACTAGATATGTACTAGCGCCATGGTGTTTATGAATCCTGACCTTGCAACATGACAATCAGATTAGGTGAGAAGAAATATTGAATACCAGAGGTAAGCCATGCATACTCTACATCTTTAACTAGTGCTAAGAAATGTAGGAGGTTGGTTACCAAAATAGAAACATTCATATTATTGATGGTTCGTTCTGTAGAAGAAAGGAAATTAGTATATAACTCTCATGTCATCACAAACACCACAACACTGCAAAAAAGATCAATGGATCAGGTTTTGATAAAATATGAGAATTTGTTTAAGTTACCAGCTGGGGTACCTTCACACTGCCAAGTGAGACACATTATTGATTTAATACCGGAAAATCCATTTCCTAATGAACCAGTCTACCGTAGATCAGTATTAGAAAATAATGAAATTATGAGGCAATACAAGAATTCATTGAGAAGAGACATATTCATCCAAGTGCATCACCTTGTGGCACTCCCATTGTTTTGGCAAATAAATAGGATGGAACTTGGAGAATTTGTATCAACTATAGGGCCTTGAACAAAATTTTAGTCAAAAATAGGTATCCACTTCCCCGGATAGATGACTTTTGGACCAGCTTAGAGGGGCCTGATTCTTCACAAAAAATGATTTCAAATCAGGATACCATTGAGTACCAATTGACTGAGTTGATGTATGGAAGGCAACTTTTAAATCTATAGGAGCATTGTTTGAATGACTAGTGATGCCTTTCAGTCTAACAAATTCCCCAACAACATTCATGAGAATGATGAATTATGTACTCAGACCGTTCACTGATTCCTTTGCATTGGTATATCTAGATGGCATACTCATCTTCAACAAAACTTGGGAGGAACATTTGCAACATGTGGAAAAAATTCCCTCAACTTTACAAGATCATTGGCTTTATGAAAATAAAGAAAAGTTCTCCTTTGGTATGTAAAGTATTAGATACTTAGGGTATGTTATTGACAATGAGGGTGTCCATGTTGATCTTGAGAAGATACAAGTGATTAAGGACTAGCCATCTCCTAGAAATCTCACAGAGTTACTAAGTTTCCTCGGGTTGGAAAAATTTTATCGCAAATTTGTGTTGGGGTTTTCCAATCTGTCTTGGCCTTTAAATCAGTCATCGTAGGGGGGGGGACACAAACAAAGTTTAAATTGACAGGTTCTCAAAAAGAAGCATTTGAGGACTTAAAATGAAGGTTATGTTTTGCACCATTTTTATCTCTTCTTGACCTGCAATAGTCATTTGAAATACAAACTGATGCATCAGAATATGCCCTAGGAGCAATCCTCGTACAACATGGTCACCCAGTTGCATATCATATTGAGACTTTTTTTGATATAGTGTGCCGATATGCCACTTATGACAAGGAACTGTATGCTATGGTTCAAGCTTGTAAGCAATGGAAACGTTATATTTTGGGTAAGGAGACTATCATCCACACAGACCATAAACCACTTCAATGTTTGCAAACACAAAGGAAGTTGTAGAATAATTGACATCAATGATGGTCAGCCTATCTTCAACAATTTTATCTCAATATTCACCACAAGAAGGGAAGCACTAACAAAGTAGTAGTCTGTTTGAGTAGGCCTCTGATTGTAGCTATAAGTATGGTATTGGACTCATGTGGTCATCAAATTGAAGCCTGGGCTCACTTGTATGACAATGATGTTGAGTTTGCAGATGTTTATAGTCAATTGGTGAAGGGAAATCAAGCGAATGACTTCTATTTGTAGGATGGAATACTTTGTCACCTTGGCCAAATCTGTGTTCCCAATGCAGAACTCAAAAAGCTGATATGGGAAGCTCACTATAGTAAGGTTGCTGGTCATTTTGGCAAAGGTAAGACTACTGCTACACATTAGAGGTATTTTTATCAGCCAAAGTTGAGAAATGATGTCATTTCATATATTCAAGCTTGTATTGCATGTGCTATTACTAAGCCTACCAATCACAAACTTGGACTATATTTGCCACTTCCTATTCCTAAAAAACCTTGGCATTCAGTTTCTATGGATTTTATGTCTTGTCTTCCTGCCACCAAAAGAGGCCAAGATTGTGTGTATTTTGTGGTAGATAGGTTCTCAAAAAAGGAAGTAATAGTGGCTTGTAAAAAGACAATTTCTGTAGAGGACACTACAAAGCTTTTCTTTGAACACATTTGGGTTCATTTTGGTCTGCCGAATACCATTATTTCAGATAGGGACAACAAGTTTCTTAGTAATTTCTGGTCCATATTATGGGAGAAGATGGATACAAAATTAACAAAGTATACTTCTTTCCATCCTCCAATAGATGGCCAAACAAAGGTAGTGAATCGAATGATCATTCACATCCTACACATGTATCACTCAAAACATCCCCACACATGGGATGAAAGTCTTCCATATGTTCAACATAGCTACAATAGGGCAATTCACAGTTCGACTGGTCACAACCCATTTGAGGTTTGTCTTGGTTATCAACCACTTGCACCCATGGATGTTTCCATACCACTTATTCAACCTGATTTAGTTCCACGTGTTGATAAGGAGGAAGATAAGGCATCACATTTCATTGATAAAATTCATCATTTCCAACAACAAGTTTATGAAATCTTGGATCATACCAATAATAAATGTAAGGAGAGACATAATGAGCATCGTACTCCTCATAATTTTCAAGTCGGGGACAAGGTGTGGTTGCATATCTAGAAGGAATGATTGTAGGGTGCCAATAAGAAGCTTCTAACTCTGTGTTATGGGCCATACACAATCATCAAGAAAGTTGGTGATAATTATTTTAAGCTCAATTTACCCCCCTTTTTGGGTCTTCATCCAATTTTCAATGTGGAACTCTTGAAGCCCTATTTTCCCCTAGTATTAGATGTTGCAAAAACCATTTCCACTACATAATTGAATCCAAATGTAGCTTCTTTATTCCAATGTGATCAGATTGTTGATACCATGGTGAAAACACTCAAACAACAGTAGATCTATCTGTACAAAGTGGTTTGAGTAGGGCAGATTGCTCAACAAGGAAAGTGGTTTACTCGGGACCAGCTTCAACTCTGTTTTCCTCATCTCATCCAGAGTGTTGATCCAATGGGGCCCATTTCTTTTCAAGGGAGAAGTAATGATCGGAAACAAATTTGAAATATCAAAAAAATATTTTCATATTTTTTCTAGTTTTTTTCTACATATTAGTAATTGGGCTTTTTGAAGGCCTTCGGGGCATTTTCAACGCTTGAAACTTTGGTCGGTCATTTAGAATGTTTCCATAGACATGTTCTTTAAGGAATTCGCCTTCAACTCTTGGAGACCTTTCCAACGAGTTAAACGACTCGCAATTTTGAGTCCTGAGTAGAAAGTTAGGTCTAGTCAAAGTTAGGATAAAATTTAATATAGTTTTTCGAAAATTTTGTAGTTTTGGATTTTATTATGTAATAAACAAATATGACTATTGGGTTTCAATTCTCAAGGGGTTTTGGTGACCCTCGGAATCTCATGAACTATTATATGTTGGATTTTCAAATTGAATGGATTACTTTTTGGCTTGCTTCAATTCTATGTTTACCTTGTTTGTGTAAGCAAATCCACAATACTGCAGGTTCTCACTCAAGTGTTGTCATTTGAATCCATAATTCGGATCAAATATAGGGGTTTTTTAATTTTAAACTTTTAAAAGCTAAATCTTTCCAATGCTATGTAGAATGAATTTTTAATATCATATAGTTATTTCTTGTCCCTTATTATTATCCATTTAATTTCTTATTAATTTTAAACTTTTTTTATTAGAGATTTTAATAATACTTATGTTATAATATAATGAATATATAAATAATAAATTACATGTTTGTTTTCTTAATTGTAATTTTAAATTATTTTCATAATTATTATATTATAATATACCATATAAATAATTAATTTAATATATTATATAATAATTTTAATAATATTATTAATTAAATTTGTATAAATATCATCTAATTTTTTGATAAATATAATTTTAAAAGAATGAAGAGGACACTAACCATCTCCTCCTCAATTGCACCTATGCAAACTAATGATAGGACTGGTTTACCATGAAACTAGGCTAGTCCACTGCCTTTCCCAAAACTATTTTAGGGATGCTCAAAGCCTCGCCTATCCTAAGACGAGGATGTCCTTTTGAAGGCTTATGGATCTCTCTCCCATCTTCCATAATTTGGGAACTGTGGAAGGAAAGAAATAGACGTCTCTTCAAAAATGAAAAACTAGAGGTGAATCGGGTAATCAATAAAATTGAGGTTGCTATTATCGAACTCATAAACAGTCAGATCAACTCAAGTATGAAGAAGAATGCCACAATAACCTATTGGGATGAGAATATGAAGGGACTATGGGAGGGACTATCTATCCCACCCTTTGTTGGGGATGGCCCTAAAAGAAATCTAAGGAAAAGAGTTGAATGTAGGTGGCAACCTCCAGGTGAGGGATGGCTAAAGTTAAACTTTGATGGGGCTTCCCGTGGCAATCCAAGAGTGGTAGGGATATGATGCTTTGTCCATAACTGGGAATGTAATGAAATAGCCATCTGTGCATTCCCTGTAGGTATCAAATCTAATAACTAGGCAGAACTGGTGGCCCTGCTGGTAGGCCTGAATCTTTGTAGAAAATTAGGTGTGAAGAATTTGGATATTGAAGGGGATTCAACTATTATTATCAATGCTCTAAGAAAAGGCAACATGCCCAATTGGAGACTCAACTCCCTACTGACTCGGGCTATTGAATTATGTAGAGGGTTTGAGAGGTTTACAGTCAAGGCAACAATATCTATAGGGAAGGCAACAAAAGGGCGAATGAGTTAGCTAACATGGGAGCGGATGGCATCCATCTCCCCTTAGACTATATCTGAAGTTTTCTCTCAAGTGTCGGGCAACTCAAAAGGTCAACAAGGTAACTACAGATCAGTAGAGCATGTTTTCCTAGGAGCAGTGATTGAGGAGGTCATATTCCTTGACATTGCCTTCATATATATTCATATATCAACTCACTGTCGTACATACATATAAATATATATCTATATATATCCTCTTATATATATATATATATATATATATATATATATATATATATATATATATATATATATATATATATATATATATATATATATATATATATATATATATATATATATATATATATATATATATATATATATATATATATATATATATATATATATATATATATATATATATATATATATATATATGGGTTAGTGCAGGATCAAGGGGGGCCAAAAAGTGGCGATGTGAAAAAAATAGCCTTCCTCACTCGCCTAAAAACATGAAAATCCGTGTTGACTTTTTGCTTGGCCTGGGTGTCAGTACACCTTGGCCTAGTAATTACCTATGCAAATCGGATATCTGATTTTTATTTGTAATTTTAATTTAAAAAATATATTATATGTTACATATTATATAATACGTATTATATAATATATTATTATATTATATTATATTATATTATAATAATATATTATATAATACGTATTATATAATACAATATTATATATAATATAATATTATATATTATAATATATATAATATAATACAATATGTATTATATAATATAATATATATTATATAATACGTATTATATAATACAATATTATATTATATTATCTTATATTATATTATATATAATATAATATTATATTATATTATATTATAATATATAATATATAATATAATATAATACGTGTTATATAATATATTATTATATTATATAATATATTATTATATTATATATGCTATTTAAAAATAATTTAAGTATAAAAATCGGATATCCGATTTTCTGAGACTTTTATATTTCGACAGTGACAGCCCGTGAGTCATTTTTAACTCACGGGCCGCGCGATTTCATCAAAATCTAATATCTGGTGCACCCGATATTTGGTGTTTTGGCAAAAAATTGCTAAAAAATAGATTGAGAGGTAAGAATTTTATCGTTTTCAATCATTTTCATTCATTTTTTGTATTTTTTGTTAATGTTTATTTGATTTTTCATTGAAAATATGGTTTTTTCATATGAAAACTAGGTTTTTTAAAATCAAATAACTAATTGTTTAAATTTGTTAACTAAATTTAATTGTTTACATTCAATTAGGTTAAAAATGGGGGATAACAATGAAAACCCTGACCAACCACAACTGCAACAACCAAACCCTCATTTGCCAAACCCCCCCTCAATTCAGGATTTGATTGCACAAAATTTGAATGAATTGAGGGGGATTGCAAAAGTATACCGTAGGAACCCTCATCTAAACCCAATGTTTGATCCTCTCACATTGATCATAAAAAGTATGGAAACGATGATTAAGGAGCACAACGTCGCCCTTTTGTGGCGAGATTCTATGAGGGAAAAATATGCAGATGGCTTGTCTTATAAGGATATCAAGGATCTCAAGATATCCAAAGTTGAAATCGCCTCATTGTTTGTCAATCCCCATACTAGTCAGCCTGTAGATCCCCAAAAAACAAAACTTTCTATTAAATGGTGCACAAATGATGGGATTGTGAAAAACTTTTGGGATCATTGGTGGATGGTTTTCGACAAACCACCCAACAACAATCTTGATATCCCCTTTTATTTCATAAAAAAATTGTATGCTAAGTTTGTTTTAAACAAACATGTGAACTACTTTGACATCCAACCTTTCCAGGGTGTAGGTTTAGGTATGCCCCAAAATAGACTTGGGGTAGTCAGAGTAGTCCAGGGCCCATATGTTCCCCCTCCTCCTGTTGATCCTCCACTTGTAGTGAAACATCCTGATACCATTTGTGATGCGGCTTCACGGACCATATCAGCTATTCACTCTTTGAGTAGCCTTTTGGTTTCTCAGGCTGCATCAGTAGCTCAGCCTACTCTTGATGGTAGCAGTGCATCTGGTGCAATTGACATGTCATCCTCAGCTCCACACATATTGTTGGCATTTTTTATGTTTATGTTGTGATTGTCATTGATGGACACACACTTGTATTGAGATCCCCTTTATATGTATGAGCTCATGCTCAATCGGTATTTGTTCCAACTGGTATGTTGTACTCTAGTCTTTTGACTAGTGGTGATTTTGCAGAATGTGTTTCCCGGTCTGAAGCGGCATGTCGATCCCAAGTGGTTCGCAGATCACAAGCGGTATGAGGAAGCAAAGCGGCACAACACATTCTTACCAGTCTTCATTTTTGTCAAACCAGCAATTGGCATTTTTGTCAAACCGGCAACCGGCATTTTGTATGAATTGGTAACACTCTGTGATGAGTTACCAATCCACCGATTGTTTGACGGTGCCGACACATTGACGGTGGTTCTTGTGTCATGTTACTGAGTATGTCTAGATTCACTGAACCTAGGAAATTGTAATGTAATCCTATTGGACCGATATGAAATCAGATTCCTTTAAAAGGACATCATGTCTAGGGTTTTCAAGTTGTTGAAAGAGCTACGAATAGGGTTTATGTTGAGCTAGGGTTTAAGGTGAAAGAGTAGAGTGATCTTATGAGAGAAGATCGAGTTGTAACTGAGAGTGAGATAGATAAGACTGAAGTAATGCTAGAATGCATTAGCTATGAGAAATACTGGATCTAACCAAGCAGTTTGTGCTAGTAGATAGATCAAACACTTGCTGATTACTCACATCTTTGACAAGTTTGTAGCCCTTAACCGGGTAGGCCTCAAAGCCTTTGTAAAATCCTCTAACAAGGTGGTTCACACATGTGAATCTAAAATCTTCTAACAAGGTAGTCTTTAATGGGACTTATCTACTAACAGAGATTGAGATTCCTAATAGGATCTGTTCTGGTAAAGAACATTGTAAGACCTTAACCAGTCTGGTTTCTATTCTACAGATAGTGACTTGTGAGTTCCATCTCACTGTGGTTTTTCCTAGTTGGGTTTCCACATCAAATATCTTGTGTTATGGTTGTATTGCTTTTGTGGGTGAATGGTTTATTCGCATTTTGGTTTGTATGTGTGATAATCAGTTTGATTGTCAGACTGCTTTACCAATTTATCTCTAGACTGTGTAAGTGTTTTAGTGCAAATATTTTTGGCATACAAATTCACCCCCCCCCCTCTTAGTATTCATCAATTGGTATCAGAGCCAACCTTTTTATAACTTTAACCACTTGGAAAGAGATATGGGAGAATACACATTGAGGGAACTTACTCAACAGCTCACTAAGTCTAAGCAAGCCTATGATGATCTTATGGTCAAATACAAGGCATCTCAAGCAAAAAGAAGAAAACATGCAGAGAGGCTGATGGAACTATCTGAAAGTAGTTCTAAAGATGAAGCTAACATGGAAGCTATGATTGTTGAAGTGAATAAGCTGAATGATTCAAACTCTAATCTGAGAAAGGAGTTGGAAGGACTGACTATTCGGTTTAGCCAAGAGCTTGAGAACCGAAGAAAGGCTGAAGATCTGGTAAAAGACAGAGATCATGAGATCTCCAAGTTGAAACAAGAGATTAGTGCACTAACTGCTCACCTTCATGAGAGCAGAATGGAGAAAGAAGACATGCAAGGAGAACTGAACATTGCCATCTCAGAAAATGCAAGTCTTATGGAGACAAACACTGCTATTTTCAAAGAACTCTTTGAATCAAAGGAAATACTAGCTAAGTTTGGAAAAAGTACAGTTAGGCTAGAGCAAAAACTTGAGTCATCTAGACCGGCAAAGAATACCAATGGTCTTGGTTTTTCTGGACATGAGGAAGGAGAATCCTCAAGGACAAATGCTGAAGCATCAAAGAAGCAACTGACACTCAAAGGAAAAGGTAAGAAAAAATTCAAACCTATTTGCTTTAACTATCTTAAAGAAGGACACACTACCAATGTGTGCAGGAGGAAAGCCTACAATAATTTTCCTTATTTTATCAATAATATACCTAGATCCAATAAGTTCAATGGTCATTGTTATGCATGCAACAAGTTTGGGCATAGAGAATTTGAATGCAGGTCTGTAATGGATAACACCGGAAGATATCCTCAGAGGACCAAAGGAACTAGTCCTGAATCTTTTATGAACTGGAACCACAACTCGTTTAATGTCTTCAATCATCAGTCAAGAAGCAGTGGTCATCAAGCGGCAACCAAACAAAGAGAAAGTTGTATGATCTGTCATGCTCATGGTCACACTGCTGCAACATGCAGAAGGAAGAATGGAAACATGTACAATGGACCTTGGAGAGCACCTAGACTTGTTTGCTATCACTGCAACAAACCGGGTCACATTGCAAGATTCTGCAAAAGTAGAAAAAGTATATCTGATGATATACCAGTCACTCAGGAAGGAGAAATAGATGTTGAAAAAGTTCAAGAAGACATGAAAAAAGTATGGAAGAAGAAACCAGTATTATAGGAGGAGGAACCGGTTTCTGCACCCAGTGTGGAAATATTTGAACTGACAAACTAAGCCTCAAAGGCTTAGGGGGAGAAAATGGAAAAATGCTTTCGAAGCCCTGATTAACATCCATAAAAGACCTTAACCAGTATGCTACACTTGTAGCTTGGTAGAAGACCGGAAATAGTAAAAAGGCCAATTAGGGTTTACGCCCTAATATAGGAGCATTAATGATGGTAGGTGAGAGACATGTATAAATGCAATTTTCAAATCATTTCTCACTATCTGTTTTTCGAGTGAAGAAAAGTTTTCAAGTGCAGAGCGAAGAGAAGGCAATTTGAGCTTAGATTTCGAGGAATTGGAGAGATTTGAAAGAGATTCAAATATAGTTTGCAATCGGCAGTGGAGAACTCAAAGCGGTGATTTGGCATCTGATGGAGAGCAAAGCAAAGAAGAATCAAGAAGCCCTAAATCTGCATGTGAAAGGTATTTTTCGTATTCTTGAAATACTCTTCAATGGCTTTTGCATCTCATACGAGTTCAAGCACAGCCATTGAGTCAGAAAATTTCACTCAGAGGAAGTCCAAGTATAATGCTTTGTCACAAGTCCCAGCTAGAGTCATAGTTGAAGAAGGAATTTCAGACTATATTGATTGCAAGATAGAAGACCTAGGGTCCTTAGCCATTCATACTCAATTAGGTCTATTTTGTGGTAAGGACAAAAGGATCAAACCGGACTTCAGTATCTTAGAGAAGAAGAAACTCCATAATGTGGTGTATTTTTTGGAAGATTTCATAGAGGATCACATCAGAATCATCCTGACCAGAGTCCATGGTGACAAGATGTACCTGGAGAGAACGCATGATATCATGCCTGAGGCAATTCATGCAGTCACCAGTTTCTACAACATAGGGGAAGTACCAGCCCTAAGAACGGTAAGCAAAATGGAAATGACCAAGCTCACCAGTTCGACAAGTGATTCACGAGGTATGACAGTTAATCCTATCAAGGATGAACTGGTAAAATATGTCTACATGGTGGTAGGCTACAAGACATTCTCAGCTAGCAGGATTAATTCTGTATCTACTACAGCGATAAATGCCGCTTACCGGATGATTATAGAGGATAAATCATTTGACCTATGCACCGGTATGCAAAGGCAACTCCTATCAAATCTCAAGGCAATCAAAAAGGACAATTCACTGAGATTTAAATTTGGACAACTACTGGTAGGATTGTTTTTCTATTTCCAAGGCTACTTTCCTAGTGTAGGAGATGTCCAGTGGTCCCCTGACCAACCGGTAACCAAGCAGATAAAGGAAAGTGTGCAAGCCATTGGAACTGGCTACCCTGAGATCCTGAACAAATACTTTGATGAGTTCAGAAGAAAAATGAGTGAGAGGATGCGAATCTCAGGTGACATAGTGAAGAAATATGAAGAAGACATCTATTTCACTATTCAGGTGGACAAATGTCTAATGGAGGCTGTTGAGCCTAGAATGGAGGAAGTGGAGCCTATGGGCTATGAAGTCATGTATGACATGCTGGAAGGGTATGCTTCAACCCTTATTGCCTCACCTCTTGATCCAAAGGCGAAGCGAACCGAAACCTACTTGGAGAGGATTGCACCAGTTGAAGAACCATCGGTGAAGAAGGGAAAAGAACTGACAGCCAAGAAAGCTAAGGCAGTGCCTGTGGCATCAGCACCATCTACCACTAAGACTCCAAAAGTGACCAAGCAGTCACCAGCAAAGAAGAAATCGGAGGCAACACCGACAAAAGTCTTCAAAAGAAAGAGGAAGACTAAGGCAAATGAATTGGACTCCGAAGAAACTGAGTCTGATGAACAGCCAAAGAAGGCTAGACAGACCAAGAAGGTGAAGAAGAATGAACCGACAACATCTGCACTGGTAAATATAGATATCTCCTCTTACAAACCTTTGACACATTGTCAAAGAACAGTAAAGAATATTAAGAGAAAGTTACTTCATGATTTAATTGATTATTATGATGATTTCAATAGTGAGGAAAAAGATGAAGTACTGCAGGAGATTATTCTTTATTTATGTAGAAATGTCCGGTCACCATCAGAGATTAAATCTCAGACACTAGATTCATTGTATAAAGCATTGGATAACAAATGGCGCATTGCCATTGAAAAGGAACAAGAGATTAGGGAGAAATTTTTTGCACATTACTTCCCCAAACTCTCAAACTCAGAATTATTTGATGTATTAGATCAAAATAAAGGTCTCTTCTTCACAAGGAGAAGAAGACTCTGGTTGTTGGAAGGGAGAGTTGATGATGTAGAAAAGGATAGACATCAACACATGGCCCATGCTATCAGTTCACACAAAGCTCGAATGGCCAACCTCCAAGTGGAAAAAGAACCGGTTATTTCCAAACCGGATGAAGTTTTTGATGAGGAAGGAAACTTGGTGGAGGAACCAATCGACACCATAGATGTTGATGCCCTGGATATAGAAGACGTCACTCAAGATATACCATCTGAGGGAACTGAATAGGGGAAACAAGCCAATCAGGGTGGTGAACAAGCTGTGGACACACAGCAAGTGGCAAAAGACAAAGAAGAAGAGAAAAAGAAGAAGGATGAAGATGAGAAATAGAGAAAGGAGGAAGAGAAAAAGAAAGAGGAAGAGGAGAAAAGAAAAGATGAAGAGAAAAAGAAGAAAGAAGAAGAAAGGAAAAAGAAAGAAGAAGAGGACAAAGAAGAAAAGAGGAAGAAGGAAGAAGAAGAAAAGAAGAAGAAAGAAGAGGAGAAGAGGAAGAAGGAAGAGGAAGCAAAGAAGAAAATGGAAGAGGAAGAGAAGAAGAAGAGGGAAGAAGAAGAAAAGGAAGAGTAGAAGAGGAGAGCAGAGGAGAAGAAAAAGGTAGAAGAAGACAAGGAAGAAGAGAAGAGAAGAGAAGCGGAAAAGAAGAAAGTTGAAGAAGCCAATGGACGTGAAGCAGCAAAAAGCTCTCAGGTGGAGACTCCGAAGGCAACCGGAAGTCAACCCTCACCGGATGATCTCTCTAGTCCTATCGATCTCCAATCTGCAAGCGAGTTAGAACTTATGCAGAGCATCAAGGTTGCTCAAGAGCACCTTGAGATCATCTGCAGGAAAAAGGAACAAGACATCATTTAGGAAACTGTAGACACACTCACCAGTTTAATCCCTAGTACTAATCTTCCTGACACTGATTCATCACTAGCACAACTCAAACTTTTGTGTACTGTAGTGGATGATCAGGTGCAAAGCCTAGAAGAAGCAGCTGAGGCCAATGTAAAGAAAGAGCATCAAAAGGCTCTTAATGTTGCTCTGGTGAAGAAACTGAATGAGCTTAGGACTGAACTATCAAAGGATCAAAAGGACATAAGGAGTGCTTTGGATGAGGGAAACTTGCTACTCAGCAAAATCTGTCAACCTCATCTATTTTGTGATGATGTGCTAGCTAAGAAGCAATAGCTTCAAATGGACTTACAGTCCTACTTAGGCACATTCAAGACTCCTTAGGACTCCTTTGCGACATATGGGCAAACCATTCACCGGTTCCAGATCTAGTCAGCCAAGATAGAGGAAGAGATCAACACAAGATCTAGGGATTTGCAGGAACTTCAACTGGTATTACTTCCACGACTGCAAATTCTTCAGAAATGCTATCTAAACCTAGAAGCACTAATAGTCACCCAAGAACTGAGCACAATAGATGCCATGGAGGAACAAGTATCACAAATGTAGACAGAGAAGGAAGTGGCGACCTCCCTACTTGAGTCCTGGTCTCTCTCCATGAAACAATTTTTGCAAGACTACAAAGCGGTTTTTGACAAGTATTATTCATTATTGTCATAAACTCTTTTATATATATATGGAAATAGGTTTTTGCAGAGGTACTTTGTCATTGTTGGCAAAGGGGGAGAAGTACATGGTTTTAAAATTTTGATGGTCTTAAATTTTGAAATTTTGATATATCAGGGGGAGAAGTATATCAGAGGGAGAAGTATCTATTTTTGAAATTTTGATATATGCTGTGATATATGCTATATGCTCTGATGATTATGCTCTGAATGCAAAATTTCTATACACTCTGTTGATTAAGGGATAGTGTATATGCTTAGGGGGAGCAATTTTGTTAATGGCAAGTTTTTGTTGTAAAACACTTAGATGTCAAAATTTTATTTTCCTAAGTGTTGCCATCAATGCCAAAGGGGGACATTGTTGGCATTTTTGATGTTTATGTTGTGATTTTCATTGATGGACACACACTTGTATTGAGATCCCCTTTATATGTATGAGCTCATGCTCAACCCGTATTTGTTCCAACCGGTATGTTGTACTCTAGTCTTTTGACTAGTGGTGATTTTGCAGAATGTGTTTCCCGATCTGAAGCGGCATGTCAACCCCAAGTGGTTCATAGATCACAAGCGGTATGAGGAAGCAAAGTGGCACAACACATTCTTACCAGTCTTCATTTTTGTCAAACCGGCAACCGGCATTTTGTATGAACCAGTAACACTCTGTGATGAGTTACCAACCGGCATTTTGTGATGAGTTACCAATCCACCGATTGTTTGACGGTGCTGACACATTGATGGTGATTCTTGTGTCGTGTTACTGAGTATGTCTAGATTCACTAAACCTAGGAAATTGTAATGTAATCCTATTGGACCGACATGAAATCAAATTCCTTTAAAAGGACATCATGTCTAGGGTTTTCAAGTTGTTGAAAGAGTTGCGAATAGGGTTTATGTTGAGCTAGGGTTTAAGGTGAAAGAGTAGAGCAATCTTATGAGAGAAGATTGAAGTAATGCTGGAATGCATTAGCTGTGAGCAATATTGGATCTAACCAAGCAGTTTGTGCTAGTAGATAGATCAAACACTTGTTGATTACTCACATCATTGACAAGTTTGTAGCCCTTAACTGGGTAGGCCTCAAAGCCTTTGTAAAATACACTAACAAGGTGGTTCACACATGTGAATCTAAAATCCTCTAACAAGGTAGTCTTTAATCAGACTTATCTCCTAATAGAGATTGAGATTCCTAACAGGATCTGTTCTAGTGAAGAATATTGTAAGACCTTAACCGGTCTGGTTTCTATTCTACAGATAGTGACTTGTGAGTTCCATCTGACCGTGGTTTTTCCCAGTTGGGTTTCCACGTCCAATATCTTGTGTTATGGTTGTATTGCTTTTGTGGGTGAATGATTTATTCGCATTTTGGTTTGTATGTGTGATAAATGGTTTGATTGTCAGACTGCTTTACCGGTTTATCTCTAGACTATGTAAGTGTTTTAGTGCAAAGATTTTTGGCATACTAATTCACCCCCCCCTCTTAGTATTCATCACATATGTGTGCCTCATAGTTGTGTCATGTGTGGGCATGTATGCTTGGGTCCAATTGGAGAGCCCGTTGATCCTCCTGTGGACAGTGCAGACTATGAGGTGCATAAGATGCATGATGTAGCAGATTTTATTACATAGACTGGAGGATACCCTGGGGAGTCCTCACATGCTAGAGGCGAGGAGGGACCATCATCATACATTGATGATGTAGTGGTAAGATTTGTATTTTCATAGTTCATGTTATATTTTAATTAAATATTTATAAATTAGATAATATTAAGTACTAATTTTTATTTACATGGTCTATTTAACAGTTGATGACTAAGGATGAGTTGAGATAGATTTAGGAGGGCACCTTGTCGGCCATTTCATTTGGCCTTGATAGCTTGACGATACATATATTATTGCACCTAGTCATTTGTATTTTATTGTACACACATGCTCATCATTTATATTGGTATTAATTAGATTATGTAGTAACTTGCATGTATATCTTATTTTACTCTTGTAGGGCACAAGCAACACAAGTGCGGGGCAGTGTGATTTAGGATCTGGTAGTGCAGTTGGAGACAAGGGAAAGGTAATTGAATGCAAATATGATTGAATGAATAGTTTAAATAACTTATAGTGATTATACATGTCTAGACATAGATTGATAGTTTCATATACTTGTTGTGTATATATACAGAGAATTCTTGGCTTCACATCCTTGATGACTACACCCAGTATACCTGAAGAAGAAGAAGAAGAAGAAGAGATGCCTCAAGTAGATGTGTGTTTATTTTATTTTTTCATTAGTAGATATAATTTGTTATTATCAATGACAATTATATGCTAACTTGTATCAATGTCATGTTTCTGAACATATGTAGGTTGTGTATCAAAATATTCAAAACATACCTCCTCTACTGAAGACATACATCAAGAGTCCTGAAAAGCTAAAGAGAAAACGTGGAGATGAGGTAAACATGAATAGTTCAATTATAATTCATTTTTATGTTAACTTTTTGAATGTGAATTATATAATATAACTAATATTAATCATGGTTTGTTTTTCTTGTGTAGGATCCTTCAAAGCCGAGCAGTGCGGTGAAGAGGATCGATTTTGATGACCCATCAGTAGCTTAGGATGTTATAGATAGTTTTGGGATGCTTACATGTCTAGTTGGCATGTATATTTTGTATATGGACATACATTCACGTATTTAGACATACATTTTATTTCAGTTGGCGTTTATGCCATATTTGTGTATGGACATACATTTGTAATCATTTGACATTTTTAAATATACAAAAGTTGATATTCGATCATATAAATTGTTGCTCATCTGTGCGTGGTGTTATCATGGAAATCTTTAATCTTCATTCCAATAATTAACAATGGTTAATAATGGCTATTTAATGAACAATACAATTCATTTCTTTTCATTGTAAGTGTTGTTTTTATAATGAACAATATAATTCATTTAATGAATAATACAATACAATTCATTTAATGAACAATACAATTTATGAATAATACAATTCATTTAATCAACAATACAATACAATTCATTCAATGAACAATACAATTCATTTAATGAACAATACAATACAATTCATTTAATGAAAAATACTTGATACAATTCATTATTACCCTATGCATGGTCCTATTTTTCCCCCCACCTCGGTCGAACGCTTGGGGTTTTATTAGGGCAGCAATTTTTCTGTTGGCAAAAAAATTGTCAGTCTCACTCAATCAAATGTTGTCGCGTGGTCGATTTCTCGTTGTTCTCGTCATGATGATGAACCATCAGTTCCAACATGTCCAGTTAGGCATTATTACCCTATGCATGCTCCTATTTTTCCTCCCCACTCAATCCAACGCTCGGGGTCATACACTATCGGCATCGTCCCTTCAGCGCCCTAAGTGCTCAAAATTGTCAAACTTTGATGGACCCTAACTTAGAATCTGTGGCACCTACGAATGATTCATTTAAACCTACGGGGACACGAGAGGGGTCCCTACAAAAGCCTATCTTGGTTTTTCAAGTTTCCCTACGATTTTATTAGGGCAGCAATTTTTCGGTTGGTAAAAAAATCGTCAGTCTCACTCAATCGAATGTTGTCGCGTAGCTGATTTCTTGTTCTACTTGTTGTGATGACGAACCGTCAGCTTCAACATGTTCATTTAGGCATTATTACCCTATGCATTCTCCTATTCCCCCCCCCCCCCACTCGATCCAACACTCGGGGTCATACCCTACCGACATCGTCCCTTGAGTGCCCTAAGTGCTCAAAATTGTCAAACTTTGACGAGCCCTAACTAAGAATCCGTGGCACTTGTGAATAATCTGTTTGAATCTATGGGGCCAAAAGAGGGGTCCCTACAAAAGCCTATCTCTATTTTTCAAGTTTCCCTACGGTTTTATTAGGCCAATAATTTTTCGATTGGCGAAAAAATCGTCAGTCTCACTCAATCGAATGTTGTCGCGTGGCCAATTTCTCATTCTGCTCGTCACGATGACAAACCGTTAGCTCTGACATGTCTAGGTGGGAATTATTACCCTGTGTATGCCCCTACTTTTTCCCCCCACTCGATCCAACGCTTGGGGTCATACCCTACTAATGTCATCCCTTGAGTGCCCTAAGTGCTCAAAATTGTCAAACTTTGACGGGCCCTAACTCAGAATCCGTGGCACCTGCAAATGATCCGTTTGAACCTACGAGGCCACGAGAGGGGTACCTACAAAATCCTATCTTAGTTTTTAAAGTTACCCTATAGTTTTATTATGGCAGAAATTTTTTGGTTGGCAAAAAAATTGTCAGTCTCACTCAATCGAATGTTGTCGCGTGGTCGATTTCTCGTTCTGCTCGTCACGATGATGAACCGTTAGCTTTGACATATCTAGTTAGGAATTATTACCCTATGCATGTTCCTATTTTTCCCCCCAACTCGATCCAACGCTTGGGGTCATACCCTACGAGCGTCGTCCCTTGAGCGCTCTAAGTGCTCAAAATTGTCAAACTTTGATGAGCCCTAACTCAGAATCTGTGACACCTGCGAATGATCCATTTGAACCTACAGGGCCATGAGAGGTGTCCCTACAAAAGCCTATCTCAGTTTTTCAAGTTACCCTACGGTTTTATCAGAGCAGCAATTTTTTGGTTGGCAAAAAAATTATCATTCTCACTCAATCGAATGTTGTCGTGTGGCTAATTTCTCATTCTACTCATCACGATGATGAACTGTCAGCTCTGACATGTCTAGTTAGGCATTATTACCCTACATATGCTCCTATTTTTCCCACCCACTCGATCCAACACTCGGGGTCATACCCTGCCAGCGTCGTCCCTTGAGCGGCCTAAGTGCTCAAAATTGTCAAACTTTGATGGGCCCTAACTCAGAATTCGTTGCACCTGTGAATGATTCGTTTGAACCTACGGGGCCACGAGAGGGGTCCCTACAAAATCCTATCTCGATTTTTCAAGTTTCACTACAGTTTTATTAGGGTAGCAATTTTTTGGTTGGCAAAAAAATCGTCAGTCTCACTCAATAGAATGTTGTCGCGTGGCCGATTTCTCATTCTTCTCATTGCGATTATGAATCGTTGACTCTGACATGTCCAGTTAGGAATTATTACCCTACGCATGCTCCTATTTTTCCCACCCACTCGATCCAATGCTCGGTGTCATACCCTATTGACGTCGTCCCTTGAGCGTCCTAAGTGCTCAAAATTATCAAACTTTGATGGGCCTTAACTCAGAATCTGTGGCACCTTCAAATGATCTATTTGAACCTACAAGGCCACAAGAGGGGTCCCTAAAAAAGCCTATTTTAGTTTTTCAAGTTTCCCTACGGTTTTATTAGGGAAACAATTTTTCGATTGGCAAAAAAATCGTTAGTCTCACTCAATCGAATGTTGTCGCGTGGTCGATTTCTCGTTCTGCTCATCACGATAACAAACTGTCAAATTTGACATGTCCATTTAGGCATTATTACCCTACGCATGCTCTTATTTTTCCCCCCCACTTGATCCAATGCTTGGGGTCATACCCTACCGACATCGTCCCTTGAGCACCCTAAGTGCTCAAAATTGTGAAACTTTGACTGGCCCTAACTCAGAATCCATGGCATCTTTTAATGATCCATTTGAACCTACAGGGCCATGAGATGGGTCCCTACAAAAGCCTATCTCAGTTTTTCAAGTTGTCCTATGGTTTTATTAGGGCAACAATTTTTCAGTTGGCGAAAAAATCGTCAGTCTCACTCAATCGAATGTTGTCACGTGGCCGATTTCTCATTCTTCTTGTCACGATGACAAATTGTCAGCTTTGAAATGTCCATTTGGGCATTATTACCTTATGCATGCTTCTATTTTGCCCCCCCAGTTGATCCAACGCTTGGGGTCATACCCTACCAACATCGTCCCTTGAGCCTCCTAAGTGCTCAAAGTTGTTAAACTTTGATGGGCCCTAACTCGAAATTTGTGGCACCTATGAATGATCTATTTGAACCTACGGGGCCACAAGAGGGGTCCCTAAAAAATCCTATATCGGTTTTTCAAGTTAACCTACGGTTTTATTAGGGCGGCAATTTTTCGGTTGGCAAAAAAATCGTCAGTCTCACTCAATCGAATGTTGTCACATGGCCAATTTCTCGTTCTGCTCATTGCGATGATGAACCATCGGCTCCAACATGTCCAGTTAGGCATTATTACCCTATGCATGCTCCTATTTTTCCCCCCCACTCGATCCAACGCTCGGGGTCATACCCTACCGGCGTCATCCCTTGAGCGCCCTAAGTGCTCAAAATTGTAAAACTTTGACTAGCCCTAACTCAGAATCTATGGCACTATAAAATGATCCGTTTGAATCTACGGGGCCATGAGAGGAGTCCCTACAAAAGCCTATCCTGATTTTTCAAGTTACCCTACGGTTTTATTAGGGCAGCAATTTTTTGGTTGGCAAACAAATCGTCAGTCTCACTCAATCGAATGTTTTCGCATGGCCGATTTCTCGTTGTACTTGTCGCAATGATGAACCATCAGCTCTGACATGTCCAGTTAGGCATTATTACCCTATGCATGCTCCTATTTCCCCCCCCACTCGATCCAACGCTCGGGGTCATACCCTACCGGCGTCGTCCCTTGAGCGCCCTAAGTGCTCAAAATTGTCAAACTTTGAGGGGCCCTAACTCAGAATCTATGGCACCTATGAATGATCTTTTTGAACCTATGGGGCCATGAAAGGGGTCCCTACAAAAACCTATCTCAATTTTTTAGGTTGCCCTACGATTTTATTAGGGCAGCAATTTTTCGGTTGGCAAAAAAATCATCAATCTCACTTAATCAAATGTTGTCGCGTGGCTGATTTCTTGTTCTTCTCGTCGTGATGATGAATTGTAAGCTCCGACATGTTGAGTTAGGCATTATTACCCTACACATGCTCCTATTTACCCCCCCCCCCAATTGATCCAACGCTCGGGGTCATACCCTGCCGGTGTTCGTCCGTTGAGCGCCCTAAGTGCTCAAAATTGTCAAACTTTGACAGGCCCTAACTCGGAATCCTTGGCACCTGTGAACGATCCGTTTGAACCTATGGGTCCATGAGAGGGGTCCCTACAAAATTCTATCTTGGTTTTTCAAGTTTCCCTGCAGTTTTATTAGGGCAGCAATTTTTCAGTTGGCGAAAAAATCGTCAGTCTCACTCAATCGAATGTTGTCGCGTGGCTGATTTCTCGTTCTTGTTGTCGCGATGATGAACCATCAACTCTGAAATGTCCAGTTAGGCATTATTACCCTACGCATGCTCCTATTTCCCCCCTGCCCACTTGATCCAACGCTCGGGGTCATACCCTACCGGCGTCATCCCTTGAGCGCCCTAAGTGCTCAAAATTGTAAAACTTTGATGGGCCCTAACTTGGAATCCGTTGCACCTACAAATGATTCGTTTGAACCTACGGGGTCATGAGAGGGGTCCCTATTAGGAATCCCATAGATACTGAGAGGGGTGGTTGAATCAGTATCTAACCAGTAAACAAAATTTCTTAACTTAAAACATGCAGAACATATTATAACAGTGTACTGGTATGCAAGAAATAATGCAATAAATAGAATCAGGAACATTCACATGAAAAGTACACTATAACACAAGGATTTAATGAGGAAACCCAATGTGGAAAAAACCTTGGTGGGATTTGTGACCCACAATATCCACTTACTGGCCAATAAGAGAATATTACTTACAATAGGGGCTTGCACATGGAGGAGGGCCAACTGCCTAGAGCTCACTGCTCAAATAGGAAGTCTCACTGACTTACAATGTGGATTATACAAATCCAATATCATGTACTGCTTTACAATAGCATCTATAATGCATGATCTAGTACCGATTGCTGCTTTGCTTCTTACACAAACCCTTTAACCTATATTTCACATAATAGGTCTGCCTTAATATTTCACATACATTACTTTCTTCACTTCCTTCCATCATCACAAAATGTTTACAATGATCTCTTTTATATACAAGAGTCATTTTACAATATGCCAAGTCAGTTTACAAAGTTGTACAATAATAAACAAAATATAATATAACAAAATCTTGTCGGCCTCTGTGCTAGTATACTTCCTTTCTTTGTGCCAGTGCCGGTGTCTTGAGTGGCAGTGTAGAGTGTGATCTGTTGATGTCGGTGCACTAACTTGTCGGTGTAATGCCTTATCGATGCCATAGGATTGCAAGGTTTCCATCAATGATAAAACCTTCAATCACATACAATGTCTCATTGGAGTGTGCATATGCCAACAATCTTCCCCTTTAGCATTGATGGCAACACTCATGAGAAATTTCAAAAGTGTGTCAAAAAATATGAAGTCCAAAAAATGTTACCAAAAAATGTGTGCTCCCCCTAAGCATATGATTCCTATGATATTGAATTTTCTCATCCCACTACTCCCCCTTTAGCACCAATGACAAAGGTTGTCAAGATGTCAGTAGAGTTTTTAGTTTCAACCTTGTAACTAGGTAGTTACAATTCAAAATAGATCTGCCAAAATCAAGTTTATACTCTCCATAAAAGTTTTACTATCCCTTATTGTTGTCTCTGGTCTCTTAGTTGTACTGGTGAGATGCTGCAAATGCTCTGTCGGTGTTTTTTGTCCCTGTATTAGTGCCTCAGATACTTCTTTCCGCAGTGATGCTAGATAGTCCAATCTTGGACTCAGTTTTAATCTTAGATGCTTTTCCTTATTCACTATTCTCTCTTTTTCTCTTTCAAATTTAAGTAAATCTTCCTCAAAATTTATTATCTTCTGTTGAAAAACTAGTAGTGTATCAGGTGAGTTGACAAAATTATCTGCAAGTTTATTGATTTCATCCTGTACCTTGCTCATCTTCTTATCTATATCTACAATCAAAAGGTTTGTCTTATAGGTGTCTTTGTACAGAGTTTTTTACTCTTTCAATAAATTACACAATTCTGGTAGAAGTGTGTCAAAATATTTGGTACACTTCTTTATTTGCTCATCAAAGAATTTTTGCTTTTCAATTTCTACTTTATCCTTCAATGTCTCTTCCTTTATTTTCTTAATGTTTTCTGTGATATATTTACACAAGGTATCAAGTTGTCCTAAAGAATCTTTATTGTCTATATTACAGTTAGGATCAATTACCTTCAAAATTGGTATGGTATCATCTATTGCCTTATAAGCTTGTGAGCTGCAATCTGTTATCTTTTTAATTGAATCTAATAGTACCTCAGTCACATTAGTTGATTTGTAGCCTGATGATGAACCTAAATTCTGAGTACCATCAGTGGAAGTAACCAAGCTTATATTGACCTCTGGTAGGTCTGTTTGTGTCTGCATTTCCCTAAGCAATGGTTTTTCTACTTCTCCAGTTGCCGGTGGCACTATTTCCTTGTGAACCTATTCCTGTTTCTGTTGTTGTTGTTGTTTTTGTCGTTGTTCCTATTCCAGAGCCTTTTTCTCTATTTGTCGCATTGTCTCAGTCTGAGTCTCTACCTTTTTCTCTTTGTTATCTACTGGTTTCTTTTGTGTTTTATCAGTTTGCTCAGCTACCGGAGGCTCACTAGCCATTTCAGTTTTATTAGATATATCTTTGTTTACCACAATGTTGATCTTTTAAGTATCAACATCCATAGTATATAAGACTTCAGGATTAGGATTACCATCCTCTACATCCATACTTTCAGCTACCGATTGATCTTTTGTAGCTTTTGTTTTTACTGGTGGAGTAATAAAAGGAGGTGGGGGTAAGTTGTCTTTAACCTTGATACTAGGTGGTCCACCAACTTTACCTTTACTTTTATCCCTTTCTTTCTTATATACCTTTATAGGTTTGTGACTGATGTATTCTTCTTGTTTTTCTTTTTCCACTAGGAAAATGTCCCATGCATTTTCTGTCTCCTCATTCACCTCATTAACTCTTCCAACCATCAAAGCAATGTGCCGGTGTGTAGTAGAAAATACTGACTGGTTGGCTTGAGCAATTAAGTCATCAATTTATTTGGGTGAATTCACCAGATATACAACAAGTAGCTTTTCTATCTTTATTTTCTTGTCCAGTTCTATTACTGCTTGTCTTCTTGCTTCTAGTCTCTTAAACAGTTCATCTGGAACTTCATCTACTACTTCCATCAAAAATTTCTTATACATATCCATATGAAATATAACACTATTTTCTACTTGTTCTTTTTCATCAGCTGTTAGAGTGTCATATATTTTCTCTGTATTCTTCAATTTTCCTTCCTCTGTAATTTCATTCAATAGTATGTCAAAAGGGGCCAAGTCCTTAATTCTCCTTTTCTTCTTCTTGGGTGTCAGTTTCTTCTTCTTTGGTGTAGCCTTTCTTATCGGAGATCTCACTGCTTGTTGTTTTTGTCTTGTCCTCCTAGGTGAGGGTGTGGTTGCCAGTGAGGGATCTCTTTTCCTTACAACTCTTTTGAAAGTTGCAGGCATGTCACTCTCTGAAGAAGTACCTACCAGTGATAGGTGAGTTTCAGGTTGTGGAGTTGCTAACTCATCCTCTGTTATATCAGTTTGCTTTAACACATCTTCTTTAATAGCCTTTGCCTATCTGGAACCTTTTCTTACAACTGCCACAACCTTTTTCACTCTTTTCTTTGATTGTATTTGGCTTTCAATAGTTTCTGCACTACCAAATATTTCTTCCTTAGGTTCTCTAGGGGCTTCCAGAAGTGCTTTAGCATATGTTTCAATTATATGATCATCTGTTTCGTAGCCCATCTCTGTCACCCAAACTGTCCTAGGGATGACTGCTTCCATCCAGATCTCATCCTTCTTGATTACAAAGTATATTTCATCCTTATATTTGTCAACAATCTTTTGTGATAGTCGGACTCTTTTCTTCATTTTGACCTTTAGTGCTTGAAAGAAATCATGGATATTGTTTTCTTTAGCTTCTCCCATATTATTGAATAGTTCTGTTAACTATTTACCTACCAGTATGTCATATCCAAGTTCTTTGTAGCCTATACCGGGAACTTGTTTGGTTATATGTAGCATCAGACATACTAGAAGATTTCCAAACCTGAAAGTTCCTTTCTTGTCCTTCTTAATCTTGCCTAAGTTGTCAATTAATTCATCCTTCAACCACTCACATATATCAATCTTTGCATTACCAGTGACCATATCATAAGCACTCTTAATGCATAAACTTGAAACTGAATTAAGTCTATTTGCATGAGTAGCTTTATATCCTAATATCATGCTGATAAATCTCACATTAATATCTGTTACATCATTGACTCTTATAGACCTTTTGTCAGATGTTGCACCAATTAGGTTTGTAACCAAGTCATTGGATACCTTCTTAGTTTTGTCTGCCCTTTTACCGGTGGTCAGTAACCCTATGATAGCTTTCACAGCTTCCTTAGTGATTTTGTGGATTGCATCTAGCCAGAAAAATTCACCATGTACCCTACTTAAGACTATCCTAGTCACATCCTTGGGGAATTCAGGAATTCTAAGGATCTCTGTAAATCCTAGGGTTTCAATGATCTTGCGTTCATCTTTTACATTTTTGGATTTATCACATATCATAGTTTTAAACATGGTTTGAATCTCTTCATCTCCTAGTTCCTCAATGTTGCAGTGAATGTAAATTCTAGGGTCTTCAGCATAAACAACTCCCTTAGGAATTTGGGAAAAAGCACCTAAGGTATCATCTTTCTTTGCTACCTCGGGAACTAATTGAAATACGGGCCTAGGTCTTTTTATAACTTTGACAATAGTAGGGTTTTCTATATATTCAATTGCAGAGGTGGATGCCATGATAAAATACCTTTTACTGCCTTTAGGATGGATGATTGCTTGAAGTGTTCTTGCCTCTTTCTCGAAATGCCTTAGCTCAGAATCTTCGCGCTCTTCGTAGGTTTGAAATCTTGGTGAAATGAAATGGAGCCAAAACCTCAATTTTATAGTGTCTTTTTGCCATCTACCACATTAAATGCATGTCGGTTAAGTATTCACTTAACATTGTCTGCCGGTAATAAGTAATTTCCAACTTCTCGTCTCTAGCGGAGGAAATAATAGCACATGTGTCATTAGATTGCCTAACACTCAAGGAAACTTTCTTCAATTAGATGAAGAACTTCCTGCCGATGGAGCACTACTCTATCCTATTGTTGAAGCATCACTATGTCCTGTCAGTGAAGCATTGACTGGTTCTACCGATGGAGGAGTATTCCCAATGTTTAGATCAGCCTTTTTAATCCATTATTTTGAGAATTCTTGCTTAACCTCTTCAACTTTTTCTTTACCTTTTAAGCTAGAACTTTTGTTGTCTACCAGCGATCCTTTACTTCTATAGAATTTTGCAATATGCCCAATCTTGTTACATGCATAACAAGTTACATTATTCTTCTGGATAGCTTTCCCATAACCCATGCCAGTTTGTGTTCTGAATTGATTAGATAAATGTCCAAATCTTCCACAAACATAACATCTCACATTCATTTTGCAATTTTCAGAGTTGTGACCAACTATGTTGCATTTTGAACATTGACCGGTGGGTGTGTTGATATTCTGATAATTTCTAGATCTACATTCATTTTCTCTATGACCATACTTATTACAATTAAAGCATTTTCCATTGAATTTATAATCATTAGGTTGTCTTACCGATTTGTTGTGATCCTGAGTATTTGCAGTACCAGAGCTTTCACCAACTTCAAAGCCGATTCCAGAAGTGTCACCTTTAGGTTTTTGATTCTTTAGCAAGGTGCCAAGTTCCTCTGAGCTTTTCTTGAATTTCTCTTTATGTTGATTTGTAGTTTCTAGTTCTCTTTCTAAGACTTCTTTCTATCTCATCAGTTCATTTGAGTCATTCTAAGTGTGCATCAGATTTGTCTTCAACATGTCATTTTCATAGCTAAGTCTTGTGTTCTCATTTGCTACATCACTTAGTCTTCTGGTCAATTCTTCTTCATTCTTCTTCCTATCCTCAATCTCTTTACAAAATCTCATAGTCATATCCTACATCTCATTCTTTGTTGTCATGTTCTCTTGTTTCAGCTTGCTTATCTGATCATTAAGTAATTCCTTTTCATCATTCTCATTTTGCAACTTTTCACAAAGTTCTCTTCTCTTATTTCTTGCAATAGTAAGATTCTCTTCAAGTGCCTGAATGATATCCCGAGCTGCCCTTAAATCATCTTCTAGTTTGATATTTTTCAATTTCTCTGTATCATAGTCTAAAAGAGCTCCTTCAAGTTTCTTCATCAGATTTTCCATCTTTACCAGTGTCAGGATCTTCCTCAAGCTGTAAGGCTTCTAAAAATAGAGGACCAAGCTCTGATACCAATTGTTAGGAATCCCACAGATACTGAGAGGGGGGGTGAATCGGTATCTAACCAGTAAACAGAATCTCTTAACTTAAAACATGCAGAACATATTATAACAGTGTACCGGTATGCAAGAAATAATGCAATAAATAGAATCAAGAACATCCACATGAAAAGTACACCATAACACAAGGATTTAACGAGGAAACCCAGTGTGGGAAAAACCTTGGTGGGATTTGTGACCCACAATATTCACTTACTAGCCAATAAGAGAATATTACTTACAATAGGGGCCTGCACATGCAGGAAGGCCAACTTCCTAAAGCTCACTGCTCAAATAGGAAGTCTCACTGACTTACAATGTGGATTATACAAATCCAATATCTTGTACTGCTTTACAATAACATCCATAATGCCTGATCCAGTACCGGTTGCTGCTCTGCTTCTTGCATAAACCCTTTAACCTATATTTTGCATAATAGGTCTGCCTTAATATTTCGCATACATTACTTTCTTCACTTCCTTACATCATCACAAAATTTCTACAATGATCTCTTTTATATACAAGAGTCATTTTACAATATGCCAAGTCGGCTTACAAAGTTTTACAATAATAAATAAAATATAATATTACAAAATCCTATCAGCCTCTATGCTAGTATACTTCCTTTCTCTATGCCGGTGTCAGTGTCCTGAGTGCTGGTGTAGAGTGTGATTTGTTGATGTTGGTGCACTAACTTGTCGGTGTAATGCCTTACCGATGCCATAGGATTGCAAGGTTGCCATCAATGACAAAACCTTCAATCACATACAATGTCTCATTGGAGTGTGCATATGCTAGTAGTCCCTACAAAAGCCTATCTTAGTTTTTCAAGTTGCCCTACGGTTTTATTAGGGCAGCAATTTTTCAGTTGGAAAAAAAACGTTAATGTCACTCAATCAAATGTTGTCGCGTGGCCAATTTCTTGTTCTGCTCATTACGATGATGAACTGTCGGCTCTGACATGTCCAGTTAGGCATTATTACCCTATGCATGCTCCTATTTTTCCCCCCCATTCGATCTAACACTTGGGGTCATACCCTACTGGCGTCGTCCCTTGAGCGCTAAAATTATATATAAACAACCATTACACTATAGACACATAATGATCATCAATATTTCCATGTATTGTATACACATAATTACCATTACACTTGCATGTGACATCCATGAAGGGATATGCAAACATGATTTTTTTTTCATTATCAATACAACTACACCAATGTACTCATGTACATATACATGGACATTATCATCAATATAACTAAACCAATTTGCTCATGGACATTGTATATCATCATAACAATGTTACATCAATCCACATCCATATACAAATACAACATCCCATTTCATCTGCATCAGACATCCTCATGTCCTAAGAGAAAGGCTTACGTACAACAATGCCTGCATATAAATGAAGACCAAAATAAGTAACTTTTTTATGCGGAATGAATGTGCTACAAGAAACAAATTATAACACTTAATACAAATTAGTTTGGCAAATTATAAATAGATCATTTCAAACATTTTTAAGATGCACAAGATTGTATAATTATGAAACTTACCAGTTTCTCTACAAAGTATACAAGCATAACTTTGAAGAAAGATGCATGTTGATTAAAGCCCTTCTCACTACATTTCTCTGCATGGTTTAAGACTATGGTAGATATGATCATTTCTAAATAGCAATACATTCACTTGACTTAATGTTTATGCACAAAATTTTATCTCAATAATGCACAAAAGAATATGTACCATCACCAAGAGAGGGTCTTGTCAATGGCGAATGATCTAGCATGAACCTATATATCATCAAAAATCATAATGTGATGTACTATTGTATATCATCAATAAAGACCTGCATGAGCATAAAGGTTTTGCGATAATTATATCATCAAAAATTATAAAACTCATCAAATGCATGATAATAAGTCGTGTTGCAAAAATATGTCCCTTCCAATTATATCGTGTACCCGCTATGTGCATGCAAAAACCATGTTGCCAAAAAAAAATGTTCATCAATAGACCTGCATTTTCAAGACATCCTTAATATACACGTAACAAACTTGATCATTAAGGTTTAATGATCATTGTTTGAAATGAAATGCATGATAAAAAAATAAGGCACCATTAAAGAACTACTACTCAAGTGTGCCTGAAGGGTCATCTCTTTGTTTAAGAGTATCCAGTATTGCCTCATGATCAGCAGTAGTCACTGTCCATAGCTCTTTGGTCTTTGGTTTTTCTTGATTCTTCAACAACTTGACATTTGTAGCTATAATAAGGTGTGAATACATTATAATGGTTTTGTGTCTCTCATAGTCTTCAAATGCAGATATGCCATTCTTTCTAATCATGTATGTTCGCAACCAAGTTCCCACAATAATAACTAAACCTGTAGGATATGTGAACCTATCATCATCTGTCACTGGTTGTGTTAGCTTTTGTTTTCCCTGTACACATTGTGCCAACCAATATTCTGATTTCTCTTCATTCCCTTGTGGTGCAACAACTGCAAAAACATGTCCTGGCTGTACAAGATCTGATAGACAATCATACTCAAGTAAACTTTCCATGTCATCGTTTGACAAGGATATTGTTTGAGACAAAGGAGTTAGATAGTGGGGAACCCACGTATCAACCCACTCACTTGACTCGCACTGATCCCATTCACACCGAACACAACTCTGACAAAAAACAAGCCAACGCTCATGTCCAAATGGTCCATGTACTTGCATCTGAGTTGAGAAATGAATGCATCTTTGAAGAATCTTTAATTGTTTGACAATCCAATCTATCTCCCACTATTCCCTCCTCAACCAACCAAAAGAATCTGCTCACTGCTGAATCATGAGTACCTCCATGTGACAATGTTGAACTACACCAATCAACAATAGAATGTGCATCAAAGAAATTTGCACCTGAAATCCTCAATTGCTCCTTAACTAGAGCTCTCTTCAAACATGCACCTGCTCCATCATACTCTCCCTTCCCATGCCCTGCCTCAAAAAAACACCAAATATGAGGTATACAGTTCTCTACATACATTCTACTCAACCAATAAAACATATGGGCATTCTTGAATTGACCCGTATAGTTATCTGACCATATTATATGTTAGTCAATTGCAATATCTTTCTCATGCAAGAACTCAAAAAAATTCTTGAAAGAATCGTGCACATACTCGGAGGAGTGTGATCTATCATCACTTATATAAAAAATGATACTCCCTGATTATCTTCCTGACCTCTTCTGTACTATCAGGAGCATGTCTATATGTAATGTGAACATAAATAACAATCTAGACTGAATTGTAGTACTGAGACTGTACCTCATTATGTGGTTGCAATGTATAGTTCTCTGCAAAATCAACCACCAATACAATAGTGCTAATCGGGAAAGAGTTCTTACACATCCTGAACTATTGATCCAACCACTGAGACCTATGGGTGTGCCTTGCATACTTGTAGAAAATATTTTCCTTAAAATCCAAAATAAATTCAGCAATACTCACTTCTCTTGAGACTAATTCGCATCTAGAACCTTCACCTCCACTACACAAAGTATATTTCACTGTCTCGTATCTTTTTTTCTCAACATAATTATTTCCAAACTCATGTTCACTGCCCTCATGAAAACATGAAACAAACTTTGACAACCCACCGCATTCTGAGCACTTCTCATTCAAACAATTATTTCTATAGAAATAGCAGCCATCATCTCTAGGGCATAAAAATAGATCTTGCAAGTCTCTTGATGATCTTGGAAATAGCATTGCACCACACTCCTACAACATCTCATTAGTATGCATCATAGAAAAAATATGACATAAAAGTTCATGGTACATTGAAAACTCCACATGGTACTTGCAACAACAGGTATTGCGAATCTTAAGAGGAACACAATAAAATGGTTTCAAAGATTCAAAGGCCCTTTGTGATATTTGCAAAGTTGGATGTAATTCACAAAAAAAATTGTACAACATTGTTTGGCTTGATTCCAAGAAATGTTTGGGATGCGATGTGCGGTCTCGGTTGCCAATTCTTAATTTCAAAACGTCCTTTACATTGGGTGACAATCTAGAATTAGAGTGCCAAAATTGTTGAATATCTTCCTTCACATTGTCAGTCAACTTTCTATCAACATGTGGAAGCCTCCCACCAAGTGCCCATGTACCTTGTTGAAGTGGATCATCAAGTCTTTGTCTTTGTGCAAGTGCTCTATCCAAAGTTTTATGGTTTATGTTAAAATCAACACTAGTTTGTCTCATTTGACAAGCCTTGCTCAATTGATGGCTTACTAAGGAGGTTGTAATCACTATTCAAGTGGCTCTCTTATCTCTTTCTTTGGTATTCTTCCCAATGGAATTGAGAGTGTCAAATAGATTTTTTGCAATAATAGAATTTCTCTCCATCTTCTTGTTCATACGAATCTTCGATTTGTTTAGCAATGGTCTCATCTTTATCATCTTTAGTAATTGAACAAAGAGTTGGCATTGGTCGGTCAATGTCTTATTGCTAAAATTTTGGTTGAAAATTTGTGTAGTCCACAACCGAATGGTTCTGGTTGACCTCTTGCCTTCAAGATTCACAATAATGCTCATCGATTTCAAATAACCATTTTGGGGTTCTTGAAGGTCTTGGATTTGGAATTTGTCTTTCATCCATGAGAGGGTCTTCATTTCTAAAGTAATTAGGTGTTAGATATGGTTCACTTGGTTGAGAAATTCCACCTTCAATGTTAAAGTTTTCCACATTTTCACCTCCTATGTCAAAATTTTCCACATGTTGAGCATTTTCATTATCACTTTCAACATTTTCAAAATTTTCAATATTTTCACTTTCAAAATCTACATTTTTATTTTCAATAACTTGTGGCACATTTTCAAATTCAATTTCCTCTTCAGTTGAAGTAACATTAGCAATATTTAACATACCTTGTCTTCTCCTCCTATGGCATTCTCTATCTCTTTCTCTATACACTTCAATTTGGTCATTTGAAAGTTTTCTTTTGTGTTTAGACTTCCGACGACTACTACTCCCCATTTCCCTCCACACATGCTCCTTCGTGATTGATAATGTAAGTTTTCACTTTAAGAATCTCCCAAAAGCACAAATTTGTCTCTATCTGTCTGAAAACCTGTGATCCTCGATAGAAAACAAAATATGTAGACTATGGGCTGTTGGAATCTACAAAATGGCCCACAAACCCTTTTTTTCCTGGTTTTTTGTACTAAAATCGGATATCCGATTTTAGTACAAAAATTGGTGGTCCCCAAAAAATTTCTCATTGCCGCCATTTATTTAGTAAACTACCACATGGTAGAAATCTGATATCAAATTAAATCAGATATCAGATTTTATTAGTCATATTTTAGAGAGAGAGAGAGAGAAGGAGAGAGAGAGAGAGAGAGAGAGAGAGAGCATATGACCCCTAACGACATGATTTGGTGTCTTAAGGGGTCCTATGGTGTTGTTAGGGGTCATATGGTGTCCATAGGGGTCATATGGTGTCTTGGGACACCAAAGGACCCCTTAAGACACCAAATCATGTCGTTAGGGGTCATATGGTGTCCCATGAACCCTTATGACCTCTTAGGACACCATATGACCCCTAATGACACCATATTGGGTCGCTTTGGGTCATATTGTGTCCTAAGGGGTCATATTGTGGCCTACAACCCCTTAGGACACCATATGACCCCTAACTACATGATTTCGTGTCTTAAGGGGTCCTATGGTGTCGTTAGGGGTCACATGGTGTCCATAACGGTGTCATAATGGGTCGTATGGTGTCCCAAGACACCATATGACCCCTATGGACAACATAGGACCCCTTAAGACACCAAATCATGTCATTAGGGGTCATATGGTGTCCTAAGGGGTCATATGGTGTCCCATGAACCCTTATGACCTCTTAGGACACCATATGACCCCTAATGACACCATATTGGGTTGCTTTGGGTAATATTGTGTCCTAAGGGGTCATATGGTGTCCTAAGGGGTCCTATGGTGTCCGAAGACACCATATGACCCTTATGGACACAATATGACCCCTAACGACACCATAGGACCCCTTAAGACACTAAATTGTGTCGTTAGGGGTCATATTGTGTCCTACAACCCCTTAGGACACCATGACCCCGATTGACATGATTTGGTGTCTTAAGGGGTCCTATGGTGTCATTAGGGGTCATATGGTGTCTATAGGGGTCATATGCTATCTTAGGACACCATAGGACCCCTTAAGACACCAAATTGTGTCGTTAGGGGTCATATTGTGTCCTAAGGGGTCGTAAGACACAATATGACCCCTAACAACATGATTTGGTGTCTTAAGGGGTCCTATGGTGTCGTTAGGGGTCATATGGTGTCCATAGGGGTCATGTGGTGTCTTGGGACACCATAGGACCCCTTAGGACATAATATGACCCCTTAGGACACAATATGACCCAAAGCGACCCAATATGGTGTCATTAGGGGTCATATGGTGTCCTAAGAGGTCATAAGTGTTCATGATGTCTTAATCTCTCTCTCTCTCTCTCCCCTAATCTCATAAGGGTTCATGATGTCTTAATGTCATAAGGGTTCATAATGCCGTATGATGTCTTAATCTCTCTCTCTCTCTCTCTCTCTCTAAAATATGACTAATAAAATCTGATCGGATTTTATCGGATATCGGATTTCTGCTAGTGCCATTAATGTGGCAGTTCAGTAAATAAAAGGTGGCAATGGGAAAAATTTTGGGGACCACAAATTTATATATTAAAATCGGATATCCGATTTTTGTAGTCAAATTTTCAAATTTCAAATTTTGGCTCGGGAATGCTTTGGTATTTGGCTTGGAAGTGACAAGCCTGGAAAGTCAACTGAAAAAACTTGTTTCTCACAATTCCTTGATTTTCTAGACTTTACACTTGTGGCTAACAACTTTTTTTGTAGCCAAAATTGATAAAACGAAAAGGGTTTTTTAAGGACATTCCCAACTTTCCAACAATATAAGGCTTGTCTTACTTTGACTTTAATAAATAATTATTATTTATTTTCTAATTGAATTCTGACAATAGTCTTGATTGATATACTGATTGAAAAACACTCATAACTTTCAAACAGTATAACATTTTTTGAATCAGAAACATGCATCACATCCTATGATTCGTCTACTATAGGGAAAAATTAAAAAAAATAAAAATTCATAAGGTTTTGACCAAGTTAAGGTGGTCAGACGTAGGAGATTCTGAATTTCTGAAAAGCCGTAGTAAAAAATTCATAAATAATTATTTACTTTATAAAAAATTTAAAAAAAAATATGTGTCACATTCAGACATGAGTCTAATGCTTATATTATAAATATTATAAAAAAATATTATGATTTGGTTGTGATTAGGGTGTTCAGACATACGTCTACTTCTTATTTTTTTCCTGAAATTTTAGTACCATTGCATTGAAATTTGAAATTTTCATCAAATAGGAACTTTTTTTTTCTAAAAAAAAACTAGTAGCTTAGAAACTACATTCAATTTTCTATATATTCTCTTCTTACATATTTTAAAAATAATGTTCACAACTTATTCAAATTTTCATGTCAAGTTGCATAACTCTGATTTTCTGAAATTTCATTGCCACTTAAGGGCTTGTTTTGGCACACCATGATCCTGCACACACACACACACACACACACACACACACACACACACACACACACACACACACATATATATATATATTTCATATATGTTCATATCATCGCATCTAGGTACTCATCCAATTACAAATATATGCATATATATGCTGACACTCATAAGCCTTATATTCTGTCAATCTCGCAGACTTATTCAGATATAGGCATATAATAGTCTACTATCCACTCACACTTATACCCAGATATAGCCTTTTATATATATATATATATATATATATATATATATATATATATATATATATATATATATATATATATATATATATATATATATATATATATATATATTTGTAAACGAATATGCATATATCCTTTTTGATTCATAGTAATGCAAGATATGTAAGTTTTAAGACCAATAGGATGCAATAGTATATAGGAATAGGCATATGTATATAAACATGCATGCATATCTCACCACATCTGAAATATGTATACATGGATATATAGGTATTAATATTCATATATACATTGTATTCTATTAGGAATAAAATATTATTCATTCCTTGAAAGTTCGCCATATCTTCCTCTCCAAGCTATCTAAGCTTAGTAGCCACTTTTATCCTTAGCTTCAACTATTAAGAGAGATTTGCCTCTTCTTTTTCGGATGTCATGCGTCAGCATCTCTTCCTTGATCACTACCATTGTGATAGCACTCTAGTAATGATGAGGTGACACTCCCTTGGCGATTTGAAAGCATGAGTACCCTTCGCTTGAAGGCTTAAGGTGGCGGCAATTATTTCTTAGATCCTTGAACATCGCAACTCTTGCATCCTGACCCTCTGATCATTATCTTTCACCTGCATTCTTCTCTCCTCTACAACTAGACTAGTTGTTCTTCACAAAGCATTAATTCTCCAGCTATATTTAGCCTGTTGGGTTGGTGTCCTAGTCTATCTCCCATTTAGCTCCGATGGATACTCCACTAAGACTTCTTGGGCTAAAATGACAGATGGCCTTTGTAGGGGAAATCAAAGAGGAAAGAATGAAAGGCATTTTGGCCCACCAGAATCAACTGATCACTGGTGCTGTGATGAAAATCCTAGGGAAGGATTATATCCTAAATGAGGATCGGACTAGAGCTAACCCTGACATCGCAACGATGTTCCTAGCAATCACCATGCATCTGGGGAAAGATAAAAATGTAGTGGTGAAGTTGTGCAAAAAGGTCTTCAAAAAGGAATTCTTGGGCAAACTAGAGAGGGTGGTGGTCAACATTAATGACGAGCTTATGACTCCTAAACCTCGAGACTACGATGTTCTTATTCAGATGAATAAACTAGTGCCTCGATTCCCTATCCTGGTTATAGAGGATCCCTCGGCCTTTGAAGCTTACCGCACTATCAGAAGCAGGAATTTTTTCTTCCTCTCGTGGATCTTGCAGGTTAAAAAGCCTCCGCGGGATAAATGGTTGATCATTTATCTCAATGTTGAGAACGTCACAGTCATCTCGGACAATATGCCAATTCCTCCCTCTCCTACAGACCCCTCTTCAGCAAAACTAGAGAGCTCGGGATCCAGAGACCCTCATAAACAGGGAAGGAGAGGATGAGGCTCCTTTTGTAGGGAAAGCCTTCTGGCTTTTTGGCTTTCTTCTGGCTATCAGTGTTGCGAAGAATGATAATACTGGCCCATTAATGGGGGAATTTTGTCTCTGGTTTTCCTTACGTCACCTTGAAACTCTCAAAAGTTTTTGCTTTCATATATCTTATACATGCTAAAAATACTTATGGATGCTGAATATACATATTTACTAGACTTGGTTATGTTTTCACTCTATTTTCTGCTTATGGGTTTAGTTGTTTTTTCTGATCACTCAAGCCTCTAATCTTCTATCTTAATTTAAGGGCAATGCGGCTCCTTCAATATATATATATATATATATAGCTATCTTCCTATATTTCTTCATCTATTTGCAGAATTATGCCCTTTAGCATAGATAGTATTCCGTCCAACGGGAAGATTCAAATCCCTTAAGCATTATGACGAAAGAGTTTTCATCTTACAGCCTTGTAAAAAGCTTTGCTCTTAGCTTTAACTTTTTAATACTAATATATACATATACATATATATTTATGTGTATATATATGTACATATATACATATGTACTCACATAGATATATGCTTATATAGCATATATTTATGAAGAGATTATATATATATATATACATATATATGTACATACATATATATACATATACATATACATATACATATACATATATATGTGTGTGTGTGTGTGTGTGTGTGTGTGTGTGTGCGTGTGAGCCTTATGATAGGAAGGTTTTTCAACTGGTGATGGATGTTTGCTATTATTTAAATCTGTGATGGCTGGCAGGTCTCTCTATTCTAATTAGAGTTGGATCTGGGAGGGTTGTCTGGAAAATATCGGTTGAATAGTCTCCTAAATAGTTAGTCTCTGTTTTTTCATTTCTTAAAAGCTTCCCAGCGGCGGATTTTGGTATAAGCTGAGCATTATGGATAGGGATATCTTATGTTGGCTAACTATTTCTATGGTATTATGATGGTATGACAGGTTGGAAAGTTCTTCCAGGTATTCCCCCGACAGTCCATGGTGTGGATACCTGCTGAGAGAATTTGCTAGAGAGATATGTCCCAAGCTTTTATCTCCTTTGAGTTTGAAATTATTGTATTTATTCTAACATTGAGCTGGGTTGAAAGGTGTAATGAGGTTCTTGTGCAGAATAGGGGATTGGTCAGATCCATACCAAGCATTTAAGAATTTAGGAAAAGATTTGAGCTGTCATTTATGATTGAGGTTATCATTATCAGAGCAGGGCGGACTCGCAACACTAAGGAAATTGCGGATGTTTCTAAAGTATTCTCTCATAGATCCTCATGGATGTATTTTCCAGGGATCCTTGTATCATGTCCCTTATTTTAGCTATCTCTAGCATTAATTCTCTGATCCATTAATGGATCTGGGCTAGACTAGAGGTTTCTTCCCTCCATTCTTTCATACCGGTGCCCACACCGAATGGAGTTGTAATTATCTTTTATTAATAAAATCTCTCTGGCCCCGACCTTTTATCGATTGAAAAAAAAAAAAAAAATTATTATTATTCATATTAATTAAAATAATTAAATAGATAAATTATATTTTTACTTTTTACTTTTTAAATAGGTTTCATTTAATTTTTAATTTTTAAGTTTCATTTTGTTTTTAAGTTTGAATATAAAAGTTAAAATTTAGCATTAAAAATGTTAAGTCTATATGACTCCCTTATCAAATTATACTAACATTAAATTTAGGTGAACGAAGCAATGTTGATTATTTGTGGGATATTGTGTAATGAACATCAATAAATAATATTACCATGAATGAACAAAGTGCTAAAGGTCATAGCATTGAGAGACACACCACTAATGTGTGCAACAAAAAAGAACCAAATATAGAAACAAAAAATGATCTATTATATCATTGTTAAATCCCATTTAAGTGATGGAATTTAGACTTAATTTCTATAAAAACCTTGTGACAAAGTTTTTGACCTTCATTGTTTGTAGGTTTCAAGTGTTACGCCTTTCTAGAATTTCTCTTTTTCACCAACATTGTTATGATGTGTGGGATTATTAGGAAGGTACATGGATTATAATTATAAAATAATGAAGAACAAATAGTTTGATCAAGGGGATTAGGCATAATTGATATCATTATAAATTTATAATTTAAATTCAAAATATATTTGTGATAAAATTGGACACATCAAGACACACATCTAGATAATTATATCCACACTAATTAAACTTTGTTGTATTGAGAAGTATATATATATAATGATCTTCAACTATTGTTTATATTTTCATATCTTTTACACAACACGTAAGGAGACAATAGATGTTTTCATTTCTTATCCTCTCTAAGCAAGAAACTTGTAATTGTGTAAACTGGACATGGTATGATTGGAAAAAATAAGCATCTACTAGCCTAACATGATACCTTTAGTTGATTCATCTATTATATGATGATACAACTCTATTGGAATCTCAACTTATTCATCATCAAAATGCTCGATGAATGATCAACGACTCTGACTCTTGTAGAGGGGATGCAAGAAGAAGGGAATCATCCCCACTATTGGATTTTTTGGGCGTTGTTGGATAGATTTGGATTTTCCTTTCATGGTAGGACTGACCATGTACCTTTTCCATTTATTACTTAACCTAAAAATCCATTCAAAGATTATTTATCTTTTAAACATATACGCATTGACCTACATATATACATTTAAAACATTCATTCAATTTTTTTTTCTTCAATATTTTTTTAAAATAGAAATTACTTCTTTAATAGTGAGTATGCATTTATTTTGTTTTAAAATTATTTCTCATTAATTTGTGTTATAAAAGATACTATATTATAATTTATATAAAAAAATGAAAGTTTAGGCTAGTTGAAGTTTTAACGTGATTAAATTTTTAAAATTGTCTTTGTCTCTCTACCTATCTCTTTTCCCTTGTCTACCTTTCTCCCTTTCTCCCCTCTCTTCCCTCTCTCCCCCCTACCTATCTCTCTCCTCCTCCCCATCTTCAATCTCCACCTCTACCTATTCTATTTGTTTCTCTTCCTCTCTATTTCCATCTCTCCTTATATTTTCCTCTCTCTATCTCTCTATATCTCTCTATTTATTCACTCTCTTCCACTATTTCTCTATCTTTATCTTGATTATTGTTTTCCTCTATCCTACTTTATATATAAACATGTCTCCTTTTCTCTATCTGTCCATATCTCTCCCTTCCTCTCTCTTTCCCTCTCCCTATAATTTTATATCTATATTTGTTCACTTCTCTATCTCTAACTCTCCATATTTATTCTTCCATCTCTCCCTTTATCTCTTTCTCGTTATCACCCATTATCTCTCTACCTCGATATCTCTCCCTCTCTACATATGTATCACTTCCATCTCTATCTATCCCTCAATCATCTATTTTTATCCTTCCCTGTCCTTCTCTTTATACCCCTCTCTTCCTTTATCTCCATATCCATCTCCATCTTCCTCTCATCTCTATATCCTTACAACTTGTCTCTCACTCTTTGCCCTATATCTCTCCCTCTTTATATCCCTATCTCTCCCTCTCTCCCTATTGCATTTATATTATGAGTCTAGTGGTAATGAAGCTTGATTATCTTTTGTATTTAGAGATTTTATTTCAGTCATGGTTGGGATCCATATACGTGGATGCATAGTTGATTTGAAGCTATCACTTCTCAATTGATACCTTTTTTGCACAAAAAACATCATTTGCTAAATGGCCCACTAGTTGACATCATGTATTACCCAAATATCTATTTATCTCTCTCTCCCTCTTCCCCTCTCTATCTCACTATATGTATGTCTCTAGATATCTCTCCCTCTTCATCTTCCTCGATATCCCTCTATAACTTTATTTCTACCTCTCAATCTCTCTCTCTCTCCCTCCATCTTTCTTCCTCTCCCTATTGCAAGCATAACATGACCCTATTAGTAATGAAGCCTTATTGTCTTCCCAATTTAGAGGTCTTTCCAATTGACCTCATGTACTACACAAATGTATGTAAAAAATAAACCAAAATCTTTCTTAATGACCTTCCATACCTTTTCGACATACCCATTGCACACCAAGGTGCAATTACTAGTTTTAATAAATGTTTCGGTTATATTATATATACATATTTTATAAAGTAGTATAAATTTCCTAAATATATTTATATAAAATATGTTAAGAGATATAAGTCTTAGATTATTAAATTAAAATCTTATATATAACACATAGATATGTGAAGATTAATATCAATCAACTTCTTTTAGATAGATATTTTTAGGATATATACTAGTATACATATTATAATATATAATTTCATCATTAAAACTAATATAAATTAATCTTGATTAAAATTTGTATAATTGTATGAATAACATTTTTTGTAAATATCTATCTAAAATATTACCTATAGAAATATAGATACATAAATAGGTACACAAATAAAAACTACGTAATAAATATTATTTATTTTAACTTTGATAATTTTTTTAGTTTAGACATTGTTTTTCAATAGTAATATAATAAATACAAATTTTCAAAAATTCAAATGAAAAAACATATTTCTTACAAGATAAAGTTGGGAATTTTCAAAGAGCCCTCACTTTTTTATACAAAGCCCAAGAGATTGATCATTGGAACTAAAAATAATAATCATGCAATAGGGAAGACAAGTATAATTCTATTTTAGCACATTAATTGTAACTTGGAGAGAGCACTAATAGAAAGCATATAATGTACAAAGTTATTGTAAAAGTATAATATGAAGAGATCAAGGAGAGACAAAATCTATTTCAGTTTAATAACCTTACCTAACAATGATTAAGTGAGTTTTGGGATCTCACTGCAATTCTTATAGGGACATTCCTTTTCTTATGAATAATCTTTCAATAAATTTTGTCACACTCATTCATAGAGAAAGAGCCCAAGGGAGGAGAGTCCATAGCCAACTTCCTTATAGAAAACACTATGTGAGAAGAAGAGGATCAATGACAATATTTCTGAAGGGAAGAATCCTACATGGTCACTAAAATGAGAATTGAAGGTGGTAAGTCATAATTGATCCTTTCATAATATGTAAGGATATGCATAAAGGGGTTTGAATAGAAAAGCCTAGCATATGAAACATACAATACTAGAGATCTAAGACCAATTTTCTTATAAGGAAGAATAATATATTCTATATCCAAAAATAGTATCATGACCAAAAATAGTAAGATGATGTGAAAGAGAATCCTACCATATAATATCTTACATATTAGTCATGTGACAAGAGTGATGCCAATTTGTATCTAGATGGCTAGTGACAATGTAATGATGACACTATAATGGAAGAACTTTATAAATAACAAGCTACAACCAAGGATGACCCTCCACCAATAATATAATATCCATTGGAACACCCTTAGAGAAATGACTATTGACTAAATTCAAGAAAAAGTAGTATGAATAATTCATACTAGTTAAATCCGCCTTCAAAAGAAACTTTATCACATTACTAATAGTCTCTTAGTAAGAAACAAACGAAAAGTAGAGTAAGATTAGATAGTACAATGCAAACTAATAGTAGGTTCAAGGAATTAGTAGCATAGTTGAAAGAGTGAAATCAAGGTTTTATATAGGTTCATGTCTTACCCAACAACCAAACCCACTCATACATCACCAAATTGCTGTCAACAATTGAATAAAAAGACACAATAAACAACCCCTTGCATGGGCTAAATTTTAAGATTTCCCATAATAAGGGATTGTTAATTCTTTAAACATGAAATGTTGAGTTCAAGGAAGCTAGGCCAAAGGTCATTAAATTCAAATTTTAAGCCTTTATTTTGAATGCATGGTGGAGGCAAGAGCTTCCAATATGGGGGAGATTATCATTTTGCAATAGACATCATAACATTATTTCTACATGAAGTTTTTACATTAATAAGGAATGATGAAATCCAAAATAATATGGGCCAACATTCAATGTGTGACCAAAAATAGTGATACAAATAAAATGCCTCAGGTAAGTTAATTGTAGAAGGTAAAGCACTAACCTTTTCACTAACATGAGTAGAGGAAATGAGATGCATATTAAAGACAACACCAAATATAATCAAAATTCACTAAGCTCTACAAATTTCCCAAATAATATGCACCCCCATAAAAAATAGGAAAAGGAGAGCTAGGTTTATCCTCTAATAATGTTGAATAGGAATGATGACCTAGAGATATTCAAAAGTGGACTACCATTGTTAACTATTGAAACATATAAAAAAATTATTATAGATTTCTAAATTTTCAAATGGATAAATATGAAAAAATAAATATTTTTTTGTTAATTGAGAGGCTATTTTATTTTTAATAAGCTTAACTAAATTAATGAATAAAAAATATTTACTTGATATTTTTACAGTAATAAAACAAATAACTTAATATATGCAAATTTATATCTATAAAATATTTAAGTCAATTTATTTCCTTCCACTTACAAATTGATTTATCATTAATAATAAAGATATTTCTACAAAAAGATGAATTATATATATAAGTATTTAGAAAAATCCTTAATTATTAATATATTGATTATTTAAATATATTTAAACATTTTCAATAATGAATATGATGTCTTTTCAAAATATAAATATTATAAGTTTGTACGTACATTTTTTAAGTATATACAATTAAGAAAAATACATCTTTTTTTAATTATAGTCTTGTTATTTTCTACTCTATAAAATACAACTTGTTTGGATTATATCATTGTTGAACTTCTTGGTTCTTGTTTAGCACTAATTTGTATAGCGATCACATCTACAAGAGAAACAACCTCCTCACCTTTCATAAGGTTTACCAAAATTATTGCCATTCCTCTTAAAATTGTTGTTATTTCTCTTTTCATTCTTAGTCTCGTTATGATTACTTATGAATCCTTTTTTATTTTTCCTTCTCACTTCTTGCATGTCATTTCTTTTCTGAAATGGTTGAGAAGACTATGACTATTTTTACTTTCTAAAAAATTTTTCACCATAAGTGGAGATTGAATTTAGTTTTTGTTCTTTCTTTATAGCCTTATCAAACGTGCTTGATCCATAGTAATTAGACCATGCACATCTATTTCTCCAGCTATTTGTCAATTCCATCCATGATAAATTTATTGATTCTAAATTTTCTATCTTTTGCTACACATACTTCCAAAGATGGGTAAACTTCTTCTATTATTATACCATAAAGATGTCTATTTAACCAAATTTTTGGAAATATGTTAGTTTTTGGTCAAAGAAGAGTTGAGGTAACCACCTTTGCCTAAATATAACCACAAATTAGTCCCATCTTAAACTTAAGTAGTTTATCCCTTGTTTCATTTTCTTATTTATCCACCATGTGGATTCTTTTCCTAGCAACTTATAGGAACCCCATATTACCTTAGCTATCTTGGAATAGTTTTTGATCTCAAAATACTTCTCCATTTCTATCAAGAAATCTTCTGTAACATCACCACTTACTATCTCGTCAAACTTGGGTGGTGTTACCTTCTTCTTATCCCTTGATAGCTCAAGATCAAGTCAATTCTTCATTTCAACATGGGTTCTACTTTGAGTATTATTCTCCCTTCATTCACTTTGTGCGTTGTGTTCATGCATATATTTTTATTACCTCTTTCCCATGTTGCCTCATTATCTCCTTTAGTTTTCCTTACCCCTCACTTCATGTTCTAGGGTACCATACCTTTGTCCTTAGTTTTGTTTAAATTGGTCAAAATTTGATTTAGTTTGGCCATCAAATTTTTAGAAGGATTTGTCGCTTCCTGACTTCCTCCAGGGTTTATTTGAGTTTGCAGGTGACATGACGAATTAATTTCTCACACCTAGAATTCGTCTTAAGTGTTTAATTAGATTTTTAAAAATTTAGAATGGCTCTAAACCAAAATCACTATTGATAACAATATTAACTCTAGTACATAGACTTTGTGAGAATATAAATTTTAAATTATATTTTATTTAGTGGATAATAGTACATCCTTATTTATTTATTTATCCTTATTTAGTACATCTTTTCTTTTTTATGAAACTATAGGTCACTATTTGACACAGGTATTTCTTCAGGTTCCTCTTCCCTACTAGAATCAACTAGGACAAATTTCGAGGGTGGGTGTACTCATAAGTACTCCATTCTCACCTCCTTTCATACTATAGGTGCATCATGACCACATCTGAATAGCATGTCATGATGGGTAGATGGTTTACTTGTTTTAACATAAGGAGTGGAGGATATTGACTTCTTTGTTGCATTTACTTATTGCTTCCTATTCAAATAAATGCAATTAAAAACATCAAGAAGGGTTTTAGAATTGGTAAGACATGCACTTCTTAAGTAGTTGACATCCTCATGGAGTTTTACCTCTCTAGATGGTTCTTTTTATATCACTAGGTTAGTTAAGTTTTAGACGTAGTTTTCTGAGCATTTTTCCTTATTCTTTTCCATAGCATTCTAACACAAGAATACTTTCAAACATTATCTAAACTATTTAATGTTTAAAAAAAAATCTTGAAGTGAGCTCCTAGATTCACCTATTGAACTTGATAGCTTTGATACCTTAGATAACAACATTAACGTTCATAACTAAAATTACTTAAGATTTAACAAGATAGTAAACAGCCACATACTAAAAATCATAAGTAATTTTTTTCCCTTCATATTTCATTTATTTAACATGATCATTATTAAATGAAAAATACAATCATTACAAAACATAATTGAATCTGATATGCAATAGTTCAATAATGAATTTATAAAAATCTTTTTCTTTCTCATTATATACATGCATTGTATTAACTACATGTTTACGTTTGCAATAGTATGAGTTATAAAATCTTTAATACTTGAAATCTCACACAATAGATAACTCAACCAACATATCTCCTTTTCCCTTACATGCACGCATTCATTTCCAAAATAAAAAATTAAGAATAAACTCCTCTTCAAAAACTATCTTTCCCTTCCATGTGACATACTTATACGTAAGTGGCCTCTTCGACACAACTACTAACATGGCCTTTCAATATGACATAATGCAAGGTATCTTTCCATAATTTCATGCTTATGAAAATTTCTAATAGTTAGAGCAAGTTGCTCTATTTTTTGGCATGTATAAAACTAGATAGGTGGCAATTTGAATCGTATGAACTTTCGTTAATGGAGGTGAGTGTAATACACCTTTCAGTGTAAAGGACAAATTAAATTAAGAAAAATACACCATTTTTAATTATAGACTTTTATTATTTTTTATTAATGAAAATAGTTGTAAACTATGTTATATGTAATCATTAATCAAAACAATTATCAATATGACTTTGAAAAATATCAATTAGTAATTGTGCACATGTCATTTTCTTAATTCTTACATTTAAAAATATTAGAATTATTAATGTGGTTTTGAAAATTTTAGTCTATTCTAAAATAATTTTCAAAAGGTTGTTAAAATTCTAAGTCAATAATTCAAGAAGACTTTTCAAGAAAGATTTGTTAAAATTTTAAACCTATAATTCAAAAAGATTTTTTAAAGAAGCATTGTGAAAAAGTCTATATGGGTAATTCAAAAAGATTTTTCAAAGAAGAATTGTTGATCTAAATTATAATTCAAAAAGATACGTAATTCAAAAAGTCTATATGGATAATTCAATAACTTATGTTTGTACTTGTGGCACTTGTTCAAAGTACGTGATTTTAGTGCATACATTGTTGACATACATTAGTTATTTTTTTGTTAACGTGTTGATGAAGAAACCATCATTCAATTTTGGCAGATTCCATCGATATCTGAAATGTGCCAAAGGTATATAGCTGGCCCCTAAGATTTCATAAGATCAAGCTTATTTGGAAATTTTGATGTGCTGCTGTCTTTACTGGTACTTTTTGTTGGCATAGCGATTATATCAATCATGAGATCCCTCTCCACCACAAGTATATGCTTTTGGTGTGATGGCAAAATCTACATAATATCAGAATGTTGGTTATCAGTTCGAGTCCTTCAAGTCTTAGACACTTCATCCATGTAAGTTTGGCTTATTGACGTGATACGTAGTGGGTACTAATCCTACATCGTACATGGTTGCATCCGGCTCTATTGTGTGAGGGGGTCACACATAACAAGCGATGTGAGATTGGGAAAGACTGCAACATTCTTTACCACATCACTTGTTAGCTGGAATCTTTCTCTTCAAGTGACAAGTATTTTAACAAATCTTCAAGACAAACTGCATGTTAAGAACAAATTTAAAGAGACTATTTGCCAGGTTCAAGAGCAGCTCCAAGCGGTTGAAGAGAGGATTGTTTCTTCGCTGTTTGTACTCTATCATGACCAAGCTGGATCAAACAGAAAGAAGTTGATGTTCGAGGAATGTTGTTGTTGTTTATGGCCATATTGCTGAAATATTATCTGTTATTATGTTTGCAGCAAGTTGTCATGAGTTTTCTCTCCACTGTTTGTCATTATTGTTGCTGATTAAGTTCATTGCGACAATATGAGTTTTCTTTTGTTGTAATCTGCTGTAACTGTACTTGTAATATTATTTTTCGTTCTTCCAATAAAAAAAAGATTTCATAAGATTTCGAAATCATGAACTATCACATGCATCTAAAATTAAAAATGACCACTCAACACCACTTGCATTCGAACCTACATTGTCAAGAAAGGTCCGATTTTTTTTTTTAACAAGATAAATTATATATTCAAGTGAAGTGCACGACATTGTCACCGTCAGTTGATAAAAGAGAAGAGAAATTAGACATTTGCATTTACTGGAGTCATCCATCCACATGTGAACGTAGATTAAATGCTTTCACAAAATACTTGTTTGATTTGACTGAAGAGTGTGAACGCAAAAGAAAGTTGACGGTTAATATGTCCGATCATATCAACTGAATCGTTACCGTCGATTGCAGATTGCTTATGCGTATCAGGGCATTTTTACAGTGGTCAATATGCTGGATTCCAATAAATGAAGATCGGGCAGTCGAGCTTGTGGATACGAAATTTGAGAGGGTTGGAGCACCTTGGACTAGGAGGTGTGAATCTAACAAGTGATGTGGTAAAGAATATTGCAGCCTTTCCCAATCCCAAATCACTTGTTATGTCTGACCAGTCAGGTACACTTCTCCCTCCTCTTGTAACTTCCCTCAGCAGCCATTTCCCATTTGGATTTCAAATCTTACATCTTTGGTTTCCCTCCGCCTCATAGAAAAGTGATCTCTACGGTTCCATCCCTTCAACTGTTTTAAGACTTCCACACTTGAGGGACCTTGAATTGTCCTATAACCCTCGTCTCAAATTCTACCTCTCCTTTATTGTGCAACATAGTTTCCAGCTTAGCAGCCTTTCCATCGGATATTCAAATGTGGAAGGGGTGATTCCAAATTCTATTGCAAATGTGTCTTCGTTAACTTCCCTATATCTTTCTGGTAACACTATTGAAGGGAGTCCTCCAAATTTTATTGGAAATCTCTCACATCTTGAAGAATTGGGTCCTCGTGAAAACTTGCTAAGAGGCAACATTCCTTGGAGGACTACCAAAGCTTTTATATCTTTCACTTGGCTCAAACCAATTAAATGGAAGCTTGCCATCTACTTTTGGTAACCTCTCGTCTTTGCACCATCTTAATCTCTCAAATAACTGTTTAAGTGGCACTTTCTTACTTTATCAACTAGAAAATTTCATAAAGCTTGATTACTTAGAAGTTTTCGACAATTTCTTAAAAGTAGAAGTTGAAGGCTCTTGGATGCCTAAATTTCAGCGTCAATATTTGTATTTGAGTTCTTGTAATATGGATGGTGATTTCCCAGCTTTCATATCAACTCAATACACTATCCATAGCACATAAGATATCATGAAGAACCTTTTTGTCTAAATCATATTGTACATTTGTTTATGAATATTATCTGATATGATTTGTGCCCAATCAAAATAATCCTTTCCCTTGAGAATGGTGTAGACATAATGGTACATCCATAAGTGATAATGTTGTACACCTTCCTTTCCGAAGGCCCTGCTATTGATGGTGTTTTGATGCACTATCGAACACAAAATAAAATATCAATGGCACTCTATCCTCTCTTGATAAAAAAGACTCTCAAATGCTGAAGATCTGTGAAGGATCACTTGAGATGACCCCAAGCTTATTTTATGTTAGGTCTTAACATGTCGGATAGCTTCAATGGTATTGATGTGATTTTCTATACTTGCGAGGGACTTATGTTGAACACCTGAATGCTCAAATGATTGCTGAAGCCTTGGTTGTCACTTGACTTGAATAAAAAGAAAGAAAAAGATAAGGGTTTGAGATAGATCTAGTCTAACTCTAAGAATGTTGGAGCAATGAATGATCTTTGATGAAACTCTAACTAAGTCTTGCTTCGACATGCAACGAACATCTCCACAAGGTTAGTGCAATCTCCTAAGGATAGCTTTATGATTTCATATCATCACCACAAGCATAGACACCATCTAGCTGATGCATATCAATAAAGCAACGATAATTGAAGTTAAGTATGGGCTAATATGGATCGAGTTGACTACACAAGGCAAGTTTGCAATCAACAAACCGCTAGTAGTATGGATATACAAATTTCACCATTAATCATATAAAGTTCTTCCATTCATCTAATAACATGAAAATCAAATTGAGAAGTATAGAGACCATGCAAATTGTTGAATCAAAACATAGAATTCACCATTTCTTCAATGAACTTTACATGTCTTTTGCAACAATGGCTTGGCAACAATCTTTGCCTTCTCTTTCTACTCTACTCTAACATGCTATCTACTATTGAGCTACTAACTATTCACTATTGACTATTTTCTAAAACTTAACCTTACAAATGATGAAATGAGGCTTTATATAGTGCTCTGATTACATTCAATGGATCAAATCAATTTGAGATCAATGGCCAAGATTACAAGATAGAAACCCTAATTAGGGTTTGGTGAACCCATTACAAAGCATTAAATGCTTGATCAATGACATAATTACATTTGAGAGGACACATGTCCTTCTTAGAAAAATTGACCACTAACTGATGAGGGTAGGTAACATCGATCTTCGTGCCCATGTGGTGGTTATCTCCTTTGTTAGGTTAATCGAATCTGGATGCCTTCTCGTGAAATAATGTTATTGGATATAATGATGACTAGGCGCCACCTCAGCTCACTCTTCTTTGTAACTCATCACAAGTGTGCAATTAAATGCAGCATATCTCTTGATACTCAACATGTGCGAGCGCTTGAAGTGGCGATGACTTCGTTCATGTCGACCTTCTAACTTTTATTAACTCCTCTAAAATGATCACATGTCTTGATCACCTGCATTCACAATCATCTGCATTCGCGATCATCTGCATTCACAAGATTTCATCGAGCTATACTAGCAATGATTCTTGAATTTCGATTGTGAAAATTCTTCTTGAGTGCATGGCGCTGATGCTTATCTTTTACTTTGATGTTGATGGTTGTTTGTCATGTTGATTGCGTGCATTCGATCTTGTCGTCGCCTATACATGATCCTCATCGCGCCTTGAAATGCATATTGCATCTGGAGTGACTCCTATTCCTACCTTGCATGAGCTTGCGACTCGACGATCCTATCAGTTGCATTGTAAAAACTTCAAGTACAATGTTCTCCTCAATGAGAGATCACCTTAATCTTCGATAACCAATACCCGTTGACTATCCAAAATATTTATCTGGATCATTATCGTAAACCACCTTCGTGGTCATGGATTTTGTATATCATGTTCGTGATTTGAGGTATGTGAAATGCTTCGCTAATTGCTTCCTCGAATAGATAAGCTATCTCTCTCATCTGGTGTGATAATCACTCTTCTATCGGGATCGTAGCACCTCATGCATTCAACGATGAGCTCATTGCACTGCATTGCTAAGAGGAAGCCAACTGCATTGACGATGCCACTTTCAATCTTTGCTCTTGCGCATCTTGTTGGCCTGGTGGTGTAAAGCACGCCTTGAAATTTCTTCATGTTGATGCATCCAAGGTTGGTGTTACCTATGCCGCCCCAATATGATGTGATCTCGGACTTGATGATGACGCTCTTCGAGTCCTCCTTTATAAGCGCCTATCGTGAACCTGCCATGACTAAGTTAGTGTCATGTAATGGCATTCGCTTGCGAATATGTAATCGATTATCTAGGCATGAAAACCTTTGTAAAAATCTTGTAATTCTAAGTCACGCCTTCAACCATTCACTAAATATAATCATCTTAAACAAATAATAATCCCTTCAAAACAATCTAAGATGATTAATATGAAATAAAGAAGGCTATTGTAATCAAGATCATACAATAATCGAATAAGACAAAACTTAATCAGTGTAAGACGAAATTTGCTCAAAGATGACTAAAGAAGCTCATCTGAGACCTGAGATTACTGATATACTGATCTAATCGCCTCTTATAGATATTTTTATCAAACACAGTGATCAAAATAAATGTAAATTCACTGCCACTAGACAAACAGTGTTGCCACCTCTATACGAATTCACTGTCTTTCTTTTGTTTCTGATAAGATATTCACCGATAATAACCAATTTGCCTGGGGAGTTTTGTTAATAAAGTTAATTTCGGTACCCCAATGATGACCACTGTGTCAAAATCGATCTTGGTCTTAAAGATTGTTAACAAGTATGAATCTTTGTCTATACAAGTCCACCACTGAATAGTGATCGCGACCTCCTCTAAATTGCTGCCAAAGACGTAATTTGCTGACAAATATAAGATAGATTTGATGTAGTCTGGGAGTTGAAATTCATCACTTTCAAATGAAATCGCTGTCAAAAGTAGGATCCCTGTGTGATTCGAATTCGGTTTTGACCAAAATACGATCTGCAGATGAAATTAGAATCGCCACTTATGAACCTATTGGAATCGTTGTCTTTGTTATATCTTTGGTCGATAAGAGCATGATGCTCTAGTTGTTGCTAGGATACTATTTGCTGATGAAATATGAATTTCTGATCAAAACTCAGAATCATGGCTTTTCAAAGTTGAATTCACTGTGCGATTTGTATAACACGAAACCTCTTTGAACATGTATCGCTGAGTGATCATCAAAATCGCAGTCTTAAATAGATTCTCTCTGTAGCTTATGAATTCGTTGTTTCCACTTAATAATCGCATACTTTGATGGTAGTGTTGGCGACTTTATTTTGGCTAGCCTTAAACAGCACACACTAAGCTTTGACTGCTTAGGTGTGCTGTGGGCCCCTATTGGTCATTCCTGTCCATTTCCGTTTGGAATACAATCACCGTTAACTTTCCAGGGCTGTTGTGGGCCCCTCAAACCCATCTGGTTCGCCTTAACCTGACGTTTTCCAACCGCAGCAAATAGGTTTCTAAACTGAGCAGCTCTCATTTTCACGCAACCTGTGCCAAGATGGGAGCTTTCGAACCAGGAAAGGACGTCCATTATAACTGTTGGATATGCTCTGAATGACATGCGCGCAAAATGTGGTAGCATAGAATGACGTGAGTGCAGGATATGCAGAAAATGTGTCCCTGCCTGTGCCAAAATGAGAGCTTCGGAAAGAATTATTTGATCTCTACTTCCATGCGCATGCTCTACTATGTTATTAGCAGCTCATAGCACATCGTTTCACAAAGAGGATATATGCATGTATTTAATCAAACCATAGCTAAGAACGGTGTATACATATATTTATTTTGTTTGTGAGAATTACTTTGCAATGCTAGTCTGGAAGCTTTCATTAGAATCAATAATTATTATAAATTGCAAGCTAAAAAATAAAATGCAGAAATACAATGAAAAAAAAAGGCTTTATTTTCTAGACTTTTTTATTTGATAAAAGTCTGATATTTATTTAAAAATCTAAATTAATTCAAACATTTTAAAAATTGTGATTTTTAAAAATATTACAAATTAAAAGATTTTTTTAGTAGACAAATATTTGTAAAATATAAAACAAATTTAAGAAAATTATTTGAAGTTTAAAGTTTATTTTACCCATTATAATAAATTGTGCTAAATTCTTAGAATTGAGCCAATATTTTTCTTGTTTGTGAACAACTAAAATAACATTACATATTAATTATGTATTGGCTTAGTTAGTTACTTACAAGTTTTTGAATCAAAATTTATAATATTTCTCTATTGTTTTGCTTTTCTAAATAGGTAGGCAATGTGGTAAAAAGTGTCAAGCTTTCATGTTTTTCCTTATTAATAAAAATATTTCATATGAATTTGGCTTCATCTATAATTAATTCATGACGTGAAGATAGTCAAGCATAAGGCAAGACAAGAATTCCATATGTAGATTTAGTTGTGCTCAAAGAATATTGGACAAAAATACAATAAACTCTATCAAAATCAACATATTAATTATATTCAATTTCATTTTCACTAAATTATTGAATTTCACTATTCAACTATATTTGACAATAAACAAACTTGCATGATTTCTTAAACTTCTAATATCATATAAACTCAACATTTATGTGACATAAATACAATAATACATAGAAAAATGTACATGTAAATGAACACAAAGAGCTTCATTCATCCCATAGGAGGTACTCTCAACAAAACAAAAAGGTGATAATTCAAAATATATCAAAATTTATTTAATACCTTCTCAACAAGTTAGAAAAGGAAAAATTCAATTTTCTTTGGATATTTTTCAAAGAAAGAAAAAAAGATGAATAGATCAAAATCAATTATGGTCAAGAATCTGTAACACAATATAGAATTGCTACAAGTAAATGTTTAATCAAAAGAATGCTAATGAGAAAGTTATTATAGTTCTAATAGTCTTATTCAAATTTTTAATATTTTTTATCACACTTTTATAATGGTTAGTATGTGTTACTAAAATTTTTTGTGAGATGATTGGATTGAATTAATGGTTTGAGTTATTTTTTGCACCATCACTTGGTATATAATGTTGTAAGTGTGTCTCCATATTTTGTGCCATAAGAATATTTTCTAAGAATTAAGTATTTCCTTTACAATTTACAAAAGTATATTTAGACAACTAAAATTTACACATCTTTCAACTCATCATGTGTCTTTCCTTTATAACTAATCATTTGTATTTGATTAATTATGTTCTTTTCTTTCTAAAACTAATTAAATATTATTGTATTATTATTTGATTGTATTTCTGGCATCTTATCCAATTAATCATCCTTTTCTATATTCTACCTTAGGTAATTAAGTCTAAATATTTATTTACCTAAGCCAATCTCACCCTATCTAAAGATTAACCATAAGCTTGATTTCTTTGTGATATGATGTTGTTATATGAAGCTTCATTATTATATCATTTGAATGAGTCTTTCAATTAGAAAATCTTTACTTTTAAAAAAGGATAAATGATTGTGACTGGTGAGGCCAAATATGAGGGGTGTCATCTCCAACATGAATGCTCAACAATATCAATGTAAAGACGAACTCATCAACAAAAAAAGTTGAGCTAACCTAGAAATGAGTAAGATCAAAGCATTCATATTAGATCATTTGGGTACATTATTGGTAATCACTTATTAAGATAATGGAGGAGTTTGATGACCATTTGTACAAGCTAGTGACTTAAGAGAATAGATAAGTTCTTATTAATTAAAGTAGGATAGGCCCAAACCTTTCACATAAACATTTGAGAGAACCTACTTGAGGTGCATGAAGAGTGCACAACCAACCAAAAAACTATGTGTAAGACCAAAAAATGCAAAAAACCAGTAGACAACTAGGACAACCACTATATGGACTTTGGAGGGACAAAAATAGACCAAACAACCAACCACCCACCAAAGAGATGAAGGAATGGTCTATTGAGTGGGGGCATTATCATCTAGTCATTCATGGTATAAAACTTTAACTTTCTCATAAAAAGATAGCTTTTTGTTATAATCTTTCCCAAGGGGCAATGTAATGAAATCTGAGGTAGCCTTGACAACAAAGGTGAGGGGGTTCAATGTCGCAGAAGGAGACTCCATATATTTCTTTCTCTTCACCTTCCTAGGTTCTATCTCCTCCTAGATTGCATGTAGAGAGATCGAATTCTTCATCACCATTTCCTAGCTCAGAGTAATCATTTCCTTTTCTTTCCTCTATCTTTAAAGATTAATATTTCATGATAAACAACTGCCACCTCCACAAAGCTTGAGGTTTGAACCCCATGGCTAGCCATGTAAGCTAGGATCATGTTGCCACTTGAGTCACATATGACCCTACCCCCACCCACTAGACCTAGGTTACCTTTTGAAAAGTTGTTGAAATTATACCACGTTTTGATAGATAAGTTGGAGCAAGATAAAATGTCCATTCAAATATTTCAAGAGGAGTTGACTAATTTTGATGAGTTACAGGAAAAGATGGAAAAACCTAATATCTCTTAGAGAATCAAGCTACAATATCATGAGACCAGATATAAGCAACTTGAATAAAGTTATCAATTTTTTTTTGATATTTTTCTAGAACTTGTGGTTGATTTAGGCATTTAATTTTTATTTAATGTATTCCTTATTTATTTAAATTCATGCAAAAAATCAGCCAAATGATGATATGTTGAAGGTGGTATTGGAATGATATTCAGCCACCTTGTAATTGCTAGTAAGTTTTAGTTTATTTTTTGAGTCGCTTAAGTTGTAGTTTCAGTTGAAGATTTTTATCTATCCACAAAATCAAGGAGGGTTGTGATCTTATTTATATATTTTTTGATTCTTTTTTGAGGGATTATAAACCATTTTCAACACCAAGACAAAAAGAAATAGATAAAATTTCCAAGGTGAATGTTGTACTAGATTTTGTAAAATTTTGCTATAATTTTATCAAAGGATTACACCTACTTTGTCAAAGGTATTCTAATCATGGTGATGACCTATATTTTATTTTGTCTATCTAAATTGAGAAAACTAGTAAAATAAACAATTTGATATTGTGTTGATATAGAGTCTCATCTCAAAATATTTCATGACTTTGGTGATTTGATTTGATGCAACTTGAGAAATATTATGTTCTAAATTTTCTTCGGTTCATGTATTTATGGTGTGTATGATTGTGTGATTGGTGATCATCATGGCATTAGGTTAATAGTTTTTCTTAATCTTTCAAATCTAATAAACAGAGTGAAATCTATATTTGTCTATTGTTTGTGAATTTTGTTACCCTATCCTTTTGTATTTTCTTTAAATTAATCCATTTAAATAGCTTTAAATTACCAAGAGAAAGTTCAATATTTATATCTACCTAAATTCTATGGTATGCATGAAGAAAGGTTATTGATTTGAAATAAAATTGGTTTAAATGAGATGCACCATTAAATGGATCTTTACTTCTAGGACCTCTAAATTGATTGAATCTAAAATTGCATCTAAGTTATACAAATTTGGATTTTAATTCATCGAAAAAGGCCCCTTATTGAATTGATCACATAGACCACTTAGCTACCGAACACGATGAAAAATTGACTATAAAAGAACTTCAAAATATGATCTCTTCCTTTTCAAGAGATTAAGTGATATTTTGTTTACTTAGAGTTGGTTGTTCTAACACCAACATCAATAGGAACTAAATTGTCAAGTCCCTCCTCCATCTCTCTATCAATCATCTACTATCTTCCCCATCCACCTATCATCTATCTCACATCCTTATCCTCACCCTCCATCTATACCATGTTTTAAAAATCTCAAAAGAGAAAAAGAAAAGGTAAAGACAAATAGTAATTCATCTAATGGCAAAAACTTATTCTTTTGGCACCTTAAGCGAGTACCATGAATAAATCCTAACAATCATGGATCATGTATACTCATCCATCCTCTTGAACTTTACACTTGGGGAAAGCTTCATCCTACACTATCCTACCTTCCACATCTTATCCATATCCTCCAATATCTTTCATCCAATATCCTTTGTCATATCTCCCTCCTTTTCCACCTTTCATATTGATAATGCTAGGGGTAAAATATCCACACATACTTTAGAAAATGCAAACCTTATTTCCTCTAGCATCCACTCCTCTTGTACATCATCCTCCCATCTCATGAATCTTTTACCATTTTCAAACCTTAATTGCACTACATCTAGTGTGGGGTATCTTATTGTTTCCTCCTATCCTCCATCTACTATCCTCCTATATCCTATCACCATCCATCCATTAAATCCTCCATCTCCGACCTAAGAAACCCCTTTGGATTCTTTCATCCTTTTCCCAAGCCTTGGCTCTCTTTGTTATTGATTCTCATCCATTCCATTACCCTAATCATCCAATCCACTATATTTAATTATATCTAATCCTCCATGTAATCCCATGTCATTCAATCCATTTATCATCTCTCTATCCCTCCAATCCAAACATCCCAAAACCCCTCCATACTAATGCAATCAATCCTAATTTATGTTGTTCATCATGCAACTAGTGCATCATCTAAAAGCATCCAAATACCTCAATCCCAAGCTAGCTGGCAATCCATTAATCCACTTCAATCTAATTATCATCATAGGGATACACCAATGAATCATTCCCAATCTTTATGTTGTTCTTATTTTTAGCAACATAGTCATAGGATATGCATTCTTCTTATTATTAACATTTATATCCTTATCATCATCAATCTATCAATCACTCAATCAATTCTAAGATTTATTATGGGCAAAATCCTAGTTTATATTTTGTTTGTTGTACACGCTTGCTTGTTGATTGTACGTATTTTAATTATTTGCATCTATCATGTTGTTTGATCTATATTGCAACAAGGGCATCATGGTATCATAAAGCATATGTTGGATATTGACCTTTTGATCACATACTCGAAACATCATCACCCTAGTTTCTTATACCTTAGTGCATAATGTTAAGTACAATATCAAATTCAAGTTGCTGACACCACTAAAACATAACAATAATCATTCATCCTTCCTCTTTATCCATCTCTCCATTATCCATAACTCTTTCTATCCTTCTATTCTTCCATGCTCTAACCTATCCATCATTTTCAAAGAAAATGTGTTCTTCAAGCCTTTGTATCCTCTCAAGAGGACATACCAAACTCCCTCCTTGTGACCCATCCTCATACTTCTAGTGATAGAGGCATCATGTCACTAGTCCTCATATCTTTATACCCATTATGTTTTATTTTTATGTAATACAATGTGGCTTCTTATAGTCATGATACCATTTCAAAGAGGGTAAAATGCAAACATGTAGATTTGTCCATACTCAACTACATTTGACTTTATTCTATCCTAGTCATTAATTGAATAAATATTAATTTATTAACTAATTAATTCATCTCTTACTTTTATCTCAAGTTGAAAAAAAAGACTAAAAAATATATATTATCTATATTTTCATCCCTTATTACTATATAATTATTATATTATATAATGATAATATATACAACTGATAAAAATAAATGTGAGAATGTATCACAATCATTTACTGCACAAAATTTGAATAATAGAGAAAGATAAAAGCTATGAGAAACTTCTTTTTATTTATGACCCAAATTTTACATTATCCAAGAGTTATTTTGCTATCTGATAAGGAACATGAGTCTATTGTTATATTTCATTGAGTGAGTTAATTTATTGAGGGGTATCTTTTTCCATCAAAGTCACCCTTAACATGGTCCTAGCCTCATGTCTTATATCATACTTTTGAAGGTTGAACATTGATAAATGATGTAATTAAAAAACATTTTATCATTCTTTCCATTTATGCGTAACCAAATTGAAATAAAAACCTTCTATATATAAACAACTTTTAAAATACTCCTTTCCCACAAAAACAATAGAAATTTGGTTTTTTTATTTTTTTTATTTCAATTCTTTGAATCTTTAAAGAGTAAACAAAATGATAGTCCAAACTGTTATGAAACTTTATTATTCATTGCTTATTTACAAAAGAATAAAGAATGAACAAACCAAACCAAATTACTTCACAAAATGAAATACTAACTTGACTTTCCTTGTAAATATAGATTTACCAATAAAATGGCTGGAATTGATAAAGACCTAATCAGGCTTCTCTAGATTTAGGCAAAATCCATCTTCTCTATAGATCTCCTAATTGAGCAGATCATATTGAAATCACCGGCCTCTTTTTTCCTTTTGCAATTACATGTGTGTTTCCTCCACAACAATAATTCCCAGCCTCAACAAATAACAGATTCAGAGCATTCTTCCGCCTTATTTATACCTTGTGATAACCCACCATGCACCCACCACTTCTCACGTCCATCTTCTCGTAGCCCAAAACAACACACAAAGCAGCTGAAGATTTGTAGTCACGAAAGCTTCCAGGCTTGCATTGTAAAGGAAATCTCACAAAAAAATAAAAATACATGTAATACCTTAGTTATGATTTGATTAAATACATTCCTCCTTGTGAAACGATGTGCTAAGCAGCTAATAACTTAGTAGAGCATGCCTTCTATGAAACTGGCATGGATGCAGAGATTAAATAATTCTTTCCAAAGCTCTCATCTTGGCACAGGCAGGGACACATTTTCTGCATATCCTGCAATCACGTAATTCAATGCTACCACATTTTGCACGCATGCCTTTCAGAGCATATCCACAGTTATGATGGATGTCCCTTCCGTGTTCAAAAGCTCCCATTTTGGCACAGGCTGCGTGAAAATGGGAGCTGCTCACTTCAGAAACCTATTTGCTACGAGGAAAACTTTGGGGCGGGAGAAAACAGTTTGAAAAATTAAACTTTGGGCGGGGTTAATGGGGTCAGGTTAAGGCGAACCAGATGGGTTTGTGGGGCCCACAACAGTCATGGAAAGTTAACGGTGATGGTATTCCAAACGGAAATGGACGGGATTGACCAATAGGGGCCCACAGCACACCTAAGCAGTCAAAGCTTAGTGTGTGCTGTTTAAGCCAGCCCCTTTATTTTAGTGAGCCACGCTGAGCTTTTGATACCACCGATAAAGCTTGCACTCCTATTGTATCTTATTAAATGCCTCCAATCATCGTTTGAGTCCTCGGTTATGCTTGCACCGATCATGTGACACAACTTCATTTGTGTACACATATTGCATCGTGGAAGGCCCTCTTTCTGAAGTTTGATCTGCCAAATACAGTGTTCGCCACCTTCATTAAATAGAGATTTGTGAGTTAGCCGCCTTACTGATTCTTGTCGAATCAACACAAGGCACCGATTAAAAGAAATGAACTTGAGTGGCCCCTCCTTTCATTCTATGCTTCGTCATTTTGTAATCTTCGCCAATCTTGGTTTTGTTCATCAAATTCTAGATCGATCATTGAATGCATCTTAGAGTTGTATCGTGGAGATTCCAAGCCTTGTAGGTTTGATCAAGCAGTTTGCATCGTATGTATTTCCATTCTCCACCTTCACTAAATATCCTTCAATCAATCATTGTTAAGACACATCGAACTTAAACACAAAATGTTTCATATTGAATGCACCTTTATCGATCCATTGAGTCATCATGTTGAACACGATGTGAGGATACATCGCGCAATGCAAGTGTGGCAGATAGTGCTCGTAAAGCGCTTGCGAGGTAGTATCGTTTTTCTCTATTGCAGTGATTTCACGACTTGCATCGTGTGACGCTCCTTGTTTATTTCTTCATTCTTCATTCACCACGCAACATCTTCTTTATTAAACAATTAAGTCTTCAATGCATGACATGCGCAAGGCATGATAAGCACAACACTATCACGTAAGCGTAAAGGCATCGCGTGATGTATTTAATAATCCATGATAAGTGCGAGACCAATGCGTGATGAGTGCATGATAGCGATGCATAAAGGCAATGCATGACGACTAGGTGTAGTAAGTGTAATGTGATGTGTGCAAGCAATGCGCGAAAACGATGCACGAAGATAACATGAAGGCGAAGTGCCACAGCAACGTGATATCGTTGCGCGATACAACGCACAACGTATGTGAGAGAAATGCGCGAAGGTAGCGCGCAATGTCATGATATGCAAAGGCAATGTGCGATGACTAGGCGTGGTAAGTGCAGTGCGACGATGATGCCTAGCAGGAATGTGACATCACTGCGCTACGACATCACGACATCGCTACACGGTGGGAATGCGACATCACTGTGCGACGACAATGCGACAGCGCTGCGCAGCGGTATCGTGACATCGCTGCACGGTGGGAATGCGACATCGCTGTGCGACGGCAACGCGATAGCGCTGCGTGGCGGCATCGCGTGACGTATGTAAAAGCAACGTGCAACGTATGTAAAAGAAATGCATGACGTATATAAAAATCAACGCGCAACGTATCACCATGCCTTAGTAAAAAATTTTAATTTTTTCAAAAGTTTTAAATTTTAAATTTTTGTTAATTTTTTGGTTTTTTCAATTTTTCAATTTTTTTGTATTTTTTGAATTTTGAATTTTTTTTGTATTTTTAAATTTTATTTTTTTTGAATTTTTATTTTAAAAGACAAATTTTAAAGTATATTAAACTAAGACACCTAATCTACGACAACTATGCTAAAAAGTGGGGGTCCCCATTTGCAATGGGGCGATGTGTGAAAAGGTCACAACATCTAGCGCCACCTCGAAGAAATGTTCCTGAACATTTCAAAGATGCAAACTCAATCCATACTTAGAATCTGTGAAAAATTCAACTCAACATATCAAGAGACTAGAAAGCATACTAAAAGAGGAACGAAAATCCCAAACTTGATCAAGAAACCCAGTCTTCGATTATCCATGTGTGTGCAAATGTATCCATTCCATCTCACAAGAACAATGTGATTGCTAGGATCTGTCGTGCATAGCTACGTAATTATCCAAACTTCATAAGAATCCTGGATAGAGCCTCACTGCCAGCGAGCATCTATAGCCCCGATGAGGTTATCGTTGCAATCTCACGAATATTGCTCCATTGCCAGCTAGGTGTTCATAGCCCCGATGGAGTTACTCGCATATTCCCAAAGCCAAACACTTTGATATTTCATTTTTTTGCTCATCTTTTCTTTTTTATGATTCTCTCTTTTTAATTTTCATTTTTTCTCTTTTTTGATAATGCTTTCTTTTCACATATTTTTCACACTTGCAATGAAGCTCACTTAGGTTCAAGAATTACAGTGGTGCTAAAGCTAGATTCAAGATTTTTCATTAGCCATGACTTCACCTAAGAAACCACAATGACTTAGAGCATTTAGATTAAGTGTGTAAAAATATAGTAATCGAAAGATGTTGGTATCAAGAAGCAATAAGTGATTCTCTCCCAAGTCAAGTACAAATCCTAACCAAATGATTAAGTTAGAGAGGAATAACCTCTGATTCATAAGTAATATAAGATCCAAAATCTTGCTAGCGTGTGAGAAAACGATGCAAATGCCCATCTCACAAATAAAGGTTCCCACTTAGGACACCTAAACTAAGCAAAAGAATTGACTCAAAGCAAACTATGACTAAAGCAAGATAAACTAAAGGAAGAAGACGACTAAAATACTTGAGCCATCGAAGAATCATGAGTCCAACAACTCAAGGCAAACTAATAACTTGGCCCAACAAAACCCCTAAACTAAAGCATATAGAAAGAAAACCTTCTCTAAGCTATATACAAGACTCTTAAGATGAACATGACTCAAATAAGAGACATAAATACACGTCTTCACAAAATTTCTCAAGTTATGCAATAGGAGCATGACAATAGTGACGGTCTGGAGATGAGAAAACTCATCCTTGAAAATGGAAAGGTAACCTCTCACAAGGCAATTCTCATACTTAAGCAAGATTTCACATAAAATGATTAATTGGGGCAACTCATCGGGTCCGTGGTCAATCCAAATGCAATTTGTTTTTCCATAACCACCATAATCAAAATCATAATAGCTTTCAAAGTTAGGATTAAGGAAAGAGACAACCTGGTATTGTTCATGCTTGAATGGAAATTATTGCTCGCCGTCCACTAATGCATCATTGGAAGAAAGAACATCAGTCGCTTTAGGAGGTCGCCATTGGTGATGTATCATTCCACTTGCATCTTTGATATGCAAATTTTTACTTGCTAGTTTTTCTGGCATCATTAAGATTGGAGCTAGTGCAACCTCGAATTTCTCTTCATTGTTTGCTTCCATGATGAGGACGGGTTCAATATCTTCCATAGACCATGCATCCTTGTGATGCCCCATAAGCATGTCTTCAAAATGAGAGTCTCCTTAAGTGATTGGTATTCAAAACTTTCTTCTAGTGATTTCTCAAATGCTGACATCAATGGCAATACCGCCTCAAAGTGCTCTTTGCTTTCTAGTTCTATTTGTTCATCTTTAAGGATGTTCGACAATTATTCCTTTGAGACGACTTGAATCTCTTCATGTAATTCTTCTTCTTGTAGCACTGATGAATTCCCATTTCCTTGTTCTTTGAATGGTGAAGCAGGTAAATGCACAAAGTTGGGTCCCAATCCCGTGGAAGTTCGCAGGTTGGGAAAAGAGTGCACTAGAAATGGGTGCTCGATTTTTACAAATCGGGCACCCGTTTCACTTCGGCTGCCCGAGCCATTCAAAAATGGGCGCTCGAAGATAAATGGGCGCCCATTTCTTGAATGTATTTTTTTTTTTAAAAACCATTTTCCATCATTTTCACTCTTTCAAAAATGGGTAAACATTTCAGAGGAGCACGGGTACCCATTTTTTTCATCCCAGCTGACCACCCAGATCATTTTTTACCTCCTTCCAGGTACGTAGTTTTATTTTTTATATTCTATTTTATTTATTTTTATTATTTTTCATAAAAAAATGTTAATTTATTGTTATTATTTTTCATAAAAAAATGTTAATTTATTGTTATTTTTTAATTTTAGTGTTATTAAGTTTGAAAAATGTTTTTTATTTTATTTTATTTCATGTTTAAAATAGTTTTTAGTTTTTAAATATTGCAAAAAACATGAATAGTAAAAACCGTAGGAAAAAACAAAAAACAAAAATGTAAACGAACAATAAACATTAGACACAAAAAACAGACAATAAACCCTGAACAGGAAAAATGAACACTAAACCCTAGATTGAAAAAAATGAACGATAAACCCTAAAAAATAAACGAACAACAAACCCTAAAAAATTAACAAACAATAAACCCTAGATGAAAATCAACAATAAACCCCCCTTCTCTCTCTCTCACACACATACACGTTACCATCTCTGTCATTACGCTCTGTCTCTCTCTCTCAATCTCTCATTATAACCTCTATCTCTCTCACACACACATTACCCCCCCTCTCTCTCTCTCACACACACACACACATTACCCCCCTCTCTCTCTTTCACATGTTACCCTCTCTCTATCATTACCTACTCTCTATCTCTCAAATTATCTATTCTCTCTCTAACTCGTTGTATCTCAAATTACCTACTCTCTCTCTCTCTCTCTCTCTCTCTCTCTCTCTCTCTCTCTCTCTCTCTCTATTTTAATCATGCGTAAAAGTTTCAATGTTTAAATTTATATTTCTAAATGTTGTATTTAATTATAGGAATCTTTTGTAAAACTAAGATGTTTAATTTATGTTTAAATTGAACTTTAAAGTGATAATGAATATGAATGTGTTTTTTTGTGTGTGTGAAAAATAGGGTTCTTAAATTTGATAATACTCTAACTATCACTATTAATCCTCACTACTTCCTAACTTAGCCCAATCTCTAAAGATATACTATATATTTACAAACATGATAACATGTCCTTTTTCTTATTTTTTCTCTTTACTTTATCCTTTTATCTTCCTCTAATAACCAATGCCTCCTTTTTATAGTAAATACCCCCCTAATAAGGAGATAAAACAAGAATACAAAACTCCCCATAAAAAAGTAGGTCACGTGCTAATGATGAAAGACTGAAGAAAAAACATGATCCATTACTTGCAAACAACATTTTTTTTCCTTTAGGAAGAAATAAATACATTGGTGACTGGAAATGTCATTATAATAAGTTGGGTAAATACAAAATTCAAATCTAAATAGACTTGTGTCTCTAAAAGCTTCGCAAATATTCACATGTTGGAAAAATATGATGATAAAGAATCTTGTGAGGATCGAAGTAGAATGAACGCCAAAGATAATATGATAGGTTTCCAATGATGGCATAGCTATCATGAAAGAGGACATCAATATCCTCAAAATAATATTTAACATATGTAATTCTAAACTCCTCAAACAAGGATAATATATTCAAAAGATATGAATCCCAAGTGGTCATGTTTCGAAGGTGATTAATGCTATGTTAGACTAAATCAATTGGGTTTATGGAATTGGTGATAATAATCTAAAATAATCAAAAAACATAAGATGGATATTAGGTCTTGATAGGATGAGTACTTGAAGAATCAGACAAGCCTCTAAATTGTCAAAACATCCAAGACCTATGATATAATAAATTTCCTCTTAAGTATCACCATCGAAGGGTATGTAATCTTCATCTACAAAGGGAATGAAACAATCTACAATAGGATCCTCTAGGAATGGAGAGATACGAGGGTCTCCATGGATCTCCTAAAGTCTATTCCAAAGTGTGTGGGGAAAATCAATATCCAATGCAATACACATAGAATCATGATCTTGATACTAGATCAAATCACTCCTACATGGTCAATGATGTTACACCAAGATTATATAATTTCTAGTGTTTCTAGTTTAGGTATGAGTCCATACATAAAAGGAAAATGATTACACCACCTAAAACTTATCAAGATATCATTTTACAAAAGAATCATAGTTATCCCTTTCTAATTTTACCACAAAAGGATGAATAGAGAAACCTATGATACCTCCTCAAATAAAAAATTAAAAGATCAATAAAATCAATACATATAAAACATATCAAATAAATTCATCTCATGTAAGACGGTCATTTTCAAGTGCCAAGATGTCCAAGTAAATGATTAGAATGTGAAATCACAAAAAATAAAATATAAAATATGAGGGAATATTCTAGAAAATAATTGTGTGATCTATGAAGATTTATGAACCAACTTTTCAATGCCACATGAAGCATGAAAAAATATGCTCTCTATCAAAAGTTACGAGGCTTTAAATTTACATAGCTTGATTTAAGTTAAGAGGACAATAAATCACACTACTGGCAGATTTAATAAAAATAAGAATCAAATATAGATCAATATTGGAATCACATTTTGTGGGTTGCAACTTTGAACAAGAAAATACCAATATAAAATTGAATATAAAAAAAAAATAGTTTTTTCTTGTTTTAACTCCTCCAAGAGTAGAGAACCTACTATTTATTCAAGCTTCAACTTAGTGTAGTACTAATAGCTGTGATCACTAAATCATCCCATGATTCTAGCAAAGAACACAACAAAGCAGTACATTTATTGACAAGTTCATAGATGAAACTTATGACTTTAATGAATTTAGTTAAAACCAAAAGAGAGTAGTTGAATCGATTCCTATCAAGTTGAAAATATAAAGTGGTAGCCTAATTGATGATAATGGTTATGTATTGCAAGGGTACTAAATTGTAATTCCATGGAAGTTATCTTCTTTGAAAAGATGAACTACACAACGCTACCATTAAACTATGATTAGAAGCCTCTCATGACAAGATGGTCAACTATTATGGGTCCCAAAGTACAACTATCATAGATATTGTAATCATCCATCTATCTATAACAAACATACAAATGCACCATGATGGCCCAAAATACCAACTAAAAAAAAATCTTAATCGAGAATGAGCCCTCAATGGAGTCTAGAGGAGATGATTATTCATTATCTAAATCAGTGGAGTCATTTTATTCATTATCTATTCTCTCTCTCTCTCTCTCTCTCTCTCTCTCTCTCTCTCTCTTGTGATTATTTTTATGATTTTGATGGAACTTATACTAATGCATCTTTAGATGTTAAAAAGTATTGTTTGAGTTGCATGGGCATTATGATGTTTTATTTTGTAGAATATTTCTTATACTTTGATTTAAGTGGATAATATTTCTTAAATGATGCTTATTATTAAAATAGACCCACCTACTAGTAATATTATAGATATATGTGAGTTTCCTTTTTATATATTTAAGTTGATAAATTGTATTTAATTATAAGTTCTTTTGGAAGGTGAAATGTAAATTAAATAGTAATTGTAAATTTTCATGTTTGTATATATATGCAGATTATTTCACAGAATAGATGAGTTTGAGATAGATGATCTATTAGGTCTAGCACCACCTCCACCTCCACCTCCACCCCCTCCACCTCTACCTCCACCTCCACCTCCACCTCCACCTCCACCTCCACCTCCACCCAATCAGTTGAGGCAGACAATTAGGAGGAATATTGATTCTTTGATTAAAGATATCCATACCATTAGACGCGAGCCTCATCCACCTCCGCAGCTGTTACGCCTTGCAGATAGTATGCAAGAGATTGTATAGTTTGTATAGGATTTAGATAGCGAGCTAGATAGCTATCGTAGTTGGCGGGAGGGATTGCCTGCATTTTACGCTGACGGCATAACATACAAACAAGTCAATGAACTAAAAATAACAAGAGATTTGAAACAATATTTTGTGAACCCTAAGATGGGTGAAGAAATAGATCCGAAGAAGCCATGGATTTCAATTCGATGGTGTAGGCACCCAGGCATAGCTAGACACTTTTGGGAGCAGTGGTGGATGGTCTTTGACTATCTACCACATTCCAATCATGAGGTCCTGATGTATTTTTTGAAAAAATTATGTGACAAATTTGAATTGGGTAAAAATCCCAATTACTTTGATATTAGATCATTTCAGGGGGTCGAGAGAGGCATGCCCCAGGATAGGCCGGGAGCCAAAGTGAGTGATAGGGTTAGAAACTGTGTGCGTGATCATCCCTTGGTTCCTCTTCCTGCACCAGTTGTTCTAGCACCTACCCATCATCGAGCAGTGGATTCTGCTATTGGTTCATTGAGTGCCCTGTTAGGCAATTTGGTATAGTAGTTGCGCAAGGTGAGGACTGCCCCCAGTTTAGCACATGTTTGCATGAGCTGTGGGGATGTATGTACAGGTCCATAGAGTGAGGCTGCCCCTGGAGGAGATGGTGATTTTGATGATGTTGATGCTGCCCATGGTGGTTATAATTATGTCGAGGAGGTTGCACATGTTGATGTTGTCTCTTCATATGTTGATCTCCTATGGGCAGACGATGATCAACCTACAAAGGTACAAATTTATTTATATAATTTACAATGCAATAGTAAATTCCTTATATATACACATATGAACCATAACATGAGTCATTTTTTTTTGAACAGAGGATGGATCATACCACATCATTGAGGAACCAACATCATGTTACCTCGATACCTAGAGATGTTGGTACCCCATTTAAGGTATGCACTTTCATCTAGATACATTGTATTGATATGTACATTTAAAATAAACAATAAAATTTTTAATGTAATGATGTGTATGATATGTTTTTTCAATTTTGTAGGGTGCTTCGTGTATTGCTGAGGTGGGTAGTTCTTCACGTGACCCATGGACTGCTGAGGCTCAGCCTCATATACCACTAGATTGTTTTTCCTCCATTAATTTGAAGTGTTTATATGCTTACTAATTTATGTACAACTTTGATTCATGTTCGTTATTTTTTGCAATTGTAGGCTTTTGGATTGTTTGATGGTGCATCACATGTACGCCTTCATCAATCAATTACTTTGCTTGCATCACATGTATGCTTTTCTATGATAAACTTGTAGTCTATATATATATACTTTATAATTTATGTATATATACAAGTTTGATTCATGCTTTATATATGTTGTTTAGGTCGATACCACTACAAGTATTGGTATGGCTATGGGATTGAGCCAGATGCAACCGTCGACATTGTCATTTGCGGTGATGATTAGAAAAATATTTTCTAATTTGTTTATACTATTTACCTGCCTTTTATAGGGATTATCAAAATTAATGTACAATGTTTTTTTTGCAAGACTTGACTACAACCACTTTTCTTGTTCATCATAGTGGACCTCCACATACCAGTGAGGGCATTGTAGAGCACGATCATATGGTAATTTATTTTAAACTTTTAGTATTTAATTACTTTATAAGTGAATTATGTAAATAACTTCTTCTCATGTTAAATATTTTAATAATGTACAGGAGGGTGGAGACACTGATACTGCACACACACAGGATGGTGCATCTCAGGACCACATGTAGCAGGATGATTCATCTCAGCCACCTTCACATGGAGTGAAGAGGACTGCAGATGAGATGCATGCGAGTTCTTAGATTATATATTTTAGATCATGTCATGTTATTGTATTATGGACTTTTTATGATGACACTTGTTATGCTATCCCGAGACTTGTTATTATGTGATTATATATAGGACTTGTTGTTATGTGATTATATATAGGACTTTTTATTATGTCATTTCATGATAACTTTATAATGAACCACTAGTACCAAACCAGTACTGAGAGGGGGGGGGGGTGAATCAGTACAGACACAAATATAGTCCAAAACTGGTTTGACAGCAAACACTCACAATGACTGATAAATAGAGATACCGGTAAAACAAAGTGCAACCGGTAGCACCCAGAATAACTCAATCAGTCATGAACCGGTCACTTACTAAGCTTTTCTTTTAGCTCAATACCACATTATCATAATATTCTCATGCATGAACTAGTAGACTTAACCATCAAATCTTCACAACAGTGAGTTCAATATGTTTTATAGACAGGTATAAAACATAGAAACTTCATGTGCACAACAGATAAAACAAAGCATCACAAGACAAAAGCATTTCACATGACACACATATTTTTCACATGGAAACCCAACTGAGAAAAACCATGGTGGGGATGAATACCCACAAGCTGCTTTTTGAACTCTTTAGAAGTTCGCTCTGTTAGGAGCCTTGTCCAGTTAAGAACATTACAATAGGTTCTGGTAGGTACCGATCCTGTTAGGGATCACCCGGTTAAGGGATACTCGGTTAAGGGTTAAACCCAGTAGGGTCACCTTGTTAGAGGATTTTAAGAACTCAATAGCTAAAAGGATCTCCTAAGCTTCTCTAGCTTCTCAAAACTCATTAGATTCGAGTTACCCGGTTAAGGGATTTATAGCAAGCCGGTTAAGACCACCCGATTTAAGGGATTTTGAATCAAGCTAGTTAAGGCTACCCTGTTAGGGGATTTTGCAACTACTGAAGTGGTTAGAGATCAACAGGTATTACAATGATCTGTTAACAGTACTTAATACTAATGCAAATCCGTTTAGGCTCCTCTTTTCCTTCTGCATATACACTTTGCAGGTATCTCTTTTCTCCTATGGTCTGGCAAGAATCTTGTATCACTTTTGTTGGATACATACTTACAACTTTTTGCCAACAAATTTAGAAAAAAACCTAACATCGACCTTATAGGGAACATACAGGTCGGTAGCAAAAACCCTAAACCCTAAACTTGTTAGGTTGAGAAATTCAAACGGTTCGATCCTGACTGTTGAAACATACTGCATTGAATGCACCAATCTTGAGTTGATCTCAAGACATTCTCCATCGTCCATTATCCACCGTTTTCATGGAGACTGATAACCCATCACGTGTTATCACTATTTGATAGACTTCGCACATTCCTGAGGTAGATAGGAATAGTCTTCTTCATGCAAGATCCTTCACGTGCACAGAGCTTATGTGGCAACATGATCTATCCTCCATCATACTACTAACTCATCACACAAAGATCACCGATTGAGTCACACAGACTTGAGATACTCCAACCAGAAACCCCGAAGTGGAAGCTGCCTTACCAACCGGTAGTCATACAGTGCTTCCATGTGTCGGTTCCCATAACTGCATGCCGGTTCACTTTGAACAAATGTGCCGCTTCACTTTGGCATATACCGGTTCACACATATGCCGGTATCTCTTTCTTCACTTATCTCATGTGCCAGTTCACACTATGTCTCATATTGACATCAATGACAACATACAATATCATTATGTCTTCATGCCAGTTTACATAAGGCTCATGCTAGTTCTCATAATGCCAACAATCTCCCCCTTTGGCATTGATGGCAATATACAAAAGATATCTTCTCTGCTTTACATCTTCTCCCCATTTGCTGTAGATGTCTTTTCGCTTCACTTCTTCTCCCCATTTGCTGCAGATATCTTTGTGCTTCACTTCTTCTCCCCCTTTGACAACAATGCCAAAGTGGAGGTACAATCACCACTGTTTCCTTATGTTGCTCCCCCTGAGGAGTAGCATCCTTAAACACACCAATCAACCAAAGATTTGTCTATCCAGTACCTAACTGATGTGGAACAACCACTTTTAGTTCACCTCCTGAAGGGGCAATACCCCTAATTCACCTCTCAAATGCACAAATGTTGTCTTTGGGAGAGGTTTAGTGAATATGTCTGCTAACTACTCCTTACTGGACACATGCTCCAATGCAATCTCTTTATTCTGAACCTTTTCCCTCAAGAAATGATACTTAAGCTCAAAATGCTTGGTTCTAGAATGTAAAACCGGATTCTTTGATATATTGATAGCACTTGTGTTATCACATAATATACTTACTAGTTCAGGTACAGGGATCTTGAAGCCTTCCAGTACATGCTTCATCTAGATTGTCTGAGTATAGTTCATGAAAGCTACAACATACTCTGCTTCCACTGTAGACTGAGAGATGCAACTCTACTTTTTACTCATCCATGAGACCAGTCTACCACCGAGAAAGAATGCACCACTGGTTGTGCTCTTCCAGTCATCCACATTACCGGCCCAATCAGCATCTGTGAATACTTTCAGATTGAAATTATTGCTGTATGGGTACCACAATCCATAGTCAATTGTTCCCTTCAGATACCTAAGAATCTTCTTGACTGCACTCAAGTGAGATTCTCTTGGACTCTTCTAGAACCTTGCAGTGATGCCAACTGCATGTGCAATATCCGGTCTGCTATGCACTACATAGTGCAACTTACCAATCATTGATCGGTATTCCTTCTCATCAACTAGTGCTGAATCATCTTCCTTTGTAAATTTGCAACCGGTCACCATCAATTTACCAACCAGTTTGATATCTTCCATGCCAAAAGTCTTCAACACTTCTTTGACATATTTGGACTGAGTGATGAAGATTCCATCTTTCATCTACTAGATCTGCAGTCCAATGAAGAACTTAATCTCCCCTATGAGTGACATTTCAAACTCTTTCTTCATCTCATCAGCAAACTCATGACTCATCTTGTCATCTCCACCAAAGATGATGTCATCAACAAAGACTTCACAGATCAGGATCTGATCTTCTTCAGACTTCAAGTAGATATTACTATCTTCACTTGTTCTCTCAAATCCAATCTTCACAAGATGGGAATGTAGGCACTCATACCATGCCCTAGGTGCTTGCTTTAGACCATATAATGCTTTGTGTAGCCTACATACCATATCACTGTCTTCGGATAGGGTAAACCCATCTCGTTGTTCAATATACACCTCCTCTTCAAGTATACCATTTAGGAATGCAGATTTTACATCCATTTGATACACCTTGAATCTCTTAAAAGCTGCATATGCAAGAAGCATACGAACTCCTTCCAATTTGGCTACAGGAGCAAAGGTTTCCCCATAGTCTTCACCTTCTTCTTGAGCATATCCTTTGCATACGAGTCTGGTTTTATTCCTAATCACTGTGCCATCCTCATTCAACTTATTTCTAAACACCCATTTGGTGCCAATGACATTCTTATGCTCGGGTCTGGGTACCAAGGACCATGTACCATTTTTCTCTATCTGGTCAAGTTCTTCTTCCATTGCCTTGATCCAGTCTTCATCATTATGAGCCTCTTTGAATGATTTAGGCTCAATTTCAGAGATCATGCATGAGTTTTCTCATATCTTTCTTCTGGTAAGGATTCCTGCATCCTTGTCACCTATGATCTGCTTGGGATCATGATTCAACTTGACATAGCGAGGAATGGTCTTAATTGGTTCTTCTTGCTTTTCTTCTTCATACTTATCTTCATCAGTATCAACATTCACCGGTTCAGGAACACTATTACTGGTGCTCGCTTGACTGACAACCGGTTCCCAGAAGGTTGCAACCGCTTCATTTACAACTTGCTCACTGCCAGTTTTCTCAGTTTTCTCAGAGGACTCATCAACTCTTACATTGATGCTTTCCATAATTCTCTGAGTCCTATTGCTGTAGCACTTGAAAGCTTTACTCTTGGTGGAATATCCTAGAAATATTCCTTCATCACATTTAGCTTCAAATTTGCCCTGATGTTCACTCCTCTTGATGTAACATTTGCTACCAAAGACCTTAAAATAATTTACCACAGGGGTCTTACCAGTCCAATACTCATAAGGAGTTTTGTCCTTGCCCTTTTTGATGAGTACCTGATTCATAGTGTAAACTACAGTGCTCACCGCTTCTCTCCAAAAGGTGTGAGCAACCTTTCCTTGGATCAACATAGTTCTAGCTGCTTCAACCATAGTCCGGTTATTCCTCTCTGCTAGGCCATTTTGTTGTGGAGTCTGGGGGGCAGACAACTGTCTCTTGATGCCAAATTCTTCACAATACTTGTTGAATTCACTGGAAGTGAATTCCCCTCCTTGATCAGTTCTGAGACATTTGATCCTTTTACCACTTTCCTTTTCCACTAATGCTCTGAAAGCTTTGAATTTCCCAAAAGCTTCAGACTTGTCTTTCAAGAATGTGACCCACATCATTCTTGAGCAGTCATCAGTGAGAATCATGAAGTACCTATCACCCTACACACTTCTAGTTTTCATAGGACCACATAAATCAGTATGCACAAGATCAATCAAGTTGTCAGCAATGAAAGATTTACCTTTAAAAGTTGAGGAAGACATTTTCCCCAATTGACATTCTCTACACAAGGTATTATCCAGTTTGCTCAGCACCGGCAACCCTCTAACTGCCTTGATCTTACTAGCCTTCACAATGTTGTCAAAGTTCACATGGCAAAATCTCCTATGCCATATCTAGCTATCATCAAGCTTAGCCATAAGAAATGTACTTATATTAGCATTTAGATGAAATAGGTTACCTTTAGTTTGCATGCCGGTGGCCACCAATTTACCATCTTTACCTTTGATTCTGCAAACTCCATTCTTGAATTGCAGAGCGAGTCCACTGTCATTTAACTGGGCAACACTTAGAAGGTTGTGTTTGAGACCATCAACCCAATACACATTGTTAGCACTACTCTTTCCATTCAAGGAGATGGACCCTCTACCTTTGACCATGCATGGTGCATCATTGCCAAAGCGAACCACACCACCATCATATTCTTCTAATGATAGAAACTTGCTCTAGTCACCAGTCATATGGTGAGAGCAGCCACTATCAATGATCCACTCATTGGAATCATCAAACCGGGAGACAAGAGCCTTCTTGTCTGTCACATCTTCCTTTACAGCAATGAACACAATGTCTTCATTTTCTCCATCTTCAAATTCCTCATCTGTGACACCTTCATCAACTGCCACAAAACAATTTCTCTAGTTTCCTCCTTTGAATTTCTTGAACCTTTTCAGTTTGTCCTTGTTGCACTATTAGGACAGTTCATAGTAATATGTCCTGTCCGGTTGCAAGAGAAACATTTCAAAGGTAGTTTACCTTTGTATTTACCAGTTCCTTTTGGGAATCTCCTGGCCAGAAGAGCTTCAAATTCCATTAGAAACTCTTCATCCTTCATCTCTCTGTTCTGACTAGGTTCCCCATTAGTGCTAGCCTCTTTTCCTTTTCTGGATGGTATAACAAAAGCTTTAAAGCTGATTATGACTTTTGAACACTACCATCAAAGCTATTTAGCTCATAGGTTGTCAACTTGGCTATGATGGGGTCCAAGGATGCCTTAGACTTGTCTATTGATCTCAGCTCCTGAATAGTAGCAACCCTTATTGCATAGACTGGCAATAGGGATCTCAGGACTTTACTTACCACAGTGGAATCTTTTATTTTGCCACCTGCACTCTTTATTTCTCCAACAACTGTTTTGATTCTTATTCCATACTGTTGAATGGTCTCTCCTTCAACCATTCTCATGTCTTCAAACTTTCCTCTCAAGCTCTCTTCCTTAGCCTGTTTTACATGCTCATCACCACCATAGATATTTTCAAGAGCAACCCATACTTCTTTGGGATTTGCCTTGTCCTGAACATCAATAAACTCAATGTCAGATAGACTACAAATGAGGGCTTCCATGACTTGCCCGTTTTCTTGTATCTCTCTCTTTTGGTCATCGGTGAGAGTACTGGTAGGTACAACATATACATTTTCAACATAAATCGAGTGTTGAACACACATAATTTTGATGAATATCTTCATCCTGTCTTTCCATATACCAAAGTTTTCCCTATTGAACTTTGGACCTTCCCTCTTCATCATTTGGCTAGGATATTTTCCTCAAGCGGTTAAGCTTACAACACAGAGGACTTGGAGTGCTCTGATACCAATTGATAACTTTATAATGAACCACTAGTACCATACCGGTACTGAGAGGGGGGGTGAATCAATACAGACACAAATACAGTCCAAAACCAGTTTGACAGCAAACACTCACAATGACTAATAAACAGAGATACCGGTAAAATAGAGTGCAACCGGTAGCACCCAGAATAACTCAATCAGTCATGAACCGGTCACTTACTAAGCTTTTCTCTTATCTCAATACCACATTATCATAATATTCTCATGCATGAACTAGTAGACCTAACCATCAAATCTTCACAATAGTGAGTTCAATATGTTTTATAGATAGGTATAAAACATAGAGACTTCATGTGCACAACAGATAAAACAAAGCATCACAAGACAAAAGCATTTCACATGACACACATATTTTTCACGTGGAAACCCAACTGGGAAAAACCACGGTGGGGATGAATACCCACAAGCTGCTTTTTGAACTCTTTAGAAGTTTGCTCTGTTAGGAGCCTTGTCCGGTTAAGAACATTACAATAGGTTCTGGTAGGAACTGATCCTGTTAGGGATCACCCGGTTAAGGGATACTCGGTTAAGGGTTAAACCCGGTAGGGTCACCTTGTTAGAGGATTTTAAGAACTCAATAGTTGAAAGGATCTCCTAAGCTTCTCTAGCTTCTCAGAACTCGTTAGCTTCGAGTTACCCGGTTAAGGGATTTATAGCAAGCCGGTTAAGACCACCCGATTTAAGGGATTTTGAATCAAGCCAGTTAAGGCTACCTTGCTAGGGGATTTTGCAACTGTTGAAGTGGTTAGAGATCAACAGGTATTACAATGATCTATTAACAGTACTTAATACTAATACAGATCCATTTAGGCTTCTCTTTTCCTTCTGCATATACACTTTGCAGGTATCTCTTTTCTCCTATGGTCTGGCAAGAATCTTGTATCACTTTCGTTGGATACACACTTACAACTTTTTGCCAACAACTTTAGACAGAAACCTAACATTGACCTTATAGGGAACATACAGGTTGGTAGCAAAAACCCTAAACCCTAAACCTATTAGGTTGAGCAATTCAAACGGTTTGATCCTGATCGTTGAAACATACTGCATTGAATGCACCAGTCTTGAGTCGATCTCAAGACATTCTCCATCATCCATTATCCACCATTTTCATGGCAGCTGATAACCCATCACGCGTTATCACTATTTGATAGACTTCGCACATTCCCGAGGTAGATAGGAATAGTCTTCTTCATGCAAGATCCTTCACGCACACATAGCTTATGTGGCAACATGATCTATCCTCCATCATACTACTAACTCATCACACAAAGATCACTGATTGAGTCACACAGACTTGAGATACTCCAACCGGAAACCTCGAAGTGGAAGCTGCCTTACCAACCGGTAGTCATACAGTGCTTCCATGTGCTAGTTCCCATAACTGCATGCCGGTTCACTTTGAACAAATGTGCCGCTTCACTTTGGCATACACCGGTTCACATTTATGCCGGTATCTCTTTCTTCACTTTTCTCATGTGCTGGTTCACACTATGTCTCATATTGACATCAATGACAACATACAATATCATTATGTCTTCATGCCAGTTTACATAAGGCTCATGCCAGTTCTCATAATGCCAACATTTCGTTGCTATTATGATATCAGGTCGTGTTATGTGATTTGGCGCACTCTAGTGATTATATATGTGATGTTGTTTTGTTATTATGTTGTTATATATTTTAACATTGTGATTGATCATCTTATAGTACAACAATTTATAATTCAATAAAATAATTATCCCAATTTATAATAACATCCTATTCTTAAAATAATAATAAAATCAAGAACTTACAATTAATCTATGAAGAGATTACGATAAAATAAATATATCATAAAAATTAGAATGATTGTAACATAATTACAATGTGCACAAAATAACATTAAGAAGAATATAACTAATAAAATGTCGTTTATGAAACCAAAATTGTATCAAATGTAGACAAATACAATGTTAAAGGGACAAAGAAAAATAATTATCATGATTAAATATAAAAGAGTTCACACAAGTAACACAAACTTACATGCATATAAATTTGATTCAACCTAATGTACCATCTGCATCCTCTCTCTTCTGCAATGCGTCTATGATTGCCTCATGCTCTTCTACTGAAAGTGTCCACAATACCTTATTAGCAGGTCTACCTTTGTATCTTTCTAACTTGATGTTTGTTGCCACCACCAAATGAGAATAGTGTATAATCTTCTTTTCTGATTGGTAGTTTTCATAAGCTGGTAAGCCATTCCTTATTGTTAAGTATTTGTGTAGCCATGTGCCAACTACCACAACAGACCCAACTCGATACTGAAAACCATCATCATCTACTTGATCACATTTAACTTTTTCTTAGGTTCTACACATCTAGCTAGCCAATACTCAACCTATTCGTCATTATCCTCAGGTGCAACAACAACATACACATGTCCCAGAAAACAAATTTAAGTACATGTAGAAATAAAACTTGTTAGAATTTATAATTCAAATACAATCATAAATTATATGAAAATACATAAAAATATATAATTTAAAGTTATAAACAAGAAATTGAATTAAATTACCAGGTTGTATGAGGTCTGAAACATGATCATAATCTTCTGATGCAAATGCATGAGATGGGTCTTCATTTCTTCTAACATCTTGATATTGTGTCTCACTAGGTGTTAAGGATTTGTGTTGCCATTCTTTGACCCATTTCGTATTCTCTCATTCTTCCAATTCACCTGCAACACAAAATTGACAAAAACATGCAAGCTCTCCAGTCCATATAGTCCAAGTGTTAGAATTAGAACTCTTAAATGAATGCCATCTAGCTGACCCATTGATTGTATCACAATCATATCTTGGAAGGATATTCTCCTCTTTCTCTAGCTAGAAGAAATGTCTAATTGTAGAGTTCTGACTTGATCCTATGGATAAAGTTGTACTACACCAATCCACAATTGCACTTGCATTTTTAAATTTAGCCTTTTCGTCAAATTTGAGTTGCTCTCTGCAAAGGGCTCTCTTAACACATGCACTGACACCGTCATGTTCTCCTTTCCCATGTCCAGCCTCAAAAAAACTCCACATGTGTTTGATGTTAGTTTTCTTATGAATCCTACTCAACCAATAAAACATTCTAGCATTCTTGAATTGCCCTGTGCAATTATCATACCATATTAGATGTTGTGTCATCCGAATTTCTCTCTCCCTCAAATTCTGAAAAAAGGTCTTGAAGCAATACTGGACAAACTCAGATGAGTGTAATTTATTATCACTCATATAGAAATGGTACTCTCTCAAAATTTTGCAATCCTCTTTTGTACTATCTGGTGCATGCCTATAGACAATATGGACAAAAATCGATACTTGCACTGAATTGTAGTATTGTGATTGGACCTCATCTTGTGGTGCAAGCGTGTAGTTCTCTACAGAGTCAACAACTAAAAGTATACTACCAATAGGAAATGTATCCTTACATATTCGAAACTGACCATCGAGCCATCTAGCATTTTGAGTGTGTTTAACATATTTAGGTACGATGTTACTCTTAAATTCATTCATAAATGCATGAACACTAACTTTTTCAATAATTAGATCGCATCGTCTTCCAACCTTTCCATCCTTCAGTGGATACTCAACAATTTTAAATCTTTTAACATCAACTAATTGTTGTCCAAAATCATTTGAAAGATTTTCATGCAAACATTCATCCAACAATGCAAGATTGCCACATATATCACATACACCAGAAACACATGCATTGAAAAGAAAATTTTGCTCATTTAGTGGGTTGCAAAACAAACTTGATATAAATTCCTTTATAGTTTCAGGTGGTATATTTATACCACATTCTTGGAACATTCCATTACTATGTATGGTAACACGTATATATCGAAATACATCATAATGGTGGCGAAATTGAACATGAGTTTTGCAACAACATGTGACTCTTTCCTTGTTAATTCGAACATACCAAGGTTTACACTTTTCAAAAGACCTTTGACAAATGCTAATAGTCAACACCTTATCATCCAAAATTCTTTTGTACAATATTTTTTGAGTCATGTCCAATAGGTGTTTTGGATGTGGATCACGAATTTTTGACCCAACTCTTAATTTAAGAACATCTCTAAAATTAGGTGATACTCTCGTATTATCGTGCCAGAATTTTTTGATCAAATTTTTGACTTCACCAGTAAGTTTCATATCAGACCTTGGTAGTCTACCACTAAAAGTCCACAATTTGTTTGCCGGATCACTCTCAAATTTCACTCTTTTTTTTACAGCTCTTGACAAATTTTTATGATGAATATTAAGATATCCACTTATGTTACTCATCATTCTTTTATTAGAAGTTGTTTGGCTTACTAAAGCTATTGTTATTGCCCATCGTGTCATATTTTTATCTTTAGAATGACTTTTCTTTCCTATTGTATCGAAGGCGCTAGCAACAGTCGATACAACTTGTTTTAAAGACTCATCCTTCTTCTTGGGTTTGACATAAAAGCCTAACTTCTTCATCACTTTTTGCATTTTAGTCATTTTAATTAGTTGTACCATTAATTGACATTGAAACCCAAATTTCTTATTATAAAAAAAATGTCTAAACAATCTATTTGCATGTGTCCTAATCTGTCTCCATGAAACCAAGCTAGGAAGGTTGTCTAGTACATCACTTTTAATTTCAAAATTTTCATTCGTTTGATTATCATTCAAACATGTTTCATTTTCAATTGGTGTTTCCATGTCTACATACACATTATTGGTTTTAGTTGCAGGTGGATTTTCAATTTCATTTGGAGTTTCAAATTTGGTTTCAATTTCAGTTTCAAGTTGAGATCTAGTTTCATTTGGGGTTTCAATTTGAATTTGAATTTCAGTTTCAACTTGAGTTCTAATTTCATTTAGGGTTTGATTTTCAATTGGCGATTGATTTAATAAATAACATGCTTCTAATAAATTGTTAGGTCCCGGAGACAACTGAGAGGGGGGGGGGTGAATCAGTTATCTAATAAATTCAACCAAATTTAACTTAACCAAAACTTAATGTTTAATACCGGTAAACTAAACTTTATGCCGGCAGACAGTTTTAACAGTTAATTGTAGTACCGGTAAAGATTAATGCATGAAATAGAAAGACAATAACATCCACAACACATAACACAAATATTTGTACATGGAAACCCTGTAAGGGGAAAAACCATGGTGGGAAGCCTTACCCACAATCAAATGATACTACTGTAGATAGTATGTGTGTACAAAATGGATTCTGCACATGCAGAAAGGCCAGCTGCCTAGAGCTCACTACTCAAACACAAAATGAGAGTCACACTAACTACAATTGGATGGTTAGATCCAATGATGATCAACTATTCAAAATAGCATCTTTATATGCTAGATTCAGTACCGTTTTAGTTCTAGTTGCCTTCACAAAACCTTCCTTCAACCTTCAAATGATGTCTGCGTGTATAGCTCTGCTTATTCTCGCATATACCTTATTGCAATATTTTTCGCATTCGCATTCCCCTTCCTTACATTGATCTTACAATTAAGATCTTACATATATACCAAAGCCTAAGACCAAATGTGTAGGTCGGTTTTACAAAAGATATTACAATAAAACAATTACAAGTAAACCAATATCCGATACAACATGTCGGCTCAATTCATTTACAACAATAATAAATCATCTCCATAACGTGTCGTGTTGATCTGGAATAGATAAGCCTACCGGTGCTTATCTTAGACCTATTTGCTAGTAACAACAAATATGCAAACCCGAATAAACAAATAACCAAATCGCCAAAACCAAGTGATCGAATAATGTCTTTGACATAACTAAGTAGTCTTCAAGTCATTTCAAGTGCCGATGAACAATATAATCTACCGGTGAACCAAATACCGGTGACTGTGTAAGTTTCTGGCTTGCCGGTGAACATAACCAAAATCTCCAGATGTTGATAAGTGTTGACAAGCGATGACAGGTGTTGACATCAATGACAAAACCATATCAACATATCCTAAATACCAACATAAATCAACAATTTATTCAGGAGAAAAAAACATAGGGTTGTGAAGACATACATGTATCCAATAATGGATTAGAAGATGCACCTAAATTGAATGGTTCTATTGTGTTTCCTTCATCAGCATTTATGGTCTCATTGATGTTCTCTTCTGAAACGATTGTAGAACTTGAAGCTTCTTGTCTCATTCTTGATCTTCTCTCTCGTTGACGTATTGCCTCTTTCTCCCTATTTGCTGCAATCTCCTCATTTGTTAGAACCTTCCTCTACCTCTTCCTGCATTGATTTGATCCCATAGCTGCACCAAATTTTTATTTCGAATCGATCTCCTTACCAAATCGACAATAAGACAAAAAAAGAGAATGATTAATCAAAACATTCTCTTTGCAGATCGTACTTGTCAGGCAATGATTGAAAACTCATCCAATCATTGGGATTTGTCCTTGTGGGCTAGATTCTGGCCCAACAAATCTTTTCAGAAATGGGCCCCCATTATTTAATGAAATAGGTGCCCATTTTCAAAAACGGGCGCCCGTTTCGCTTTCAACGGTACAAAGCAAAACGGGCACCCATTTTTTGAATTTAAAAAATGGGTGCTTGTTTGTTAAAATTAGGGGCGGGAAACAACCCTTAGCATTGTTTTTTGCTTCTGGATAGGCTTGGTCCCACCAAGCCTATTCTTGGACCTCCAAAAAAATGACTAAGGTAAAACGACATCAGATTTCTACCTTGGCCTAATTTTTTGAGGGCCTTTTTGATTGAATTTTTTGACGAAATGAAAACCCATTAGATTTTTTAGCGTCTTGATTTTAGAAATGTAAATTTCATAGTGATAAGATTATTTTTACTATTTTTTTATTATTTATTAATCAAAAGTGGAACCTAAACCTAAAATACCAAGGTTCACTAAAACTTTAATAACTTTTTTGTTTTTAGGATTTAAAAAAACTAAATTATATGACATTGATCTACATACAATTATTTTAAATATTAAAAAAAAATTTGAAAAATATGAAATTTTCATCAAATTATGGTGGTTGTACACCCAATGTTTTGAAAATATACTTTATTGTCAATTAAAAATTAATAAAAAAAATAAGCAAAAATATTCTCATCAATATTTGGTGTCTTAGGTATCATTTCCCAGAAGGATTTGAAAAAATTCATTTATTTGCATCAAAAAAGGGTGGTCATACACGTGTGGTATGGTCCTAAAATAGGCATTTTGAAAAATTGGTTGTTAAACATGCCTACTAAAAAGGGATTTCTAGCATGTGGGTATTAAAATAAATTACATATTTGAAAAGTAGACTTTGAGCACTACATTTCCTATTAATAAAGTTTTTTGAGATTCAATCTCTAAGTGCATCAAATTTTGACATCAATCGACAAAACAATTGAAAAACAGAGAAAACACTTCCACTTTTTGCCCAAAAGTGGGACTCAACTTCTTGCAGCCACCCAAGCATTAAGTGATAGCAGATCATGATGATCTTCCAAGTCATTTACTCTCTTGGCAGGCTTCATAGATATCTATGTTTTGCAGAAATTCATGCTTTGATTTCTCTACACATTGATCTTCACTTGCTATCATCTTAGTGGCTTGAACGTCTTCCATTGCTTCTTCATCTTCCTTGGATGTGAGGTAGGAAAATATATCACTTGTTGCAGCACATTGATGATTGAATTGAATTGTTCTATCAACTGGCCACTCTTTTAGTAATGCTTCGGGAGGTCAAAGTTGATGATGAATCATGCCACTCATAGCAACTTGCTTGTCTTGGTATAACATCAGCATTGACTCCTTCTTTGCTTCATGCATGGGATCTTTCAATGCCCTCTCAAATAGCATGATGGTGATGATATCTTTGTGCACCACTTCAAATTGTTCATCATACTTAGGCTTGCTTATGATAACTTGTGCTTCTTTGTACGACATTTCTATATGACTGTCTTCTCCTTCAAGGATGCTACTTGAAACTTCTTGCAATTCATTTTCAATAATCTCCTTTTGCAATGTGATTGAAAATTCTTCAAGGAACTCCTCTTCTTGTAATGGATGTGAATCATTATCTTCCTTGATTGTCGAACTGATATCTTGATCGTCATCTGTCATTGCATTTGTTTCAACTGGCGCACTTACTATAATACCCTAAAAATGGTCACCTAAACCATAGGCCCCCTATTCTCAACTACATCACCAAGGTCCTAACCAAAGACAAATTAAATCAATTATGAGCACCTAATTAATTAATTCTCAGTCATCAATGTCACATGGCAAATAAATCACTCTATATTAATTAAATAATCATTTAATTAATTAATCGTTCCAAGTAAATTAGTTTAATCAATTATCCAATTTATTCAATTAAATATCCTCCCATATTTAATTAATAAATCAATTTGCCATTAAATCATTAAAAAGGAATTAAATTGAAAAAGAATTAAAATTGAGAAGAGAAATCAAAATGGAATTAAATTAAAAAAATCTCAGAAAAGAAATTAGATGAATTAAATATCAAAATATAAATATGAAATGAATCAGTTTTTCTGATTTTATCTTAAAAGTAGTTCAATTTCCTTTAACACTGATAAAAGGAGCCAATCATATCAATTCACCTGGATTGTTCTTCTTCTTGGAGAATCTCTGCCTCTCATCGTCGATTGATCTTGACTGTTGGTCTCTCTCTGGATTTTCTATAAATTTAGGCTCTCATCTCTCATAAAAAGAGAACCTGGAGATTGTAGTTATTATGTTGTTTTTGTTCTAGGTTTATTGAGATTTGTGCATTGAGATATTACATATTAGTTATTGCATACTTATTAAATCATCTAGCTTAATATTGCTTAAACCATGCTAGATTAATCATGTAGATCTAGCTTAAATCTTCCATCCATTTAGCTCAATTTCATACTCATATATATTAAATCATTCATTTAGATGTCGTCTAGTCACTAGTATTGCATATGAAATCTGAGAGAAAAACTAAACTCACATCTACTAGAAGCCAACAAGTCACTTTGTAATGGTTTATTGTTCATCATTGATTATTGATTTACTAACCATGCAACTAATGACTTAATTGAATTGTTGTGTATTCAAATACAGATACAAATACAAATCCACTTTTCACACAGACATTTTTGGTGCCCATCGTGGGGCTCAAGAATTTTATTTTCGGCCTTGTGATATCTGTATTTTATTTTTTGGTTTTTTCATCCGTACAACCTCTGCAAAAGGTTTTACAAGTTGTTATTCATTACAGGACGAGTTCTGGGAATACTTGTTCCGCTCTGTGGGAATCTTCATACGTGTTTCTACTTTGTCATCTTCTTTTGGGGTTTATTCATTTGGTCTGGTGAGAATACTCGATCTACACTGTGGGAATTGTCATATGAATTTATGAGTTTCTCATTCTATAAACAATATCTTTTTAGGGTTATCTTGGCTTTGAATTTCACTGACACTAACCCTGAATTGTCTTTTGTCTGCCTAAGATTTTCACAACCTAACTCATTTTCTGTAGAACGCTTGTTGAAGAATTTATCAAATCAAACTCACGTATGTCAAAGAATTGAAATCAAACATGACTACTGATGCGTTGGTTTTTCAGGTTTCCTAAGGAGAATCGACCAAATATCGGGTATTCTTTAAATTCATTTTTAGGCACTTTAATTTCTATTTGGTTAATGAACAAATCTGTCTTTTGTGTTTTAAGAAAAATCTAAGAGGTAGGAAAGTATTCTCTTGTCTGCACAGACAATCAAAAATCCAGACCCTTGAATCTTTTTATAAGTTTGAGGTTTGTTTACCTTTTAGCGGGCCTGTCATACTGGGAAAAAGTAATCACCCTATGAGAACGACCCAAGTGAGTACAACTAAACCCAAGCATTCCAACTCACCATAATAAATAGGCCTTTAGGGATTACAATCTCGGGGGACACAATTATTTGAGTTTTCTCTTTTGAGATCTCTCATATCAGGCATTTTGTAGGGCCTCGCGGTCTCAATCATGCCTGCATGACTACAACTTGTTTTGGTACCTTGTTGGACTATAGGCCTCAATCGCATTTGCGCGACTTCAAGGGGTAATTTCGAACAGAAATCCTTACTATGAACTTTAAAATAGCAACTACCTAATTCACCTCCGAAAGGGGGTTAATATTTGTGCAAGAGAGAGTAACTCTCCCAAGATACTTGCTATTTTGTGCCCCCATTAGCATTTGGAGTCAGCTAATACGACATTGAGAATCCATTGCGTGAGACTCAGCGACCATATTATGATTAGCTATTGGGTGTGTACCTAGGTCTGCAAGCAAAGGTTTTATCTCTCAGCCAATTTCCTTAGAATTAGCGTGTTGTGTTTGATGTCACTTTGGATCTCACATGTTTGTTGTGTTTTTTGTTCGAAGCTTAAACTAAAAAACTGAAAATCTAAAAAAACTGGAAAAACTCAAAAACCTGAAAAAAAAAATCAAAATTCAGTGGTCAAAAAACTTAGTCTCCTTGTCAAAAATTTGTCTATGAGCATAATAGTCATACGAGCTTCCTAATTTATCGTACGATCATCCTAATTCATCGTACGATTTGAATACATTGTCGTCTGGGTCTTCTAGTTTATCGTTCTGGCTTATTTAAACTGTCGTTTTCATCTCTAAGGATTGTCGTCCGAGCTTATAAACTTTATCGTACGATTCATTCTAGTTTGTGACAAGCTATCATCTGGTAAGCATTAAACTGTCATTTGAGTATAGGTAGCAACTCATACGAGAAATTGTCTATGTTGTCTAGAACCTGTTAAATTGTCGCCCGAGTCAGTATCCTCTATCGTACGAATCTCTGATTTTGTTAGTCCAGAACTTGTCTATTGGCATACTTTTCCAGAACTATCATACTTCCCTAATCAGTCCATAGTGAGCGTAAATTTGGTCATCATAATCCTGAGCATAAAAGGCCTCGATAGTGTACCTCTGTTGTTGTGTTGTACAACTTTGTCCATTATCTCCCAGCTATTTCAAATCAATCGATTATCAAACATATCAAATCGCTTATCAAACTTAATCAACCTAGGTACTTAGATCACATCTTACACAGGATAGATCATGATTTAATATTGACATCTGCATCACATTTGACTCTTGGTCCCATCGGTTGTAAATGCCTTTTTAAACCATGATCTCTTCTAAGAAAAAGAACAAGAAAAAGGAAGAGACGGTAACATTGTAAACCAGTCCTTTTTACCAAGAGCAACCAATTTTTGACGTATCTTTTGAACAACGATATTCAAACAAACCTTAGTCTTCAAACAAACCATTTTTGGATCAATCCTTATCTTCCAATATGTCCTAAGGAAGACAAGAAAAGAGACTGATAAACGTAAAGCTCATGGTGACATTAGTATCTAGGCTAATGATAGTGATTCCTCTTCCAGAGATTCTGAAGTTTCCGAACCCGAAGAAGAAATAGTAGCAAAATGTCAAAAAGATAAAAACTTTAGAAAGATGATGAAGATTATCATGGCCCGAGAAACAATCAAAATTGTATATGCTTGCAACCCATAAGTATTGTTTGGGATTTTTCCTCCAAGTGATGAAAAAATCATTTTCTAAAAACATGATCTAATATTGTGTGTACTCATATGAGGCTTCATAGATATTGTCAAAATAACATTGTTCTATTGGTTGATAGTATTACATATCAACTACCCTATGCCTTATTGAGTTAGCATGCCTAATATATGATGATATTAAAAAGTAACATTATAACCCCTTGTATTCTATAGATGTTATCAAATATTTTAAGCTCTTATAGATGCACACCATTGGCTATTTCATTGCCATGGCCTATTTTTGTGGGGCACCTTTCATATAGGATTGTAGGCATTTAGTGGCATCAATAATTATTATTATTTTTGTTGAGTACCATAATGGTCTTAAGAATACATAGCATAATAATGATATCTAAAAAGGGTGGAGCCTTTTTATGTATAAATGCATTGGAATATTGTGTTACATGTCTAACTATTAAGGTGTTAGAGCTCTCATATATTTTGGGATAACATTGATCATGTAATTAGAAGACATGTCAAAACATCCTATAAATTGTTTAATCCCATATGATCATACAAAATAGTTAATCTACTAATTCACTACAAAGTAAAATTCATTATAATTGTACATGTCCTACATAACTCTATTCTTGTTGGTTAAAATCCTTTCATGGTGGGACATATGAGATTTTTTTCTTGAAGAAAAGCGATAAATTTAAAATTATGACTAGAAATGTCTTGTATTGAGATAGGTAGTTTGATTATTGTCACATTCTTAAGGGGAAAGCTCTCTTTGTGTCAAATAAAGATTACATGAACCATTCATCTCACCTCCCATAAATTTTCCTTTATTTTATATTTAAATTAATTTCCACCTTTGACAATTAATAAAGTAGTATTAGGGTTCAATGAAAACTTTATTTTATCATTACTGTATGTGGGAAAAATGGATTAATAAAACTAAATATGTGAAAAATTATGATAAATATCAATCCACACACACACACAGGACTTCTTGATGCAAGCTATGGAGTAACGATGCGTTACTCAGCTTCCCAAGGAGGGTCCCATGGTTCTCTATCTCACAATGTCCCTCAAACCAATGTTTTGCTCTCAGATTACTGAGCAAAATGGCTTAGGGATGGCAAATATGAGAACGAGAGAGATTTTTAATCGATTTTAGCATGAGATGTGTTATAAGCTAGATGAAATGCTAGAAATGCAACAAACTAAATGATAAGATGACGAGGTTAGTATGAATACTATCCTAGCATACTATACTTACTCTATGATGGAACTAAAATGATAAATAAACTACTTTAGCATGCATATTCATGATTAATTCTGATCTAAAAGAGGCTAAATGAAGAGCATATATAAAATGAAAGCTTGAAACAATTTGAGCATAAGTGTGATGCTTCAAATTTGAAAGATGGTTGTTAAAAATGGAGGAATGAGAGCTCTATTTATAGCACAAACAGGGCAATGGATGGTCAGGATTAAAAGGTTTAATCAAGGGCCAAGTTTGAAAGTTGGGGATCCATGTGCACAATTGACACCAATAAAATGATGACAAATGTCCACACCAGATTGGGTTGAAAGAAGAGGTTGGAGGCATTAAAGGCCTGAGAAGACCTCATGGTTATGTAAAGGCTAAGGGTCAAGTCTAAATTAGGTTTACCCACTGAATTAGGATCTAATCCAGGGATAAACCTTTGTGCAAATGATTAAGAGATAATCATGGTCAAAGCATTAATGACCTGATGAGACCCTTGGGTTGGATAGAGGTTGAGTCAAAACAAATGTTTTAACCATGTGGGAGGGTTTGAAATAACCATTAATGGTTATTGGAGACTTTGGGGATTAAGTGGTTGAAGGTTGGAAGCCTTCAATGGTTTTCAAAGACTTTAGGGTTTTTGGTGGTTGAAGGTTGAAAACCTTCAATGGTTATCCAAGACTTTGGGCCATTTGAGAAGTGACCTCCCTTTGCTTAGGGATGTGACAAAGTTTAGAGGAGGGTTAGGTTAATTAGAATCGATTACAAGATTCTAGAAGGGGTTAGGAAGGGGTTTGGGATTTTGCAAGTGGATGAGGGGATAATAGGATTTAATTGATTTATTTGATTTTCATTCCATTTAGTTGCAATTTGGAGAAATTAAATAAATATGATTATTCAATTTAGGATAACTATTTAATTAAATTTGAATTTAATTAAAAGTGGCTAGGGGGATTTAATTGAATAAAATGATTTATTCATTAAATGGTATAGTGAATTTTATTTAAATAAATCGAGCAATTTATTTAATAAAATAGAAGAATGTGGATAATTTAATTGGATTTAATCAAAATGAACATAAAATATTCATTTAGGAATGTGGTCATTTTTATACGTCTACATTTTGCCCCTCTTTGAAGTGACGTGTGTGCACATGTTAATTCAAAGAAAATGATGTGTTTTTGTGTTTTTATGATCAAATGCAATTTTTGTGTCGCTCTTTTGATTTGCCAGTCGTGCCCCAGATTTGATGTGATGTGATGCGATGCTCCAGATTCGATGCGATGTGATGCCCCCTCGGGAGATGAATCAATATATTTTTTTTTATTTTTTTTTGGTTGGAAAATTTCTGATTTAAATTGATGTGGTTCGTATGATGTGTAGGATTTCATGCGTGTAGTTAGTGTGTAAATTGATTCATCTCCCGAAAAATTAAAAATGTTTTAGTATAGGGGAGACCGCGACCATATTACAGGCCCAGTTAGGTAACCCTAATTTCATTTTCTCCTATAAAAAGGGAAAAAGGTTTGATTTGAATTCATTTGTGTTTGTGGACTTTGAAGAGAAGAGAATTTGCTCTGGAGAGAAAATGCCGATTCCTTACCACAGACACCGTTTCGAGCGCGTTCGGAGATATCGGAGACCGGCAGCGTATGGACCACCAGTAAGTCAATGTTTTTGACCCCCTTTTGATTTTTGATTTTGTCGTTTTTAGCTGTTTTTCGAATTTTAAAGTTCGGACTCATCGTTTTAGCGCGTCTAAGGCGCGTATTAGCGCATACACAATGTGAAGTAGCGCATACAAGCCATTTTAATTGCTGCGTCCGAAATGATTGTGATAGCGCATAGCTCGCTTAGGTTAGTGCGTCTATGTAGAATAGCGCAGGTGATGTGTATAGTAGCGCGTTAGAAGAACAGGATAGCGCGTAGGTCTAACCTAGCGCATAGGAAGCATAGAAGTTCGCATCAAACAGGAGGTTTAGTGCGTAGGCATAACCTAGTGCATAGGGCTGGAAAGGTAGCGCGTAGGCAAGGGGATTTAGCGCGTAGAACTAGTCTAGCGCATAGCATGAAAAGGAGAGCGCTTAGAGAAGACAGGTTAGCGCGTAGAAATATTCTAGCGCATAGGTTAGTTTAGGTAGCGCATTGGAGGAAAAAAATAGCGCGTGAACAGAGTCTAGCGCATAGGATAAATTGGATAGCGCACCAGTAGAAAAGGATAGCGCATGGATTGAATCTAGCGCATAAGAGAGATAGGTTAGCGCGTAGGACAAACAGCCTAGCGCGTAGGTCCTTTTAGCGCATTTCATGTCTGTTTTAGCGCATCCAAGAAAAATTTGCGTTGTGGTTGATCTAAAATGTGGTATTTTTGCGTGTCTGTCGTGTTTTTGATGCATGTATCCAATATGAATATTTGTATAACTTGTTTTGATGTGAATGTTTCCAAGTTATGTATAGATATCAAGCTATTTGTGGGGATCAGAACATGATTTATTTTGTGTTATCTGTTTTAAGTTCAAAATGCATATGAAAGCCTGAGTTGTTTTACAAGCCGGTATGGGTTGGAAACTTGAGTTGTTTTACAAGTTTTGATATGGGTGGGAAACTTGAGTTGTTTTACAAGTTTGTGATTGTGGTACTTGAGTTGTTTTACAAGTTTTGATATGGTTTTTGAGAACTTGAGTTGTTTTACAAGTTGATATGAAATGATAGGTTTTTGAACTTGATGTAGATGAGCAAATTTGTTTCATGTATTTGATGTGAGTTGTATTTTGATATCTTTTTATTGATGTGGAATCTGATATTGGATATGTTTTATTTGTTGACAAGAGCGATTGGGGATCGTGCAGTCGAGGGAGAGATTCCCGAGACCATGGACACTGATACCGCATCTGTCACAGGCAGACTTAGATATTATTGAGAGGTGTGGATTGACCTCACTTTTGGATATGCCTCGGTTCACTGTGAACCGGGGACTCTTGACAGCACTGGCAGAGAGATGGCATAGTGACACGAACACCTTCCATTTTGCCACTGGGGAGATGACCGTGACACCAGAGGACTGCTATCGCATCCTGCGTATTCCTGTGGTAGGAGCTATACTACCCTATGAGCAGACAGAGGAGGGCGGCACAGAGGCACTGCGTCGGATTTTTCATGATGAGAGTGTCTGCGGGTATGAGATCCCGTGGCAGGAGTTCCTGGATCTTGATTATGCACCGCTGCCATCTGTATTGGCAGGATTTATTGGAGGATTCCTTTGTCCTGATCGCAGGTCAAAGGGATTTTCAGTGGGATGGGGGCTGGTTCTGGAGCAGATGGTCACACAGGGCCGGAGATTTGCATGCGGGTCAGCGATGCTGACCCACCTTTACAGGAGCCTGCACGAGGTAGTATACCTTGGTTATGGCAGTTTATCAGCAGGGGTGACACTCTTACAGGTATGGTGCTGGGAGCACATTCCAGCAGCGAGGCCACTGGTAGACAGGGATAGGCCCGTAGGGGCAGCTTATGCTTATGGTTATAGAGGCCTAGTTGTCCAGCGTAAGCTGGGCAAACTAGAGCACTGGAGGAGGGTTTTTGATGACATAGATACGGTCATCTGGAGACCGTACACAGGCTGCGAGGTATGGGCCGAGGATGGTATAGAGATGCCTTTTGTGTTTATGACGAGGCATTTGATTGGGAGGACCCCGTTCGTTATTGAGCAGTTTTTGGTTACCCGAGTTTTGAGGCAGTTCGGGAGGCAGCAGGGTGTTCCCCAGGGGACGTGCTTATATGCACGGCGGCAGCAGGATGTGGCCGATTGGGGGCCGACCATTGACAGTGCCATTGTGATTGAGGAGTTTACTGGTTTGGCTGGGCAGATCTGGGACTATGCCCCAGAGATACAGGATGCTGGTATGACTGACGAGTTCGCTCGTTTATTTGCTGCTTGGGCTGTGGCTAGGATCTCAGATCCAGAGGAGATGAGACCGGTTTTTGATTCAGATGGAGAGGAGGGAGACGGGGGAGATGAGGGGGATGATGGGGATGATGGGGGTGATGGAGGGAGGAGGAGAGGGAGAGGTGTGCAGAGGGCGGTGCGACAGGGTCGGATTGAGAGAGGGAGGGGAGGATTGGCTATTGGAGCCGGGAGAGAGGGCAGAGTCACAGAGGTACTAGCAGCAATAGGAGGAGAGGAGGAGGTGGGGAGGCCAATACAGAGGAGGAGGATAGATATTCTTCCACCTCCCGTACCCAGGACAGGCCGAGTGGGGGGAGTGGCGCCAGTACAGGTACCGTTACGGGTTCGAGTGCTGGGACACATAGAGGACGCCCAGATCCGGACGCTTCAGATCACTGTGCAGCAGCTGCAGGCACAGATTTTGACGTATCACAGGCAGATCTCTCAGTTGATCACTGAGAGAGATACCGAGATGGAGCGGCGGGGGCGAGCAGAGGAGGCCTTGGCGACCGTTCAGAGAGCTGCAGCGGGTGGTCCCTTGAGAGACACCCTGAGAGAGTTGACACGGAGTGTGCAGGAGGCTGCATATTACAGGCAGCACTATGAGGAGGCGGTTCCCAGAGAGCGGCGTGTAGAGAACTTTGCGCAGTCGAGATCGAGTCGATCTCGAACTGCCGGGACATGATCGGAGAGCCGTGGAGTGACAGGGCCAGCGGGACAGGACCCTCCTGCTGATCCGGGAGCAGGTGCCTCAGGGGCTAGACCATCTCCATCAGGGGATAGTCATACTTGAGAGACATGGTCTCTATTGTATTTTGAGCAGTGTATTCTTTGTACTGGACACAGTTGTGACACATTTTGTAGATTTTGATCATTTTTGAGGGATATATATATATATAGCACCATTTTTGACCGATGTGATGTGTTTATAGATGTATGTTTTATGTGTGCTGCTTCCTTTTTTACATGATGATGTAATGCTTATGTACATGATGTAATGTATGATATACATATGTATGTTTTTGTGTGTTATGAGATGTATTTTGAAAATGAGATGTATGATGTTAATATGCGGCTTTATGTAAGATGATGTGTAATGATGTAATAATGATAGAAGAGATAATAATGAGATGCAACTAATTGTAAAATGATATGCAACTAATTGTAAAATGATATGCAACTAATTGTAAAATGATATGCAACTAATTGTGTTTGGATCATCTCTCATTCTGTATTTGCCATCCGATATAACCATTAATTTGCTTTCTTTGTAAATATCATCATTGAGCATTGATTTGTTTAGGATATGTTGAAAATTTATACAAGCATAATGGTATAATTGAACCAGAATGACCTGAGTAAAATTTACATGATTTTTAATTTTGCAAGATAGCACAAGCGTCAAGGTATAATTGAACCAGGACGACCTGAGTGCGTATTGCGTAAACAGACAAGATTAGATCATTTATAATTCGTGAAATGGGATCAAGCCTTTAGTGATATGGATCACATCTCGAGGCAAATATTCATACAATACAAGTGATCGCCTCCCAAACAGAAGACTAAGAAAATGTTGGAAGTTTTCCATGATCTCTGGCTGTGAAGCTTTTGATGAGATAAGGAAAAGATTCCAATTTATTAAAAAGTTCAAAATGCAAAATAATCAAGACCTTAATACGATAATGCAACATTGAGTACTTCAGAAAATCATCCATCCTTAAGTTTCTGGTGTATTGTTCGTGTTTGGTTGTTGTGATGTAGTGTAGTTGTGTTTGTTGGATGTCAGATGTCTAAGTTTTGCAATAGTTGGCATGTCTTGAATGTTTGCAAGCTTTTGAACAGTCTAATGTCCCTAGATGAGTGTTTCTGCTAGATATAAGTATGTACAGTGATTTCCAAGCCATGGTAAAATGTGGTAGATGAATAACCCAGGATAGTGACTACGCTAAGTATGTCCTGGAGAGATATATGCTAAGTGTTGGGCGATGGTCGAGAGTGTTTTGATGGATAAAATGGCATGGATATAGAGAAAGGAGCCGGCCTTTCACAAAGGCGCCTGTTTACCAGGTTTTCACCATTTGTTTTTATTGTACTTTGTATCTTGACTTTTTCTGGAGTTGTGTATTTTTTTGTTTGTTCTGGTGTTTTCCGTGCACTAGGCTACTTTAAGTATAGTACTTTTTTAGATGAATGCTATTAGTTGGATCATCAAGCACATCTCCTTCAGAATTTGTTAGCTGATAAGCACCTGATCCATAGACTGAAATGATGACATAGGGACCCAACCAGTTAGGTTCAAATTTCCCTTTCTTTTCTCTATCTTGCTGGTTTCTTGGATTTTCTTTTAAGACTAGATCACCAACTTTGAAGTTACGAGGAATAACCTTATGATTGTAGCTCCGGCACATGCGTTGCTGATATGCTTTGAGATGAGTATAAGCATGTTGGCGTCTTTCATCTAATAGTTCCAATTCTTGCAGTCGATTTACCCGATACTCTTCATCTGGAATCAAGCCTTTCAAAGAGACTCTAAGAGATGGAATTTCTACCTCCAAGGGTAAAATAGCTTCTGATCCATATACCAAGGAATATGGTGTTGCCCCTGTAGGTGTGCGGATGCTAGTCCTGTAGGCCCAAAGAGCTGGATTGAGTTGTATATGCCAATCTTTGCCTGCATCATTCACTGTTTTCTTAAGGATTTTTAGGATCGTTTTGTTAGATGCTTCTGCCTGACCATTTCCTTGTGGATAGTATGGTGTAGAAAATCGATGCTGGATTTTGAATTTTTCACATAGTTCCTGCACATCTTGGTTTTTGAAAGGTCATCCATTATCTGTGACAATTGAACTTGGAATACCATATCTGCAGATCAGATAATTTAAGATAAAAGAAGCAATTTGTTTCCCAGTTACTGTGGTCATGGGAACTGCTTCAATCCATTTGGTAAAGTATTCTGTGGCGGTTATAATGAACTTGTGTCCATTTGAAGATGAAGGATGTATTTTGCCTACCAGATCTAATCCCCACTGACAAAAGGCCCAGGATGTGGTAAATGGTTGCAGTTCCTGTGCTGGTGCATGTATCAGATTGCCATGGATTTGGCATTTAGAACATTTCTTGGCGAAATGATATGAGTCTTTTTCCATAGTAGGCCAGTAGTATCCCATTCGTAGAAGCTTTTTAGCAAGAGTAGTGCCACTCGAATGTGTACCACAAATACCTTCGTGAAGCTCGTGTAAAGCCGAATCAGAATCATTACGATCAAGACAACGAAGAAGAGTACCATCTAGACCTCGACGATATAAGGTATCAGCGGTAAGGGTGTAGCGGGCAGCTTGTCGGATAAAGTTACGTTTTTGGTTGCGGGATTGGTCAGTGGGTAATATATTATGCTTGAGGTAGTCATATATTGGTCCATATAACGGAGAATCTGAACCGGTTAAGGCATATATAACATGAGATTCAGAATGGTCATAGGCGGGAGAGAACAGTTGCTCTACCAGGAACTCATAACGACTCTGTTGTTCTGGAATTTGTAGTAATGAAGCGATCGTAGCCATTGCATCGGCTGCTTTGTTATTTAACCTTGGTATTTGCTCAAAAGTGATGTGCACAAAATACTGTTTGAAATCATCCACCATCCGTTTATAGGGTAGTAGCTTATCATCCTTTGTCTGATAGTTGTTGTTGATTTGATTGATGACCAATTGTAAGTCTCCATAGACTTTTAATTCTGTGATCTTCCATTCGACGGCCATTTTGATGCCTATGACCAATGCTTCATATTCAGCCATATTATTTGTACATGGAAACATAAGCCTGTATGATCTTGGCATAGTGTGTCCTTCAGGGGTGATGAATAGAATGCCGGCCCCTGAACCATGTTGGGTATAGGATCCATCAAAGTATAGGATCCATTGTTTGGAGGAAAGAGCAAAAACGTCCCCGTCTGGAAATTCAATGTCCATGATTTGTTTTCCTGGTAGCGGTGCGTCAGCTAGCTAATCTGCAATTGCTTGTCCCTTGATGGCGCGTCTTTCTGTGTAGTGGATGTCAAATTCACTGAGAATCATAACCCATTTAGCTAATCGGCCTGTGAGAGCTGCCTTGCTGAGTAAATATTTGAGAGGATCAATTTTGGCTACTAGCTTGATAGTGTGTGCTAGCATATAATGTCGGAACTTTTGAGATGCAAAAACAACTGTTAAGCAAGCCTTTTCAATGAATGTATAATTGAGCTCATATCCATTCAATGTTCTATTGATGTAATATATGGCGTGTTCTTTTCCTTGTTGATCTTCTTGTGCCAATAATGCCCCCAGTGAAACATCTGTCATTGATATATACAATATAAGAGGCTTTCCTGCAATTGGTGGTACTAGAACTGGTGGATTCATCAGGTACTGTTTAAGTTAGTAAAAAGATTCTGCACATTTAGTCTCCCATTTGAATGGCACATTTTTGTGTAACAAGTGGTTAAAGGGCAGACTTTTATCTGCTAGTTGAGCGATGAATCGTCTGATTGATTGAAGTCGTCCTTGGAGAGATCGAAGTTGACTGATATTCTTTGGTGGTGGCATATCCATGATGGCTTGTACCTTTGCTGGATCAACTTCAATACCTTTAGCTGAGACGATGTAACCTAGTAACTTGCCTGATGTAACCCCGAAGACACACTTCTTAGGGTTGAGTCGGACTTTGAATTTCTGCAATCGATCAAAGATCTTTGTTAGGATGCCAAGATGTTCAGTTCTGGTGAAGGATTTGGCTAGCAAATCATCCACATAGTCTTCCATAAATGTGTGCATCATATCATGGAATATGGTTGTCATTGCTCTTTGGTAAGTGGCTCCGGCATTCTTTAAGCCAAAAGGCATTACATTCCAACAGTATGTTCCCCAAGGACAGGTGAATGTTGTTTTGTCTTGATCTTCAGGAGCTATTTTGATTTGATTATAGCCTGAGAAACCGTCCATTAATGAGAGCATTGCATGGCCTGCTGTGAGATCTACAATTATATCAATACTTGGTAGAGGAAAGTCATCTTTTGGGCAAGCTTTATTGACATCTCTGAAGTTGGTGCATATTCTGATACTACCATCTAGTTTTGAGACTGGAACAATGTTAGAAATCCATTCTGCATAGTCAATAGGTCGGATGAATCCGACATCTAATAATTTCTTTAATTCCGTTTTGACCATGAGTGCTATTTGTGGATTCATCTTCCGTAGTTTCTGCTTGACTGGTTTAACCCCCACAGAGATGGATAAGTGATGCATGATTAGGTGTGGATCCACTCCAGGCATATCAGCATATGACCAGGCAAAGTTAATTTGCTGTCCTTTAAAGAAGATGATGAATGCCAATCTTTCCTCTTCGGTCAGAGATTCTGCAAGGTGAATGTTTTTGACGGCTTCAGGGGTACCAATGTTGATTGATTGAGTGGGCCCAATCAATATGGGTGATCGTTCATGAAAATGTTCAGGAAGAGTGTCAAGTCTCCCATCATTAGGTGCCTTATAAAGGTTTTCACCCTCAGATGCGCCCTTTATTTTTACTTTTTTGGGATCCATTGCTGCCATTGACTGGTTTTCAGCCTTAGATTCATTATTTGATTCATTTTTGCGACTGAGAGACTTGGCACTCTCTGAAGAACAGACGTCGTTATGCGGTTCACTGGTAGAGCCTGTTTCGGGATTTACGGTACATAGGTAGTGAATAATAGATTCATCATCTGGAAAAATTGGGATATCATGAGTCTCAGGTTCAGTCCAGTCGATGAGATCAGGGAAGACAAGTGGTAAGGAATCATGGGGTGGGTCAAGTTCAGCTGCTGTGAGTGTTAGAATAGAGTTATCATCGTGATGGGTCTTGTTTTTAAAGAAATTTAGGGTTTCATCGAGGTCTTCGATGGTATCATCTTCTACATAGACTTGTTCGTAATATTTCTGTTCGCTTTCCTGAACATCATAGATATGTTGTAGACCAAATTCAAGAGATCTATCTTCTGCGTTATGTTCTTCTTGAGAAATGGATATGAAATCAGTATTATCAGGGATATTTGTAGCAGTGTCGGAGCAGGTACCCCATTCATATTCATTTGAATCGGTCTCATAGGCATCATCCCAAATTCTATCTGTGTTGTAGACAGGTATGTTGTATGGCAAAAATAAATCCTTGATGATAGATACTATTTTGACATTTTGTGTGGATTCTGTATCTAATCCATCTTCTACATTCTGGATTTGTTCATATATTGTGCTTCCTCGGGGAGGAATGATGGGTGCTTGTGATGATAGGATTGGTTCTTGAGCCACTGGTGTGTGAATATGAACCACTGCTGCAGATATGGCCTTCTTATGATTCAGAAGCTTTCCCTGATGTATCTTCTGATCTTGACGTTCTCTTGCCTTACGGATTGTTTCTGCTGATTCAAAGAGAGCTTCCTGCCATGATTCTTCCTTGTATTTCTTCTTTTCTTTCCATTGAGGTTTTGTATTTGTATGTGGCGGCCTTTTTAATAGGAAAGTGAATTTAGAACCTAATCCTGCCTTATTTCTACTAGGTTGCGAAGGAAGATCTATAGGTTCAGTGACTCCTTCTTGGCGTTTACCAATAGGTCCTTTACCGCCATATCCCATTTGTTTCATGATCAGGTAGCCTTTTCCATACAAGTGTGTTAGTAGAACAATGTCTAGAGCGGCCGCTCTATTAGCTTCTTCTTCATCTTTGTATAACCAGTTAAGAACATCTTTATCTTCTGATTCATGTGCTAGAGTCTCTAATTGGATGAAGGTACCATTAAATTTAGTTATGGGCTGAGTTGCCTGATGTATTGATAGAGTAGGTAAACCATGTGATCTAGGTGATGTTGGCAATTTGGTTAAACACAAAGGCTCCATAGAGTATTCGCCCATGCCTTGGTCTTTGATTTGCATTTTCTGTTTGAAATCTCCCCATAAGGAGTTGGATTTTGCTATTGGTGGATCAGGTGTCGAAGACTGTTGCTTTTCTCTGTTATAAGGAACCAAACTGTCTTGGGCTGCCCCCATGGTATTGCAATGTTGAAATGGATTGTGATCAACTGATATGGAGATTTCCTGTCCATCATAAGGAAATTTGACACACTGGTGGTATGTAGAAGGTACTGCTTGCATTTCATGTATCCAGGGTCGGCCTAGTAAGATATTATAAGTGAGATCAATATCTAAAACTTGACATATAGTATCCTTTTGCACGGGGCCTACCTGAATAGGTAATATCACTGTTCCTTTAGAGGACCATTCCTCATCATCATATGCTTTTATGGTAATCTTTTTACAAGGATCAATAGATTCTTCTGAGAAACCTAGTGCACGGATAAGCTTTAAAGTACATATATTAAGTCCGGCTTCTCCATCTATTAAGACTCTTTTGACACGGTGTTTGCAAACAATGACTTCAATATGTAGAGGAGTATTATGCAGATGACTCAATGAAGTATTATCATGCTCTGAGAAAGTGAGGTTATGAGACTCTGTCATGTGGGCCACCATAGCTTGGAATTTGTCTGTATCCAGATTTTGAGGTACATTTGTTTCTAAGAGCGCTTGCTCTAATATGTCTTTGTGTCTTGGAGATAGTTTTAACAATTCCAGGATGGATATCTGAGCCGGAGTTTTTCGCAGTTGAGTAACTAAGTCGTATTGGATTTTGGGTGTGGTGGTTGGAGGTGCAGTATGTCCCTTTAAGACATATTTCTGGGTCCGGGTTGTTACATTGACAGATTCATGATCACGTTTATCTCGAATGGTTATAACATTGACTTGATGGTCTTCAGCTGATATGTGATTGATTGTGTTGTTGTAGATGTGATTAATACGAGCTCCGCGGGTATCGTTTGAAGTTGATGCTCCATCTTTATAATTTGGTAATGGATCTTTGAAGGCTTGATGATCATTATTTGTTTTGAGACCATCCACTGTTAAGTCCCCTCGATCAATCATGTCTTGGATTATGTGTTTTAATCTCATGCACTCGTTTGTTCTATGACCTTTGTTTCGATGAAAATCACAATAATGGGAATCATTCCACCAAGGTGGTTTGATCGGGGGTTCATAATTGTTGATTGGAGGTAAAGAAAGAACCTTGTTTGCTAACAGCTCTCTAAATGCGGACTCTAATGATTGGCCCAATGGTGTGAAAATACGTTTATGGAAATTGTTGGTGTTGTTGCGTGAATTGTTGTTAGGCCCTGGATTCAGATTTTTGTTTTGATTATCGTTGGCATTGTTGGTGTTGAGTTGTCCTTGAGTATTGTTGGGTGTATTGGGAGTAGCATTTTTAGGATTTTTCGTATTCTGAGTATTTCCTGATAAAGCAAGCACTGGCTGTTTAGATTTAGGATCATAGGATTCATTGTTGCCGTCGTTTTTGTTTCGAGTCCAAAATCGAGTTTTGTCTAGGTTGGTATTGTTTTGGTTATTGTAGTTTGATGAGTTTGTTCCTTCTTTGTAGAATTTGAGTGTTCCCTTTTTGACACAAGCTTCCTCTACTTGGATGCCATTTTCAATTAACTTGTCAAAAGATGGGATGCATTGAAGTTTGAGTCTGTAACTCATTTCCCCATTCAAGTTATCAATGAAGATTTCCATTTTCTCTCTTTCAGGAATATCGCGAGGATATCTTGATACCATGCGTCGCCAACGTTGAAGGAATAACATGAATGTTTCATTGTTCTTTTGTTTGGTGTTGCAGATATCTAACATGGTTATGGCATGTTGGATGTTGTAAGAATAATGGGTGATGAATTTGTTGACTAATTCGTCAAATGATCTAACAGGTGTTGTAATCTTGGATAACCATTCCATTGTTTGTCCTCCCAGGCTTCTTGGGAATAACCTCATCAGATACGTGTCATTATGAGCAAATTCAAGACTCATAGTACAAAATTCTCGAACATGATCTTGAGGATCACCTTTCCCATCATATTTATCAAATTTAGGAATGTCTGAGTTTGGAGGAAAAGGTATCATGTTTAAGCTTCTGTCAAATGGATAAGGACAGATTTCGTTTATAGAATACCGCACGGTTGTCCCTTGTTGCATATCATGCATTTGTCTTTGCAACATTTGCATCTGTTGAGTAAGAGCAACCAAAGGCACATTATCTTGCCGAGGGAAGAGTTCCTCCCTTGGATTTGTTCTCATTTGAAAAGGTGTAGCAAATGGTATGTGTTGTTCGGGGGTTTCGAACATAGGTACTCGCATTTCTGGTATATGTTGTTCTGGAATACGTTGTTCAGGTATGCGAGTCTCTTCTTCCCTTTGTTGTTCTTGGTATGTGTATTGTTGAGATCCTGTTTGAAAGACATTTGCGTCGAAATCTTCAGGAATTTTGACACCTTTGCTTGTAAGCATAAGCAGATATTTTTCTTTGTCATTTTCCATGAGTTTTTCAATGAGTTTTTGGAATGAAGGATTTTCTTGGCATTCCTGAAGGATTGCATCAGTAATTTCAGGATCTTCTGAAGATGGAACTTCAAAAGGATTTGATAACCTGCGATTCATACTTGATTCCGCGGGTGTCTCACTTTGTTTGTTTCGTTGAGAACGAGTGACAGGCATTTCAATAGAAACTTTCAGTGATGAAAGGAACAAAGTCCTCGTTGATGTTTTGCTCTGGCGTTGGTGGTTCTGGTCTAGGTGTGTTATATGTGATGCACTCGTCGGGCAGGAATGCTGGATTGATTTTTCCTCCGCAATTTATCTTTTGATTAAAAGCAGACTTTTGACAGTATGCTCTTGTTTTCAGGGGTTCTTTGTCAAATTCGCTGGATTTGTTTTGGATATAACGTTTGACGTGATAAAGAAATACCCGATGGGATTTGAAGAGTTGACGATTGATGTATAAAAATTTATTTCTCTTGATGAATTTGGAAAAGCTTGGTTGCTGTTTCTTTAACGTGATGTTGCGATAGAGGTTCTTCTTTCTCAGAATAAGGCGATTAGTCATGCATGAGTGATCAATGATTTCCTTTGATTGATTTGGACTCAGTTGATTCTTGTTTTGAAAATTTCAAATCTTACTTTATCAGAGTGAAGGTTTAGCTGTCCCTTCAGGATAAAGCGCGCCAAATGATATGGATAAGAGTTTCCCGATCGGGAAACTGATTTTGACAAATTTGGAAAATTTCTAGACAAGTGTGTTTGAGATGAGATCCGTAAGATATTTAAAGGATTGAATTGATACTGATGATGACAAGTTTCCGGATTATGATAGAAAAGACGTCCTCTAATGCTTGATTCGTTTCCAGATTCAGACAACCTTGTTTGACGCAAATTTGACTTGAAAAATAGTTTTATGGCTTTGTTTCTGTCACTCTGGTTTGATGAAAAACGTGTTTTGATGGAAAACTATGTTTGAAATATTTTTGAGATTTTCAAAAATTTTGGTTTTTCCAACTCTCTGTTTTTCTCCTTTTTCTCACGCGCTAAAACAGTTGTTCTATGCGCTAGCAAATTACTTCAATGCGCGAAGAATAGTTACCTACGCGCTACTCTGCCCCTGGTTACGCGCTAAACAATTGATTCTGGAAAATTTTGTTTGGTTGACAGTGAAATATGTACGCGCTAAACTGTATTTTCTACGCGCTACCTGGTTTGGTTAATGCGCTAAAACAGAGATTCCACGCGCTAAGCTGCTTGTTACACGCGCTAAAACAGACTTTTTTGAAATTTGTTGTGAGATTTTTCTGAGAATTACGCGCTAGACTGTGACTTTGAAGCGCTAACTGGTTTGGCTAATGCGCTAAAGTAGAGTTTCAACGCGCTAAAATGTTTGTTATACGCGCTAAAACAGATTTCTTTGAAATTTGCTGTGAATTTTTCCTGAGAATTGACGCACTGCACTGTGACTCTGACGTGCTAACTAGTTTTGTTGATGCGCTAAAGGAGAGATTCAACGCGCTAAAATGTTTGTTATACGCGCTAAAACAGATTTCTTTGAATTTTGCTGTGAAGTTTTCCTGAGAATTGACGCGCTGCACTGTGACTTTAACGCGCTAACTGGTTTTGTTGATGCGCTAGAGGAGAGATTCAACGCGCTAAAATGTTTGTTATACGCGCTAAAACAGATTTCTTTGAATTTTGCTGTGAAGTTTTCCTGAGAATGACGCACTACACTGTGACTTTAACGCGCTAGTTTGTTCTTCAGATGCGCTAAAATAACTGTTTGATGCGCTAATATGTTGTTCTCACGCGCTAGACTGCCTTGATTTTTCCTCTTGGTGTTTTTATGATGTTTTTGATTTTGTTGAGAGATTTATCAAGTAGGATGGATGATTTTCTAAAATACAAAATGTAAACACGGCATACAAAGTATAATCATTTTACTTAATCTAACATAAAGTGTATGTTCTGTCGAGGATGTTTTCGAATCCCCAATGTTTTAACAGGTTGGATACAAGATAAACACTTCAAAAAGACTCTTTATTCAAGGGTCATAAGCAACATCATAGCTCACTAGTCTCGATACTCCGTCAGCTCAAACAGCCGTGTCACCCCCTAGAGGGCGCCCGTTTTTTTGCCTTTTGCCAGAAGTTAACCCAAAGTGAATTGCTTCACAGTTGAGTAGTTATCTTGGGAGATATATGGTGAGTAATCTTGTGGGCGGATTCTTCCCCACCCTTGCACTATGATTTTGCCAATGTCTGGTTACTGACTCGGCTCAAAGTTTCTAATTCTATGGTTCGTAATCAGGCTTCCCGTTCGGCCGTCAGTGATAAACTCCCTCAGGAGGCTTCCCAACCTTTAGAACAAAGGCTTTACGTATCTCAAGGATACTGGGGGAAGGCTAATCGTTGCGCGTAACCGTTGAAAGGGACTTTCGTCACCCTCCACTTTTGATTATAGTGGGTTGGAACACTTGGCTTCAAAGTCGTTCCCCACTTAGGTCGTTCCCTTCACACCGGCCATAAACGGCTTTAAGAGTTGATTGCAACTCCTCGGGAAGGCAGGCCTGCTAAAGGTTTTAACTGCTTGAAGTACTGAAAGCGTAAGAGTGGTTTGGCTTTTTGGTCACCCAGTTATGGGGAGAGCATATACCTTCCACTTTCGAGACAAGGCAATCAATTTGTTCTTTTTAGCCTTCAAGATAATGATTTGCTAACTTCTATTTGGAGATGTTGCTCCAACAAGCATGATGTTCTTTTTAACCTTTCATAGCAAAGTGTGTATTTCCAAAACTTTTGTAAAACAAGCCTGGTCAACAAAGTAAATCGTGATGTTTGGTCAACAAAATTAAAGTCGATAGGGGAAAAATTTCCCTCTTTGCTTTGCACAAAATGAAGATGAGGTTCTTTTACTTTGCAAAATGAAGTGAATCCTTTTAAACACCAAAGGATGGTGAGGTTCTTTTTTAAAATTTTTTGCCAAAGTAAAGATTGTTGGTTCTTTTTATAGCTTCCAAAATGAAGTGTTTTTCCTCTAATCTTGCAAGAAAACAAATATGAAATTGTTGTTCTTTTTATCTTGCAATAAAGAAAAGATGAAGTTTTATTTTAAAACACCAAAAAGGAAGGCATGAAGTTCATTTTATGCATCCAAATGAAATGATGAGGTTTATTTTAATTTGTGCAAAAGAGGAGAGTGAGTTCTTTTTAACCAACTTTTGTTGAAAGAAAGTAAAAAAAAGAGACTTAAACCCTCTAAACTAACTCCTTCCCCTGCATAAAAAATATTAGAACCTGCACACAATTAGTGATCAAATGTTAGTGTGGGCTTACACAAGCCTAAATTCTGATCTTGGTTACAAATTTTACAATTCTGATCCTGAAATGCCCTGAAATTTGACTAAGTCTGAAATTTGGAAGATCTTCCAAAAACTAGATTTTGCATTACAACTCCTAGAGGTCTGAAACCCCTCTCAAACATCCTGAAAGTATATATGGAATATAACTTAAAGTATAAGAAAGGAAAAAGATAAGAGGAAATGTTATACTATGCCTCTCACAAGCCTAATTTTTTACTCTGTCATGAATTTTTGACTCTGCCAACTCATATGAGGCTTCATAGATATTGTCAAAATAACATTGTTCTATTGGTTGATAGTATTACATATCAACTACCCTATGCCTTATTGAGTTAGCATGCCTAATATATGATGATATTAAAAAGTAACATTATAAGCCCTTGTATTCTATAGATGTTATCAAATATTTTAAGCTCTTATAGATGCACACCATTGGCTATTTCATTGCCATGGCCTATTTTTGTGGGGCACCTTTCATATAGGATTGTAGGCATTTAGTGGCATCAATAATTATTATTATTTTTGTTGAGTACCATAATGGTCTTAAGAATACATAGCATAATAATGATATCTAAAAAGGGTGGAGCCTTTTTATGTATAAATGCATTGGAATATTGTGTTACATGTCTAACTATTAAGGTGTTAGAGCTCTCATATATTTTGGGATAACATTGATCATGTAATTAGAAGACATGTCAAAACATCCTATAAATTGTTTAATCCCATATGATCATACAAAATAGTTAATCTACTAATTCACTACAAAGTAAAATTCATTATAATTGTACATGTCCTACATAACTCTATTCTTGTTGGTTAAAATCCTTTCATGGTGGGACATATGAGATTTTTTTCTTGAAGAAAAGCGATAACTTTAAAATTATGACTAGAAATGTCTTGTATTGAGATAGGTAGTTTGATTATTGTCACATTATTAAGGGGAAAGCTCTCTTTGTGTCAAATAAAGATTACATGAACCATTCATCTCACCTCCCATAAATTTTCCTTTATTTTATATTTAAATTAATTTCCACCTTTGACAATTAATAAAGTAGTATTAGGGTTCAATGAAAACTTTATTTTATCATTACTGTATGTGGGAAAAATGGATTAATAAAACTAAATATGTGAAAAATTATGATAAATATCAATCCACACACACACACAGGACTTCTTGATGCAAGCTATGGAGTAACGATGCGTTACTCAGCTTCCCAAGGAGGGTCCCATGGTTCTCTATCTCACAATGTCCCTCAAACCAATGTTTTGCTCTCAGATTACTGAGCAAAATGGCTTAGGGATGGCAAATATGAGAACGAGAGAGATTTTTAATCGATTTTAGCATGAGATGTGTTATAAGCTAGATGAAATGCTAGAAATGCAACAAACTAAATGATAAGATGACGAGGTTAGTATGAATACTATCCTAGCATACTATACTTACTCTATGATGGAACTAAAATGATAAATAAACTACTTTAGCATGCATATTCATGATTAATTCTGATCTAAAAGAGGCTAAATGAAGAGCATATATAAAATGAAAGCTTGAAACAATTTGAGCATAAGTGTGATGCTTCAAATTTGAAAGATGGTTGTTAAAAATGGAGGAATGAGAGCTCTATTTATAGCACAAACAGGGCAATGGATGGTCAGGATTAAAAGGTTTAATCAAGGGCCAAGTTTGAAAGTTGGGGATCCATGTGCACAATTGACACCAATAAAATGATGACAAATGTCCACACCAGATTGGGTTGAAAGAAGAGGTTGGAGGCATTAAAGGCTTGAGAAGACCTCATGGTTATGTAAAGGCTAAGGGTCAAGTCTAAATTAGGTTTACCCACTGAATTAGGATCTAATCCAGGGATAAACCTTTGTGCAAATGATTAAGAGATAATCATGGTCAAAGCATTAATGACCTGATGAGACCCTTGGGTTGGATAGAGGTTGAGTCAAAACAAATGTTTTAACCATGTGGGAGGGTTTGAAATAACCATTAATGGTTATTGGAGACTTTGGGGATTAAGTGGTTGAAGGTTGGAAGCCTTCAATGGTTTTCAAAGACTTTAGGGTTTTTGGTGGTTGAAGGTTGAAAACCTTCAATGGTTATCCAAGACTTTGGGCCATTTGAGAAGTGACCTCCCTTTGCTTAGGGATGTGACAAAGTTTAGAGGAGGGTTAGGTTAATTAGAATCGATTACAAGATTCTAGAAGGGGTTAGGAAGGGGTTTGGGATTTTGCAAGTGGATGAGGGGATAATAGGATTTAATTGATTTATTTGATTTTCATTCCATTTAGTTGCAATTTGGAGAAATTAAATAAATATGATTATTCAATTTAGGATAACTATTTAATTAAATTTGAATTTAATTAAAAGTGGCTAGGGGGATTTAATTGAATAAAATGATTTATTCATTAAATGGTATAGTGAATTTTATTTAAATAAATCGAGCAATTTATTTAATAAAATAGAAGAATGTGGATAATTTAATTGGATTTAATCAAAATGAACATAAAATATTTATTTAGGAATGTGGTCATTTTTATACGTGGGAAAAATGGGTTGTTAGAATTAAAATGTGAAAAATATGTAAAATACCAATCCACACACACACACAGGACTTCTTGATGCAAACTATGGAGTAACGATGCGTTACTCAGCTTCCCAAGGAGGGTCCCATGGTTCTCTATCTCACAATGTCCCTCAAACCAATGTTTTGCTCTCAGATTACTGAGCAAAATGGCTTAGGGATGGCAAATATGAGAACGAGAGAGATTTTTAATCGATTTTAGTATGAGATGAATGTTATAAGCTAGATGAGATGCTAGAAATGCAACAAACTAAATGATAAGATGACGAGGTTAGTATGAATACTATCCTAGCATACTATACTTACTCTATGATTGAGCTAAAATGATAAATAAACTACTTTAGCATGCATATTCATGATTAATTCTGATCTAAAAGAGGCTAAATGAAGAGCATATATAAAATGAAAAAGCTTGAAAGAATTTGAGCATAAGTGTGATGCTTCAAATTTGAAAGATGATTGTTGAGAATGGAGGAATGAGAGCTTGCAACATTTATGTAAATAAAAATTGGATTTGTAATAGATAATCATGAATGTATCTATATTTTTTAAATTACCATTGATAAACTCTCAAGTGTTAAAAAAAAGGTATGCTTGATAGGCATTTGATAATTTTCTTGAGACTTTTTATTTGATCTCGAGCTTTGTTCCTTGTTTTTTTGACAGAAACTCCTTTGTTTGTCATTCTCTCATTCCTTAACAATCTTAATATATAATGACCATCAAATTGGAGGACATCTACATTACCTTTTACCCATCCTCAAATTTTACGAAGGATATAAATCTCTTGATTGCAAACTTTAGTCAATATCATAAGATTGTTTCATCTATCCACAAGACAAACCTTAGGGTATGAGACCAAATTTGACACAACTATAATATGAGGTCCCAATTGAAGGTATGCCAAATAATATAGAAAAGAGACTCACAATAGATAACACACTTGCAACAAGGAAGATAACACAAGGAGACGGTATGAGAACAATGATTTTCAATAATTTCAATGCTAAATATTAAATATTTATAAATAAAATACATAACTAGATTAAAAATTAACTATATAGTTAGATTTAAATCCTATTGTAAGGCCAAGAACAAGACCTTAAATAATTACACAAAACTACTATTTACTAAATTTAATAACATGATTTTAGTGGCCAAAACCTACCAATTCTCATTAATTTAGTATATGCTCCAACATTCAAAATTTAAACTTTGGCTAATGAATTAAAGGCATAAAATCTATGGCTAATCTAAAAAATTTAGTAGTTATTATTGACTAGATCATCCAATGATATGCAACAGTTAACTATTGGCCTTGTCTAATTATCACCTATCAAATGCAACTGCCATGTGGACATTGCATTATCATTACTTGTGCCCAATATTCTTACTAGTATGCACAAAAAATGAGGGTTTATCAATCATGGAGCACTCATGGCATAATGATGCTATCGCATAATCTTCCTTCTTCCATGCACATGCTAAATTTTACTCACAAAATTTGATGACTTGTAGGATTTCACTTACCAAACATATGCCTAATATCATTATATCAAATGTTGATCTACCTAATGTAAGTCAATTGATGATTTATGCTAGAGTGTGCATTGAATTGTTAGCTTAATAGTAGATATCAGTTGATAGAAGTAAGTTCAATTTTCATTAGTTTATTATGTGATTGAATGATACATATATGTAAATTAAGAATTTTTTAAAATATTTTGTTATAATATTTTTTTAATAATGACACTCTTGTGCAAATGTCTAAGATAGCATTTTTATGAAAATAATTTTTTTAACACTTGTATAAGTAAATAATGGTCCATATTTATTCTTGTTAGAATATTTAATCTTTACTTAGCTTAGGTTTATTTGTATTTAGGATATTCCTTTGGAATTCCTACATGTAATTTGTCCTCTAGTACATGTGTGAGGACAAGTCATTTCTTTTATTTTCCTTTATTAAGGAATATTAGATTTCCTCCATAAGAGGATGTGGACACATGGCACACACATTTTATGAATGGTGGCATTCATAGATTTGGGAGTTACTTTGTAACTCCTCTCCTCATCTCTATTTAAGAGATGTCTCCTCTCTCATTTCTTCTTAATGACAATATTGTAAAGAGCTTCTTGCTCTCTCTCTCTCTCACATTTTAGGCATTGCCTCATTCATAATATCACAAGGGGTTTTTCTTTGCTTTTCCCCTTTCAAAAGTTCTTGTGCCTCCTTCTTCACATTTGGGTGATGCTCCAAGGTCTTTGCTTTTCTCTTGGTAACAATTACTTCATCATAAACTTTCTTGGATTTTATTTTCCTTTCCTTGCTCTTGTATTTCCTTTCATGGTATCAGAGCAGGTTTCTAATCCTTGTTTTAAGTTGACATTGATGAAGGTTACCATTCTGTGGAGTTCACCTTGTTGGAGGCATTCTTGAGAGGAGAAGAAGTTCTTTTTCTAATATTTTCTATTGTGCAGGTTTTGGTTTCAGATTTTAACTTTTTTTTCAAACTTGTTAACAAGTTTGCCTGCAGGTTTAATCTTATATTCTAGTTTAAATTTAATTATTTTTAAAGTTTTGGAAGGCTTGCCGCCAAAACTCCGGTGCTAACTTCTTTTCTTGCATATTTTAGATTTCATATTCATTTGTTTTGGAAGGCTTGCCGCCAAAACTCCGATGCTAACTTCTTTTCCTGCATACTTTAGATTTCATATTCATTTGTTTTGGAAGGCTTGCCGCCAAAACAGTTTCATCATAAAGTTGTTTCTCTGATTCATATTGCAAGTTCTCACATTTTGTTTACTTGCAAGCTTTTTTGATTAAAAAAAAGAAATTTAAGCTTCCTTGCAGGATTTTGTTATCAAATTTTCTCATTTTCTAACCTCATTCACAGAATACTAACTCTCTTTTAATATCTATTGATCTATTTCAATCTTTGTTTGTGCTTATTTCAGCCTGGTTTACTTTACATAATAAATCTTACATTTTTTGTGTATCTAGAAACCATTTCGTTTTCAGTAGCTCTTGAGTGTGTCTATAAGTCCTGTCTGCAATTCTGGGTAAGCTTGGCTTGCATTCTTGTGTGGGTTAAGTTTGGGTTAAATTTCTGTCCCCGGTTCACTTTCTAACGTCACCCATCAAATTCAGGTCATACTCATCTATCTGCCTCACAGACTCTTATTTCCGCTACAGGTGTTTCACTCCTATCTGTCTGTGTTTCACAAAAAACTACGAGCATTTCCTTCCAACCTGCGTTAAGGTGCAAGCAAAGCAAGTTGATCTATCAGCTTGAGACCTTCGCAAGGACTCCATGCTTAACTGTCATCTCCAGAAGCATCTTATATCTTACATGCTACTTCTAGAGGGTACAGGCAATAGGTACGCCTCTATTTGAAAACTTTTCCATTAGTATATAGTTGTTAAGGCAACCAAAAATAGTCAATTATTAAAGTTGTGACTCTGCAATCCCATGTGAAAGAACAAAATATCAAACGCACCCTGCACTTCACCCTTCACCCGCACATTCAGATTTGGCTGAGGCTGGTGACGAACTCGAGCTCATTTTGAGAGCTCCTCTGCACCGCCAAACTATCCCCGCATTCCATCATCAGAATCGAGACCGCCCTCCATCATCTTCTGCTTCTCTCGCTGATCCTCTCTTCTTTTATGGTTTCAAGATTTAAAATCCATCATCTGATTCAGGTGATTGCATAGACTACTTGTTTAAACATCTCCCTGCACTGTAGATTCTCTGCAAAATAACGTTTCTGTCATCTTTCACCTACCTCAAATTTTGCAGCACCGTTTCTTGTTTATTCATATCTGAAATATCCTTGCATTGGTAACAGTCCATTCTTAGGCTTCTATTATTAATTCTCTTACGTTTTAAATTCATTCATAAAAAATTTCAGTTTAAAACCTTTCTTTATCTTTCACGTGTATTCTAAAGTTTAAAAGAGTTATAAGTTTTTTACATATAAAAAAAAAAGTTTAAAGTATTCATGCATAATAAAGTTAAGTTTATATTCAGACTTAAACAAAGTTTATAAAGTTTCTTTTAAAAAAAAAAAAAGTTTTAAATATATAAAGTTTTGTTAATATAAATTATTTTATTTTATTATTAATAAAGATTTTTTAAAATACAAGTTTGTTTTAAAAAAATTTAAATTTGTTATTTAAGATTTGAATATAACATTTTTTTTATATATAAATTTTGTTATAGTTATTACTCAAATCTGGTTTACATTGAAATCAAGGAGGATATTTTTTTTGCTTTTTTAATCAAAGGGGTAATTTTTTTTACTAACTATTCTTTTGCTATCATGTCTACATTAATTCCGGAAATTAAATTAAATAGTTCCAATTATCATTCATGGAAAACTCATATCTCGTTTATTTTTTGTTTCAAACACCTCTTGGATGTTGCGACTGATAAAACCTTTGAACCCGCTACAACTGCTCCTCAAGCCGACCTAGATAGATGGAAGGCTCAAAATGAGGAAGCACTTGGTTTAATTGGTATTTCAATGGTTCCTGATTTGTATGTTTTAATTGGAAATTGTACAAAAGCGCATGAAGCTTGGGAAATTTTAAAAACAACTTATGATAGCTCAAATGAATCCCGAAAAATTCAACTTCAAGATCAACTTGAAGATCTAAGGTATACAGATTTTAAAACTATGGATGAATTCTTATTAAAGTTTGATTCTGTTAATAGTCAATTAACTAGTTTAGGAGTTACTCTAGCTGATTTACGTTTAATTCATCTTATTCTTAAAAAATGTCTTCCTCGTCAATTTCAACAATTTATTACGAATATTCATGCTCAACTTGCTATTCCTAGCTTAGCTACTCAATTAACATATGATATTTTTCATAATTTATTGCGTCAAGAGGAAGCTAAATTAATTCAATTTGGTACTCTTAAAAGTAGTGAACATGCTTTTATGTCTAAAAATCAAAATCATAATAATAATTTTAGATCCAATAATAATAAACATAATCATAATCATAATCATAATCATAATAATAATCACAAATCTTCTAATTATCAATCTCATTCTAAATCGTATCATAACAATTCTCATAATAATAATCATAATAATGCGTACAATAATCAAAGGAATAATTCTCAAACAAGACCCCATTGCACATATTGTGGGAAAGATGGACATATTACTAATAATTGTTTTAAGAAACAAAATGGTAAAAAGCCCATGAATCAAAATAATCAAAATAATCAACATAAACCTCATTATAAGAAAGGTAATAATAATGGTAATTCATCTCGTCATGCATTTACATGTACTTATAATGTTTCTCAACCACTTGAGTGGATTATTGATTCTGGTGCATCTCAACATGTTACTTCTCATAAAGAATGTTTTGAATCTTTGCATCCCGATACTTCTAATATTCCTGTTCAATTAGCTAATAATCATAGTTGTAAAGTTGAAGCTATTGGTGATGTGAATGTTCCTAATGGGAAATTACATGATGTTCTTTATGTTCCTGAATTAAAATCAAATTTAATTTCAGTTCCTAAACTTTGTCAAGATTATAAGATTAACTTTTATAGGGGCATATGTTATATCATTGATCCAAACACTAATCATGTTATTGCTACTGCTAAAATGGATAGTGATAACTTATTCAAGTTCTATGAATTTGCTCCTCCAAAGTATTCTTTGCTTACTACTATTGATTTTACTATATGGCATGAAAGACTTGGCCATCTCAATTCTGATTATATTTCATTGATGCAAAAAGAAAATATGGTTGATGGATTGCCTAGTATTGTTCCTTCTCAAATTGTTTGCAATGGTTGCATGAGTGGTAAGATGCATAGGGAACCCTTTCCTCATGGTCAATCTTGGAGGGCATACACTAAATTGCATCTAGTTCATAGTGATCTCTTGGGTCCCATGGAGAATCCCTCCATCTAAGGTTCAAGGTATGCACTTACCTTTGTTGATGATTTTTCAAGGAGAACATGGATATATTTCCTTCATAGTAAGGATCAAGTGCTTGATGTGTTTACTGAATTTCATATGTTTGTAGAAAGGCAATCTGGTTCTAAAATTAAGATTCTTTGTACTGACAATGGAAGAGAATATGTCAATAATGCATTTAATGCTTATTTAAAATCTTTTGGAATTAAACATGAGCTTACTGTTCCTTATACACCACAACAAAATGGTGTGGCAGAACGGAAGCATAGGACAATTGTTGAAATGGCTAAATGTTTATTGCATGCTAAAAATATGGATTACAAGTTTTGGGCTGAAGCTATGGCTTGTGCAACTTATTTAATTAATAGAACACCTACCAAAGCCTTAAAGGATAAAACTCCTGAAGAAGCTTGGTCTGGTAGAAAGCTTAATTTGTAGAATTTAAGAATTTTTGGTTCCATAGCTTATGTTCACAAACCTAAGGAGAAAAGAAAAAAAATTAGATGCTAAATCTTCTCCTTTTATTTTTGTTGGTTATGATGAAAATACTAAAGGTTATAGAGTTTACAATCCTATTACTAACAAGGTAAAAGTTGCAAGAGATGTTTGTATTGCAGAAAAAGGCATTCATGATTGTTCTAAAGTGGAGGATGATGAACTTGGTCAAACCAAAGTTGTGCTTGTGGAGGACCAACCTCCTTCTCTTAACCCTACTCCTAATGCATCTCTTTCTATTCCTTCTAGTGATAGTGATGATGATAATAATAACTCTACTCCTCATGACTCTTCTTCTAGTGATGAATCCATTACTTCTAAAAGAAGACCTAAATGGTTTAAATCTTTAATTCAAGATAGTGATGAATACTTAGCTAGAATGGATAAACTTCAAGCTAGAAGAGTTAATTATTGTAATTATGCTTTAATGACTACTATTATGAATTCTAATGATCCTAAAACATTTGATCAAGCTAAAAATCAACCGCATTGGCAAAAAGCAATGAAGGAAGAATATGATACTTTAACTTCTAACCAAACTTGAGATTTAGTTCCCTTGCCTCATGGTAAAAATCTTGTTTCTTGCAAGTGGCTTTATAAAACTAAATTGAATGCTAATAATCAAGTTAGTAAATTTAAAGCTAGATTAGTTGCTAGAGGTTTCTCTCAAATTGAAGGCTTAGATTATACTAAAACTTTTGCTCCTGTTGCTAAAATGCCTACAATTAAACTTGTGCTTGCTTTAGCTTCTAGAATGAATTGGCCTATTCACCAAATGGATGTTAAAAGTGCTTTTCTTAATGGTGATTTACATGAGGAAATTTATATGTCTCAACCTCCTGGTTTTATTAAAGAAGGTAATGCACACTTAGTTTGTAAATTAAAGAAATCAATTTATGGATTAAAGCAATCTCCTAGGGAGTGGTATTCAAAGATTAATGAATTCTTTCTTTCTCAAGGCTTTATTAGAAGTAAAAATGATCCTAACTTGTATATTAAACATAGTGAAGATGATATTATAATTATTATCTTGTATGTAGATGATTTGATTCTTACTTCAAGTTCCAATACTTTGATTTCTGATATTAAGTTTCAACTTAATCAAAAATTTCAAATGACTGATTTAGGTCTTTTACATTATTTCTTAGGAATGCAAATTTGGCAAACCTCTAAAGGAATTTTCCTATCTCAAAGTAAATATGCTCAAGATCTCATAGATAAGTTTAAAATGAATGATGCTCATCATGTTTCAATTCCTATTGAATTAGGCACTAAGTTAATGCTTGATATGCAAACTCCTCTTGTTGATCCTACTTTCCTACTTTGTATAGACAATTAGTTGGAAGTTTAAATTATTTAACTCTTACTAGGCCAGATATTGCTTATAGTGTTGGTTTGGTTTCTAGATTCATGTCTAAACCTCAACAAACACACTTTAAAGTTGCTAAAAGAATTTTAAGATATATTAAAGGAACAATTAATGTAGGTTTGTTTTATGATGCAAATTCTGATTTTACTTTAAAAGGTTTTACTGATTCCGATCTAGGTGGAGATCCCAATGATGGGAAATCTACTTGTGGTTATTGTTTTTTTGTTGGTTCAGGAGCAATTTCTTGGAATAGTAAAAAGCAACAATCTACCTCTCTTGGATCCACTGAAGTTGAGTACAAAGGATGCACTAATGCTTCCAAAGAAGTCTTGTGGCTTAGAAGACTACTTGAAGATTTGGGTCTACCTCAACACGAACCAACTCCATTGTATTGTGACAACCAAAGTGCCATTGCCTTGGCTAAAAATCCAGTTTTCCATGCAAGGACAAAACACATTGCTCTCCAACACCACTTTATTAGAGAACAAATTGAAGACAAGCAAGTTTCACTCCTCTATTGCAAGGGGGAAGACCAAGTTGCAGATATTTTGACCAAGCCACTTTGTAAAGAAAAGTTCCAATTTCATTGTAAAAATCTTGGATTACAACCCATTGAAGGGTTTGATGTAAGCTCCCCAAGTAAAGCTTAAGGGGGGGTGTTAGAATATTTAATCTTTACTTAGCTTAGGTTTATTTGTATTTAGGATATTCCTTTGGAATTCCTACATGTAATTTGTCCTCTAGTACATGTGTGAGGACAAGTCATTTCTTTTATTTTCCTTTATTAAGGAATATTAGATTTCCTCCATAAGAGGATGTGGACACATGGCACACACATTTTATGAATGGTGGCATTCATAGATTTGGGAGTTACTTTGTAACTCCTCTCCTCATCTCTATTTAAGAGATGTCTCCTCTCTCATTTCTTCTTAATGACAATATTGTAAAGAGCTTCTTGCTCTCTCTCTCTCTCTCATTTTAGGCATTGCCTCATTCATAATATCACAAGGGGTTTTTCTTTGCTTTTCCCCTTTCAAAAGTTCTTGTGCCTCCTTCTTCACATTGGGGTGATGCTCCAAGGTCTTTTCTTTTCTCTTGGTAACAATTACTTCATCATAAACTTTCTTGGATTTTATTTTCCTTTCCTTGCTCTTGTATTTCCTTTCAATTCTAAGTACTTTTTTTATGCAAATCCTGTTGTGTTTTAAATTTTTATGTCTCCTTGTGTAGCACCATGTTAATATGCTACAGAAAAACTACAAAAGTTAATACCCTTGCTTTCCATGCTCAAGTTCTTGGTGGACCCCACAAAGCTTGTAGAATATAATTTAGTAAGTGGTCTGCAAAATAGTGTTGAGCTCCCACAAAGATGAAGTTAAATGCTTACAGGAATCCGCCTACCCCAGTGCTCGAACAACTTGATTGAAATATTTAACATCAACGAAAAAATGATGGGCTCTCGAGCAGGAATCATTTGGATTTGAAATGAATGATGAGTATAGGTTGAACGACTATATGAATAGATGTTGCCGATAGAAATGGGCCTACACTTGCCACATAAGCAATAGAAGTGGCTTAGTGTGTGATGTTTAAGGCTAGCTAATTACCAAAATAGAACAAGGGTATGTCAGAGCCATAGATATGGACCCATAGACACAAATCCTAAACATAACAACTTCCAACTTCAAGATAGAAATTCCACATATTCCAAAGCATAGGATTTATGAATCATAATGTAATACAAACAACCAGATAGCACTTCAATAGACACAACTAATATTGGAACTCAATGCAAACTATGATAAGAAAAACACAAGATTTCAAAGAAGAGAATCTTCTAGAAAATACTCCTGTAAACCATATATGCCTTACTTCTTAATATCACATGCATACCTATCTTCCACTGCTGCTCAACCTCACATCCGGTCCTAACCAGATCACCAGGTTTGACATTAATGACAACATTCACAAAAATCTAACATTTATACCCATTGGTGACCATGAGGATTGAGATGCAAGATGCTTCAGAGTTTTAGGATCCCAGAGTTCTGGGGTTAGATGAGAATTGACCTTGAGACTTCAGAGTTCCAAGAGTCTGAAGGGAAGACAAACAAAATAAGGATAACATGGGATCCCAAGATTCCAAGGTTCTGGGGCTCCAACAAACAAAAGGGATTGTGATCTTGGGAACTTGAGATTTCAAAGTCCTCACAAAAAAGGAACAATGGAAACAACACACACAAAGGACTTCGATATCTTGGGATTATAGGATTTTGAGGTCCTTGACATGCAAAGGGGAACTTCAGGATTTCAGGATCCCAAAATTCTGAAGTTTCATAGACCCAAATCTTAATGACTTCGAGGTTTAGGGAACTTGAATTTTTGAAGACATAGGAAAAGAAACAAAAAGGGAAGGGAAGGTGCTTCAAGGTTTTGGGATTCCTGAAACTCTGAAGGGAAAAAAGGAAAGAAACACAAAGGGGAAACAAAACCAAAGAAAGGGAAAACAAAAAAATAGGGACCCGTATTTGGTAAGCAGAAATAGAGGGGGCGAGTATGCAAGGAACAATAGCACCAAATAGATCAGACACTAAAAATTTTTTATAAGCAATGAACCGTGTAGGGACTGAAATTTTTGCATAGATATCGATCAACATAGGTGATAAAAATCATATGTAGGTGATGAAATTATTGTGCAGGTGCCAAACTATGCTTGTGTTTAAAATTCTATGTAGGCATTGAAATTTTTGCATAGGTGTCAATCTATGTAGGTGATAAACGTTTTACATAGGCACTGAAATTTTCACACAAATGCTAAACATTCTGTATAGGCAATGAAATATCAGCTATATGTGCCATTTTGGAACCTACAACATAAAAACTACGTAGAAACTTGAAATTTGATTAGTATTTAGGGATGTGGGTCCCACTGGGCATTCTAAGATGAAGGCAAGGAAATGATAGAAGACATAAATAGATAAATGCAATGAAAGAACACAAGATTACTTTTTCTTCTACCTTCTCATCTCATAGATTGAGTGGAATTAGATGCACCTATGTCTACTTGATTTGCTCCTTTTAAAGTTGTATTTGGGTAGAATATGGTTTCTCAAACCAATTACATGATGTTAGGATGAAAATGATGAGGATTGAAGAAATGAAAGCATAAGGATATCAACAAGGTAGATTACCAAAATAAGAGAAAAGGCCTCAATTTATATATTTTTTATGAGGAAAATAAATGGCCAAGATTTAATGATTAATAGATGGCTAGGATTGATAGAGACAAATGACATGGATTGAAGACTTAGCTTTGTGACAAGTGTCATTTGAGGATAAGGTATGTGTAAGAGCTAGGCGTACTTATACATATTTGAGCACACATTGAGAAGCACATGAAAGGGACATGTCTATGACATGTGTAAGAGATATAGTGGCTTGGGAAAGTGATATTTCTATGAAGAGTAAGAGGAAGGGTGGCTATGTGGTGACCTTTATTCTCTGACATGTGTGAGCAAGAGGGGGGGGTAGGGACAGTTGTCACATGATAGAAAATTTAGATCTTGATATATTGAGATGGATTCAATGGCTAGGATTGAGTGGACAAAGGTTGAGGGTGACGTGGAATTAAATATTAGGGAAAATGGTAATGAGGGTTAATTAGCTTAAATGAATTAATTATGGATTAATTGGTTGATTTAGTCGGAGGGAATGTGGGATAAGGTTTGGACATAATTAAATAAATGTAAATTTATTTAACTAATTGTGAAGGATAAATTAAATTAATAATAAATATTTATTTAACTGGCTAGAATGGGATAAAGTAAGGTGCAGTTGTGTATGGATGGATTTAAGTATCTACACTAAAGTCTTAACATACTAATTATATAAGTAGGTTTAAATTTTAACCCACACATACATACATACATGTAATCCCTTAATTTAAATGTTATAAACTTGTAGGTATATTATTTTTTAGTATATTTTTTTTTATCAATTAGAGGCTTTAGCTGAAATATATTAAAATAAAATAGTTTTAACATGGAAGAGTATGAGGAACTTGCAAAAATAGGATCAGACAACCAGGACTATATTTTTTTTTTAATATTAGACTAATATAGATATATATTTTTTGAATTATAATCTAGTTGTTTTCTATTTTATAAAAATAATTATAAAGATATAATGTGTAACCATTCAATCCACACAATTATTAATATGGATTTGAGAATCCTAGTCTCAACTAATATATTTCACAAAGTTTGTTAAACTATTCAAAATCCAAATCAATCAAAAAAAAATTCCAAGAAAGTGTTGTTCAAAATCAAAATCAATCAAAAAGATTTTTCAAGGAATAGTTGTCAATCCATCTTATTTATTAACATATTTCCACAATGAAGATTACAATGCATAGTTTTTTATTAATTTCTTCTTGCAAAAGTTTTAAATGAGAGTACTATTCTTCCCTCAAATGTATAATTATTAAACTTTTTTTTCAAATGGTTGTTAAAAATCTAATTCAATATTTGACAATTTTTTGGTTTCTTAACATCTTTTCACATATTTTTGTTTTTAATTATTACTTGTAGAAAGGTTGATTAACATCTTTTCACATATTTTTGTTTTTAATTATTACTTTTAGAAAGGTTGATTAGTCTATTAGTATCCCATCAAATATACAAAATTATTTAAAAAGTGAAAAGAAGGTTGTCAGAAATTTGAATCAATAATTGTCAATCCTTATCATTTTTAAAGTATCTTTGTAAATCAATAATTGTCAATCCTTCTCAAATGTTAGATGGACCTACTAATCTTCCCTCAAACACACAAAATTATTGAAAAATACTTTTAAAAAGATTGTTAAAAATATAAATAATAATTTTCAATATTTTTTATTTCTTAACATATTTTCACTTAACTTTTTAAGTCCTACTTGTAAAAAGGTTAGATGAGTCTATCTCTCCTCTCAAACATAGGAAATTATTAAAGAGTAGAAAAAAAAGACTCTTAAAAACCTAAATCAATAATTATCATTCATTGTGATTTTTAAATATCTTTTTAAATCAATAATTTTTAATCATTCTAAAATTCTAGATGAGCTTATTAATCTTCCCCTCAAACACACTGATTCAAAGGATTCTTAATAATCTAAATCAATAATGGCCAATCTTTTGAGTTTCTTGTCATCTTTTCACCAAATTTTTCTTAATTCCTACTTGTAAAAATGTTAGATGAGTCTATTAGTCTTCCCTCAACATAAGTATATAATAAAAATTCAAAAATATCGCTAAAAATCTATATCAATAATTTACAATTCTTCTCATTTTTTAATATCTTTTTAAATCAATAAGTAATAAATCCTTCTCATTTTTTAATATAAATCTACCTTCAATATTACAACTTGGTCAGTGGGCCCTTGGTCTATTGGTGAAGTTGAATGGCTCCAAATGAGCCCACCAGGAATCAAGTCTTGCTAAGTGCAAGACTCCGGCATCTTAAGGGATGAGGCCGACCTCCAACAAAAAAAGGGTTGATGAACTATTAGAAAATGTTAAAGAAAGGTTGCTAAAAATCTAAATCAATAATTGTCAATCATTCTCATTTCTCATCATCTTTCCACATGTAAGATTACAACTTGCAATTTGTCCTAATTCATAATTTTAGAGTGTTAGATGAGTCTAATAGTTTTCCCTCAAACACATGAATTATCAAAGAAAAAAAAACTCAAAAAATGATTAACAAATGTAAATCAATAATTTTCAATCTTTTTATATTTTTTTAATCATCTTCTTCCGCTTATGATTACAACTACATTTTAACATTCTTTCATTGTAAAAGCAAATTATATGAACATTTCTCTATATATATCACCATTGAAAATATACACCAATGAAATATAAAGTCTATAATCATGAATGAGAGAGTAACAAAAATTAGATAATATTTTTAATTTATTAACCAAAAACTTTAAGTCATCTACAGTTGGTATATATTTATCATATCTAAATATCAGGTGCACCTCTATTTAAAATTAATTTGTAAAATATTACAAACACTGTAAACAACATGCTCTAAAACTTTGATTAATTAAACTCTGGAAAAGCTTTGAAAATTATAAATACAAATAAACAAGACTTTGAGAATTATCATTTTAGCACTCTACATCTTCCACACGCTGAAGACTTTATTTGCCGTGGAAAGCAACTTAAAGCATTGTGGCTCTCATAAATACATTATATCTCCATTTTCTCTACAGACAAACAACATTTGGAATTATGATTTTAACAGTTTCGCTTAATCTTGCAGATAAGTCATGACAAGTAGTTCGTTACAAAACAAATTCTATTCAAATTGATAAATACAGATTTGATGCAGTCATAAATGGCAGTGCGGCGCGTTGTAGAAAATAATAATATCCACTCTTACAGTTTCTCTTAAGAAAGTGGAAATATTAAATAGAGCCGTGATTGTCCTCCACGCATTCCATAGACTGAATAAATTATAAGTGTAGGATGAAATTTTAGTAGCATAGGCAATTTATAACAAAATAGGTGGCCCTTGGAATCCAATGTTTAGTGTTTGGTCAGGTCACGATATTTATTAGTAATTTCAATTATTAATATTGGCTGTTTAAAATATTTTTATTTGAAGTTATTATATTTTATAATTTTTTTTGATGAATAGGTCTTTTCTATTAGATGATAATATTAAAGTACATATTCACAAAAGAAGATTCGGAGATACAAGAAGAAACCAGAACCAAAAATAATAATTTAATTTTATTAAGTGATTTTTTTTAATAACGTTGAATATATTATGAAAAATTTATCAAAAATTTAATCAAAAAAATTAATCTCTTAATAAAATACATAAAAGCTAATTTTTATTAAAAATATATTTTACATGTAATAAAATATTATTTAGAAAGATAAATTTTTTGAATATAAAAAATATGAAAACGTAAAAGTATACAACAATACAACATAGTAAAAGATAACATATAAGTACACATCCTAAGTAAAATTAAAATAAAAAACATTAGAAAAAATTAAAGTTTTATTTTAAAATAATAAAAATTATTATTTAACTTTAATTTTTAACTAATAATATAATACTTTTTACATTTAAATTTTTATTTTAATAATTATTGATTGCTTAAAAGTTTTTTAAATAATTAAAATTATCTCTTAACTATTTTTTATATTAATTTATAAAAAGTATAAATTGTTATTATTAAATAGAAATTATAATTTGTCAATAATTTTATTTTAAAATTGAAAAATAAATTTAATTATTTTTAAAAATATTAAATTATTAATAATTTATTGTTAACCATATTAATATCTTAAAAATTAAACTCTCAAAGTTCAAAAAAGTTTAAATATATTTTAATTGTTGTTCAATGCATTTAAAGGAGAGGGAATTCAAAGGATTTTCATTGTTACCTACCCTTACAACATTATACTAGCAGTTGCAGGGGAAGTGCTTGCAACATGACGTCAATAGGTGAAAATTAGTTAAGAGAAGTAAAAGATTAGGCATGGAAAATAGTTGCAGAGAAATGAAGATGTAAAATGTTTCTGATATGAATACATGCAACTGTACATAACATAAAGAATGTAATAAGTAGGTCTGGAAAATTAGCATATAGAATTGTCAAACGACAACATTGTATAGTGTATAAAAAGTAAAGAGTTGGATGAATTTGTGGTAGAAAAAGAAATGATCAATTTGTTTCGAGAAAGAAAGAAAGAAGTGAAAACTTTATTATATGAAAATGTGTAATTGTACATAACCCAACCAATGTAAGAAGTTGGTCCCAAAATTGAATTTAACCACCCACCAACCCCCATGTTGTGGAAGGCAGCATGATGTACAATACCACAGAGTAATATAAAGGTGTTATTACAATGGTAATTTGTATGACAATATTTTTTGCTATACAGAATTATAAAAGTACTATATTTTAGACTTTATAAAACCCAACCAATTTGATGTGTAGGTCCTAGAAAATCCAAATTACCCAACCCCCTTGCTGGTATTGCCAACAAGTTATACAACCATTTGAAGTAGATTTTTGTAAACTAGACAATCCAAGTTATCTAATATGTTGGTCTGAAAGTGGATGGAAGCATTGAGGAGTTGCCACTTTGTGAAAGGCATTTTGATGTAGAGGTGCAAAAATCCTTAGAATCGTGTAATCTCAATGTTGTATTATATTGTATTGAGGCAGTGTTGATCATGCATTTTGTTGTTGGACAGTGTTGTAGGTTGTATCAAAGTTATCATTGTGTACCTGTCAGTAGTAAAATTGTATTAGAACATTGTAGGTGCATTAAATAATTGAAAGTGGAAAAATTTGGAGATGGAAAAGAATAGGAAAGAAAGGCACTCACAAGTGTTGAAAGTGAGGTGGACGATATGTCTGATGAAACTTTGTTGTGGTTGTTAAATTTGCAAAGATGATGAGAAGAGAAAGCAAAATTTAGCATTACTAAAGTGGAAGGTCAAACAGATTGAGATAGCCTTGTATTATGTGTGGTTAAAAATGATCTTTTTTTGATGGCCTGCAGGGATGAGAACAAGAGAGAAGTATTAGCAAGACATGAGATACTGTAATTGTAGGAAGTAAACAATAGAGAGAGGGTAACAACAAGCAATGAGAATAGCGAGAAGTGTGAGTGGAGGTGTTGTGCAAACCTGTATTGTTTGAATGTGAACTCCAATGAGAAAGACAAGTATGTAAGATTGTAGAAGCAGTGGAGAATGAAAGTTAATCGTAGCTAGAAAACTTTCTTGCTGCGATGGAACCTTTTACATTTGTTGATGACCCTGCAATATGCAAGTGTTATGACCTATGGAAATACATGAAATAAGATATACGATATGCAAAAGGGTATAGTCATTGTGCTTGTGGTACCTATGTTGGAGGTTTTTGTAAGTGTTTTGTCTTTGTGATCTCAGAAAGATTAAGCAAACGAGCTTCTTCGATCTTTCTAGAAATGGTTGATGGACCACCTTGCAATTTGGAGTACCTCTCGTAAGTGAAGGTTGGGTGAATTTAGAGATCTTCAATTAATTTTACTTGAGATAGTGTTGTGAACGTGAGACGCTATTTTTTTGTTTTCCCAATGTCAATTGTTGCAAACTCTAGTGTGAGTCCCTATGATTTGTGGATAGTGATGCTCTGCAAAAAGGATGTTAGGAAGACACATAAACACAAGGAGCAATTCAAACATTAGTGTTAGTGTCAGAAATCATAAATGAAAGACTATCCTAAGCAAGCATATCAAGAGAGATACCAAACATAAAATGGAAAGCTTAACAAAATGGAGGAATGCAATGAAACATCCCCAAATGCCCTCCAACATGCTTGTAGCTACTCCTCCCTTATTCCTCTTCTCTCCAAGTTCCAAATGACTGTAGCTCTCAGTAGCTTTTTGCACTATTTCGGATGCACTATTTTGGATGTCTTATGGAGATTCAAGATTGAAAATGATTAATTATGCCAATGCAAGTGTAAAACAAGCTAAATATGAGAGGTTTATTTATTTAACTAATGTTAATTTTAGCCAAAATAAACAAGAATAGTTTATGTTACTAAATGCTCTCTAAAATTCACTATAGATTAGATGCATACAAGATTTCTGGAGTATAGATGTTAAATGCTAGATGCTTGAGGATTTTAAAATGAGGAATGTGAGCTCTATTTATAGGAAAAATAGAGTAATGGTTGGCCAAGATTGAGTAATCTTAGCAAGGGCCAGGATTGATGGGTTTGTGATCCATGTAAGGGCTTTCAACCCAATCCCAGGATGACAAATGTCAACATGAGATGGCTTGAGAGGAGAGGGAAGAAACATTAAATGCTTGAGATGACTTGAGGGTTACCTTAGGAGTTAAGGTCTAGGTTGAGTTAAATGAATAAAACCATTATCCAATGAATAATGCCTTTATCCAATGGATAAAGTCTTGTGCAAGAGTTAGTGAGGATAACCATGGTCAAAGCAATGAATGCTTGAAGAGACCCATGAGTTAAATGGAGGTTGAGTTAGAAAGAAAGTCTCTAACCATGTGGGTGAGTTGAGTTAACCATTAATGGTTATGTAAGAGTCATAAATGGTTGTGTAAGAACCATTAAGGGTTTGGAAGACTTTAGGGGTTAGCATGTGGGAGACATAAAGCCAAGTTGCTTAGGAATGTGACAATAATTAAGGGATGGGATTAGCCTAATTAGGAATGGTTTAGAAGAATCTAGAGTAGGTTTAGTGAGCAAGTGGGTTTGGTGTGTGAGGGAAAATAGGATTTTAATTAAAATAAATTACTTTATTTCAACAAAATAGGTGCAACTTGCATTTGTAGGGGAATGCAAGTGGGGGGGTTTATTTAGTGATTTAAATAAATATTTATTTATTTATTTAAAAGAAGAAAGTGGTTTAAATTAAATAAATATGTTTTATTCATTTAATTGATTTGGGATGTGGCTTGATGAATTAATTTAAATAAATTGGATAATTTATTTAGTTAATAGCAGAAGAGTGTAAGGATGAATTAATTAAATATTAATTTAATTAACTATTGGCTAGTGGATTTAATAATCAAATAAATAGTAAATATTCATTTAATTAAATGGACAGATTTATGTGACTACATTTGCCTCTCTTTGAGACGGTGCGGGTTATCGCATCGTTTCAAAGAAAGAAGGATAGGTCTGAAGAAAATGCCCCATAAATGTTAATTTAATGGGTGGTATTCCCCCTCGAGAGATGGGCTAGAATTTTTTTGAAAAATTGGGCGATCTCTCGAGAAAGAGAAAGAAGTTGAGGGGAGGTAGAATAGAAGAAATGAGGAATAATGGTGAAAGAACGGGAGAAAAAAGAGTTAATACGGAGAAATTATAGGTATTGGAAGTTTACGAGGACCATGACGGTGAGTGGAGTGAATTAGGTTTAGAGCAGATGGGGTATATATGGAGGGGAAGGGGTAAAACAACCTCATACCTATCTCCCTTCCAGCTCTGAGCTTTGATAGTGACCTTTTGTGAAGGAGAGAGAAACAACCATCATGCTTGTACCTATAGCAAATCATCAGCTAGAGCAGATTCATTGATTCCAGTGGCTAGATGACTACGGACCAGCGGTACGCAAATTGTGAATGTTAAGTTTTGTGCATTTTTTATGTGGTTTTGCAAGCGTCAAAGTCCAACCAAGACAATAGCGCTAAAACATAGTTTTAGCGCTTTTGCCGCCTAAAATAGTGCTATTGTGCCACAATGGCACTATTGTGCAGTAGTTTTAGCACGGTCGTGTGTTGTTGCGCATCTAGTGTATAGAAATAACACATTCATTATTTTAGCGTAGTTGTAGCATAGTGTTAGTGCTATTACCAGGTAATAGCGCAATTGGTTAGTGGTTTTAGTGCTTTTGTTGTTTTAGCGCATGCGTGTCCTAGTTGTAGCATTGTTGGATACATGTTGTCATGCTATTGTTGTTTTAGCACTTTTATACATAAATTGTAGTGCTATTGTTAGCTGAATAGTGCGTATTGTGATAAAAATGCCCCAGTGTTAGAGAACATAGCCTAATGCCTCTGTTGGTTTTATTTTATTCAGTTGTTTCGGTGAATTATAGTAGCCCCGTTGAGACTAAGGTCATTATGATAAATGCCTGATGTAGTCTAGGATTTCCATAACTGATTGGTTGTTGAGACCCGAAGATACTTGATCAAAGTATCTGTTGATAGTCTAGGCAGAAAACTTAAGAAAGTTTGTGACAAAACAACTAATATTTGTTGATGTGTGTAGGAGGACTTGCGCATGCTATAGATGCGAGAACAACATCTGACGACATAACAGCTGTGAGAGTAGTTGACTGAGCTTGAGATCGATTGTGTTGCAATGACTAACTTGTATAACATGATGTATATGCCCACGATTCAGACGAATTGCAGACTATTGATGACATTAGCTGAGCGCTGGCATAGCAAGACTTGAACCTTCCATCTGGCTATGGGAGAGATAACCGTGACACTGGAGGATGTGTGGCAGATACTACACATCCCAATCCAAGGGGAGTTGGTGACTTATGACTGAGCTTTGGGGACTACAGTTGTGCAACGTATGTTTGTAGAGGATGTATATATTCATGATGGCTCGATCGCATGGGAGGAGATAGTTGCCTTATATGAGCCACTACTAGCTATGTTATCAAATATTGTCAGGGGCTTGCTTTGCCTCGATCGATGATCACATGGACGGGCCATGGGTTGGGGCCGGGTCATTGAGCACATGGTGACTGATGGGACCCATTATGCATGGGGACCATGCATGCTTTCACACTTGTACATGGAGCTGCATGAGGTTGTATACCGAGAGACAAGTTGTCTAGGGGTCGGGATTACATTGCTACACATCTGGGCGTGGGAGCACCTGCCAGTGACACGGTTGGTTTTTCTGAGATTTAGGGTGGTAGATCAGCCCTATGTGTATGTGTATGGAGGTATGATGAGTCAACCCCACTTGGGAAAGTTGGAGTGGTGGCGGTAGACATTGGCTGATTTGGATACAGTGATATGGAGGCCATTTATTAAGTGTGAGCCCTGGGAGGATGATGCAGAGGCTTTGCAGTATGTATTTATGACACAGTTTTTGATTGGTAGGACAACCTACAATGTAGAGAGATAGGTACCAAGTAGACTAATGAGGCAGTTTGGATGGAGGTAGGGATTGTCGAGGGGATCAGGAGAGTATGCACGGGCAGTTCACGAGAGATTTGAGTGGGGGCTAGTGTTACCATATGATCAGGTCCTAGTAGAGTTCTACATGTTACAGGCGAGACCATGGCATATGAGACCTGAGATTGTGGATGCAGGGGTGACAGAGGAGTACACACAATACCATACTACACATCCGATTCCACAGATTTTAGATCCGACCGAGTCGATACCAGCTTTTGAGGATGAGAGGAGGTGATGACAAGGGAGGAGAGGAGGTAGGGGTGGAGGAGGAGGAGGAGGAGGTGGTGGTGGTGGTGGAGGAGGAGATGGAGGAGAAGGAGATGGAGGAGAGGGAGGTGGTGGGGGAGATTATGGTGGAGCAGGAGGAGGTGGAGGTGCTGGAGAAGGACAGTTGCGGAGGAGAGGGAGAGGTAGACATCCCTTACGATTGTCACAGGGTTCTTTGATACAAGGGGCAGCTAGAGTAGGAGTGAGATGTGTGGGTGGAGGAGCGGGTGGAGATGAGGAAGCCACAGGTGGAGATGGGCAGTGGAGGAGGGGGAGACCTGCGGGAGCATATGATTGCATACTTGCAGGCTCATTTGACAGTGACCCAGTAGAGTTGGAGGATATGGAGGCAAAGGTTGTAGCTAGGGGTGTTCGACTGTTTGCATGAGAGTCAGAGTTGGCAGTACTAAGGTGAGAGCGAGATGATGCAGTTGATAGGGTGATCCAGTTGAAGGATAGAGTTTGGGTTTTGGAGGGAGAATAGGCATAGGGTTTGACAGAGGTGGTATTGAGTGTGATGCAGTGGAAAGGGGGAGAGATTGACTATTGGCGAGGTTTATATGAGCAGGTTGTGTCGGTGGGCCAGCGAGCCATGAGCTATTCTAAGATGCGACAGGCGAGATCAGAGTGGTCTCAGAGGGCTCAAAGAAGTGGTCGTGTTATGGGTCCTCCTTGATGAGATGGTGAGGGTGGTGGGAGAGCAGGAGGAGGTGCAACATCTGGCTAGAGTGCCAGTTGAGATATTTTTATGCATTTGTTTACTTTGTTATGAGATTCATTCTTCGATGGCTCTTTGGTAGCCGATTTTTATAGACATAATTTGATCCGATACATGTATTCCTTATGGTGAGATCTCATTTTGGTGAGGATATGAGATGTATGTGATGTTATGTATGTGTTTATGCAGGATGATGATTATGAGTTATGCTTTATATGCATGAGATTTTTTTACTTGCTAGATGTATATGTTGATGAGATGATTTCTATATGCATGTTTTATGGATGATTTTGTATTTTGCTATGCATATGATGTAATGATAATGATGTATGTTATATGATGAGTTGAGATAATGAATAATGACGATGATCTGATGATATGAGTAAATGATGCATGTGTTTAATATGAATCTAGATAAAAATATGCAAATGGAATATGGAGATGAATGTGTTGTAAATGGATGAATAAATGTTAATGCATATGGAATGTATGTTTCTAGATGAATGCAACTAATGATTAGAATGCACCTTTTAAGGAATAAATGTTTGTTTAAATGATTCCTAATATGTATGTAGGTAATAAACTAAATGATGGAAATGATCGAGAATGAGAAAATGAATCTAAACACATGTTCATGATTTTAAATGCAAGATAATAAAAGAAATGTATCTAATGGAAAATGAATTACTGCACCTTAATGAAATTAAAAGGAAAATAGATGTATCTTAATGAATCTAGATGAAACTTTAAGATGAGAATGAAATGGATGAGTATAAGAATACATTGGATGGATAGATGAATGTACTTGACTAATAGATAAATAAATGCACTTAAATGCAACTAAATGAATGTACTTTAAACCAACTTAAATGATGATGAATGATATTTAATGATTTAAGATACAACTAACTGTACCTAAATGACTAAATGAATGTACGTTAATGTCTAACAATGGAAGTAAATGAAATGATTGGAAATTCATCTAAATGAATCTAAATGCCCTTAATGCAATGATGAAATGATGCAATGATGATAATGTAAGTAAATGATAATGAATGCAACTAAATGATATTAGATGCACTTAAATGAATATCTAAATGGATGTAATGAATCTAAATGCAAGTAAATGATAATGGACTAGATGCATTTAAATACAACTAAATGTAATGGAATGATAATGCCATGCGTTCATGATATATGAATGCAAGTTGGTGAGAAACTGCGGATGTGGAATGCATATGTGAGATGATGTATCAGAGAACTCCATCATGATTGTATCCAAGACCAATTCATATTAAATAACCTCTCATATTTTAAGTTGTTTACACTTGCATATAAACCATAAATATGAATAATGAATGATCAAATGGATGGGTGATATGCAATATAAATAGATGAGATGGAATGAAAATCCATATTGCTTTATTTTTCATCATTGAGCATGGTAGTATCAATCTTGGACAAGGTAGTAGGAACCAAGTTTGGAGCATTGTACCTGTAAGCAAGCAGTATAGATAAAGAATATGGACCCTCAATTCTAGTTCATGTTCAAATGGTCGAGGCATACGCTGTAGTCAGCAAGCCATAGTGATCCATGACTAGATTTTTGCATATGATCACATAGCTTAGTGAACTTCCCATGTAGACACCATTAGTACATGCCCCTGAACTTCATTGGAACAATCTACAAATAGAAAACAAAGAAAAAAGATATCGGGAGCCATCCTAGCTACTCTAATCACTTGTGGATATCATGGAGTAGCGTAGGAACCTGATATAAATAAATAAATAAATGAAATAAATAAAAAATGACCAAGTACCTATCAGCCAACCGAGTTTTCTTGTCAAAGAAACTATACCATGTCTTGTTTGAAAGGAAGGATGCATCCTTGTGAAGACGTTTGTGTGTAGATGTGTTTATTGGTTGGTTGATGAGATAGGTCATCATCAGTTGAGTAGTGCAAAAAAATGTTGTGCTTTGTGTCTATTATGATGTGTATGTACAAGGAATAATATACATTACAAAGTTTTTGATTGGTTTTGATGTTTTTGCTATGTTTTTGGATTTTTGGAATGTTGTGAATGTTTTTGGTATTTTCTTAGATTTTTATGAATATTTTTGGTGTTTTCCAAGACATTATCGAATGAACAACTTAATGAATCACAAGTAATGGACAATCCACTCCCATCAGTAGCTTTTAAGAACATTTATCCCCTAGTTAGGTGATGCTATGAAAGCATGATGTAGACACATGAAGGGATAACCCTAATTTGCAGATCAATAACAAGCCATGGTATACATGATGGGTGGATGGATGCAATTTGGATATAATGAATGTGATCACAATAAGTCTGAAAGACAATGTAAGCATAGCCTTTACGAGTAGCACCTGTTTGTCAAGTTTTTACCACCATACTTAACCAAGGTGCCACCAGAGTTGTTGTTCACCATTTGGATGAATGATTTTCTTTACTATTTTCTTGATTTTTTTGTATTTTATTCAGGACTTTTCCTTAATGTTTTTATTATTTTCCGATGTTGGAAGGAGCCTGATGCTCTGCACAACTTATGTATGAAACCATTTGAGGTGCATGCTGTTGATCGGATCTGCTAGTGGTTCACCTTCGGAGGTTGCTAACTGATATGCCCCAGACCCAAAGATGACAGTGATGACATAGGGTCCCAAACAATTGGACTCAAACTTGCCTTGATGTTCCCTGTTTGGTTGATTGTGAGGGTTCTCTCTTAGAACTAGATCACCTACCTCAAATGTGCGAGGCTTGACGTGATGATTGTAGCTTTTGCTCGTGCGCTATTGATATGCCTTGAGGTGGTTGTATGCAGCTTGTCGCCTTTCATCAAGCAATTCTAAATCTTGAAGATGTGATACTTTGTATGCTTCATCATCTATGAGATTATGCAAGGAGACCCATAGAGATGGTATCTCAACCTCAATAGGTAAGATAGCTTCTGCTCCATAGACCAATGAGTAGGGAGTTGTGCCTGTAGGGGTTCGAATGCTAGTTCGATATGCCCATAGTGCTGGATTTAAACACATGTGCCAATCACGACCAGCATCATTAACTATCTTCTTGAGGATTCTCAATATGTTCTTGTTCGATGCTTTGGCCTGACCATTTCCTTGTGGGTAATAGGGGTGGAAAAGCAGCGTTGGATGTGAAATTTCTCATAGAGTTCACGGACATCTTGATTCTTGAATGGGAGTCCATTATCTGTGATGATGGACATGGGTACACCATACCGGCAGATGATGTAATTAAGGATAAATGCGGCGATCTTCTTGCTGGTGACTTGGGTAAGTGGAACAACTTTGATCCACTTTGTGAAGTATTCGGTGGCAGTAATGATAAATTTATGATTGTTGGATGAAGATGGATGGATTTTACCCACAAGGTCAAGTCCCCATTGAAAAAAGGGCCATGGTGTTGTGATTGGTTGTAATTCCTATGCTAGTGCGTGTATCAAGTCTCCATGAACTTGGCATTTCTTGCATTTTCTGACAAAACAATAGGAGTATTTTTCCATGGATGGCCAGTAGTATCCTGCTCTCATGATTTTCTTGGCTAGTGAAGGACCGCTTGACTGAGTCCGACAAATTACTTCATGTACCTCTTCCAAGGCCTTTGTTGTCTCATCCTATTCCAAACATCAAAGGAGAGTACCATCAAAATTGCATCGGTAAAGGGTTTCAACAATGATGGTGTATCGAGCGGTTTGTCGGATGACGGTTTTGCATTGGTTATTTGATTGGTTAGGAGGAAGTGTGTGATCACGTAGGTAGGTAAAGAACTCACTGTACCATAGGGAATTAGAACCAATAAGGTGACATACCATCTTGGATTCAGGGATATCATAAGCAGGAATCCAAAGCTGTTCTACCAAGAACTTGTAGCATGTTGAATTATGTGGAAGATCTAGGAGAAATGTAATTGTGGCCATGGTGTTAGCAGCTCGATTCTGATCTCTGGGTATCTTCTCAAAGGTGATAATAGTAAAGGATGCTTTGAAACTATCCACCATTTTCTTGTATGGCATAAGCTTATCATCCTTGGTTTGATATTTGTCTGTGACTTGTCGGATGACCAGTTGAGAGTTGCCATATACCTGTAGCTCTTTCAGTTTCCATTGTATGGCTAGTTTGAGTCCTATGATCAAGGCCTCATACTCTACTATGTTGTTTGTACATAGAAAAGTTAGCCTGTAAGACTTTGGGATGCTATCACCTTGAGGTGTGATAAACAAAATACCTGCCCCCGAGCCATGTCTAGTGTAATTGAGTTCATAGCCGACCAGTGTGTGAGAGATGTAGTAAATTGCACACTCTTTCCCTTCTACATTGTGTTGTGCTAAGAGTGCTCCTAATGTTGTGATTTCACCTGAGATATATAGCAAGAGAGGTCTACCTGGATCTGGTGGGATCAGCAACGGTGTGTTCATGAGATAGTCCTTAAGAATTTGGAATGCTTGCTGGCATCTGGTATCCCATTGAAAGTAGATGTTCTTGTGTAACAGATGTGTAAAGGGATGACACTTATCTGTCAGTCATGTAATGAATCTTTGAATTGATTGTAGCCTCCCTTGTAATGTCCTTAACTGACTAATGTTCTTCGGAGGTGGCATGTCCATGATTTCTTTCACTTTTGTCGGATCGACCTCAATGCCTTTGCTTGAGACAATGTATCCTAGAAGCTTCCCTGAGGTTACTCCAAAGACACATTTCTTTAGATTGAGTTGAACATGATATTGTTCTAGTCTATCAAAGATTTTATCTAATATGGCAAGATGACCTTCTCTTGTTAATGATTTTTCCAGTAAGTCATCGACATAATCCTTCATTATGGTATGCATCATATCATGAAAGATGGTGGTCATAGCTCTTTGATAGGTCACCCCTGCATTATTTAGACCAAAAGGCATCATATTCCAACAGTATGTTCCCCATGGGCATGTGAAGGTAGTTTTATGTTGATCTTCTGGAGTGATCTTTATCTGGTTGTATCCTAAAAAGCCATCCATAAGAGAAAGCATGGAATGTCCTGCTATTAGGTCCATGATCATGTCTATGTTTGGTAGGGGGAAGTCATCTTTAGGACATGCCTTATTTACATCTCTGAAATCTATATAGATACGAATGCCCCCATTTGGTTTACCAAGAGGTACTATATTGGAGATCCAGTTTGCATAATCAATTGGTCTGATAAAACCAACATTCAGGAGTTTCTTAAGTTCTGCTTTGACTAGTACAACAATCTGGGGGTGCATCTTGCAAAGCTTTTGTTTGACAGGTTTAGCCCCTTTTGCTATAGTGAGGTGATGCATGACCAAATCCAGATCAAGACCGTGCATGTCTTCATATGACCATGTGAAGTTGATCTGATGCTTTTGGAAGAATTCTACAAATTTTGGTTGTTCCTCTGGAGTTAAAAGAGATGCCAGATGTATTTGGTGAGGAGTCTCAGGGGTCCCCACATTGAATTCTTTTGTTTCCTCGATGAGGATCGTTGATCGTTCCTAATTTGTACTCGAGGGGAGGATGTCAAACCTTTCATCTTCAAGCACCTCAGAGAGGTTTTCACCATTGGATACGCTCTTTATTTTTACTTTTTCGGATCAGCAAGTGCCACTATGTGGTTTTCACTGGAAGATCCATGTTTTATTGTGGTGTTTTTGCAACAGAAAGGTTTGGCATTCGCCCCAAAGTATGTTGCGCTATTAAGTTCAATGGCAAATCTAGCTTTGTGATCCCCGGTTGGTATGTTATCCCGTAGTTCCAAAAAGTCAATGATTGCCTCATCATTTTGGAATTGGTCAAGGCATGGGGGATTAGGTTGGTTCCATTCGATGAGTTCAGGATGGATAATGGGCATTACCTCATCGATCAGTTTAAGTTCATGGGATGCATAAGTGAGGGTTAAGACATTGTGGTGAAGGTTGTTGGTGGTACTCTCCCTATCAGAATAAGGCATAGGATGTGACGTAGGGTCTGTGGAAGGTTCTTCTAGTTTAGGAACCCAAGAGGTTTTGATCTATGTCTCTCCATAAATAGGGATTTCTTTGCGAGATGGAGGTGGTGATGTGTCTTCCTCATTTGATGTGTATAGATGTACAAAGTCAAATTCCCACTCATGTGAGTCGGTCTTCGAGTCGCTTTCTAGTATCTGATTACTATACCAAACTGGGATATCTTTTGAGTTGAACACTGCAATTGTGATCGGCTGATGTACTGCTGGTGATGGAATTGTTGGTATTGTGGGTGCCATTGATGTTATTGATGGGTTTACTAGTTTTGTCAATGTTGTTGGGGGCACTAATACTACTAATGGTGTTGTTGATGCAGTTGTTGCTACTGATCAGATTGTTGGTTTGATTGGTGGGATGATTGGTGTTGTAGGTAGAAGTATGGGTGTTGTGGGTATAGTGGGTACTGTTAGTGGGATTATGGGTTTTGCAAGTATTTTTAACAGTGCGAGTTGTGTTTTGGATGCTATTGATGGAATTCTCAGCCTTGTTGGTGTAGTCAGTTTTGTGGGTGCTGCCGATATAATCAAAGGTGGCCTCTTTAGAGTATTAGGCTAATATGAGGGGGTTCTAGGATTTTGTTTGAATAGGATTTTAGGAAAAGATTCCTTTTGAAAACCTAATCTAGTGTTATCTTTGGGTTTTAACTCTGGTTGTAAGGGTTCATGTCATCCTTTCTTGCAAGGTCCTAAAGCACTTTGGCCATCATAGCCCATTCTTTGCATGATAGTAAGGCCTTTGCCATATTTGTCTATGGGTAGCTTAGCCTACGAGCGTTCTATGGTGACAGGGTCTTTGTAGATCCATTCTACTATGTCCTCATCCATGGTTTCTTCCACCTGACTTCCACCAGGGATGAACTGTGCCAAAGTGCATGCTTGCTTGACTAGTGGTGGTTGAAGCAAATTGTTAGGTTTGCCAAGAGTTCGAGGCTAGGTAAGTAATTTCCCAACACAAAAGAGTTGGCTCAGATTATATTTGCCTGGACCTTCCTCAGCCATTTTCATTTTTAACTTTTCCTGCTTTGGTATAGGGGTGATTGAACTAGAAAGATAGGCTGGACTAACAAATGATGTGGAAGGGATAGGTTCTTTGTTGTTAGGTATGGTGATCTTTGGCTAATGGTTAATATTGTTGCAATACGCAAAGGGATTTGCATCACCAAGGATTGCGATTTCTATGCCGTTATGAGGAAACTTGATACACTGATGATAGATAGATGGGACTACTTGCATGGAATGTATCCCAGGTCTCCCCAATAAGAGATTATATGGTAGAGGAAGATCTAGAACCTGGAAAACTATGTGCTTTACCACGGGCCCTACCCTGATAGGTAATACAACAACTCCTTTTGAAGAATGCTTTGCATCATCATAGGCTTTAATGGTTATCTTTTTGTTGGGATCCACTGATTCTATTGCATATCCCAATGTTGTGACCAACTAGAAGGTGCATATATTCAAGCCGGATCCATTGTCAATCAAGACTCGCTTGATCCTATGTTGGTTTACAAATCCTTCAATATGGAGTGATGCATTATGAGGTTGTTGGAAGGATGTGTTATCACTTTTAGAAAAAGTGAGGCATGGTGATGACCTGAGACTACCAATCATGGCTTGAAATTGGTCTGTGTTAAGGTTGGTGGGGACTGACACTTCTTGGAGAGCTTGGTCCAAGATGTTTTTGTGGGATGGAGATAAGAACAAGAGCTCTAGTATGGAGATGAGTGCGGGTGTTTTATCTAACTACTCCACAAGATTATACTACTTAGGGATGGGTGTTGATCCTTGTGGAGTTGCTTTTATGGTGAGCTTGTTGCGATGTGTAACAAAATTGCATTCAGGATGTGATTTTTTGATGGTGATGGTTGCAATTTGTTCATCTACATCATAGAGGTGATTCACAGTGTAATTATATGCAACTTGTGTATAATCTGTAGTGTTTGTGTTTTACCCTGAAGTGGAAGGACCTCTTTGATCATGTGATGGGAGTGGATTTTTAAACATTAGATGATCATCATTGGTCTTTTTAGGGTCATGTCCTTCGATTTAAATCTCACCTCTTTGAATGAGACCTTGAATAAGATCTTTCAGTCTATGATAATTGCTTGTTTTATGGCCTCTTCCTTGATGAAATTCTTAATGTTCATGGTCTCGCCACCATGCAAGCTTAACTTGAGGCTCATAGTTTGATGTTTTTGGCAAGGTTACCAAATTTGAGGATATCAATTGATGCAAGACTATTTCAATGGGTTCCCCTAAGGGTGTGTATGTGCATTTGGGTTTGAAATTTTGTTGCCTTTGCTTGGGTTCTTCTTGCTGTGTGTTGCGACCTTGATTTTGTGGAGGAGTGATAGTGTTATTTTTAGGAGGGGGTTTTTCCCTGTGAATTTGACCACGGGTTGTGAAATCTTGATGGTCCTTACATTGACTATCCCATTATTCACAACATTCTTGTTTTTGTTCCAGAAGTTGGGTTTATCACTATTAAAATCCGGGCGAGGGCCATCTTTTGGTTCATTGTAAATCTTGATGAGTCCTTTCTTGATAAGGGCCCTTTCACATTTTAACCTCTGAGTGATCATCTCTTCAAATGATTTAGTACCCTTCAGGTCTAAGTGGAATTGCATTTCATCAGTTAAGTTTGAAATGAAAATCTCTACTAGTTCTCATTCGGGTAAATGAAGGGAATGCCTACTAGATAATTGCCTCCACCGTTGTAAGAAAGTTGAGCACAACTCTCCATCTTTTTGTTTGGCGTTGCAGAGATCAGCCATGGTGACATCGCACTCTATGTTATGTGATTAATGAGCGATGAACTTTTGGACTAGTTCCTCGAATGTTCTAATGCCGCCTGACAGGCATGAGAACCATTGTGTAGTGGTGCCTCCCAAACTTTGGGAAAAGAGGTGCATGAGATAGGTGTCCTCATAAGCTACCTCTAAATAGGCTGAGTGAAATTCTCTCACATGATCTCTTGGATCTCCTTTGCCTTGATACTTCTCAAATTTTGATGTTTCAAACCCTCGTGGAAAAGGTGGCATGAGCATGTTCCTATCAAAGGGATAGGGACAAATGTCATTGAGTGAAAATTGAGTAATCTTCACACCACTATTTAATTGTTGAGTGAAGTTGTTGATCTGTTGTCTTAGCATATCTATTTCTGAAGGAGGTGGAGGAGGAGGAGGATTCCCTTGATGATTATGATCATATCAAAAGTAATCTCTACCTCTCCCACCATCGTGATGACATTGTTTAGATGTTTGTCTTAGTTGTGTTGTATCAAAGTCAAGAGGTAGTTTGGCACCATCCTGAGCAAGTCTTAAGAAATGTGCATCTGCATTGTTTAGAAGGATCTCATCAAAAAGCCTGTTGAACTTGGGGTTATGTTGGGATTTTTCTATATCATCGAGAGTTGGAGTGGTAGGATCTTTTGAATTTGTGCCTCCTCCAACAAACTCTTGAAAATCATTGAGGGTGTCATATTCCTCTTCAATTTCGGGTTGTCGATTTCTCATTGATCTGGTGTAAGCCATTTTGTTGATGTTTTGTGAAAATGGTTTATGAGATGATGATGACGTGTTTGATGGAAGATAAGGTTTTATGAAATGTTTGTGTGATGATAAATCTCTAAGACTTGAAGGTTGGATGTCAACAAGAATTCTTGGTGAATTGCTCTTGTGTTTTCAATAATGTCGATGTGATAAGGTATAATAAGGTTTGAGATGTGTTACAAACCCAACTACCTAGCAATGAGAGGATGCACTCATAAACTAGTTTTAACCTACATAGAAATGACTCTTAGGATGATTGATGCTTGATGAGAGACACTCTAAAAGTGATATTGTTGTTTTGATTTGAGCAATATCAAAAAGAACCAAGGACAAGACCTTTTTGCATTTTGAGATTTACTTGGGTTGTGATGTGTTGAATGTGAAAGTGGAATTGGGTAGGATGTATACCTCAATAGAAACTTTCTATGATAAATGGGGTCTCTACTTCTTCCTCTCGTTTAGGGGTTGGTGGTTCCCCTCGAGCTTCATTGTAGGTAATGCATATTTGAGGAAAGAAAGAAGGGTTGATCTTACCCCCTTTGTTTTTGTGATAACCAAAAGCTCTGTATTGCGTCAAAGCTCTATTTCTTAAAGGCTTTTTGTCAAATTCATTGGTTTTGCTTTGAATATACAAGTACATTGTTAGGATTAATGATAGTACAAAAGATACTGAGAGGGGGGGGGGGTGAATCAGTATGTAACCAGTTGATAGAATATTTGACCTTATTAAGTATTTTTCATTCCAAAACAGTGTATCGGTAAATAAGAATTAATGCAGTAAATAGGAACAATAGAGACAGCATAGAAAAAACACCATAACACAAGATTTTTAATGAGGAAACTTGGTGTGGGAAAAATATCGGTGGGATTTGTGACCCATAATATTCACTCACTAGCCAATGAATGGATATTACTTACAATGTGGTCCCTACACATGCAGGAAGGCCAACTACCTAGAGCTCACTGCTCAAATACAAAATGGATTATGAGAATCCAATATAATGTATTTCAATAATTCAACATCTTCTATGCCAGGTTCAGTACCGGTTTAAGATCATACTATAACCATAACCTTATACAAAATCTACCTTAATATTTGCTTATCACTTCTGCATTATCCATCTTACATCTATCATCCATGTCAAAATCATTTACAAGATCCCATACATATATGAGTCTATTACAATATGCCATGTCAGTTGTACAAAAGATATTTACAATTAAATACAATAATGAAAAGTTGTTCCTATCGGCTGGGGTGCCGGTATACATTATTGTCACTGCCAGTGAAGTGTCTGCCAGTGCCGGTGCCTATCGGTGCCTGTGCCTGTGCCTACTGGTGGTTTACCAGATGAATGCCTCAAGGTTGTCTGAAGGTATCCACAAGGTTGCAAGGTTGCCATCAATGACAACTCCTTCAATCACCTTCAATTCTCATTAGAGTGTGCAATGCCAACAATCTCCCCCTTTGGCATTGATGGCAACATTCATGAGAAAAATCCAAAAATCTGTTCCAAAATTGAAGTCCAAAATTTTACCAAAAATATGTGCTCCCCCTGAGCAAATGATCTCTTCTGATAACCATTTTTTTCTACCCCACTACTCCCCTTTTGACATCAATGACAAAGCTTGTGAAAAATTGTCAAATGAGTGCAAAATTTCAACTTGAAGTTTGTAACCGGTTGGTTACAATCTGGAATATATTTGCCAAAACCAAGTTTAAGCTCTGTATAAATCTATTGTTGTCCTTCATGGTTGCCTTAGTTCTTTGGATTGTACTAGTGAGATGATGCATATGCTCCTCCGGTGACTTTTGTCCTTGAATTAATGCCTCAGAGATCTCTTTCCTTAGAGAGATAAGGTTGTCTAATTTAGGACTAAGTTTGTGCTCAAGCTCTCTAGCTTTTCCTTTGATCCTTTCTTTCTCTTTTTCTAGTTTTTCCAATTTTTCCTCAAATCCTGCAATCTCTTGTTCAATAACTACTATAGGTTCAAATGAACCAATGATATTATCAGCTATATCATCTATCTTTTTTTAAACTTTTCTTATTTCCTTATCAATGTCCACTGTTAACAAATTTGTCTTGCAAGTATCCCTATACAGTTATTTATACTCCAAAATTGTTGTATTCAATGCTGGTAAAAGTGTATCAATGTGTTCAGTGCACTTCTTTATTGTTTCCTCAAAGAATTTTTCTTTTTCCTTTTCCATTTTTTCCTTGAATGTTTCCTCATTAATTTGATCAACTGTCAGTATATTTCTAGCAATATATTTAGACAATGTGTCTAACTGACTTAAAGAATCCTTTACATTATCCAATTTGCCTTTGGGTGCAATCAACTTAAGAATAGGAATAGTGTCATCAATTCACTTATAGGCCAATGGATTACAATCAGTTATTTTCTTTATTGAGTCTAGAAGTACTTCAGTCACATTAGTAGGTCTAAATTTAGTCAATGAAGTACCAGATGTCTAGCCAACTACCTTTACAATTTCAGTGCTTCTAGTGGGAGTAACCAATTTGCTTGTATCGACCTCTGGTGGGTCAGTCTGTGTTTGCATTTCTACTAGAAATGGTTTTGGTTTCTCAGTGATTGTCGGTTGCACTGTCTCAATGTGTACCTATGAATTAGCTAGTTTCTTAGTTGGTTTCTCAATACTATCTGCTGGTATCTCTGTCGGTTTTTCTATATTATCTACTGCCAGTATTTCTGTTACTATCTCTGCAGGTTTTTCAATGCCTGCATTAATATTACCAGTAACCAGTCCACTGTCCAAGGGTTCCACTGAATGCTCTATTTGTTTTGCTTTCTCTGTTTGTGTTTCAACCTCTATATGTTTTGCTGGTTGCTTAGTAGAAATGTCTTTCTTTTCCTTTGTGCTCTCCTTATCCACTACTATGTTTACTTCCTGAGTGTCAATATTCATAGTGTATAGAATTTCTGACTTAGGGTTAGTATCCTCATGTGGTGTGTCAACACTCTCAGTAGCCGGTATGTTATCAATCTGTACCAGTGGAGTAACCAAAGGTGGTGGTAGGTTGTCAGTTACTTTTATATTTGGTATACCACCTACCTTACCTTTCCCCTTGTCTCTATCCTTCTAATAAACTTTGAAAGTTTTATTTGGTCTTTTCAACTATTCCTATTTTTCCTTCTCAACAAAAAAGATATCCCATTTGTCTGTTGTTTCTTCTACAATTTCATTTACTCTACCAGCCATTAGGCTCACATGCTGGTGTCCACTTGCAAAAATTGTTCTATTAGCTTCACTGATTAATTCGTCAATTTCCTCTACAGAGTTGACCAGATATGCAACTATGAGTTTTTCAATGTTAAGTTTCTTATCAAGCTCGATAAGTGCAATCCTTTTTGCATCCAACCTCCTCTATAATTCACTTGGCAAAACATCTACAACTTCTACTAATACTTTCTTGTATATGTCAAGATGTAGGATTATGTTGTTCTCAATACTTTCCTTTTCTTTATTAGTTAATGCATTATACAATTTTCTCACATTAGCCAAGTTGTTGTCATCAGTTATCTCACTCAGTAAGCTGTCCAATGGTGGTATAACCTATTTTTTCTTTTTCTTGGGTGCGAACTTCTTTGCCGGTGGTCTCACTACCTGTTGCTTCTTCCTTGTTTTCTTTGGTGTAGGAGAGGGTATCGGTGAGGGTTTTCTCTTCCTATCAATTCTCTTAAACTCTGCAGGTATTTCACTCTCAAAGGATGTACCAACTGGTGAGAGATGTGCCTCTAGTTGTAATCCTTCTAGACCACTTTCCTTTATTCCGGTGATGTTCATAATTTTTTATTTTATTTCCTTCACTTGTTTGGTTGCACGCCTTATGTATTTTTCTCTTTTATTTCTTTGTTTTAATGTTTGTACACCACTTTCCATTGTTTCTACATTTCCAAAAACCTTTTCTTCTAGTTCTCTAGGTGCCTCTAACAGGGCTTTAGCATAAGTTTCAATAATGTTTACATTTGCCTCATACCCCATTTTTGTTACCCATACAGTTCTAGGAAGAACTGCCTCCATCTAGATTTCATCCTTTTTAATTACACAGTAGGAAAGATCAACAATTCTCATCGAGGAAACAAAAGAATACAACATGGGGACTCCTAAATCTCCTCATCACATCCATCTGGAATCTCTTTTAACTCTAGAGGAACAACCTAAGTTTGTTGAATTATTTTAGAAGCGTCAAATCAACTTTGCATGGTCATATGCAGACATGCCTAGTCTTGATCCTGATTTAGTCATGCATCACCTCACAGTAGCAGAAGGAGCTAAGCCTTTCAAATAGAATCTTCGCAAGATGCATCCATAGATTGTGGTATTAGTTAAAGTAGAACTTAAGAAACTCCTGGATGTTGGTTTTATTAGACCAATTGATTATGAAGATTGGATCTCCAATATTGTGCCTATCGGCAAACCGAATGGGGGCATCCATATCTGTACTGACTTCAAAGATATAAACAAGGCATGTCCTAAAGATGACTTCCCCCTACCAAACATCGACATAATAGTGGACCTAATAGCAGGACATGCCATGCTTTCACTCATGGATGGTTTTTCTGGGTACAACTAGATAAAGATCGCACCAGAGGATCAACATAAGATAGCCTTCACATGTCCATGGGGAACATACTGCTGGAATGTAATTCCTTTCGGTCTAAAGAATGCAGGAGTGACCTACCAATGAGAAATGACCACTATCTTCCATGATATGATGCATACTATAATGGAAGATTATGTTGATGACTTACTACCAAAATCACTCACAAGAGAAGGTCATCTAGACATATTAGAGAAAATCTTTGATAGACTAGAACAATATCATGTGTGACTCAACCCGAAGAAATGTGTCTTTGGAGTAACCTCAAGGAAGCTTCTAGGATACATTGTCTCAAGAAAAGGCATTGAGGTTGACCCGACAAAGGTCAAAGAAATCATGGACATGCCACCTCCCAAGAACATCAGTCAGCTAATGACATTACAAGGGCGACTACAATCCAACTGCAGATTCATTGCACAACTGGCAGATAAGTTCCATCCCTTTACACACCTGCTACACGAACATCTTCTTTCAATCGGATGCCAGATGCCAGCAAGCATTCCAGATGCTTAGAGATTATCTCATGAATACACCATTGTTGATCCCACCAAATCCAAATAAGCCTCTATTGCTCTATATCTAAGCAACTAATACGGCATTAGGATTACTACTGGCTCAACATAATGTAGAAGGTAAAGAGTGTGTTGTTTATTACATCTCTCACACACTGGTCGGCTATGAACTCAATTACACACCTATTGAGCAAGCTTGCCTAGCAGTCATCTTGGTAGCCAAATAATGGATATTTCCTCTATGAAAAAATGATAAGATTATAATTTATCACAAGTTCACATGTACACGTGCGTATAATCATCAAATCAAGAAAATAAAGTAGAGATACATACCTTCACCCTCTCTCTATCCTCAGGTGTATCAGGTGCATTCAACATATCTACATAGCTCAATGGCCGCTGTACATATAAAACATACCAAAAACACTAATCAATCTACAAATCCTAACTAAGACAACTTCGACATTTTAAATAGTTGTACAACTACAAATGTGTTTAATTACCTTCTTCCCACGTTTTGGCCTCCTTGAGTATATCTTTTGCTGAGAACGAGGCCTAGACATGGAGGGGGTACCCTAAAAAAGCAAAATTAACATGAGATATTAGTACAGATAATATTAAAAATAATTTAACAAATCTTAAATGAAATGACTTGCATATTCCATCAAAAGAATACATAAAATAAGGTGTAAAAAATACGATACCGTATAGCCTTGTAGGCCAAAATCAATTGCTGAGAGTGTGACATCATCAATCTAGGGCATTTGGTCCTCTAACAATGCCTACAAACAAAAAATTGTCAAGCATTAAAGAGAGTTAGTATATCTTGTAATTTTTTTTGAATTCAAAGTGTACTATTCTATTTTAACATGTTACAAAATTTATACATGAGACGTCGAATTTGTCACTACAGTAACTATGAGAGGAATATCAAATACAACTGTTGCATCCTAAAATGCATATTATTTGTATCAATTTAAATTGATCTATAAATAAAAATTTATTTACAATTATAAAATTGAAGTGACTGATAAATAAAATGCTATGAATTCAAATCAACACAACTGTGTCTACGCATGATTACCAAACAACATGTTGATCAAATCATCTATCAATGCCACATCCTCAATCGTGTGGGTCTAACATCTACTCCCACAAATCATGCACAAATGGGATGTGGATCTATCTGCAGTGGCCATGTCATCCATCCCTATGCATATCCCTGAGCAAGTGGTATACACATGCTAAATGGGCTCACTAACATTGATGAATAAATGATGAACAGTTAGTCCCAAACCGGTACTGAGAGGGGGGGGTTAATCAGTACAGGCAATCAAACTTTCTTCCAGAAATCGGTTTGACTGCAAATAGTGCACTTGACTAGCAATCACAAACACCAGTCTAAACCAGATTAGTACCGGTTAAACACAGTGAGACTATGAAGGACTTAAACCGGTAACACTTAGCTTTCCACACAATCTAACATCTTATTTCCACTTCACCCATATGCATACACTAATAATCTACCATAATAAATATAATAACTTGCTAGTTCAACATGATTTACCACTTGACAAAAAATAACAAAGCATCACATGAAAAGGCATCACACATGACACACATATTTTTCACGTGGAAACCCAACTGGGAAAAACCATGATGGGGATGAATACCCACAAGCTTTTCTTTGAACCCTTTTGAAGTCCTCTCTGTTAGGAGCCTATTCTGATTAAAGACTATTACAACAGGTTCTGTTAGGAACCAATCCTATTGGGGATCACCCAGTTAAGGGATGGCTAAATACTTGGTTAAGGGTTAAACCCTGTTAAAGGTTACCTTGTTAGAGGATTTTAAGAACTCAATGATTTTGAGTCACCCTGTTAAAGGATTTATAGCAAGCTGGTTAAAGCTACCCTATTAAGGGATTTTCCAACTATTGAAGTGGTTAGAGATGAACAGGTATTACAATGATCTGGTAACAACACTCAATGCCAATGTAGATCTGCTTTAGTTCCTTCCTTCTGCAATCACACTCAACAGATATCTATTCTCTTATCTGGTCTACCAAGAATCATGTGTCTCTACACTTAGATACACACACAAAATTTGCCAACAACCTCAACATGAAAAACAACATCGACCTTATAGGAAACAGATAGGTCGGTAACATAAACCCTAAACCCTAAACATTTAGGTTAAGCAATTTAGTTGGTTCAATCCTGACCATTGAACACCTTGCATTGAATACAATAGTCTTGAATAGATCTCAAGACATTCTCCATCATTCATTTTTCACTGCTTCTTGGAGGTTGATAACCCATGACATGTTCTCCACTGTTTACAGAGACTTTGCACATTCTCGAGATAGATAGGATCAATCTCCTTCATGCAAGATCCTTCATGCACACACGGCTGACGTGGAAACATGATTTGTTCTTCATTACAATGCTAACTCATCACACAATGTCATCAATTGAATCACACAGGCTTGGAACACTTCAACCATAATGGGATGGGGTTAGGGATAGACTAGCCTAGTCTATGCTCCTGGATCCTTCCCTTGGATCACCTAGTGTTCTCTTCACACCCTAGGGTCTCTAGGACTTCCCTTGCTTGAGGATTCCCCTGAACTTGCCCAATCCACCCACCAATGAGTTGCAATGCTGCTCCTAAGGTCTCACCTACTCATGAGACTCAAAACCCCTTACTATGGCTAATAAGGGCTTGGCTTACTCCACACCTTCCTAGGTCTTAGCAAGGTTATATCAGGTCTAATTAATGGTCTTTCCACCCATTCATGTGCCCCCAAGAAGTTGCAACCTTCATCCCCTCTACCAATTCAACCATTTTGCTCATTTCCTATAAAATAGGGCTACAAGGAAGAGCCTCTATTAGGCCTCCTACCCAGACTTTTAGGGCTCTCTCTTGCAAATGATGCACAAACCACCCAAACTCCCAAAATGGACTACCATTAATTTGGAAAGGGCTCGAGGATTTCTCTAGTTTTGGGCCTCCAAGTGGCCGTACAGTGCCTTGGGCGAATTTTGGGGTTTTTAAGGGTTTTGTGAGGGTTTTTATGGTCTGCCTGGGTCATGGTGGATGTTTTGTTCTTGAGCCACCTTGTTTGGACTAGTGGAGGCTCCTCCTTCACACCAATAGTGCTTCACTCACTCCTCTACACCTCCTCCAAAGGGTGCACTCTCCTCTGACCAACCTTGCTCTCTAAGACCTTTGCAACTTGACCTTTCCTAGCCGGGCACTGTTCAGTCTCACCTAGGAGTGGGTCTTCAAATGGATTCCTTGCATTTTCAAGGGCCCTTCTTGCATTGGACTATAGTACAAGGTCTATACTCTCATTCCCCATGGTTTCATGGTGGTTCCACAATGGGGAATGGAGTCATGCATCCATTTACACAAACCAGTCCAAAACTGGACAGTGAGAAGACAATTAACAAAATATTTACAAAGACACTTCACCGGCAAACCAAAACCTAATATAAGTGCTCAAAATGAAATTATTTACACCATAGAAGACACTCCACATAGTTTTACATTCAAATCAATCCATTAACTTGCTCGGTTGCTTCATTCAAACTGATTGGTAACCAACAAACAGTCACAGTCACTTCAGTTTTCTTGGGCCGTACAATGTCTAACATCCAACCCATTCAATTAGGGTTTGCAATTACTTATACCACCCTCTCCTCAGTTTGTGTGCCCATACTAGGGTTTTCCATGCTAACCTAAAGTTTTTTGACTCCATGGTGGAAAAGTTGCTTGTCAACTTTTAAAAGTTGTCATGCAACTTTTGAGCAACTTTCCCAATGTTGCTTTTCTTTACTCCTAGACCCACATTGGGCCAACCTAAGGACACCACCATGCTATGAAGGACCCCTAAACACCTCAAGGACACACATACCCTCTATTTTCAAGAAAATCTCAATCTTGACTCATGACCCTAAGATCTCCACTAGGACCCTAACTAGGACCAATGAGCACATGGCTCTTATTTTATGTACAATGGCTTCATAAAAGAAGCAAGAAGATAATCAAAAACAAATGGTGGGATCCCTTTGAAGAGTTCTCTTGCACCGTACTCCCCCTCTACAACAAACTAAGAAATTAGGGGAGTGAGAAGAGCCGGATCAATGCCAAGCTTCTTGAACTTGCTCTCCTCCACCCAAGTAGCTTCAGATACTAGTTGATCTGCCCATTTCACCAAGTGCCCCATGTAGACTTGGTGTCTAGTAGACTTCTTCACCCTTGACTCCAAGATCTCCTCTACAATAAGCTACTTTACTTGAGGTAAGGCATTCATATCCAAGTCTTGGAGTACCTTGGCTTGGTTCTCAGTCTGTCCTTCTATCTCACCCTTGTACATGATCATATCAGCAACATTGAAGACTGGTAAAATGGCTAAGTCTGGAGGAAGATCAACCTTATAGGCATTCTCACCATATTTTTCCAGAATTCTACAAGGTCCTACCCTCTTCATTTGTAGTTTGGTAGGCTTACCACTTTGCATCCTAGATTTTCTCAAATGGACCATCACATAGTCACCCACCTTCAACTGAACCTCTCTCCTTTTCTCATCCATTTTGGCCTTCAGTTTTTGAGTGGATTCAAGGATGGCCTTCTCAACCTGCTCTTGGACTTCCTTGATGGTTTGAGTGAAGTCCTCAGCTTGCCCACTCTTCATTTCCAATGTACCAAGGTCTCTCAAATCACATACTCCTCTTGGATGTCTACCATAGACAACCTCAAAAGGACTCTTTCCTATGGTCCTATTCACACTATCATTATATGCATACTCTGCTTGAGGGATGATTAGATCCCATGTCTACCCATACTCCTTAGTTAAACACCTCAACAAATTTCCTAACACCCTATTGATGACTTCAGTTTGACCATTTGTTTGTGGATGGTAAGCTGAGCTAAATGAGAGGTTAGCTCCTAGTCTCCTCCATAATGTTTGACAAAAATGGCCCATGAACTTGCTGTGCCTGTCTGAAACAATGCTTAAAGGAAGTCCATGAATCCTAACAATCTCCTTAAAGAAGAGATGTGCAACATAGCTAGCATCATGTGTAGTTTTACATGGAAGGAAATAGCTCATCTTGGAAAATTTATCTACTACCACTTAGATGTTGTCCATACCTATCTTTGTCTTAGAGAGTCCTACTACAAAGTCCATGCTTATACATTCCCAAGGCCTATTTGGGACCGGCAATGGTTGATAGAGACTAGCATTGCTTGATCCTCCTTTTGCTCTTTGGCACACACCACATTGTTCTACATATCTTTTCACATCTCTTGGCAACTTTGGCCAATAGTAGTACCTTTGTACTAAATCCAAGGTTTTGTTGACTCCAAAGTGTCCACTTAAACTGCCATTGTGTTTTTCTTGGATGAGGTTTTCCCTCATGGATCCCCTTGGCACACACAACTGATTACCTTTGAACAAGAGACCATTTTGAAGAGTGTAATCTGCATACTCACCATGGAAATGGCTCTCAAACTCCTTGCAAACCTTGTAAGCTGATGAGAAGTCTTCATCTCCTTCATAGAGGTCCTTGAAACCTTCTATTCCTATGCTCTACAACTATAACTCTTGAACTGTCAACAACTTCCTTCTTAAAGCATCTGCCACTTTGTTAAGCTGCCCCTTCTTATGTTTAATGGTGAAGGTAAAGGATTGGAGATACTCCATCCATTTCAAATGTCTATTGCTAAGCTTCTCTTGAGTGTTAATGTAACTCAAGGCTTGGTTGTCGGTGAACAACACAAATTCCTTTGGGAGTAGGTAATGCCTCCATTTTTTTAGAGATTGAACCAATGCATATAGTTCAAGGTCATAGGTTGAGTACTTCTTCTTTGCTTCATTAACAGTCACAGTCACTTCAGTTTTCTTGGGCTGTACAATGTCTGACATCCAACCCATTCAATTAGGGTTTGCAATTACTTATACCACCATCTCCTTGGTCTATGTGCCCATACTAGGGTTGTCCATGCTAACCTAAAGTTTTTGACTCCATGGTGGAAAAGTTGCTTGACAACTTTTAAAAGTTGTCATGCAACTTTTGCAACTTTTGAGCAACTTTCCCAATGTTGCTTTTCTTTACTCCTAGACCCACATTGGGCCAACCTAAGGACACCACCATTCTATGAAGGACCCCTAAACACCTCAAGGGCACACATACCCTCTATTTTCAAGAAAATTTCAATCTTGACTCATGACCCTAAGATCTCCACTAGGACCCTAACTAGGACCAATAAGCACATGGCTCTTATTGTATGTACAATGGCTTCATAAAGAAGCAAGAAGACAATCAAAAAAAAATGGTGGTAGCCCTTTGAAGGGTGCTCCTACACCAAACCAGAAAGCCTAAAGCTGAGACTACCACCTGATAGTCATACCATATGAAACCTTGATACAAAACATTCCATATACCGGTTCCCATTCCAACATACCAGTTCACTTGGAGAAACATACCGCTTCACTTTATCACATATACCGGTTCACAAAGCCATACCAGTTCTCTTGCCCAATGCTTACTTCAATACATTGGTTCATACTTTAGCATATTGACATCAATGACAACATACAATATCATCATGTCATCATACCAGTTCACATATGCCAATAATCTCCCCCTTTGGCATTGATGGCAATATACAAAGATATCTCTCTGCTTCACATCTTCTCCCTAATCTCTTCCATATTATGTCTTCAAAACTTCAGATATCTTCTTTGCTTCACACCTTCTCCCCCTTTGACAACAATGCCAAAGTGGAGGCACAAACATCCATGATCTACTATGCTTCTCCCCCTGAGGAGTACCATCCTTCAACACATCAATCCTGAAAAGATTTGATAATGCAATACCTGACTGATGTGGAGCACACACCTTTAGTTGACCTCTTGTAGGGGAAGCACCCCTAATTCACCTCTCAAATAGGTAAAAGTATCTTTCGGTAGAGGCTTGGTGAATATGTCTGCTAATTGCTCCTTACTAGAAACATGTTCCAATGCAACCTCCTTGTTCTGAACCTTTTCCCTCAAGAAATGATACTTGAGCTCAAAGTGCTTGGTTCTAGAATGTAAAACTGGATTCTTGGAGATGTTAATTGCACTTGTATTGTCACAAAATATACTTACCGGTTCAGATACAGGAACTTTGAAGCCATTTAATACATGCTTCATCAAAATTGTCTGAGTGCAGTTCATGAAAGCTACAACATACTCCACTTCTGCTATGGACTAAGAGATACAACTCTACTTCTTACTCATCCATGAGACTAGTCTACCATCAAGAAAGAATGCACCACTGGTTGTGCTCTTCCGGTCATCCACATTACCAGCCCAATTAGCATCTGTAAACACTCTCAGGTTGAAATCATTACTGTATGGATACCACAATCCATAATCAATAGTTCCCTTCAGATATCTAAGAATCCGCTTGATTGCAACCAAGTGGGATTCTCTTGGGATTTTCTTGAATCGTGCAGTAATGCCCACTACATGTGCAATGTCCAGTCTACTATGTACTACATAGTGCAACTTACCAATCATTGATCGATATTCCTTCTCATTTACCAACACCAAGTCATCCTCTTTTGATAATTTACAACTAGTCACCATTGGTGTACCAACCGGTTTGCTGTCTTCCATGCCAAAGGTCTTCAACACCTCTTTGACATACTTGGACTGAATGATAAAGATTCCATCTTTCATTTGTTGAATCTGTAGTCCAAGTGACATCTCAAATTCCTTCTTCATCTCCCCTATAAGTGACATCTCAAATTCCTTCTTCATCTCCCCTATAAGTGACATCTCAAATTCCTTCGTCATCTCATCTGCAAAATCATGACTCATCTTGTCATCTCCACCAAAGATTATGTCATCAACAAATACTTCACAGATTAGAATCTGATCTCCTTCTGATTTCAAGTAGATATTGCTATCTTCACTTATTTTTTTAAATCCAATCTTCACAAGATGGGAGTGCAAGTGTTCATACCATGCTCTAGGTGCCTACTTAAGTCCATATAAGGCTTTATGTAGCCTACACACCATGTCACTATCTTCTGATAGGGAAAACCCATCTGGTTGCTCTATATACACCTCCTCTTCAAGTATTCCATTTAGGAATGTAGATTTCACATCCATTTGATATACTTTGAATCCCTTAAAAGCTGCATATGCAAGAAGCATATGAACTTCTTCCAATCTAGCTACAAGAGCAAAGGTTTCTCCATAGTCTTCTCCTTCTTCTTGGGCATATCCTTTACACACTAGTCTGGCTTTGTTTCTAACCACTGTGCCATCCTCATTCAGCTTATTTCTGAAAACCCATTTGGTGCCAATGACATTTTTATGCTTCGGTCTGGGTACCAGAGACCATGTACCATTCTTTTCTATTTGGTCAAGTTCCTATTCCATTGCCTTGATCCAGTCTTCATCTTTATGTGCCTCTTTAAATGATTTAGGCTCAAATTCAGAGATCATACATGAGTTTTCTCTAACCTTTCTTCTTGTAAGAATTCCTGCATCTTTATCTCCTATGATCTGCTTTGGATCATGATTCAGCTTAACATACCTAGCGATGATCTTAACAGATTCCTCTTGCTTTTCTTCTTCATCCTCATCTTCATCAGTATCAAAATCTACCAGTGTAGGAGCACAATTACTAGTACTGGGCTGTTTTGCAACCGGTTCCCAGAAGGTTAATACCGGTTCATCTCCTACTTGCTCACTACCGGTTTCCTCAGGTTTCTCAGAGGTTTCATCAACTCTAGCATTGATGATTTCAACAATTCTCTGAGTCCTATTGTTGAAACATTTGAGAGCTTTACCTTGGTGGAATATCCTAGGAATATTCCCTCATCACATTTTGCATCAAACTTTCTTTGATGTTCACTTCTCTTGATATAACATTTGCTACCAAACACTCTAAAGTAGCTTACCACCAGTGTCTTTCCAGTCCAATACTCATAAGGAGTTTTATCCTTACCATTCTTGATGAGTACTTGGTTCATTATGTAGACTACAGTGCTCACTGCTTCTCTCCAAAAGGTGTGAGTAACCTTCCCTTGGATCAACATAGTTCTGGCAGCTTCAACCATAGTCTGGTTGTTCCTCTTTGCTAGGCCATTCTGCTGTGGATTCCAAGGGGCAGATAGTTGCCTCTTGATTCTATTTTCTTCACAGTGCTTGTTGAATTCACCGGAAGTGAATTCCCCTCCTTGATCAATTCTAAGGCATTTGATTCTTTTACCACTTTCTTTTTCTACCAGTGCTCTAAAAGCTTTGAACTTTCCAAAGGCTTCAGACTTGTCCTTCAAGAATGTGACCCACATCATTCTTGAGCAATCATCAGTAAGAATCACAAAATACCTATCTCCCTACACACTCCTAGTTTTCATAGGACCACACAAATTAGTATGCACAAGATCAAGTAAATTGTCTGCAGTAAAAGATTTACCTTTGAAGGTTGAGGAAGACATTTTCCCTAGTTGACACTCTTTGCACAAAGGATTTTCTGGTTTTCTCAGCATAGGCAATCCTCTAACTGCCCTGATCTTACTAGCCTTCACTATGTTATCAAAATTTATATGACAGAGTCTCCTATGCCATATCCAACTATCATCAAACTTATCCATAAGACATGTACTGATATTTGCATTCAGCTGAAATAGGTTACCTTTGGTCTGCATATCAGTGGCCATCAGTTCACCATTCTTTCCTTTGATTTTACACACTCTATTTTTGAATTCTAGAGTGAGTCCATTATCATTCAGCTGAGCAACACTCAAAAGGTTGTGTCTGAGACCTTCTACCCAATACACATTGTCAGCACTGCTCTGCCTTTTACCATACATGGTGCATCATTACCAAAATGGACCACACCACCATCATACTCTTCTAGAGATAGAAACTTAATCCGGTCACCAGTCATATGGTGAGAACACCCACTGTCAATGATCCACTCATTGGAATTATCAAAGCGGGAGACAAGAGCCTTTCTGTTTGACATATCTTCCTTGACTACTACAAACACAATATCTTCACTTTCTTGATCTTCTGATTTCTCATCAGTGACACCTTCATCAACTGCTAAAAAAGAGTTTCTCCGGTTTCCTCCTTTGAACTTCTTGAACTTTTCTAGTTTGTCCTTATTATCACCATTAGGACAGTTTATAGCTATGTGTCCTATCCGGTTATAAGAAAAGCATTTCAAAGGGAGCTTACCTCTATATTTACCGGCTCCCTTAGGAAGTCTCTTGGCAAGAAGAGCTTCAAATTCCATTAGGATCTCCTCATCATCCATTTCTCTACTTTGTCTTGGTTCATAACTGGTACTAGCTTCTTTTCTCTTTCTAGATGGTGCAACAGATGCTCTAAAGGCTGATTCAGTCTTCTGAACACTACCATCAAAACTCTTCAGCTCATATGCAATCAACTTAGCAATGATGGAATTTAGGGATACCTTTGTTTTGTCAATAGATCTCAACTCCTGAATAGAAGCAACCCTTATTGCGTAGATTGGTAATAAGGATCTCAAGACTTTTCTCACAATGGTGGAATCATCTATTTTGCCTCCTGCACTTTTTATGTCTCCAACAACAGTTTTGATTCTTATCCCATATTGTTGAATGTTCTCACCTTCAACCATCCGCATGTATTCAAACTTTCCCCTAAGGCTCTCTTCCTTAGCTTGTTTCACATGCTCATCACTACCATAGATATTCTCTAGAGTATCCCATACTTCTTTGGGATTGTCTTTATCCTAAACATCAATAAACTCAATGTCAGATAGACTGCTGATTAGGGCTTCCATGACTTGCCCATTCTCCTGAATCTCTCTTCTCTGATCATCGGTGAGAGTTCCAGTAGGGATAACATAAGCATTCTCAACATAGCTCCAGTGTTGAGCACCCATGCTTCTGATGTATATCTTCATTATGTCCTTCCATATTTTAAAGTTATCTCTGTTAAACTTTGGACCTTACATCTTCATCACTAGAATAGGATCTTTTCCTCAAGCGGTTAAGCTTACAACATAGAGGACCTGGAGGATGCTTTGATACCAATTGTTGAATAAATGATGAACAGTTAGGACCAAACCGGTACTGAGAGGGGGGGGTGAATCAGTACAGGCAATCAAACTTTCTTCCAGAAACCAGTTTGACTGCAAACAGTGCACTTGACTGGCAATCATAAACACCGGTCTAAACCAGATTACTACCGGTTAAACACAATGAGATTGTGAAGGACTTAAACCGGTAACACTTAGCTTTCCACACAATCTAACATCTTATTTCCACTTCACCCATATGCATACACTAATACTCTACCATAAAAAATATAATAACTTGCTAGTTCAACATGATTTACCACTTGATAGAAAATAACAAAGCATCACATGAAAAGACATCACACATGACACACATATTTTTCTCGTGGAAACCCAATTGGGAAAAACCACGGTGGGGATGAATACCCACAAGATGTTCTTTCAACCCTTTTGAAGTCTGCTCTGTTAGGAGCCTAGTCCAGTTAAAGACTATTACAACAGGTTCTGTTAGGAACCGACCCTACTAGGGATCACCCGGTTAAGGGATGGCTAAATATCCGGTTAAGGGTTAAACCCTGTTAAAGGTTACCTTGTTAGAGGATTTTAAGAACTCAATGATTTTGAGTCACCTTGTTAAAGGATTTATAGCAAGCTGGTTAAAGCTACCCTATTAAGGGATTTTCCAACTATTGAAGTGGTTAGAGATCAACAGGTATTACAATGATCTGCTAACATCACTCATTGCCAATGGAGATCCACTTTATTTCCTTCCTTCTACAATCACACTCTACAGGTATCTATTCTCTTATCTGGTCTAGCAAGAATCATGTATCTCTGCACTTAGATACACACACAACATTTGCCAACAACCTCAACATGAAAAATAGCATCAATCTTATAGGAAACAGATAGGTTGGTAAGATAAACCCTAAACCATAAACATTTAGGTTAACCAATTTAGTCGGTTCAATCCTGACCATTGAACACCTTGCATTGAATACAACAATCTTGAATAGATCTCAAGATGTTATCCATCGTTCATTTTTCACTGCTTCTTGGAGGCTGATAAGCCATCATGCATTCTCCACCATTTATAGAGACTTCGCACATTCCTGAGGTAGATAGGATCAATCTCCTTCATGCAAGATCCTTCACGTGCACAAGGCTGACGTGGCAACATGATCTGTTCTTCATTACAATGCTAACTCATCACACAATGTCATCGATTGAATCACACAAGCTTGGAACACTTCAACCAAAAACCCTAAAGCTGAGACTACCACCCGGTAGTCATACCATATGAAACCTTGATACAAAACATTCCATATACCAGTTCCCATTCCAACATACCAGTTCACATGGACAAACATACCGCTTCACTTTATCACATATACCGGTTCACAACACCATACTGGTTCTCTTGCCTAATGCTTACTTCAATACACCGGTTCATACTTCAACATATTGACATCAATGACAACATACAATATCATCATGTCATCATACCGTTTCACATATGCCAACAAACGCCACCTACAGAAACTAATGATTCATCATACAGTACAATAGGGTTTGCAAACTATGTCCCATGCTATATGGCTGCCTATATGTCAATGATGTGGCTGCCTAAAGAGTCTGCAGCTCCATGAACTCTTTTAGGTCTACTTGGATAGCCAAATGCACCTTGGGTTTGGGTGCTAGGGGGCAACAATTCTCTTGGGATACTCGCTTACAAGATCCAGGTCTATCTTGGGCAAAGCTCCGACCTCTACCATGGAACTCTCTCATGTCAAAATAATTAGGTAGCACATTGAGGACAAACTCATAGTATACTTTCCTCAAAAAATACAATGGCACATCAAAATTATTACAAGCTAGTTTGTTAAAGACTATCCACCACCTCTGCAACAAAAGATTCTTCATCTACACATTGGTATACCAATGTATGGGAAACCTCTTTGCATTAAGAGGTAATGACTTACCAGTTTTAGGATCAACAAAAAGGGAACATATTTGTTGTTTACTAATGTTTTGTTTTTCACTCCCTCATAAGATAACCCACTAGCATAATATTGATGACACCTGTCCCTATAGTTTCCTCATTTTATAATTTGTATGGAAACTACAATGGCACCCGTAGCTAATGTTTCTAGGGTAGTGGTGAGGAATTTATGATGCTCAAGCTCAAATGTTTTCAATTTGTTAATCAGTCTATTTATTTTAGTTGTGTTTTTCCCTACTTGATTAAGCAATTCCTCCTGTGTATCAAGTATATGGTCAAAAGGAGGAGATGAAGGTGTTTTATGTGGGTTGTGTTCGAGGTATTAAGGAGGTGCATCTTGTTGTTGTTGTTGTTGTTGTGAATTTTCATAATCTATTTTGTGTAAAAAACTAAAAAACATAATCAAAATAAATGAATTTAAATTCAAAACGTAAAAAAAATTGAACAAATGCGAAAGTAAAACAAAAATTAAGAAAAACCAACCTTGATCCATGGCATCTGGGTGAGAAAAGAGGGAGCTCATGTGCGGTTTAGCCAAGAAAAACCCAAATTATCAACTCGCGGCCACGTGAAAAATAAGACACAGTCGGCCAAAAAAAAAATTATTGATAGGTATTGCGTACATGTTGCTTTAGGACTTAAAACCAACTACGAGGTTCTAAGTCCTAAAGCAGCATGTATGTGTTCATTTTTCTAAAGGAACCCCATACACACTTTTGTCCCTTTAGGTTTGGGGACAACGAACCTTAGCGCATAGGAGGTGATTTGAAGTTAAAGTACCATGATCGTGATGCCTATTTTTTCAAGGTTTTTTAGTTGTGTGTCCACTTTTCTGCACACCATCTTTGTGCACTTACCCTCCTTATTACCCTCTTGCTCATCTCCTTCTTTATTCTTTCGAGACTAGCAGTCTTTCTTTAGATGACCTGATTTCCTACAATACCAGCAATATTTTGGTCCTTTGGATTGGGATCTCTTGTCCTTTGATTATCCCCATGACTTCCCATGACCTCCAGAACCTTTTCCTCTCTCCTTTGGTCTACCCCTACTTTCTGCATTCAAAACACTACCTAATGTGGATCCACCTGAGCTTTTCCTACAAATTTCTTAACTCACAAGAACACCAACAACATCATCAAATTTTAAGGTATTTGAACTAGAAACAAAGTTACTAACTGCCATTACCAAACCATTGCAAGTTTCAGGCAAAAAAGATTATATCAGGAGAGCCCTAACTTCATCAAAATTTACCTTTAGAGAAGACAACTGACTAGTAATCGTATTAAACTCATTTAAATGATCTGCCATAGATCCACCTTCAACCATCTTCAAATTAAATAGATGCTTCATGACAAATACCTTATTTGAGCCTAAGGGTTTTTCATACAATTTAGCTAGTGTTGACATCAATTCTACAGTCATCATTGCTTTTGTTATATTGAATGCTACAGATGGTGCCAGACATAGCCAACTGGCTCCTAGTGCCTTTCTATCCAAAATGTTCCAATCCTCGTCACTCATTATGCCTTTCTTGGTTGTTCCTTCCAACAACCTCCATAAATCCTTCTAATAGAGATAATCCTCCATCTGCATCTTCCATAACTGATAGTTCTACCCATTGAATTTTTCTACCTTCAATTTAACCTCATCTACCATTGCTCCCACTTAACCATGAGACACCCACTCAACCATGAGATCTTCCTACAGACAATAATCAAACACACCCAGCTCTGATACCACTTGTTAGGAATTACATGCAGAAATATCAGTTATATGTAGATAAATATTAAACACATATATGAAAAATATAGAAATAATAACAATGAAGAGACAATATTTAATGTGGTTCACCCAATCTTGCGCTAGCAACAACAATGTACTCAACCTCTGTAGTAAATAAAGAAATAACATTATGCTTCTTACTCATCCATGAAACCAATCTCTTTCCCACTAAAAATGCACCACCATTAGTACTCTTTTGGTCATCAACATCACTTGCCCAATCAACATCTTTAAAAGCACTCAAGGTAAAGTCATCATCTATAGAATACCACAAACCAAAATCAACTATCCCTTTCAAATATCTGAAAATTCTTTTCACAGCTATAATATGAGATTCCTTAGAATCAACATGAAATCTAGCAACAAGACATACAACATTCATAATATCCTATCTAGTCTAATTCAAATAAAACAATCCACCAATCATATATATATATATATATATATATTCTAATTTTCTTTAGGGGAATCATCATCCTTTGTCAACTTACATCTAGTTATCATAGGAGTACCAACTAGGTTCGAATCATCTAAACCAAACTTCTTTAACAATTCCTTCACATACTTGGTCCAAGATATGAAAATACCTTTATCCAACTGAATAATTTGTCATCCCAAAAATAATTTCATTTCACCAATCATAGACATTTCAAATTTATTTTGCATGTCATCAACAATCTTCTTGTCCAGAGTATCATTCCCTCCAAAAATAATGTCATCAACAAATACCTCAACAATCAAAATGTTATCATGATTAATATTGAAATACAAATTACTATCAACAGTACCTTTATGGAATTCAAGCTTCATCAAATACTTATCTAATCTAGCATACCAAGATTTGGGGGCTTGATTTAGTTCATATAGTGCTTTCTTCAATTTGCAAACCATATCTTCCTGATCTATCAACTAAAATCCATCTGGTTGCTCAATATAGACTTCCTCTTCCAATTAACCATTAAGAAAGGTTGGCTTGACATCCATCTGATAAACTTTGAAATATTTGTAAGCAACATAAGCAAGAAATAATATAACAACTTCAATTCCAGCTACCAGAGAAAAATTCTCCTCAAAGTCAATACCTTCCATCTGAGAATAACCCTTAAAAACAAGTCTTGATTTATTCCTAACCACTTCACCTTTTTCATTCAAATTGTTTCAGAATACCCATTTAGTTCCAATTACATTCTTATCCTTAGATTTGGGAAAAAGAATCCATGTATTATTCTTTTCAATCTATCTCAATTCTTCTTTCATTGATTTAAATCAATTTTCATCTTTACAAGATTCACTTACATCTTTAGGTTCAATCTTAGAAATCGAGCAATACTATTCAATAATTCTTCTTCTAGTCATCACACCTTTATTATTATCACCTATGATCTCATTTTTTTAATGATTTAACCTTAAATACCTAGGAGTTTTCGAATTTTCTTGATTTTTAGACTCTTGAGCTCTTTCTTCTACACTAGCACTAGTCTCTCCTTTATTCTCAGGCTTTTCTAGAACAATCTGAATTTGATTCTAGGTCTGCACTTGCTTTCTTTTATCTAAACTAACATCTTGAACATTAGAATCATATCCACAAGATCTAGGCTAATACCCATTTACTTCATCCACTTTTATATTATCACTTTCAACTATCTTTCTTAATCTCTTATTATAACACCAGTAGGCCTTTCTCTTGGTAGAATAACCAAGAAAAAATCCTTCATCACATCTAGCATCAAACTTCCCTAAATCTTCATCTCTTCTGATATAGCATTTACATCCAAAAATTCTAAAATGTATAATTGTAGGAACATGATCAAACCATAACTCATAAGGAGTCTTACCGGTATCACCTTTGATATGCACCCGGTTAAGAGTGTATACAACAATACTCATTGCTTCTCTCCAATAGATATGTGGAACATTTCCTTCAATCAATTGGGTTCTAGTAGCTTCTTGAATTGTCATGTTCTTCATCTCCACAACACCATTCTATTAAGGGGTCCTAGGTGCAGATAATTGTCTCTTCACTCCATGCTCTTCACAAAATGCATTGAACTCAATGGAAGTGAATTCACCACCTCTGTCAGATCTTAAACACTTCAACTTTAATCATGTATCTATCTCAACCATAGCTTTAAAAATATTGAACTTCTCCAAGGCTTCATATTTCTCCCTTAAGAAAGTAACCCACAACATTCTTGAATAGTCATCAACTAGCAACATGAAATATATGTCTCCCTATAAGCTTCTCACTCTAGAAGGACCACACAAATCAATATGCACAAGATCCAATAATCCATTAGAACTATACTATTTTATTTTAAAAGAAACTCTCATCTTCTTCCCTAATGACATTCCTTGCATACCAGATTAGTAGGCTTTACCAACTTAGGAAGATCTCTCAATTCTTGAGTGGAACTTATCTTAACAATGATTTTGTTTTTTTACATGACACATCCTTCTATGCCACAGCCAAATTTCATCAATCTGAGAAATCAAACAACTTTTACCACCAACATTCAAGTGAAAGATATTACCTTTAGTCATTGTTCCTGATGCAATCTCGATTCTAGAACCACTTAAGATTTTATACTTGCCATTCTTGAATTGCAAATCATATCCCATGTCAACCATCTATCCAACACTCAAAAGATTATTCTTTAGACCTTCACATGCAGGACATCATCAATATTGTGTTTACAATCAAGATAAATGGAACCTCTATCATGGATTATACCAGCTTTGTCATCACCAAATCTTACTACACCGCCATCATACTTTTCCATACTCACAAAATTTCTCTTATCACCTATCATATGATGAGAGAAACCACTTTCAATATCCCATTCATCTTTTTCTTCAACTTTAGTAGCCAAAAATTTCTGCTCATTAATGTAGATAGTAGAATCAATAGGCACTGGATCATCTTCCTTGATAGTAATAAACACCCATTCATCTTCTTCTCATATCTGGACACCATTGTAGAACTTTCTCCTAGATCATATTTTTTCTTCCCAGAAATAGTAGCTTTGAATGCAAATTAGAACTTAGGAAGAGATTCACCAAATTCACTCAACTCAAAGGCAACAAGATTTTCAATTAGCATGTCTCTAGTCATATTAGTCACTATCTAGATCTCCTCAATAGCAACAAATTTGTGTTTAGATCTCCTCAATAGTCACATTAGTCACTGTTTGGATCTCCTCAATACTTTAGCTATAATATTTGATTCTTCCAATACTCCATAGGCACATTAGATATTCAACACAAGTTCATTCACTTTCTACATAAAAGAGGTAATGTTCTCATCTTCACCCATCTTCAGCATCTCATACTTTCCCGAAAGCTCTGCAACTTAGAAAATTTCACATGATTGTCACCTTCATATAAAGTCTCTAGCTTCTTCCAAATCTCATGAGCAGTTTGGAAATCCATCACATTAGTCATCCTAGAATTAGTCAAGGAACTCAATAATGCTTCCTTCACCCTAATAATGTATTCAACTTCCTTTATCTCATCCAGAGTGGTAGGACCATTCAGAGGAACATTATACACATTCTTAGTAATCTTCCAATAATCTTCACTGATGCATCTCAAATGACACTCCATCTAGTTCTTCTAAAGAGTGCAGTTTGTATCATAAAATCTCAGACTATCCTTCTTGTAAGTATAGGTTGCCATCCCAAATCACCTCAAGTGGTCAAGCTTCATCGAAGGATCTAGCTCTAATACCAATTGTTGGAAACAAGGCATAAAAATAAGAAAGCGGGGGGTGAATCAGTTTTATCAACAAATTTACTTAACACACATAATTTCAAATCTGATAAATAACAGTGAAATAAACAATTAGCACGACATCAATAACACACATAACACCAAGATTTTTGACATGGAAAATCTGATCAAAGAAAAACCAACAGTGGGAACCTACCCACAATATGATGATACCTTGTTATAAGTATATGAAATATTACAATGGGGAATGTACATGCATTTAGGCACAATGCCTAGAGTACACTACTCAAAACACAATAACAAAGAGGGATACAACCCTTGGGAAGACACTGTCTTACAAAAACATTCAGATTACATCTGGAAGATCACAAACTGATAGAATAGCATCTCCTCATGCCTAGTTAAAGTTCTGGTTAAGCACAAAACATATATACTTCTCTCTGCACTTATTCACTACTTTTGAAAGATCAAAGCATTATTCAGACACACACATAGATACTCTCTCATATGAATATTACATTTATTTATACATATCATCAACCTATGTTTCAAGATCATCTCAACACACATCAAAAATTACAAAGATACAACCATACATGCTACAACATTACATGCAAACCGAAACAATGTTGGCTAAGACATAGTATCGACCCAAACAACCACCTCAATCATGAAACACCTCCAAGAATTATGTCAGGAACATCCGCAATATGCTACAATCATTTGGTCACCAAGAAAGTCACATAACATAAATATACTGCATAAATCACCAATAATGAGCATAATGATCAATACGTACCATCAACACAAAAGTCAAACAAACTAGATAAATCACCAATAACAAGCATAATGATCAATGCGGACCATCAACACAAATAGATATCGATCTAGAAACATCCACAAGAAATGTGAATTACCACATAAAAAACTGCAACATCACCACTTACTAGAATCATCATCATCATTATACCAAACTTCAAGAACACTAACTACACTAAATGACAAATTGAAAAATTCACTTGCAGACCTCCAAATCATGAACCATCTAAATTGAGGACACACCAAAATGTCCCAAAAACTCTTCCAAATCTGCAAACCAAAATATTTCAACATGGAGCAATGTGGAGAAAAATCCAGAATACTGATCAACATTAAACAACTAAAACCAACTGCAATACTGGATCTCATTACTTGATCAAATCATCATGTGGACCACTAAAACTTCAATTGAATCAACTAGAGGTACTTATCTCAAAACCCTTTCATCCACAAAAACTCAACTGAAACACTCTAGCCAAACCAACTCACATAATCTGACTGTAGCACTGGAACACATAGAGGAATATGTTAACAACAATGCCAACACATCACTCAGTCAATCCAAACACATATTTTCACATTATCCCAACAATCTCCAAGAGGAAGGTGCTCAAGTATTGTGCCTAGTCTGACCTTGAATAGGGGATGAAGGGATATAAGGACATAAGATGGATGGAAGGGATGAAGGGCTAGGTGCATGTTTGGATTTTGGAGGGATGCAGGTTTTAGCAGGGGTACCAACACCACAAGGAATGTCACTGAGGCCATGACCATTAAGATTTTTTTTGATGGGGAGGGGTTCTTGCTTGTGAAGGTCTACCCCTTTTCCTTTATAAATATTATGACCTGTAGGATACTCTTTGCTTTAAGAAGAAGACACAAGTCCATTATGAGGTGGATATGATATGAAGGTAATGATGGGATCATGAAGTGGATCAGACTGGACCAAAGTGGAGGCACCCATTGTGCATGTAGTGGATTCATGAACATCTTGATCCAACATGTCAAAATCATGAGGGGGATCGGGACCAATGACAAGCTCTTCATGAGATGGAATGAAATGAATAATGTGATCATCAAAAGAAATAAGATCTTGGATTGCATATGGAGGATTAGGACATGGAGATTGAGGAAAAATGGAATGTTGTGGAGGATTCGAAAGTGAAGGGATAATTTGATCTTGACAAGGAGGGGGATCATCAAATTCCACCTTAAGGGTGCTATGCTCTTGACTTTTAATGGGATCGTTAAGAATAATGGAAGGGATATCTTGATCTTTCACAGGAGTGGAATGTCAATGGGATTTAAAAAGACATTTTGTTCATGAAATAGAAGGGGATAATTTGAGATAGGATGAACAAGGATAGGGGGATTATATTGAGTGTCTAGGAAGATGGGATCTTGGTCAACAATTGGATGAAATGATAAGGTTTTAGGATCTTCATCTTGATTTGTTATAGGACTCATTGCTTCATTATCTAAATTATCATCTTTGACATGGGGTTGGACTTTAGATATACATGGGGGACTCTACCAAGGAATCAATGTTTTGACATGAGGGAGATGGACTTTTAATGAGATCTTGTGAAATAGGTTTGATGGGAAATGAAGCACATGGTGGCATTGGGTATTATGGGTCTAATATTTTTTAAGCATGTCAAGGACTTGCATCATGAATTGGATTATCTTGGAAATAAATTGTTGATAGCCCTTGGGGGATTTCATCCTTGGGTGCATCGTTTGATGAGGAAGATATGGAAGGTTCTTGCAAAGCTTTAAAAGGTGTAGGAATAGAGGTCATTGGGGAGTCAATTTTCTTACGAGGGACTCATGAGTCATTGCCAGACGCGGGTATATGATTTTGATATTTCTCAGAAGAATAGCTTAGGATTATTTCTAGGAGATTTTGAAAGATCTATCCTTCTTTGGAGAGGCATTTGAATCCTTGTGATATTTTGACCTAGTTGGGTTTTGATGTTGGATCTGTTTGAAAGGGAGTTGACTTTGGTTTGATGTTACATTTTGATTTTGAATTGGATTTTGGTTGAATGGGATTTAATTTGGTACTTGGTTGAATTGGTCTAACATGTTTGAAATTTGGCCTAGTGTGAGTTGCAACTTTATTTTTTGAATTTTTGGTTGTAGTTGTTGACACTAATTTGTTGAATGAGTTTGATGTAGGTACTACACATTTGGCTGAACATTTTGTTTGAAATTTCACTATTGGTTGTGTTGGCTGGATATGTTGGACCATTGGCTATGTTGGTTGGAAATATTGGACCATTTGTTGTGCTTGCTTGATATGTTGAACCATTGGTTGTGCTGGTTTGATATGTCAGACCATTGGCTATGTTGGTTGGATATGTTGGACCATTGGTTATTGTTGTGTTAGGTTGACTTGTGGTTCTGTTAGATTGAATGGAGTTTTATCAAATGAGGTTGACTTAGAATTTGGTCAAAGTTTACAATCGTTGTTTGAAATTGTTTCATCATGTCTATTTATGAGATGAGAGCTGGTATGCCCAATTGTGCAATGAGAGCTTGTACATCAATGGGCTCAAGATTTGGATTTGGACCTTTAAATTTTTAAAACATTTTGGACATTTGGGATCTAATCTTTTCAGTATTTTTCACTTTTTGTTCTAAGATCTCGATTTCTTGAGCTAGTTTCTCCTCCAACTTTTGTATTTGGACACTTGTTTTATTATAAAAAGTTTGATCAAAGTTTTGGCCCATGTACAAAATGGGTTGACATGATCTATTATTCAATTGTGATGATGTCTCATAAGAAACTTGGGATCTCATTTCCACAAGCATGTCACTATGCAATGCAACTAATGCAATTGAAAAGTGAAACCTAAAAGGATGACAATGCAACTTATCTTTTTTGGTCTTTTGAGTTTTTGGAATGATAACAAAATGCATCAAAGTGCGACCTTAAAAGATGATCATGCAATATAGGAAAAGAATGCAACTTATGTTTTTGGTGTTTTCGAGATTTGGACAAACTTTTGGAATGCAAATCGAAAGATGCAACCTTAGGAAATTGAAATGAAGCCAAGACCTTAATAAGAGGATAAACGAAAAAATGATGATAGGAAAAATGATAATGTCTCACCTATTTCATGGATAATAAATTAGGTTTGACAAGACAATATTGATAAAAGGACAAATTTTGGACAAGGTCAAGACTCGCTACCAACAACTTAGGGTATAATCTAAATTTTAATTTTTCAAGTTTGGCAAAACCTAATTTTGGGACTAATATGCAAGAAGGAAATGATAATGATTAACGACTAAAGATATGATATGATATCAAGACATGCTATGATCTAAGGATATGATATGATCTAAACATGTGATATGATCTAGGGATATGATAAAGAAATCAAGGACAAGAAAGTTTTGGAATTAAGCTTTATTCATAGAGATGGAAAAACCCTTTTCGATGCACATAAATTTTGGACCAAGTGGAAGGCACCCCTGTCCAGACACGTGATCCCTGCGAATTTCTCCCGATTTCACAAAGCAACTTAGAATCATCTTAAACTTATCAGATCAAGGTGCACACTAGATCCCAAATATGTAGCTTACTATTTTCACATACTTTGTCTTCATTTCTAGCACTTAATCTTAATTCAATTAATTAACTTACAAAAGAGGGTCAATTGATTTCCAATCACAACCAATCTACTTAGTATTCAGTCCTTGCATCATTTAAGATTGGATCTAGTAGATTCATCCCCCTCTTTTGAATTTAAAGTCCTCCGCAAGTGAAATTTGAGCTTAGTAAATTCCCACCCTTCCAAGTGGAGAATTTACAGGGCCCCCAATTTTTCACTTTACAAATCCCAATGTTACAATACAACTCATTAAGTGGTCCTGAGAATATTCCCAATGAATCTCTACATGTTACACGTCCATGTGCAACATTAAATAGATAAATAATACATTACATGTCCATGAGAAACCACATAATAAATACATATTAAAATCACATCATTATTATGCAAGGTGTACAACATCTATTTTCCCAACAACACACACACACACACATATACATATACATATATGTGTGTATATATGTATATATATGCATATATGTATATGTATGTATACATATGAGTGTATATGTATGTATATGTATGTATATGTATGTATGCATATGTATGTATGTATGTATGCATGTATGCATGTATGTATGTATGTATGTATATATATCAGTTATTGTGAAGACTACATTGCTTGCAAAAGTGGAACCTAAAGATTGGATAATTGATTCTAGATGCTCAAATCATACAACAGGTGACAAAGGGAAGTTCCTTGACTTTGAAAAGTATGATAGTGGATCAGTAAAATTCATTGGTGAGGAAGGTGGAGCTATTTGCATTAAGCATAAGATAGGTGATGTTTATTATGTCAGTGTTTCTAATGCAAGAGAAAAAAAACACTCCTCTTGCTACAAAATCACAAAACTCACAAACAACAATATTGCAACCAAACTAACACAATTTTATTAATCATCAAACATTCTCAAATCTGCAAGCACAATTTTATAAATGCTCTCTCTTAATCCCCTCTCAACTTGGTATTTTCCTTAGACCCCTACTTTCTAACTTCTTGTAGCCCACCTATGCTCACACAGATTCCCTACGCAAACCATGGTCGTCTTCTATTGGGTTGCCTCTATCTCTATGTAGACCACTTGTTTAAGCACATCCTCAGTATTTTATTTGCATCGGTTTATAATTTGTTCACATTCCTTCCACACTCTTCTTCTTCTTCTTCTTCTTCTTTTTTCTATTGCCATTTGCATTAGGCTTGACTCATTGGCTTCATTGCTATGTCTTTTCAGTTCCATTGGGTTGATCTCTTTGCTATTTTGTCTCTTGACAAATGTTTCTTTCCTTTGATGAAATGCAATATATCATTTTCCTTACACAACCTTATCTCTATCTTTTCTTTATGTGATCTTCACCCTACACAAATTATCTTTGTCCAAGCCATTTCCATTGTCATGACCCTTCACTTTATTTTCCCCTATCGCTTCTCTTCATCCCTTAGCTTTGTCTCTTTGTATTCAATTGATCTTCACCATCTTTCCAAATCGATGTCCTTTCGCCATCGATGTCAATAGAATTTGTTTGAAAGTTTTTAAAACTTGCCAACAAATCCATTTTGTAAATATCCTATAATCATTGAAATATGAAACACATTTCTTTGAAAGAATTTGTAAACAATTCATGGGTCTATCTATGCTTTCATATTCTACATATATATTAGCCAAAGCATTAATGCTTTGATGAATCATGTCCAAACTTGTTTCAGTGCTCTCATTTTGGCTCGAGCAAGGATAATATTAGAAAAGGCTACACCCAAGTTTATTTTGTGCATATCCTACAATCATTGCCATCCATGAGATCACATTTCTTTGAGGCATTCTTTCAAACATTTCTCGTGCCAAGTCTATGCTTCCACATTTGCATATAGCTCTAATAGAGCAATTGCAACTTACAACATTTGAATCTTTCATGATTGATGGATGTTCATAACCTACTCCAAAGCTCATAGGCTGAAAAGAGAGCATAGACTAACCATCAAACATTAACTTTCTTATCATAGCCAATTGAACACAATATTGGAGCTGACAACATGGAGAGATGGTTAATGAAACTATGACAAACCAAAAATGGAAATATTTTTGGTCGATGTCGATTGTCATTTTTGCGAGGTGCTCCTACATTAGACATGTCGGGTAAGAGAAATGTTCCTTGAGTTGATAAAATCAAGAACATTGGAAGGCACATGGGATGTTGATCTCATGTTTATTTATCTTCCACTTTTGCTCCTTGTCCATAGGAGCCTTCCCTCTTCTATTTTTCTCTTCTTCATCAATTTCAACACACAATTCACCTCTCTAACCATTACATTCTTTTAGACTGATATTCTCTCTTCCTTTATGACATTGCTGCAACAAATCAGAATCCAATCTTCCTCTTGAAATCTACCCTTTGAATGTTTGCACATTATATCCTTAGTCCTCTCCTTTACTTCTATTTGTTGCTTCCCATTGCTACAACAAACAAATAGTGGAGATTGATTATTTTGCTTGCTCTCCTCCTTGTCCCTTAGAGGATTCAATTTATACTTTTGACTACCATTTTGATGCAAGAGAAAAAAAAACCCCTCTTGCTACAAATTCACAAAACTCACAAACAACAATAAAAATTGTAATAAAATTAATACAATTTTATTAATTATCAAACACTCTCAAATATGCAAACACAGTTTTACAAATGCTCTCTTTTAAGCCCCTCTCAACTCTATATTTTCCTCAGACCCCTTCTGTCTAACTTCTTGCAGCCCACTGATGGTCACACAAATTCCCTATACAACCCACTATCGCTTTCTATTGGGTTGCCTCTATCTCTATTCAGACCACTTCTTTAATTGCATCCTTAGGATTTTATTTGCATCAGTTTGTAATCTGCTCGCATTCCTTCTACTTCTTTTTCTTGCCATTCGCATTATGCTTGACTCGTTGGCTTCATGGTTATGTCTTTTCAGTTCCATTGGCTTTATCTATTTTCTATTTTTTCTTGTCAAATTTATCTATCCTTTAATGAAATGTAATATATTAGTTTCCGTGCACAACCTCATCTCTATATTTTGTTTATGTGATCATTAACCCTACGCAAATTGTCTTTCTCCAAGCCGTTTCCATCCCCACGATCCTTCTTTTTAATTTTCCCCATCGCTTCTCTTGCATCCTTTAGCTTTGTCTCTTTGTATTCAATCAAGACCCTTCACCATCTTTCCAAACCGATGTCCTTTTGCCATCGAATACACTTGTCAATAGCATTAGTTTGAAAGTTTTTAAAACCTACCAACAAATCCATTTTGTAAATATCATGCAATCATTGAAATCCGGAACACATATCTTTGAAAGAATTTGTCAATCCGTGCTTCCACATTTTACATATATATCAGCCAAAGCATTATGCTTTGATGGATGTCCAAACTTGTTTCAATGCCCCTATTTTGGCTTGAGAAAGGAGAATAATGGCAAAGGTTATGCCCAAGTTTATTTTGTGCATATCCTACAATCATTGTCATCTATGAGATCACATTTCTTCAAGGCATTCTTTCAAATACTTCTCATTTCAATTTTACACTTCCACATTTTCATATACCTCTAATAGTGCATTTGCAACTTATAACTTTTGAATCTTGCATGATTGATGGATGCTCATAACTTGCTCCAAAGCTCATAGGTCAAATAGAGAGAAAATACTATAAATTAAACATTAACATTCTTATCATAGCTAATTGAATAGAAGACTAGATCTAAAAACATGGAGAGGTTCTTAATGAAACTGTGACAAACCAAAATTGAAAATATTTATGGTTGGTACCAATTGCGAATTTGACTGGGTGCTCCTACACCAGTTTGAGACATAATATTTTGAGTGTTAGTCATAGGAATAGTAAATGCTACAAGCTCATATTTCATGGTTTAGTATGTGAGATCATAAAAGGAGGTTCTAGAAGGTTAGTTGCAGAATGTTGAAGAACAAATAGAGATGTCCACTATGTAAAGGAGAATAGAGGAAGTAGTTGTCTGTTGACATAGAGTAGTGAATGTTGGTTGTGGCACAAAAGGATGGAACATATTAATTTTGGTAATATAGTGAATAATATTTGTACTCAAGTTGTAAGAGACTTGCCAAAGATCATCAAACCTACTAATACAATGTGCAAGGAATGTTGGATGTGAAAAAGAACAGGAAACAAATTCAAGAACAAGGAGTTTTCTACTACAAAATATTTGGAATTGATTCATATAGACTTATGAGGACCTAGAAGGACAAGAGGACTAAATTGTGAAGGTATTTAATGTTTCTTATTAATGATTATTCTAGAAGGACATAACTTACTTTCTTAAGGGAAAAATATTAAAAACTAGATAGATTTAAGGTGTTCAAATCTATCGTTAAGAATTAAAATAAGCTAAGATAAAATGTTTAAGGTTTGATAGAGGAGGAGAATTAATATCAAACAAATTTCATATATTTTGTGAAGAACATGGTATTAGAAGACAATTATATATCCCTAGGACTCCACAATTGAACGGAGTAGTTGAAAGAAAGAATATGATTATTGTTGAGATGTACAAAACTACATTGAAGGATGCTAACCTACCTAATGTATATTAGAAAGAATTTGTGCATACTATTGTTTATATTCTTAATAGGGTACAAGTGAGAGTGAATCACACAAAGACACCTTGCAAGCTATGGCATGGAAGATCACTTACAATCAAGTATTTTAGAATATTTAGAAGCAAGTGATACATAAGAAGAGATAAGGAATATTTGGAAAAGTTTGATGCAAGATTAGATGAAGGAGTATTTATAGGATACCCTACAAAGAGTATTGGTATTACAAAAAGAGGATGAAGAAGATTGTGGAAAGTACAAATGTTAGGGTGAGTGAAGAATATAATCATGTTGCACCAGAACCTAAGATTGAGACAAAAGATACCCTTCTTGTTATGAAAGACAAAGTTTTCATTAAGGATAAAGATGAATCAAATGTAGAAGAGAAGGAACTTGTACAAGCACTTAATACACCTAGAAAGTATGTGTGGAAGAACCATTTAGAAGATCAAATCATTGGAGATAAAGACAAAGGAGTTTAGATAAGAAGAAGACTAGTTGAGATAGTGAATAAGAAAATTTGCATTTCTTATCTAAGGTGGAGCCAAAGAAATTTGCAAAATCTATCAAGGATGTAGGAAGGATGAAGGGAATGGAAGAGGTACTGAATCAGATAGAGAAGAATCAGGTCATGGGAGTCGGTACCTAGACCATAGACAAGAATATGATAGCAACAAAGTGGGTGTTCCAAACCAAGCTAAATGAAAATGGTGAAGTCACAATGAACAAGGAAGGACTAGTTTTTAAAGGTTATTCACAAGTTGAAGGTATAGACTTTCAGGGGATTTTTTCTCTTGTAGCTAGGATGGAAGCTATAATAATGTATTTTGCATTTGCTACTTATAAGAATTTTCAATTTTATCAAATGGATGTTAAGTCAACATTCTTGACTTGAGAACTTGAAGAAAATGTTTATATTGAACAATTAAATGGGTTTAAGCTATTAGAACATCTAGATATGGTATGCAAACCCAAGGAAGGCAATTTATGAACTCAAGAAAGATCCTAGAGCTTGGTATGCAAGGTTTGATAGATATTTGTTGTACAAAAATTTCAAGAAAGGTACTAGAAATGGCAATCTTTATTTTAAGGTTGAACGTGATAAACTGTTTGTATATGTTGACAATATTATTTTTGGTGGATATGATGATGTTTGTATGAAGTTTGTAGTAGAAATGCGAGAAGAATTTTAGATGTCAATAATTGATTAGTTCTCACTTTTCCTTGGTCTTAAAGTAACATAGTCATAAGATTGCATTTTCATTTCCTAGACCATGTATATTAAAGAGATATTGAAGTTTGGTATGCAGAATCATAAGCAAGTTGGAACCCCTATGGCTACTTGTTGTCATTTATGAAAGGATGGTTGATCGTTTGAAATTTATCAAATCTTTATCAGTTTATGATTGGTGGATTGTTATATTTGACTACTTTGAGACTGGATATTATTCATGTTGGTTGTTTGGTTGTCAGATATCAAGCTAATCCAAAGTAATCATGTGATCAAGAAATGAAAAACATATTCAAATATTTGAAAGAAACTCTAAATTTTTGTTTGTGGTATAAAAAGAATGATTATTTCTCTTTGAAATCCTAGACAAATGTTGATTGTGCTGGATGTGCTAATGAAAAAAGAAGTACACGTGGTGGTGTTTTTTTCTTGGGAGATAGCTTGGTCTCTTGGTTGAGAAAGAAGTAGGATTCAATTCCATTATCTACAACTGAAGTAGAATATATTACAACAACATCTTGTTATACTCAAGTCTTGTGGATGAAACAAACTATTAAAGATAGTAAGGCAACATAAGATGAATAAATTTCTATCATGTATGATAATACAAGTGTAAATAACATTTCAAACAATCTGGTAATGCATTGAAGGAATAAACACATTTATATACAATATCATCTCTTAAGAGAGAAGGTTACAAAGATCTGGTAGTCGAGTTGGAATGTGTACCTACAAAGTATCAGATTGTAGACATTTTAACCAAGGAACTAATGAAGTAAACTTTTGAGTATCTCTGATAGAAGTTAGGGGTTATTTCCTCTCCTACTTCAAACTAGATATATTAAAGTGGTGCATATTTCTAGGGGAAGATTTAAAGTCTATCTCTTGTTTCCTAGATTGATGTGGTGACTACTCATAGGGGGAGAAACACAAAGATGGTGGTTTATTACTTGTAGGAAAATGTTTGCAAACAAATAAATATCCTTGATAGAGAGAGTGTTGTAAATATCAAAGATTTTACTTGAAAGGGGGATAGAGTTACCATTGGAGAGAAAGAGTTATAGAGATCAATAAGTAGAAATGTGGTTTGTTGTGTTGTGACGTATGTCCTTGATGTCAAATGGGGAGATATTTGGAGATATTTGATAGTTGATTAGTGGTACAAGTGTTTTTATCAATGACAAAGGGGGAGATTGTTAGAAATATGAGGGTGTTGTCATTGATGTGAAACTTGTATGTATGAAAGATGGCTGGAAAAATAATTTTATATTTGTTTGTCATCAATGTGAAGTGTAAGTTACAATTGTTCACTTGTATAGTTGTCATAATTGTTGTTGTATATGGTCCATAAATGAGTGTCATGATGTAACTATGTTTTCGCATGATGATGTTGAGTAAGTATGTTGTGTTTCTGGAAGGTAACTGTAGTGGAAGTTGAAATATGTAGGAAAGAGTATTTAAAGTCCTTATGGAAGAGTGATTTACATTCATTCATATTTTCAAGTTTATGGCTTGTGGTTTTGGATTTAATGTTCATGTTCTATGGATGTTTTACTACCATGTTTTCATGTCCTCGGTTAGATTCAAATGTTGAAGTTGGTTGTTCCTATATTTTGATAAAGAGGATGTCTTTTAATACTAGTAAGGAGAATTCTCTACATTTCTCAACTACTTTGATTGAAGTGTTGTATCTTGGAAAATATTTTAATATGGTTTGTGAAGTATTCTAGTTCATATTTCAAGAGTTGGTTTGCTTGGTGAGTGAAGTTATGTTGTTCAATGATGTTAGTTGTGTTAGTTTCTTGCCAGCTCAGTTGACTTATCTTATTTGGATCATACTCTTTTGGTCTAGCCATGCATTTGAGGTTGATTTAGAGTATTATTATGGATCTTACCATGGTTCATGAAGATTCGCATTGAGTAATATGTATTGAGTGAAATTTTTGGGCTAACTAGTTAATGTGCTTTATTCTTTTTCTACATGTTATGTTTAGTGCCAACTTTGGAGGATGTGTTAGTGTGTGTGATTCATTGGAATAATTGTGATGATGTATTTAGGTTTTGTTTATCTCATATGGTAGACCACATTTAGTGGAGTTTCTCTTGATGGCCGTCTTTGTGTAATTCATGTTTATTCTATCAATGGCCAACCAAGTTGAGGGTTTTAACGAATAACCTAGTATAAATGAATGTGTGGATGTGTGAATTGTATCATAGATTTTTTTGGATTGATTTTTAATGATTTGTAAGCATTTTTAATGAATAAAAGGTATGAATTTAAGTTTGTGATGAACTTTTATGATCATATCTTTCAGTATTATACAATTTTGAGACAAAGAATGAAGTGGGTTGTGTTTGCCATGATATTGTTCATTTGACACAATGGTTCAAGGATAGTTTCATGGTCAAAAGATCTTGTCCATTTCAATTCATCATTTCTCTATACTTTCTAAAAGATAGTGAGTCCTTTTGGTAGCTTGTGTAGTTCTTTATATCTTGCACTGGGATTGTGTGTATTAGTAATGCAAGTCCAATGTATCTTTCCCTAAGTTTATACACCTTAGTCTTGCAAGTCCATATCAGGAGTAGTGAGATACCTTGGCCTTGAGCCTAAAACATTGTACTCGGTTATTCATATTGTGAGTGATATTCTCATTGTGGTTTTTCCCTCATTGTGTTTTCCACGTATATCTGGTGTTCTCTTGTGTATTGTATTGTGTGGTTTCATTCTCTATTTTTGTTATTCATGGTAATTATATTTTGAAGATTAAGGGCTTAAAGTTTAAATTATTTTAAGGTCTAGACTAATTTACCCCTGCCCCACCCCCCTCTCAGTCTTGTGGCGTATTCAGAAAAATTCATTAAGAAAACATCTAAAGCTTATTATTTCTAAACAACACAAAAAAAAAATTAACTTATAATCTCTTGCCTCTATTTTGCCTTACTTTTCTCTGTACCATTTCTCAGCTCTTCCTCTTTTCCTTCTTTATTCGGCAATGCACACTACCTTTCATGCCAAATTTATTCCACACATTCTTTATTTATTTCACTTTCTATGCATCATTCCTCATCTCTAAGAGCCTATACTCCTCTTATTTATTTTTGTTCCTCCATTCATCTATTTCACACTCATTTCCAATTCAAATGGAACTCAATATATTATAAATTTACAACCATTGTATCTGCCATCTATCACAATATCCCTTTTTTTTTTAAGTTTCACTTTATTGTGCCTTCATTAATTTACTCACTCTCTTCCCATTTTGTAGTCTTTCCTATGCACTCTATCCCAAAATCATCAAATTATAGACAAGTACATAATGGTCTATTTTGTATGAGTGTTAGTTATGTGGTCAACTCAACACTACATGTGCCCAATCACATTTCTCATCTACCATGTGCTTACGAGAATAAAATAAATTTCCCATCTCTTCTTATATATGCTTTAACCTCTAAAGTTATTACTTCTTAATTTTTATTTTGCATACCTAAATTTTCTCTTTCTCAACACATAGATGTCTCCCTTTATCCTTGCACAATCTTCTCTTCTTTTCTCTGACATGGTATTGGGTTTTGTTTTGCCACCCCTTTCTCTTCTTCTTTGAATTTAGTTATATCTTTTTAGGCTTCTCAAGTGGAACTTAATCAATTTTCACCTTTCAATATTCCTTCAACACTATTCTTCTAGTACTACACACTCTCATTTCTTAAATTTTAATTATTCTATTTTATCTATTTGTGTTCCTTTTCTTTCATAAAACTATATAAAAGGCCTTCATGTCACCACAAATATCGTTCTAAATCAAATAAAAATTGTTCCTTCAATTTTAAACCATACATCTCTCATGGGTTTGACCTCATATAAGGGATGAATAATATCAAGCTTGGATCTAAATACTTGTTATATGTTGAATCAAGCTAAGTCAAATCTCAGTTAAATTATAAACATTGTCATAAAAATATGTCATTTGGATGGTAGTTATTTTATTTACGATAAATATGCCAAAGTGGGTACAAAATATATGGCCTAGAAAAGTGCAAAGTACGCATTTTTCACCATTATAGTTTTCCACCATACTTTGACTTAAAAGTGAATTAATATGAATCATGCATGACAATTTAAATAAGCAATCAAAATGAAAGTAAATAATAAGAACATGTTAAAATAATTTACATATTAATAATGACCAATACATGCTTGTTGTGAATACTCAATTTCTCTTAGGTCAACAAGCACAAAATTCCATGTGAGTAGAATTTGCTTTCAACCTAAAATGAACATCAACAAATAATTGAGTGTCAATAAAAAAAATTAAAAAGAGCGAAATGTGTATAATAGGAACTATTAAATATTAATAAGAAGCTATACATGGAAATGGCCTAGACTACCATGATTAGTGTGAAGCTATATACAACTATGAAGGATCAATCAAAATTAGCTTGAGATTGGATAGGTTTATATAGGAACCATCATGATTATAATAAAGTTTTATTGAAAATGAGCCATCATGTTCAACATGAATTTATCTAAGTTTACAAAGGAGTTGGTAGTAAAGAGTGAAAGGGTTTTTTAAGGAGCTTTCAACGAAGAGTGGTAAGGGTTAAAAGGATCCATTAACACTCTAGTCTTAGAAGCATCAAACACTCAAATTTAAAATTTAATATTTGTTGTGTACAAAAATTGGTCAGACTTGGCTTATTATAGAGCTTGGATATGCCTAAAACCTACAAAAAAACCTTCTAATTAGCTAAATATATATGTATCTATAGTGAAATGAAAAAGTTGTATAATTTACATAAAAGAGCATATGTAAATAAGAGATTTTTTTTAATCTATTTAATTATATTTTCGTTGCTACATCAATATACTATATATTTAAAAATAGTTCAAAAATATTAGATACATATAAAGTTTGCATAATCTTTAACTATTTAAGATAAAAAATAATATATATAAGGTACACATATATCGCACTCAATATCATTGAAAATTTCATCGACGGAAGTAATCATGCATGCGCTCAAGACTCTGAATATTTTAACTGCACTCACTGTCTATGTTAGTAGGCATTTATATCATTGAAAATTTCATCGACGGAAGTAACCATGCATGCGCTCAAGACTCTGAATATTACTCATTGTCTATGTTAGTAGGCATTTATATCATTGAAAATCTCATCGACGGAAGTCACCATGCATGCGCTCAAGACTCTGAATATTTTAACTGCACTCACTGTCTATGTGAGTAGGCATTTATATCATTGAAAATCTCATCGACGAAATTACCATGCATGCGCTCAAGACTCTAAATATTACTCACTATCTATGTTAGTAGGTTTCAACATCGACAGAAGTCACCATGCATGCGCTCAAGACTCTGAATATTTTAACTGCACTCACTGTCTATGTGAGTAGGCATTTAGATAGGTAAGTTGATTGGTCTTCGATTTTTGGGGTTGGGATCTAATAAATTCAAACATAGAATAGCATTACAATTAACAAAGTTATAAAATCTTCTAGTATTCATTTTGTCAAATGATAATTTTACTAGAGCTATTCCAGAAAGTTTACGAAACTTGAGGGAAATGAAAAATTAAAATAAAAGTATAAAAGTCTACCAATATTCAAATATATTGCTTTATTGAGAGAAAATGGAAATAATCAACAAATAGAGTATGTGACATCTTTGGCACCGATTTGGTGTCTTGACCTCTCAAAAATAACTTCCTAGATGATGTTCTTCAAGACAGTGAATTTTCAAAGGATTCTCAATTTGTCAAGATATCATCTTAGTAGAATAATTCCTAATTTTTTTAGAAATATTGTTCAGTTGAAATCACTTTATCTTTCAATGAAAAATCATATTGAAAAATATTGCCTTAGAGCAACATTTTCTCACATTTTTAATTTGTTGAACATATCTTGTAAAAATTGTTTAGGTAGAATACCACAAGCAGCTCAATGGTTATCATTTGATGAAAGATATTTTTGAAACAATTAGTATCTTTGTAGACTTCAAATCAACATAAATTTTTCATCTTGCCCTTCTTCAAATAACACTTATGAAGGTGGTGTAGGTGAACAATAGTGGATGAATATATTTATAGTGGGAGGTGGATATTGGAATGAGCCTTGGATTGTGGTTTCAAATTGTTATTGGAGTTTTGTATTTCAACAAAAAAAATTATACAAAATGTTTCAAACTCATGGATAATATTATTGTCATTCTTGATCAAACTATTTGAAAAAATATCCATTTTACATTCCTTCTCCTTTCATTTTCCCTTACAAATTCCCTTAAAATTCTATCCTCCATGAAGCTTTTATAGTAGTTTTATATATATTTTCTTATTTGTACAAAGCAATGATTTAAATATCATATTATTGTACCTTCATCAATAGCATGGAATGAAATATGTATCAAAAGTTAAATTCAATCCTAATTTTAAATTTGTTTCTTTACTTGATTCAAATTTAGCAATAAAAAATGCTTCACATAAAAAATGCCATGTGACTAATTCTTTTCTATAGATATGGTAATCTTTCACACATGCGGTTCACTTTTCAACTAAAAATTGCCTCGACATAAAAGAAACCAAAGAGGAAAATATTCAATCAAATTATACAAAAATATTTATTCAAGAAAAGATCCCAAGCTAAGATCATGAATGCAAGAACATTCATGAATAGAGAGAGATGATAGAATTTCACTAAGAAATGATGATATATTATTGGAATATTTTACAATATAAAGAAAACTTGTGTAAATAGGCAAAAGGATAGATAATGAGAGCACCAATGAGGTGTGAGGGTAAGTGCAACTACCTACCAACTATAGACACAAAATACTAGATGCACATGAATAAAATAATATTAAACCTTACTTAACACCTAGAAGGACAAAATGGTGCCTACGTTAAACTTAAGATTCTGAGTAAATAATAATTTACTCCAACACCCCCCTTAAGTGTAACTTAGGGAGAAGACTATTATGAAATATGAGCAAGATGCAATATGAGTCCTGAATACAAAACCGTTTTAGGTACCCATGTACAACACTAATGACGTCTCATAAATGAAGAAAAGAAGAAAACCCCATGGGATAAAACTCCTCTGCAAAACAGAGAAAAGAAAGAAAGAAAATTCATGGATGAAGGACTCATTCACATCTCCCAAGGACTATATACATCATGTATATGCAATCAAATATCCCCCCACATAAAGAAAAGAAGGACTAAGAATCAAGACTGCCATATAATTCCCAAATTGTAGTCTGAATAGCGTGAGGACAATCAAATCAATAAAAAGGGTCAAAATATCATCAGGGATATACATAGAAATTAATTTTAGGACATGATCTCTCTTACAATTCCAAGGAAAAATTTTACTAGGTGTGCTAGGTAGAGGAACTAGATCATACAAATATGGAAATAAATTAAGCCATCAGAGATGGGTGATAATTTTATTTCTCCATATATTATAGCTTCCCCTATTAAAAACAATCAAGGACAGATATAAGAAAACCCCCATCTTTTACTATAATAATTCTCCAAAAATAATACAAAGATAGTTCCATCACATGATAATAAAAGACTCCCAAAATGATAAAAAAGATAAATAGCCTATAAGGCTATGATGAACACCATAAAACCTAATTTGCTACAAAATATAATGTGAGTTCCATTGGTTGGCTGACAAGGAGTTTGATAAATGAAATATGGCGCAGTCTCATACCACATCAACTCCAAAAGCTAAAACTACTAAAATCCTGAAGCATGTCTGAGAGAGAGAGATTTAGTCAATGTGAACCTTAACTCGTATTAAAAATATGTAGGTAGGGCTATATCAATGCTTAAAACAAAAATCATAGTTCCAATGTGGGACAAAATGTTCCTAGATATAATCCCAACAACTTTTCATGGACCCACCATAGGGCTTCCACTAAAACCCTAAATTGGAAATATCATGTATAGACCATATAATATATGCTGCACTAAACAAATAGAAGCCTTGAAGTTCGGTGTAGCCACAATATTGGATATTATGCTTGCAAAACAATATGAACTCATCAGATGTGGCTAGCCAAGTATATAAGGTAGAAAGTATAGCCCAACCAAAGTAACAAACATGCGACCAAAGTGAAACCATAGCTCAAGATAAAGAAAACACCCTATCAAAAAGAGTGCATGACTTAGCCACCAAAACACTTATGCATCCTAGTTGAGGAAGAACCTATGTGAGCTTAACAAGTAACTAGACCTTTGCAAAAAAAGTGTCTGACAATCACTTTGGCCAAAAAAAAAACTCGACACTGGTTGCAACCCTATAATGCAAAGAATCAGCCTATGACTTCTTTGAATTAGAAATTGCTAGTATGAAAACCACCAATCAATTTAACCTCATTGGTCAAAGATGAGTTTAAGGCAAGGGCAAGCAATGAAACATGCTCCTAAATTCACAACTCTAACAAGGTGAGACCACCAATTCAATCAAATCTTCGACTTATTGTATTTGTGGGGCAAGTTTCTAGATATTGGAATTGAAAGATTATAATTTAAAGAATACTAGCTAAAAGATAAATAAATAAAAAATCTATTTACATCATAATGAATAACTAGAATCAATGTAACCTCATTGGTCAAAGATAAGTTTAAGGCAAGGGAAAGAAATGAAACATGCTCCTAAATGCATAGTTTTGAAAAGGTGAGACGACCAATTCAATCAAAGCTCTAAGTTATTGTAAGTGTGGGGCAAGTTTTTGGATCTTGGAATTGAAACATTATAATTTAAACAATACTAGTTGAAATATAATTAAAAGCAAAATCTACTTACATCTGAATGAATAACCAGAATTACCAAATTTGAAAATATATTGCATATCAAAAACTTGAATGAATCTTAAAATAATAGTGGATTATTTTATAGATAATTCCTTTCCTAAGAATAGGAGAAAAAACATAAAACACAAAATTTAAATATTAAATATAAACTAAGCATAGATAAAAACTAAAATAGTTTTCTTCACTACATATACAACAATGTTTGCAAGACAAACTAAAAAACAAAAATAATTATTTTATTGAGAGAAAATAGAGATCTAATCTCTAGCATAGAACATCCTTCTTCATCTCCTTCACATCGTTCATCCTTGTCTTCAATATCCCCCTAAATGATCAATGGAGGTGAGTCCTATCTGATGGGTGAAGGTAGTAAAACTTGTTGTTGGAAGAGATTTGGTAAAAATATCAAAAAATTGTGTAGATTAAGACAAAAATACAACTCCACTTGTCCATCTTGAACCAGGTCATGAACATAATGATGTTGGATCTCTATGTGCTTCGTTCTAGTATGAAACACATGATTATTTTGTCATGGAAATATGCTATTGTTGTCACAATAGATGGTGGTCAGATGCTCTTGAACAAAATGTTGATTTACCAATATCCATCTAGCCCATATTGCTCGAGAACTTACTGATGTAGTTGCAATGTATTCCGCTTCTGCTAAAGAGAGAAATACTATTTCCCATTTCTAACTACTACAAGAGACAACTCCAGAGCCAAATAAAAAAACATAAGTAGATGAAGATTTTCAATCACCCACTTAACGAACCCAAACAAAATCTATGTAACCAATTAGCTAGAAAAAATTAGTGGTAGAATAATGAATGCCATTTTTTTGTGCACCACTCATGTGCCTCAAGTTTCTTTTTGTATCCCACCAATGATAATCATGTTGATCCTACATGAACCAAGATATGAGGCTCACAACATACATAATATCAAATCTAGTGGTTGTGAGGTACATGATATTACCAACTAAACTTCTATACAAAGTAGCATCAACCTTGGGACTAACATCTTTCTTGGTTAGTTTTTCACAGAGTGCTATGGGGATTGAAAGTGCTTTTCATGCCACCATTCTAAATTTCTTCAATACATCAAATACATACCGAGTTTGGGAAATAATATACAATGTGATGTTTTTTGTAACTCCACATCAAGAAAATATTGCATGAGTCCCAAATCTGATATTTCAAATTCTTGTTTCATTTCTACTTGAAACTTCTCCATGAGAGCTTTCTTGTTACCTGTACAAATAATTTCATCAATATAAAGGTAAACTATGATAATATCATTAACAATATGTTGGACATACAAGGTAGGATTTGAGTGGCTTTTGTTGAATCCTTTCTTCATGAAATAACTACCAATCCTAGCATACTAGGCACAAGGAGCTTGCTTAAACCCGTAAAGGGATTTCTTCAACTTGTAAAATATGTATCCCTTTTCTGGAGCTTCATAACCCATAGATTGTTCCACATAGAATCTCATCTATGTAACCATTAAGTAATGTTAATTTCACATCCATCTTAAATATTGGCCACTTGTATTGTGTTTCAATAGACAATATAATCTTGACTATACCTATCATGGTCTATGAAGTGTACATGTACCTGCAAACACAAAACACTCAATAGATCATTACAAGAATGGTTAATAAATTTAAATCAAAGAAAGCTAAAACCATAACTAATTGATCTATTGCCTCCTAGTAAATGCGAGTATGAATTTTGCTCTTAGATCTTGTTATGCAAATTCCAATGACTTGACTACACTTAGATGGAGGATTTGAATGATGAAGATGCATGATCTAGAAAGAATAGCATGATTAAGCTATATGATTCCATTATTATTCTAGAAAATGAACTAGAATGAAGATGCAATTAAGCTAAAATTGATCATGATAACATTGCTAAAATGATAAACTAGAATCTAGATGCCTATAGTAACAATGCATAAACGCAAGAATGAGATGGGATCAATTAGGGACAAAAATGAGATGAATTGGGATCCTTTGTGCTCCAAAATGAGGTCTATTTATAGGATTTTCAAGGCTAGGGGTGAGGTGGAAGGAACCAACGGTCAAGATTGATCTGAAGATATCAATGGTGAAATTGGAGGAGGCTGGCAAAGGGGGTTGGATTAAATGAAACATCTGTCATCTCTGTTGTGACAAGTGTCAACAGGCTTCTAGAAGAGGTTGGATGAAAGGGAATACTTAGTGACAAGTGTCACAAAGATTCTAGAAGAGGTTGGATGAAAGGGAACATGGGGGTAGGTGAAATGGGTTAGGTTTAGGAATGGCTAGGTTAGGTGGTTAAAAGTTAGGAGAATTTGAATTTAGAAATTCAATTAATAGGAAAAGGCTAATTAATTTCAACAACTCATAAATTTGGTTTGTTTTAATTAATTAATTAGGAGATTGGAAGAAATGATTTTGATGGGGAAGAATTATTTATTTTGAATTAATTAATCAAAGAGGATTATTGAGGTGAACCTATTAAATAAATCCTTAGATTTATTAATAAGTAGATGAAAGGGGAGGATTTTAATCAAATTATTGATGAATTCAATTAAATTGGGGAGGGAAATTAATTAAATAATTGCTTATTCAATTAATTATCTTCAGACCATTTTTAGGTGTATACATTTTGCCCCTCTTTGAAGCGAGGTGTGATGACGCGTTGATTCAAAGAATAATCTCATTTTGATGATGATATTGGTTTGATAAGGTGCCCCAGCTCTTGATTTCTAAATCCTCGGTATTATGATGCCCCCTTGGGAGATCAATTGAGATAATTGATCTTTGTAGTTTTGTGAGATTGATATCCCGATAGATTTGATTTGATTTCCACAACTGTGTTTAATGAAAATGCGAGTTCTTCGATTAGCGTGATTGCTTATATTGATTAGATTCAGTCTGGTTTCTGGAAGGATTCATCTTGTATAAGACAAAGATGATCAAAGCGTCTGGTTTCAAGAAGGATTCATCCTATATAGGACATGATCAGAGTGTCTGGTTTCAGGAAGGATACATCATGTATAAGACATGAATCAGAATCAGATCGTTTGGTTTTAGGAATGACACCTCTTGTATAAGACATGAATGATCACAGCATCTAGTTTCAGGAAGGATTCATCCTATATAAGACATGATCAGAACGTCTGCTTTTAGGAAGGATACATCCTGTATAAGACATGAATCAAAATCAGATCGTCTGGTTTCAGGAATGACACCTCTTGTATAAGACATGAATGATCACATCGTCTGGTTTCGGGAAGGATTCATCTTGTATAAGACATGATCAGAACGTCTAGTTTCAGGAAGGATACATCTTGTATAAGACATGATAGAATTGATTAGGTTTGATTGATTGATTTGAATTGATAATATTGATTAGATAAAGAACTCACAGTTTGTTGATATCAAGTTGTAGAAATATTTGGATATGATGATGTTGATTCTATTGAGAAAGATAGCATAATATTTTTGCTGGGTTGATAATATTTGAAGAGATATGATTCATTCGTCTGATTGTGTATACACTTGTGATGATACTTTGATGATTCCTGTGATAGATTTAACCTTGGATGAAAGGAGCCTATGGGATCCCATGCAAGAATGAAATGCAAGCTAAATACAAATGAAAATGCAAAGCTATGACCGAACCAGTCACTGGATTATTGCATTTTGTCATCATTGAGATTTTCAAATGTGGGAAGTGAGTGCAAACATTGATGGTATAATTAAACCATGATGACCTGAGCACTATTTTCCTGGATTTTGATATAGCAAGTTAGCACAAGCATCGAGGTATAATTGAACCATGATGACCCGAGTGTTGCTTGCATAAAACAAGTAGTCTTAATCATTTTAATACACAAATAAAAAATGTCTTTAATGATACTCTAATGATCATGTCCCGGGACAAATTTGCACATATTAATGATTAATTTTCAGACAGCAGACAATAAAATATCATGTTCCTTCCTTGTTCCTCTAGTCAAAGACATCCTAGAGTCACTTAGAAATCATGATAGCAAAAATCAATATAGAAAAGCTAAACGATCATGTTAAAATCATTATCCAAAAAGATATTATCCACTAAAAGTGTGTCATGTGCTTAGACTAACTTTGTGATAGCTTGATAGTTGATAGTTTGATCTTGCGTTCAATGTTGGATGTGTCTTAGTTTTTGCTTGATAAGAGTTGTTTAATTGTTGTTCTACCTATTTGATTAATCTCAGAATGATCAAGAGGTTTTCCCCCAGCTAGGTGTAGGATTTTGCCCCAAACCTAGAAACAAAGTCGTTATGATATATCCAGTGATCAAAACCATGGCAAGAAGCCACCTGGGGTGTCTACATATGTACAAAGGCTTTATGATGGTCAACGTTGATGGAAAATGAATGAATGCAAGAGGAAAAATGCATGAACTAATAGATGGAAGAGATAGCGGATAGATAGAACCTATTTGCCAGGTTTTCACCGTCTATTTTTATTGCACTTTTCTGATTTTTTTTTTTTTTAAATTTTTTTTTTGATTTTTTTGATTTTTCACTGTTTTTGAATTTTTCTGATTTTTCAAACATAAATTTTTTTTAGATGCATGCTATTGATAGGTTCCTCGAGATGATCTCCATCTTGTGTTGATAGGTGATATTCTCTTGATCCAAATACTATTGTGAACACAAATGGACCTAACCAGTTTGGTTCAAACTTTCCTTTCTTTTCTCGATCTGCCTGGTTGCGTGGATTTTCCTTTAGTACTAGTTATCCAACTTGAAAGACTCATGGTTTAACCTTATGATTATAACTCTGACACATTCTTTGCTGATATACCTTTAAATAATCAAAGGCATTTTGTCTTCATTCATGAATCAATTCTAACTCTTGTAGTCTAGATACTCGTTGTTCTTCATCTAGGATGGCACCTTTTAGTGATACACGTAGAGAGGGTATCCCTACTTCGATTGGCAATATTGTTTCTAATCCATATACAAGAGAGAAAGGTGTGGCACCTGTTGGTGTATGGATACTGGTATGGTAGGCCCATAGAGCAGGGTTCAGTTGAATATGCCAATCTCTGCCAGCATCATTCATTGCCTTTTTGAGGATTTTCAAAATAGTTTTGTTAGATTCTTCTTCTTACCCATTCCCCTGTGGATAATAGGGTGTGGAGAATCTGTGCTGGATCTTGAATTTCTCACATAGCTCTTGTACATCTTGATTCTTGAATGGTCATCCATTATCAGTGATAATGGTTATTGGTATTTCATAGCGATAGATGATGTAGTTCAAGATAAATGCAACAATTTGTTTTCCTGTGATGTTTGTGAGAGATACTACCTCAATCCATTTTGTAAAATATTTTGTAGCTACAAGGATGAATTTGTGTCCATTAGATGAATAAGGGTTTATCTTTCCTACCAGATCTAGACCCCATTGACAAAAAGGCCAAGATGTTGCTAAAGCATGAAGTTCTTGTGCTAGTGCATGGATCAGATTCCCATGGATCTGACATTGTTTGCATGTTCTTGCTATCTGAAAAGAATGTCGTTCCATAGTTGGCCAATAATAGCCCAAGCGTATGGGTTTTTTTGAAAGGGTAAGACCACTTGAATGAGTGCCACAAATGTCATTATGAACTTCATCTAAGGCCTTCTCAGATTCTTCTAGTTCGAGACATCTTAAAAGAGTACCGTCTAGACATCATTTAAAAAGGGTATCCGCAATGAGACTAAAATGGGAGGATTGGCGAATAAATTTTCTCTTTTGGTTCTGTTGGGTCTCAAATCAACAGATTGGATGGGTTCTAAGGAAATGCCAACTCCTATGATCAAACCCTCCAATTGACTTGGCCAACTTATAGAGTGAACCTATTTGGTTACTAACTCTCTCACTTTAGGCTCTGCAGGACCTAGGCGGGTATACCTGTTCACTGAATGTCTCCAATAAACAGTGCTTTTTATAGCAGATATGTTATCCTATTCTGATATCTCCTGATCTTGAAATGGCATGAGTTCCTTGAATGGAGATATAGCAGACGAGTTCAAGATTGTTGTTATGATAATTGTTTGCTTTGTGTTTCTTAATTACTCCTGTAGCTGTCAAAATAACTAATTATGAAAAGAAATGATGAGTATAACTTGAGATTTTAGCCAGTGCCTTCTTCACTGTATGGGTTACAGAGTCATTACAATTTTCTTCAGGACTTATAGTGCGAGTCTTTGAGACAGTTTTTTAACTCATCCCTTATGAACCTGTCAGTTACTATTTCTTTCAAAACCAAATGAATGCTTATATTATGTGCTGATTGAGTGAATTTAACCCTACCCTTAAGGGACCAGTCAATTAAGCTTTGCAAGGAACAATTACAATCCGCAAGCAAAACTTTTGTTGCAACATTATAACATAAAGCATAGATTTGATCTTAAGAATATGAATAACCTTATCTTTATCCGATAATATCACAGACGATTGCCAAAAGAAAATGAAATAATCCACAACACATATGCAGGGAAACAATTGATCAAGATTTGTATTCCACTGAAGTTTGTACACAAAAGACTTACAGGCTGTCGTTCTTTCGCTCTTAATCCTATCTAATTCTATTCGTTTTTACATTACAAAAATCATTCTCATATATATATGAGGACGAAAGTTTTTCACGAAGAGACACGACTTTTCAAAATATTAGTCGTTAACTTGAGTGTTTCTAAACTTAAGCAAAAAGAGATTCAAAAGCCCCAAATGATGAATGTAATCATCGTCTTTGAATGTTTTGATTCGAGGCGTTTTCTTTTTTAATTCATCCCCTAGCGTCAGGTACTTGAATATCATCTGGTTGACGGTAGGGGCCATATCCTTACTCCGATCAATTTCTGACAAGGCCCAATCCTTGACGCTGACAAGTTCCTTTCGCAAATCCTCCAAGGTTATTACCTCTCCTTCCTTGTAGACGGAAGGCATTCCAATGGGTTTTTCATCATCTAATTCTTTTAAATCACTTCTCAGCATATCCTCGAGTTTGACATGATTATCCATATACGCGTTACCCTCAGCCTTTTCTTCTGGCGTCATGGAATCGTCATTGCTTAGCACCCCCTGCAATTGTGCTCTTAACCGTTCATGCTCTGTTAGCGCTTTTATTGTTCCATTGTAAACTATCCAATATGGTTCGACCTGTAAGAGCATGGTGTTAAACTGATGTCCTATGATGTCATTGACCAATTTGTCCATCTTTTGCTGGATATTGTCTGCGCATTTATTGGCCTTCTCTGCCTGATATTTCCAGTGCAGGGCATCAGAGATGTCATCCAAGCTGCATCCTGCGGGGTATGAGGTGTATTCGCTGATAGGAGTCCCCGTTTCTAATTGCAATACCTTTGCTTGCAGCTTCTGATTTTCCTCCTTGGATTTTTCATATAATCCCTTGTATGTAATGTTCTCTCTGACCAAAAACTCTGTCTGGTCCAAGTTCAATCTTGCAACATCCAGGTTGAGCTTTGCAGTGACCCTAGGATCAGTCTTTCCAACCTGATGAACCATGAGATGCCTAAAGGTTTCTTCTATATCCACAATGATTGGCCTCTTCCCTTTTGGATATAGTGCCCACTGTAGGAGAGCCTTTTTGTCTGGATCATATCCAGAGCCTAGGAACAGTTTATCTACCTCCTGGGGCAATACCTGCTGATTCAAATCTTGTTTTTTCAAAAAGCCATCAAATAAGAGTGCTGAGTTGATATCCCAACCAGAGAAGATGATCACACCGGCCTCTTTTAATAATTTCCTCCCTTTTTCAGGAGTCATATCTTTCATGAGGACATCAATTTCATCCTGTAATCTCTTCATCTGTTCCTCCTCTGGTTTTCCAGCCATGCTTTGTTTGACATGAGCCCCTTTGTATTGATATAGAAATGAAAGGAATTCCCTAGAGGAGGCAAATCCATCATCAGCAACGAAGTCCTCATGCTCAGTCATTCTTATGTCAACAACATCTTTGATGTTGATTTCTCCTGTGTCCATGTTCATTTCTGTTTCGAAACCAGGAGGATAATCCTCTCTAGGAGAATCAGGTGGGATACTACTGGCGGTTGATCTCGGTGACATGTGAGCTAGGGGCTGACTGTCCTTCTCAGTATTAATGAAGCGAAGGAATTGTGAAGGAACTCTGTGCATGATTTCAGCTTCATGTTGAAGCAGCCTTTTAGCTACCTCCAGAGGGTCTTGGAGATTTCCAATTAGGTCTCCATCTATCATTCCCCTTGCCCTTTTCCATTTGTAGGCCTCCCAGACTAACTCACTCTTTCCTTTTCTACTCTTTTTAGAAGAAGAAGATGAAGGCTCCATAGTTACAGTAAATAAGAGAGACAACACTTACTTGGTAGAATGCTCAACTCTTCTGGTTATCGTTTGCAAATCTCTGCAAGTTCTTCACAGCTTCCAATCTCTTAGCATCGATCTGATTCTTACGAAAATTCACTCAGTTCAACTGTAATTGAATGGGCAACTTGTGTACAGTTAATGTTCTGCATCTGTAACGGCTACTCAAGTGTTTTAAACTTAATTGCAGATGTGACACTTTTCAACTGGGCCTTTAACTCCTTCGCGGGAAGTATAGTCCGCTCAAAGTGCGCGCGTTTCAAGTTATCGATGAAACCCTTGTCTTCGGCCGAGTGTTTGAATCTTCCATCGAAAGCTCATTCTCTTCGATAATATTGTTTCGGTGAAAAACTTACGTCGAGAAGCCGCTTTTGAGACTCATCGAAATCACTTTTTCATCGATAGTCCCCTTTTTCGACAAGTTGCTCGTGAGTTTCATCGATGCCATACTTTCGATGAGTTTCTTTCTTCGGTGAAGGCTTATGAGTGTTCATCGATATCCCCTTTTCATCGATATCCTCTTTTATCGATGAAAAAGATTTTCTTTTGTTCGACATCACGTTCATCGATGAAACTTGCATTTCGATGAATGTATCTTAAGTTTCTTCGGTAACAACATTCCTTCGAAATCACCTTTTGCCTTTTTCGCTTTTTGCTTTTACCTTTTCGATGAAACTTGGAGTATCGATGAGCGGTTTCTTGCATTCATCGAAGGTAACTTTTTGCCGAAATACCTTTGCTTAATGCTTTATATGCCCTGTGTCGACGAAAATGTTCTTTCGATGAAACTTCTCCTGCAGTGCTCGATACAGTTTACTGGCCGAAATATCCATTAGTCTTCATGCTTATGGAAACATATATTATTATTTTTTTTTATTTTTTATTTTTTAAAAATAGTGCTCAACAGCGGCTCTGACTGAGGATGGAGGCATTTTGAACTATGCCTTCAAGAATCCAGAATCTCTGGTTAGCGCAGATATGATGGTATTTACAATGGAAATGGATCCTACCCTACTGTACAGGTGATGCAGAGTGCTTCAGGAGAAGAAGTTCTTTAAGAACTGCCCATGTACTGGCAATTCTTGGACCTCCCCTGTCGCGTTTTGGAGCAAATAAGAATCCTCCCCCCCTTTGTCTATGATCACATATGGGCCGATCCATAAGGCTTCAAATTTACCATGCTTGCCTTTGTCTTGACTCCTGGCATTCCACATTAAAACCCAGTCTCCTACACAAAATTTCCTGTTAGATGTCCTCTTGTCATACAACCTCTTCATTTGATTTTGAATCCTGATATTTTGCCTTTGAGCTTCTGCCCTGACTTCATCAAGTTCTACTAGCTGCATTATTCTTTCTTGTGATGGATCTTCAACATCTATTTCTTCTTGAATCATAAATCTATGTACAGGTAGAAGATTATCCAAAGGTAGTCTGGCCCTTTTGCCATAAACCAATTCAAATGGAGATTTTCCTGTGGATTTTTTCACAGTTATCCTGTTTGCCCATAATGCAAGATTCAACTTTGAGTCCCATGCTTTTTTGTTCTGCCCCAGCATCTTTTTAATGATCTTCAAGATGTTCTTGTTGCTTGATTCAGCTTGCCCATTCCCCTGGGGGTGATAAGGAGAAGAATGTGATATCTTAATGCCATATTCATCACAAAAATTGTTGAATTCCTCTGATCTAAAAGACATGCCATTATCTGAGATGATTCTTGCAGGAACACCAAATCTAGTAATAATGTTCTCCATTAAGAATTTTATCACCACCTTGCTAGTGGCCTGTTTGGTAGGTATTGCCTCCACCCATTTGGTAAAATAATCTGTAGCAACCAATATCCATCTGTGTCCTCCACTTGATTTTTCTGATATTTCCCCTATAAAGTCTATTCCCCACTGTTGGAATGGTTCCTCAGTCAACATTGGTCTCAACGGGAGTGATCCTTGATACTTTGTTTTGCTTGAGAACTTTTGACAAGCTTCGCATTTTCTGACATATCTATAGGAATCATTGAAGACACATGGCCAATAATATCCAGCTCTCAATATTTTATGTGCTGTAGTCTTAGCTGAGAAATGGCCACCACAAACCCCATCATGCATTTCATGAAGAACCTTGTCTGCCTGGTAGTTGTCCAGACATAATAACAATATCCCATCTCTATTTTTCCAATATAAGTCCCCATTGATAATCACATACCTTGCTGATTTTAACTTCAAAGCTCTCTTCTGACTATTGGTCATAGCATCTGGACACTTTAAGTGCTTAAGGTAATACATGATATCAGTGTACCATGCTGTTTTCTCAATACTGAAATTAGCTTCTTCCCATTCAACCTGATTCACATCAGAATCTTCAATTTCAGTTCCTGTCATGAGTTTGGCCAGTCCTTGTCCTTTGATAACCTGTGAAATCTTAAGCTCAATGTTAAATTCTTGTATCTGATTGATCCATTTGCATCTTTTGCCCGTGACCTCAGTTTGTCTGAAGATATCTTTTACTGCTGCATTGGGGACATAAGCAATAACTTCGGCCCCTACTAAGTATGGCCTGAATTGTTTTACTGCTTTGACCAGAGCATAGGCCTGCTTTTCATTTATTTCATATTTTACTTCTGAAGGGCTTAAAGATTTGCTAAAGTATGCAATGGGCTGCTCATATCCCTCTGAATTTTTCTGTAACAACACTGCTGCTATAGTATGACAAGAGGCAAATGAAAATATCATAAATGGTTTGCCAAAATCTGGAGAAATTAGTACTGGTGCCTCAGAAATTGCTCTTTTAATAGCCACAAAGGAATCAATTGCTTCTTCAGTCCAATCAATTTTTGCCTCTTTCTTCAACATCCTTATTATAGGTTTCACTATGTCTGCGAAATTCAAAATGAACCTTCTCACAAAATTAATTTGTCCCAAAAATGACTGAATGGCTTTGATAGTTCGGGGGATGGGAACCTCATTAATAGCTGCTACCCTTTCAGGGTCAATTCTCACTCCCTCCTTGGATACTATGTGTCCAAGTAGTTTTCCCTCTTCAACACCAAAGTGACATTTCTTGGGATTCAAGGAAATTCCATATTCTAAGGCTCTTTTAAATATCTTCTCAAGGTGTTCACAGTGATCATCAGCTTTCTTCGAGTACGCAGTCAAATCATCTTGGTATACTACCATGATTATATCAATCAATTCTGCAAAAGCCACATCCATTGCCCTTTGAAAAGTAGCTCCAGCATTGGTCAATCCAAATGGCATTCGTGCATAGACATAAGTGCCCCATGGAGTTGTGAAGGCTGTCTTATATTTTTCAGTTTCTCTAACTTTCACCTGATTGTAACCTGAAAATCCATCCATCATGGACAGCAACTCACACCCTGTTACCTTCTGCAGCATATTATCCATGTTTGGCAATGGATAGTTATCCTTTAAAGATGATATGTTTAAATTCCTAAAGTCTACACATAATCTAATATCCCCATTTTTCTTCCTGACTGGTACCAAGTTAGAAACCCATGTGGAATATCTGCATGGTTCTATTATTCCTGCATCTTTCATCTTTATAATTTCTTCTCTCATTTTTGGTAGCAATGTAGGATTAATTGGTCTCTGCTTTTGCCTAAATGGCTTAGCTTCTGGCTTAAGTGGTATCTCATGTTGAAAGAGATCTTCCCTGTAAGCTTTGAGATCCTCATAAGACCATGCAAACACAATGTTTATATCTTTTTAACAAGATTATCAGTTGTTGCCTCACAATAGGAGTCAATTTTTTCCCAATAAAAACATTCTTGGGGGCTTCTTCATTTCCTAGATTGATTTGTTCAACATCACTTTCTTTAACAGCTGACCCTTTGGTTTCAATCACATCTTGAGCATTAAAAGTTCTCTCTAATGCTACCAGGCCTCTTGGTAATTTATTTGACTTCAGTTGTATAATTTCATGTCCAAATAAGGTCTCCTTACCTTCAGTTTGTTCCACAAAGTCATTAAAATTTATAGCTTGAGCCTGATAATGATCAGCACACTGTAAGAAGTTCAGCAGATCTGCATCATCTTGAAACACTTGCCAATTATACAAGTTGTCAGGAACAGATGGTCTCACTTTCATCTCCACTTCAGATATCCCAGTTAGCGTTATATCATTACCTTTTAGTGCAATATTTGCTAGAAAATCTGCCATGATGTTCTTTGATCTATCTATCTAGGTTATCTGAAAAGCATCAAAAAGCTCCATGGTATCCCATACAGCATTCCTGTATTGTTTCAGTCTTAAATGCTTCGAGGCATATCTCTCCTTTACTTGTGAGACTATTAATTCTGAATCACCAAAGACACTTAGCAACTTGATTCCATGTTTGACTGCTATGTTAAGACCAGTGAGTAGGGCTTCATATTCAGCAATGTTGTTTGTACATTCAAATAACAACTTGAAAGAGTATTTGTAAGTTTCTCCTGTAGGTGAAATAAAAAGGATTCCAGCCCCACTCCCTTCTTTGCTACAAGACCCATCAAAGAACATCTTCCATATCTGACCATCCTTTTCAGTTAGACATGACTCAATGGGGATCCACTCTTTAAATTTAGGTTTTGTCAACTGTACCTGGAAGTTGTCCATATCAGTTTGTAAAAAACATACTTGGTTCACTGTTCCTTCCATGTCTTCTATGATATATGTGGACCGAGGCTCCCTGTCAATTTTTATTTCCTGTCCATTTATTGGAATCGTAGCATAAGACAAATCCAGCTGCACATATCCACCAATCATATTCGACCATTGTCTAGACAACAACATTCCATAGTTTGGTGGAACATCTACCACCGTGATATCTGTTTTATATGATGCTTCTGGACAGGCTGCTAATCTGAACTCTACATTCTTCATGACACCAACCACTGGGACTGATCTATTGTCCATGGCATAGCACTTTCCAAAGGTAGTATCAACTTCCAATCCTAATTCTTTCATCACCCCAACAGGCATGACATTTATGGGTGCTCTTGAATCAATCATACAATTCTTTACCCTTTTGTTGTTTATCACCAAAGTGAGGTAAAATGGGTCTACTTGTGTTGGGTTTTTAGTTATAGTGGACCCTAAGTATATAACTGGAGCCATTTGTTCATTACTGCCACCTGTTGGGACTTCTCGTTTCTGTTCATTAACCTTCCCTTCTTGGACACCTGAAATCATCTCCAAAGTTTTTTCCCTATATTCAGGAAACCTCATGATTTCCATTAATGGGACAGAAACTTTTAATTGTGTTAGTGCAGCTAAGATATCAAACGAGGTAGATTGCTGTGATGAAAGAATTTTTACCGTTTCTTTCTTTTGAACATCAGGACCCTGATTACCATCTTGCTTAGTCTTAGTTGCCTTATTCATTTGCTTAAGTGCTTCATCATTTTCTTTCATGAAAAGACTAGCAGGTTTACCTTGTTCTAGATTCACCATCCTATTTCTTAAGTCATAAGTCATTTTTGCTTGTGCAACAGCATAAGCTGTAATTTTTCTTTTCTCTTCTTCAGTAGGGACTCTGAGTTTGACACTTTCATTTTTGCTGGTGGTCACAGGTAAAACAGAGCACTGATCAATATTGATAGAGTCTGACCTTCCTTCCTGACTAAATGACATCATATTAATAGTTGAATCATCCACATGATCTTCATAGCTATCCTCTTCCTCTTGCAACCCTTTTGCTACTGCACACAAAGAGGAAGCGTGTGGCATATTGCAAGCATAGCACCACATGTTATCGTCTTGAGTATAATTTACCGTTCTTTTTAAAGGATCTGGAATTTGTTGATTGTCTCTGTGGTTCCTTTCTACCGGTTTTCCATCCTTCCATGTAGTGTTATAAGGCATGTCATGTAGTCTAGGTCTCTCAAGACGGTAGTATTGCTGCTTCTTTGTTTTGTTTACTCTTACAGATAAATCTTTCAGGGCATTTAAAACTTTGTCAAGCTTATCTTCATCCCTATTGGCCTTGGGTGCTTTAGGATTGTACAATCTTGCATCCTCTCTTTTTCCAACCTTACCAGCAGCCTTTCTATTGTTCTCTATAATAATGGCATCTTTCATAACATCTCAGAGATCTCTTGGGTTTCTGGTTCTCAACTCATAGTTTGTTTTGCTGTCATAAGCATTGATATAGTACAAAATGCTCACTTTAGGTACTGGTTTCATCCTATTAGGGATTTTGTTCAGAACCCTATTGAATCTTTTGTTAAAGTCAATTACTGATTCATTTTGCTCTTTCTTAATGATGATGATTTCATGCAAAGCAAACTCAGGACTATTATGGTCTCCATACTGTTCCAGGAACATTTCTTTGAATTCTGCAAGATTTCTAATGGATGCATCAGGCAACGTTCTAAACCAATCTCTCGCATCTTCTATTAATGACTGCATAAACAACCTGATCTTGACATCCTCATATGGCAAACCAAAATCCTCAATTACTGCATCAAAGGCCTTGCAATGAGCCTCACCTGAAACTGCATTACTTCCTGTGAACTTTGGTATTGCTGTCCTGATTTCATTTGGGATGGGATATGGATACACCATCATTCTTGAAAAATCAAACTGCCTCATTTGTTCCATATTTATTAGTCCATGCCCTCCATGAGGATTCATAAAGTTCTGGTTCATATTACCATACAAGGGCATTTGGTTTTGATAAGGAGGAGGGTATTGATTCTGGTGTTGATACTGAAACTGATTAGGGGGTGGATGTTGGTTATAAAATTGACCAGGAGGTGGATACTGATTATGAGGGATGAAGCCTGTATGTGAGTTTTGCTGGACTGGTGGTGCACCTGATTGCACATGATCATCCCTCTTGTTACCAAACAGAGGGTTCTCATAAGCTTTGAAATCATTACTCTTTGTTTTACCCACTCCCTGAGCATATGTTTTCTTGTAGTTGTTTACATCTTTATTAAAGTCATCCTCACCAACATTTATGCCCAACTTGGCACATAGCTCCAAACATTCCTGAGTCCTTCCTGAATCTCTCATCTCAGCAGCTGCCTCCATCATTTGTCTAGTTAAATCTGTGAACCTATCTGCAGGGTCTGCCATACTTGATCCTGACGGAGGTGGTGTGTATTGTCTGGGCCGTGCTTCATGATTTTCAAAACTAGGGGGAATTTGGTATCCCCCCTTTTGAGCTTTATATGCTGCAACCAAATCTTCATTCACCGGGCCTGGAGTTGTTGTTCTATCTTGTTCCTTTAAGGGCGAGTGTTGGCTACTTTCATGTTTATACTGGTTGTATCTTTCTCTGATGGAATCATTCATGGGTTCTTTATTTTTGTTCTTTCGTTGAGGGAAATCTAATTGGGATAAAGATTGTCCTTTCGCAACCGATCTTGTCCCGTGCATTGAAATTCTTATTTCAGAGTCGCCACCTCTTTTCTAGAGGATATGAATTGTTTTTGTTTCTTCTGAGCTCTTTCCCACAGCAGAGTTTTTATAATTTTCCCCAGCAGAGTCGCCAATCTGTTGGGTCTCAAATCAACAGATTGGATGGGTTCTAAGGAAATGCCAACTCCTATGATCAAACCCTCCAATTGACTTGGCCAACTTATAGAGTGAACCTATTTGGTTACTAACTCTCTCACTTTAGGCTCTGCAGGACCTAGGCGGGTATACCTGTTCACTGAATGTCTCCAATAAATAGTGCTTTTTATAGCAGATATGTTATCCTATTCTGATATCTCCTGATCTTGAAATGGCATGAGTTCCTTGAATGGAGATATAGCAGACGAGTTCAAGATTGTTGTTATGATAATTGTTTGCTTTGTGTTTCTTAATTACTCCTGTAGCTGTCAAAATAACTAATTATGAAAAGAAATGATGAGTATAACTTGAGATTTTAGCCAGTGCCTTCTTCACTGTATGGGTTACAGAGTCATTACAATTTTCTTCAGGACTTATAGTGCGAGTCTGTGAGACAGTTTTTTAACTCATCCCTTATGAACCTGTCAGTTACTATTTCTTTCAAAACCAAATGAATGCTTATATTATGTGCTGATTGAGTGAATTTAACCCTACCCTTAAGGGACCAGTCAATTAAGCTTTGCAAGGAACAATTACAATCCGCAAGCAAAACTTTTGTTGCAACATTATAACATAAAGCATAGATTTGATCTTAAGAATATGAATAACCTTATCTTTATCCGATAATATCACAGACGATTGCCAAAAGAAAATGAAATAATCCACAACACATATGCAGGGAAACAATTGATCAAGATTTGTATTCCATTGAAGTTTGTACACAAAAGACTTACAGGCTGTCGTTCTTTCGCTCTTAATCCTATCTAATTCTATTCGTTTTTACATTACAAAAATCATTCTCATATATATATGAGGACGAAAGTTTTTCACGAAGAGACACGACTTTTCAAAATATTAGTCGTTAACTTGAGTGTTTCTAAACTTAAGCAAAAAGAGATTCAAAAGCCCCAAATGATGAATGTAATCATCGTCTTTGAATGTTTTGATTCGAGGCGTTTGCTTTTTTAATTCATCCCCTAGCGTCAGGTACTTGAATATCATCTGGTTGACGGTAGGGGCCATATCCTTACTCCGATCAATTTCTGACAAGGCCCAATCCTTGACGCTGACAAGTTCCTTTCGCAAATCCTCCAAGGTTATTACCTCTCCTTCCTTGTAGACGGAAGGCATTCCAATGGGTTTTTCATCATCTAATTCTTTTAAATCACTTCTCAGCATATCCTCGAGTTTGACATGATTATCCATATACGCGTTACCCTCAGCCTTTTCTTCTGGCGTCATGGAATCGTCATTGCTTAGCACCCCCTGCAATTGTGCTCTTAACCGTTCATGCTCTGTTAGCGCTTTTATTGTTCCATTGTAAACTATCCAATATGGTTCGACCTATAAGAGCATGGTGTTAAACCGATGTCCTATGATGTCATTGACCAATTTGTCCATCTTTTGCTGGATATTGTCTGCGCGTTTATTGGCCTTCTCTGCCTGATATTTCTAGTACAGGGCATCAGAGATGTCATCCAAGCTGCGTCCTGCGGGGTATGAGGTGTATTCACTGATAGGAGTCCCCGTTTCTAATTGCAATACCTTTGCTTGCAGCTTCTGATTTTCCTCCTTGGATTTTTCATATAATCCCTTGTATGTAATGTTCTCTCTGACCAAAAACTCTGTCTGGTCCAAGTTCAATCTTGCAACATCCAGGTTGAGCTTTGCAGTGACCCTAGGATCAGTCTTTCCAACCTGATGAACCATGAGATGCCTAAAGGTTTCTTCTATATCCACAATGATTGGCCTCTTCCCTTTTGGATATAGTGCCCACTGTAGGAGAGCCTTTTTGTCTGGATCATATCCAGAGCCTAGGAACAGTTTATCTACCTCCTGGGGCAATACCTGCTGATTCAAATCTTGTTTTTTCAAAAAGCCATCAAATAAGAGTGCTGAGTTGATATCCCAACCAGAGAAGATGATCACACCGGCCTCTTTTAATAATTTCCTCCCTTTTTCAGGAGTCATATCTTTCATGAGGACATCAATTTCATCCTGTAATCTCTTCATCTGTTCCTCCTCTGGTTTTCCAGCCATGCTTTGTTTGACATGAGCCCCTTTGTATTGATATAGAAATGAAAGGAATTCCCTAGAGGAGGCAAATCCATCATCAGCAACGAAGTCCTCATGCTCAGTCATTCTTATGTCAACAACATCTTTGATGTTGATTTCTCCTGTGTCCATGTTCATTTCTGTTTCGAAACCAGGAGGATAATCCTCTCTAGGAGAATCAGGTGGGATACTACTGGCGGTTGATCTCGGTGACATGTGAGCTAGGGGCTGACTGTCCTTCTCAGTATTAATGAAGCGAAGGAATTGTGAAGGAACTCTGTGCATGATTTCAGCTTCATGTTGAAGCAGCCTTTTAGCTACCTCCAGAGGGTCTTGGAGATTTCCAATTAGGTCTCCATCTATCATTCCCCTTGCCCTTTTCCATTTGTAGGCCTCCCAGACTAACTCACTCTTTCCTTTTCTACTCTTTTTAGAAGAAGAAGACGAAGGCTCCATAGTTACAGTAAATAAGAGAGACAACACTTACTTGGTAGAATGCTCAACTCTTCTGGTTATCGTTTGCAAATCTCTGCAAGTTCTTCATAGCTTCCAATCTCTTAGCATCGATCTGATTCTTACGAAAATTCACTCAGTTCAACTGTAATTGAATGGGCAACTTGTGTACAGTTAATGTTCTGCATCTGTAACGGCTACTCAAGTGTTTTAAACTTAATTGCAGATGTGACACTTTTCAACTGGGCCTTTAACTCCTTCGCGGGAAGTACAGTCCGCTCAAAGTGCGCGCGTTTCAAGTTATCGATGAAACCCTTGTCTTCGGCTGAGTGTTTGAATCTTCCATCGAAAGCTCATTCTCTTCGATAATATTGTTTCGGTGAAAAACTTACGTCGAGAAGCCGCTTTTGAGACTCATCGAAATCACTTTTTCATCGATAGTCCCCTTTTTCGACAAGTTGCTCATGAGTTTCATTGATGCCATACTTTCGATGAGTTTCTTTCTTCGGTGAAGGCTTATGAGTGTTCATCGATATCCCCTTTTCATCGATATCCTCTTTTATCGATGAAAAAGCTTTTCTTTTGTTCGACATCACGTTCATCGATGAAACTTGCATTTCGATGAATGTATCTTAAGTTTCTTCGGTAACAACATTCCTTCGAAATCACCTTTTGCCTTTTTCGCTTTTTGCTTTTACCTTTTCGATGAAACTTGGAGTATCGATGAGCGGTTTCTTGCGTTCATCGAAGGTAACTTTTTGCCGAAATACCTTTGCTTAATGCTTTATATGCCCTGTGTCGACGAAAACGTTCTTTCGATGAAACTTCTCCTGTAGTGCTCGATACAGTTTACTGGCCGAAATATCCATTAATCTTCATGCTTATGGAAACATATATTATTATTTTTTTTTATTTTTATTTTTTTAAAAATAGTGCTCAACAGGTTCTTTGATAAATCAGGAGGTAGGGTGTTATCTTTCAGGTATGTGTAAGTTTGGCCATAGTGGGAGGAATCATGTCCAACAAGGTGATAGATAGTTTGGGAATCCGAACAATTATGAGCAGGATAAAACAACTCTTCCACTAGGAATTCATAACGTTGTTGATTTTCCTGTGTCTGAAGGAGAGAAGCAAGTGTAGCCATGGCATCTGCTGCTTTGTTGTCATTTCTTGGAATCTGCTGAAAAGTTATTTCTTCAAAATATTTCTTGATATCATCAACCATCTTTTTGTAAGGCATCAGCTTTTCATCTTTTGTTTGATAATGGTCATTAATTTGATTGATGACGAGTTTAGAGTCTCCAAAGACTTGAAGTTGTGTAATGTTCCATTCTATAGCCATTTTGATACCTATAACCAGAGCTTCATATTCTGCTATATTATTGGTGCATAGAAAGCTTAATTTGTATGCTTTTGGGATTATATGACCTTGTGGTGTGATGAATAGAATACTTTCTCTTGATCCATGCTGTGTATATGAACCATCAAAGTATAATTGCCATGTTTTTGTGGTGACTATTAGGATATTAGCATTGGGAAAATCCATCTGTAAAGGATGATCATCTTGAAGTGGTGTCTCTACTAGTTGGTCGGCAATGACTTGTCCTTTGATTGATTTTCTATCAACATATTCAAAATCAAACTTGCTTAGGATCATGATCCATTTTGCTAGTCGTCCTGTCAATGTGGATTTGCTAAGCAAATACTTCAAAGGATCGATTTTGGCTATTAACTTGATGGAGTGAGATAGTAGATAGTTTCATAATTTTTGAGAAGCAAAAACTACAGCCAAGAATGCTTTTTTTGTTGATGAATAGTTGATCATGTATCTTACTAGTGTTCTGCTGATGTAGTAGATGGCTCTTTCTTTTCCTTCATTGTCCTGTTGTACGAGAAAAACTCCTAATGATGTTTTAGTAGTTGATGCATAGAGTAATAATGTCTTTCCTAGAATTGGTGACATTAGAGCAGGTGGTTGCATGAGATATGCCTTGATCTTGTTGAATGCTTCTTCACATTGATGGTCCCATTTGAAATTAACATGTTTGTGCAATAGATGAGTAAATGGTTAACATTTATCTGCTAGTTGAGCCACAAATCTTCTGATTGACTGGATTCTTCCTTGGAGTGATCTTAGTTGACTAATATTCTTGGGAGATGCCATTTCCATGATCGCTTTAACCTTAGCTGGATCTACTTCAATACCTCTTGCTGAAACAATGTATCGCAATAGCTTTCCTGAAGTTATGCCAAAAGCACATTTCTTAGGGTTTAGTCGTAGCTTGTATTGTTCTAACCTGTCAAAGATCTTTTCCAATATCTCTATATGTTCTTCTCTGTTGTATGATTTAGCCAAGATGTCATCTACATAGTCTTCCATGAATGTATGCATCATGTCATGAAATATAGTTGTCATAGCTCTTTGATATGTAGCATTGGCATTCTTTAGTTCAAAAGCCATGACGTTCCAGCAGAAAGTACCCCATGGACATGTGAAAGTTGTCTTTTCTTGATCTTCAAGTGCTATTTTGATCTGATTGTATCCAGAGAAACCATCCATTAAAGAAAACATGGACTTTCCAACAATTAAATCTACAATGATGTCAATGTTAGGCAAAGGAAAGTCATCCTTTGGACATGCGTTATTAAGATCTCTGAAGTCTGTGCATATTCTGATGCTTTTATCTAGTTTTGAAACAGGAAAAATGTTGGATACCCATTGAGGATAAGCTATAGGTCTGATGAATCCAACATCCAATAATTTCTTTAGTTCCACCTCAACTAGAAGAGCAATATGAGGATGCATCTTCCATAACTTCTGTTTAATTGGTTTGGCTCTTGGATTAGCATTTAAGTGATGCATAATAAGATCTAGGTCTAACCCTAGCATGTCTGCATATGACCAGGCAAAATTGATTTGCCGTCGTTTGAAGAATTCCACATATTGTTGTATTTCTTTCTCAAACAAAAAAGTTGTTGGATGAAGAATTTTTGGTTGTTCTGTTGTGCCAATGTTAATTGCCTCTATTGGTTTGATCAAAATGGATGATCTTTCTTGATAGTGCTTAGGTAAAGTGTCAAATCTCCCATCTTTTGGTGCCTCGAAGATGTTTTCACCATTAGATACGTCCTTTGTTTTTACTTTTTCTTGATCTAATGTTGCCAAGATATGGTTTTCAGCATTAGACTTGATATTGTTTTCTTTATCTTCACTTTTGCGACTAGGAGATTTGGCACCCACTTGACTAGAAGATGTGTTACTGATGTTCTTGGTGAAAGTTGTTAGGGGTTCAATTGCATTAAGATATATAGTTATGGCATGGTCATTCTGAAAGGTTTCAATGGGAGTATGTCCTTCATTTTCCCAATCAATAAGCTCAGGGTGAATTAGAGGTAAGGGATCTTTAGGTTGGGATGTTTCGAGGCTGTTTAGGGTCATGATTGATGTATCAAAGTTTTCAGTATGTATGTTGATGTCTAGAATGGCACTCTCATCAGAATGACCTCGTGTAAGAAGTTTCTGATCATCCTTGATTAAGTCCAAGTTAGCCAAATGTGATTCTAATTCAAGTGAACTAGTTCCTAACATTTGTCCTGCATACGTGTGAACTACATCGACTCCTACATCTTCTTCAAAGCAATTTTCTTTAGCTTTTTCTTTAGAGTGATATGAAGCCCATTCCCATTCATTAGAATCTGTATCACTGGCAACCTATAGTCTACAGATTTGGTCATATAGCATTTCTTCTTCTTTTCTGGCTATATTTTTCCTCTTTTCATATTCAACTTCTTCAGGACTAAGATTGAGTTTTGTTAATCTTGCTATGAGCTCGCCTTGATTATTACTAGGTTCATGTTTGTTTTGATTGAGATTTAATGTTGCTTGAGAGATGCTTTTAGTTTGTTTTTTTGGTTGATGTGGGGATTTCTTCTTTGGTCGCTTCGTGTTTTCTTGTGCTTGTTGCTTAGCTGATTCTTCTTCCCTTTCAATTGCTAGTTGTTCTTGTCTGTTTTCATATTCCTCTTGTTGTTGACTAAAATATGCGTCTTCTGGTAGAGTGACTTGTCCATATCCTAAACCTGTTTTGTCTGTAGTTTGCCGATTATGAGGCTGAATAGGTTTTGAGATACCTTCTTTTCTTTTTCCTATAGGGCTTGTTCCAGTGTATCCCATCCTTCAAAGAATGTTGAATCTTTTACCATATTTTTCTGTAGGTATTCTGACATTGTTGACCTTTTGTGAACTTCTTCATCTTTGTATAGCCACTGTAGCACACATTTGTCTTCTGTCTCCTCTGATAAGGTTCCAGCACTAATGAATGCTCATCAAATATTGGAAGATGTTTCACAATTGCTTTTTGTTTATAGTTTGATGGTTTTCCAAAGAATTTAGGAGAAAGTGGTAATTGTGATATTGAGTATTCTCCATTCCCTCGGTCTCTTAGCTGCATTTGTTTTTCCATGCTTGATAGAATAGAGGCAAATGATTGTTCCTTGGCTTGTGTGTTTGACGTTGTTGCCTCCCTATTATGTGGAACAATTACTTCTTGAGCCATTTTTAAATTGCTACAGTATTGGAATGGATTTGCATCTACAAGAATTGTGATTTCTTGTCCCTCGTAGGGAAATTTGACACATTGATGATATGTTGATGGCACAGCTTGTAAGTCATGTATCCATGGTCTCTCAAGGAGTACATTATATGATAATTCCAAGTCTAGAGCTTGGCATGCTATGTCTTTCTATAGAGGTCCCACTCTGATGGGCAGTATCACAATTCTCTTGGAGGAATGTTCTTCTTCATCATAGGCTTTTATGGTGATCCTTTTTCGGACATCAACTGCATCTTCTAAATATCATAAGGCATGAACAAGACTCAATGAATAAATATTTAGGCCAGCTCCACCATCTATTAGAACACGATTGACTCCCATTTTGTGAATGAGGACTTCAATATGCAAAGGAGTGTTGTGAGGGTGTTGCAAGGACATGTCGTCTTCTTTAGTGAATGATAAGCAATGAGGGGTTGTGAGATGTCCCACCATGCTTTGGAATTGATCGATATCAAGATCTTTGGATATAGTTGTATCTACTAATGCTCGTTCAAGAATTTCTTTATGTGTGGGCGAAAGCTTTAAAAGTTCTAAGATGGATATTTGTGCGAGTGTTTTCTGCAATTGTTCCACTAGATTGTATTGTTTTGTTGTGGCGAATGATGTGTTTATTGTAGGACCTAGTAAAATAACTTTGGCTTTTCTTCTTGTTATAGCATGAGCATGTTCTTTATTTTGTTTTTCTTTAACTACAATCACATTCACCACATTGTCATATGTATGAGCTTAGTTTACCTTTGCTTTACCCTTACCATTATTTGTTGTTGATGATTCACCTTTCTCATAGTTTGGAAGCGGAGTCTTAAAAGTTGTATGAGATTCATTTGTTGTATGTCCATCCACAGTTATTACTCCATTATCAATTAAATCTTGTATGACATGTTTCAACTTCTAACAATTTTCTCTGAGATGTCCCTTGTTTCAATGGAAATCGCAATATTGATTATCGTTCCACTAGGGTGGTTTTATTTGAGGTTCATAGCTCCTTTCTTCTGGTAAAGAAATCAATTTGTTTGCAATAAGTGTTTTTAATACTGACCCTAGGGGTTCACCAATGTCTGTAAATTATCTTTGAAACAAAGTTTTGATATTTGCTCTTTGATGATTGTTGTTTTGTTGAGCCGTTGTTGAGTGAGTAGATAAATTAAAAACCGGCTGCTTTGGTTTTACATTGTTGTTATCTACTATTCCATTGTTAACTACATGTCAATTTCTGTTCAAAAAATTTGGCTTGTAATTGTGATTGTTGTTATTGTTGTTGTTAGGAGGATAGACTCCTTCTTTGTATACTTTCAATTCACCTTTCTTTATCATGGATTCTTCCATTCTGATTCCATTATCAACCATTTTTCTGAAACTTTGATTTCCTTTCATTTTTAAGTAATAACTCATTTGATCGTTTAAGTTGTAAATGAATATGTCCATTTTTTCATATTTTGGCACTATATGAGGATACCGCAAAGCTAACCATCTCCATCGTTGTAAAAATTTCATGAAAGGTTCTCCACTTTTTGTTTGGTGTTACATAGGTCTAGCATTGTTACTTCATGTTGTATGTTGTAAGAGTATTGTGAAAAAAACTTATCCACCAATTCTGAAAATGATCTGATTCCAGGTGGAAGTTTGGAGAACCATTCCATAGCTAGTCCAGTTAAGCTTTTCGGAAATAGTCTCATTAAGTATGTATCCTCATGTGCAATCTCCATACTCATTGTACAAAATTCTTGTATATGATCTTGAGGGTCAGTGCTTCCATCGTATTTTTCGTATCTAGGAGTTTCAAAACCTATAGGAAATGGTATCATGTTTAGATTTTTGTCGAATGGATAAGGACAAATTTCTTGAAGTGAGTATCATCTAACATTTCCTCTTTGCATATCTTGAATTTGTATTTGCATTGTTTGTAGTTGTTGGGTGAGAGTCATGATAGGATTATCAACATGATTTGTTCTCGCATAACCCTGATTTTGTATTCTAGGAGGATCTCGATCTCTTCTTGGTTCATCCCTAGTTCTTCTTGTATCTTCATTGAATTGAATGTTATTCAGGATTTCTACTTCATCTCTTTTAGGAATGTAATTCTCTTCATTGGTTTTGGTGTTACGAGGAATTGACATGTCATTCATTTTGAGACCAAAGATGTCCTCATATTGTTTTTCATTAGGAGGAGGATCACTTTTCTTTTGTGTCAATTTGTTTATATCAAAATCTTGGGGGAGTGTAGCACCAGATTTGGCTAACATTAGGAAATATTTTTCTTTTTCTTCCTCCAACAATTTTTGCATAAATTTGTCCAATTGAGGGTCCTATTTGATGTCTCTGATGTTTTGTTCTATTATTTCTCCTTCAACTTGTATTTCATCTTCATGTTCCATGATTATAGTTGTTTCTAATGTTTCAATTTCAACCTCTATGATTTTTCATCTCTGAGCTCTAGTTAAAACAGGCATACACGTGACGATTTAAGCACAGAACAATAGATGACAGGTGTTTATGAATATTGCAAATTGATCAAGCAGATTGACAGATCTGAAAAAGTCATGCAAAGTAGCAGCTCTGGACTGATAAAAATAAAGATTTGTACGACACTTCTTTCTGAATAATACGACAAAAGGTACAGTACTAGACGATGAATCAAAAATTTCCTTTGCAAGAGTATAATCTCGTACAACAAGACTTCCTTAACTATATGACAAAATATTTTATTCATACAATAAAGAACCTAACTCGTACGACATAGAACATGACAGTGAAAAATGTGTTTGTTTTGCCGAATTTTGATTTGTGAATTTGGGTGTTTTGCTTGTGTTTTCTAGTTTTATATGTCTGATTTTTCAATTTTAGGGATGAATACACAACAAACAAAAGATGTGATAAGTGACTCCAAGCATGCTAGACCCTAATAAATTTGGCTAAGAATGAAAACCTTTGCTTGCTGACTTAGGTACACACCCAATAGCTAATCAAAATACAGCCACTGAGTCTCATGCAATGAATTCTCAATGTCATATTATCTGACTCCAAATGCTACGGAGGAGAGATATTCCTGAGCACTGTCGTTGACTTAATTTTCATCAAATCGCATTTATTTTATAGTGGGTTGGATTACTTGGCGTTAGCCATTCCCACTTAGGTCATTCCCCTCACACCGTTCGTAGTGGCTTTAAGAGTTTTTAAGCTCCTCAGGAGGGCAGGCCTGCTAAAGAAATGCACTAATGAAAGAAAAAGATGAGTCTAGCTTTTTGATCACCTAAGAAAGGTGAGAGCATACTCGCTTATCATCAAAGACATGAAATAAATTATGGTTCATTTCCCTTAGCAAAATGGAAGTGTGCCTAGAAAATTTAATTGAATACACAAAGTTTAGTTGAATTCATAGGCAACCTGCAAAATAAATTTGCTAGTAGTCATGATTTGTGTTTTGATTTATGTCTTTGACAAGCGTATCTTTGACAATCATCCTATAGAAAATAGTTAGCCTACCAAAAAGATCACAAACAAATTAGGGTTAGCATTAGTGAAGCTCGGATTAAAATCAGAAAACCCTAACATGCAGTTTGTTAAAAATCATAGAGACAAAGACTCGTATGACACCATTTTCTAGTTAGTATGACACAACTTTAGATTTCGCATGGGAACCAAAATGGAACACTAAAAGATAGTTCGTACGAGTTGGAAAATCAACTTGTATGACATTTTGATTCTATCCCGACAGAGATGGATGTTTGTTGAAGCTTGAGAGGCCAAAAATGATGATTTCGGCCCCACGGTTGGCACCAAAATATCATGGTCTGTGAAGTATACCTGTACCTGCAAACACAAAACACTTAATAGATCATTACAAGCATGGTTAATTAATTTAAATCAAAGAAAACTAAAACCATAACTAATCGATCTATTGCCTCCTAGTAAATGCAAGTATGAATTTTGCTCTAAGATCTTGTTATGCAAATTCCAATGACTTGACTACACTTAGATGGAGGATTTGAATGATGAAGATGCATGATCTAGAAAGAATAGCATGATTAAGCTATATGATTCCATTATTATTCTAGAAAATTAACTAGAATGAAGATGCAATTAAGCTAAAATTGAGCATGATAACATTGCTAAAATGATAAACTAGAAGCTAGATGCCTATAGTAACAATGTATAAACACAAGAATGAGATGAGATCAATTAGGGACAAAAATGAGATGAATTGGGACCCTTTGTGCTCCAAAATGAGGTCTATTTATAGGATTTTCAAGACTAGGGGTGAGGTGGCAGGAATCAACAGTCAAGATTGATCTGAAGATATCAATGGTGAAATTGGAGGAGGTTGGCAAAGGGGATTGGATTAAAGGGAACATCTGTCATCTCTATGGTGACAAGTGTCAAGAGGCTTCTAGAAGAGGTTGGATGAAAGGGAACACTTAGTGACAAGTGTCACAAAGCTTCTAGAATAGGCTGGATGAAAGGGAACATGGGGGTAGGTGGAATGGGTTAGGTTAGGTGGTTAAAAGTTAGGAGAATTTGAATTTAGAAATTCAATTAATAGGAAAAGGCTAATTAATTTCAACAACTCATAAATTTGATTTGTTTTAATTAATTAGGAGATTGGAAGAAATCAAAGAGGATTATTGTTTTGTTTTAATTTAATTTGATTTGTTTTAATTAATCAAAGAGGATTATTTAATTTGATTTGTTTTAATTAATTAGGAGATTGGAAGAAATCAAAGAGGATTATTTAATTTGATTTGTTTTAATTAATCAAAGAGGATTATTGAGGTGAACCTATTAAATAAATCCTTAGATTTATTAACAAGTCGATGAAAGGGGAGGATTTTAATCAAATTGTTGATGAATTCAATTAAATTGGGGAGGGAGATTAATTAAATAATTGCTTATTCAATTAATTATTTTCAGACCATTTTTAGGTGTATATAGTACCAAGTCTAGCCATAGGAGCAAAAGTTTCTACATAATCCACTCCAAGAGTTTGTGCAAACCCCTTGGCAAATAATATTTCATTATGTCATTCCACTGAACCATTAGCATTGTATTTGACTTTGTGTATCTATTCCACACCAATCACCTACTTATCTTTGGGAAGTTGAACTAATTCTCAAGTATTATTCTTATGAATGAAATTGATCTGATCATTCATAGCATTAACCCATAACGATTCTTCCACTACTTCTTCATACATAAAGGGTTCAACTTTAATTGTACTAAGAAAAGAAAAATTAACAATTGGATTCATATTAGAACTCCTTTAATAAATATCAACCATACTTCATACCTTTCTTGAAGCTGATACTAGATGTGATGGTGGAGGTCAATCTTTTCCTAAGTTTTTACTACTAGAATAACTTGGAGAATTGAAACTAGGTGAACTTGGAGGATTGGAACTTGAGCTTGAACATCCACTTGAGCTTGTGGAGAGAGGAGAAACTATTATATTTTGTTTTTATGATTATTGATGTAATTTGTTGCACAACATCTTTCCACTGCCATACTCATCCTTCATAAAAAATCACACCCCAAGTAAATATCTATTGTTTTGTCTTGAGATTATAGAATTTGTAGCCTTTAGTTGCATTAGAGTAGCCTATAAAGATACAAAGTTGGGATTTGGTATCCAACTTCTTCCACCTTTGAACTAGAATATTCACATATAACAAGCATCCAAAAACTCAAATATGAGCCACTAAAGGTTTTTGACCACTCCAGGACTTCTTTGAGTTGGGTTTTTGAACTTTTTTCAAGAACTATGGTTGAGAAGATATACTATAGTGGTAATTGCTTCTCCCAAAAAACTATTTGGTATTTTTTTTCTAGGACATGCTTTGTACCATTTTCATAATGGTGTTGTTCTTTCTTTCAACAATACCATTTTGCTGAGGTGTATAAGTGGCAGTAACCTATCTCAGTATGTCATTCTTAATATAAAAATCAGCAAACTCATTAGAAGTAAACTCTCGGGCCCTCTATCTTCTTTGAGCATCTTGATAGGATACCCACTCTACTTTTTAAGTCATTTTTTTAAAATTCATGAATCATGCAAAGGCTTCAAATTTCTACTTAAGAAAATAAACCCATGTGGTGAGAGTAATCATCAATGAAAGCCAAAAAGTAAAGGTTCTTACCCAATGATTGCTTTTGCATATCACCACAAATGTGAATGTGCACAAGCTCTAGAGGAGATTTTTCTCTCCAAGTTTTGTTAACTAGGAAACTATCTCAATGATGCTTTATAAGTGCACATCTTGAACAAACATCTTCTTTTGCCTTGATTGGAAGAATCCCACATACCATATTCTTCTTATTCAACAAAGTTGGCCCTTAAAACTTCAGATTACCATATTGTTGATGCCATATCCATGAATTATCTATGGTTGATTTAAGTGTGATGCAACTTACTAGAAACCAATTTGAGAGGAAACAAAATCTATTTTTTGTCAGATAAGTTCTTTTTAAAAGATGTTGATTATTAGATTTATCAAATATTTTTCAGAAGTTATCTTCAAATAGTATATTATATTTTTTTCTAGAAGTTGTCTAATACTCAAAAGATTATGTTGTAACTTTGGCACAATAAATTATTATGAATATGTATAGTTTCTCCTTGCTTAGTCTTAAATGCAAGGGAACCTTTTCCCACTATATCAACCTCCTTAACATCTCCACATTTAACTTGACTTCTCATTCAATCATATAATTTTACAAAGAGATCATATTTACCTATCATGTGATTTGGGTAGTTGTTGTCCAAGAACCAAGCATCCTCTTGGTGTTCCTTTTCCAAGTTTCATGCAAAGAATGTGGAATGCTTTTCTTTAGATTACTCTTCTACAGAACTAGCTCTTGACTTATTCAAGTCATATTTCTTCTTTCTACACTCAGATTTGTAGTGCCCATTGTTAGAGTAATTGGATCTTTACCTGATTAATTAAACAATATTTGTTTAATTCTTTAAGTTCCCAATTATCTTTTTATGCTTAAGCTAACATTAGGTGCATATAATTAATTATTATGTGCAAACCTAGGTTTTCCCTTTTAGGGTTTCTTGACCTATTAAAGGTTGAGTTCTTTCTTTTCATTGTATGAAGAAAGATTATTATTGACAATACATTTTGGAGATTATTGAGCTCTCTCTTTTTGAGCATATTTTCTGTGTATTCTTTCCTTCTGTGATTTGCTTCATTGCTTGTCCTTGTAACAAGTTTTTTAGCTTGCAGAGATTATTTGGGCTCTTGTGGTTTTGTATTTTCTCAACTCCTATATGGTATCAGAGCTTTAGATCTGCAGCTACCTGTTCTTGTTTTGAGAATTTTGGCTTTGGAAGCAGATATGGGGTTTCAGAAAGTTTTTTATGCACCTAGGGTTTGACCTTTTTTTCTAAAAACTTTGGGCCTAAACGGACCTCACCATCATGCACAGAAGGCCCAAAAACCCCTATGGTCATATAAAATTTGACCTATTTTGGTTCTTGAGCCTCTGGGAGTTATTTTTCTCCAGATCCAAGCCGTACCGCTCTGGCACGTAGTTCGAGAAAAAAACTTCAAAAAAAATTTATTTTGCCTTTTTACGGCATGCAGGCCGAATTTTTTCTTTTTTATTAAAAAAAATTCTTTCAAAAAAAGCAAAAAAAAAAAGGGTTTTGTTTGTTTTAAGAAAATTTTTTTTTGGGAAAAAGGTTTTTTTGGGGGTCCCTACCATGTTACAGACACTGCAGGTGATGGTATGGTCCTCGTCGTCTGTGCGGCCTGACTCACTGCGCTCCAACCCCCACCAGTCTTTGGCCACCGGTGGCCCTGTTCTCCAGCCATCACCGCTCCCCGGCCTACCCACCGCTGGATGCTCCCAACTTCGTCACTGCCGGCCACCACCCTGGTCCACTCCGTCGATGCCACTTCCTTGCTAGCCGCCACTTCCCGGCGGCCCTTGCTGTCACCTGCCAGAAACCTCCCTGCACCCCGGCCTCCGCTCACCTCCGGCCGCCACCGCCCGGAACCACCTTTTTTTTTCGGCCGACCACCGCCCAGCCACCCGGCCACCACCCACTGGCCACCGGACTACCGCCCAGCCACCAGACCTCCTTCTTTGGCCTCTTTCAGGGGGGGTTTTGTTTTTTGGCTCTATCGTGGGCATACGAAGTCATTTTTTTGAAAACGAATAGGCATCAAAAAGCTGGTTCTGAGACGGACCTCGTCATATTGATAATTTTTTCCAATTTTGTTGTTTGACTGTGTTTTGTTTCCAGTCAAAGTGAGGTCTTGTTTTTGCACTCTAGGAGACATAGAATGAGCATCTGACCTCTGTTTTTTGAAAAGTTTATATTTTTGGAAAGCATGTGCTGTGTACTTTCCAGCCATATGAGTTTTATTTCCAGATTCTACTCCATGCATATTTTATTTAGTTTTTTTCTTTCCAGCACTCTGGTGGATATCTTGGTTGTTTCAGGTCCTAGGATCTCTTCTCTGAGTAGGATGTCTCTATTTTGGTTCTCGTTTCTATTTCTAGTCTTGTTATCATTGTCGCATTGTATATATGCAAATGCACTGAGATAAAGTGCCATCATGCATTGTTTACTTGGGATCTTGCACATCGTTTGTCTTGTTGTACATGCACTCCTTATAAAGTGCCATGAGGGGGTTGATGTTTTCCTTGTTTGCCATCTACCATTGTCCAGTGAGTGTTCCTTCCATGACATTCACCTCATGATGTGTGTCAAGTGAGTGTTCCTTCCATGACACCATGTACTTTTCTTAGCACCTTTGATGTTCCTGGTTCTTCATCATGTAGTTCTTCTTGGCTGTTCTTTTCAGTGATCTTGTCCCTCTTCCTCTTCAGCATCATGGGGAGGTTTATCCTGTTGGTTCTAATGCTTCCATGGTTCAATTGATCAGCTCTTCAGGCTTTGGTTTTTCATGCCATTTGTATCTTCGATTGCAGTTGTTTGCCTTGTTTTCCTTCTGATTCAAGTAGTGTCATTTGAGGGCACTCGTATAGATTATAGTCTTCTCTACCTGATCATGTTCTATTTCAATGGAGGTTCTTCAGATCAGCAGTTTCTCAGAGACAGTGTTTGCATCTATTTCATGCTTAAGTGGTGTTCTTTTCCATCTTTTTTTGGAGTAGAGTTTTGTTCCCACACGGTTTTCTCTATTTCTCCACTTCATAGAGATTTCATTGTATTTGGGTACTTGATCAGGCCTTGTTGTCAGGACCCATCTTTCATGCTTTCAGTAGCTATTCTAGGTTTTAGCTTCTCCCTAAGTCTAGCTTAAGGGGGGGTGTTAGAGTAATTGGGTCTTTACTTGATTAATTAAACAATATTTGTTTAATTCTTTAAGTTCCCAATTATCTTTTTACACTTAAGCTAACATTAGGTGCATATAATTAATTATTTTAATTAAAAATTATGTGCAAACCTAGGTTTTCCCTTTTAGGGTTTCTTGACCTATTAAAGGTTGAGTTCTTTCTTTTCATTATATGAAGAAGGATTATTATTGACAATACATTTTGGATATTATTGAGCTCTCTCTTTTTGAGCATATTTTCTGTGTATTCTTTCCTTCTGTGATTTGCTTCAATGCTTCTCCTTGTAACATATTTTTCAACTTGTAGAGATTATTTGGGCTCTTGTGGTGTTGCATTTTCTCAACTCCTATACCCATATCTTTCACAATATCTATACTATATACTCCTTCGATGAATGGAACTTTGTCCTCTTTCTCTATTATTTTCTCTTCATCTTCCTCTTCCTCTACCTCTTCCTCTGTTGATACCAGAATATTTACCTTTAGATTTAGTAGTGTGAGAGGGAGGAAATTTGGAATTTTCTTTAATGTTCATAGATGATTGGAAAGCTTACACAAAAATTTGTATAGAACATTGCATACACTCCTCATGAGATTTCAAAGAACCAATTAACCCTGCAACTTTGAAAGTAGTTAGATCTTTACTTTCTTCAATGGCAATCACTAATGGATCAAATTTAGGAAGAAGAGACCTTAAAAAATTTCTATAATTTTCTCATCTATTACAGTTTCTCCTTGAGTCCGAAGTTGATTCATAGTACCTTGAGTCCTAAGATGATTCACAATACCTTGAATCCTAGTTATAAATTCATGAATGTACTCAAATTCCTTCATCCTTAAATTTTAAAATTCTCTTCGACAAATTTGAAGTCTTACCAATTTTTTTTTTGTACATTGATATGCAATTTGTAGAGTCTCCAATGCATCGTTTAATTTTATCATACTATAAATTTCAAGGAAAATTGAAACATCCAATGTAGATTGAATGGTGTAAAGAGATTTATTGTCCATATTTTTGTCCTCTTTCAGCTAATTTTTTGTTGTGGTGTCCAAGCATTTAATGCATTTTTATTTACAAGTTTTGGGTATCTCCTTTCCACAAATTCCTAGAGTTCTTGGGATAATAGTAGGGTCTTCATTTTGATACTCCAATAATCATAGTTGTCTCCAATAAAAAACAAAAGCATAAAAGGTAAATATTTTCTATTAGCCATCTAGAGATAACTATTTCTTTTACCTTACTACTTACACAATAAGATTTCATACAACTTTCTCTGATACTAATGTGAAAGATTATAGTTTATACAATACTATCTAAAAGATAATTAAAAACACAATCTATTCACAACAGAACGAATAACCAAAATTAACTGAACTAAAAATATATTGCATATCAAAAAATTGAATGAATCTTACAATAAAAGTGAAATATTTTATAAACAATTCCTTTCCTAAGAATAGGAGAAAAAATATAAAACATAAAACTTAAAGCTTAAAACTAAACTAAACATAGTAGAAAACTAAAACAATTTTCTTCATTACATATACAACAGAGTTTACAAGACATAAACTAAAAAATAAAAATAAAGTTGTTTTATTGTAATAAAATAGAAATATAATCTTGATCACAACAAATCCTTCCTCATCTCTAGCACATCATCCATCCATATCTTCAGGAATGGTCCTAAACAAATAACCCAAATCTACATAGCCAAAGCAATATCCCTAGGGCTTAAATCATTGATCCACACAACATGGGCCTACCATCAAATAAACAAAGATGGTGTATGAAGCAATAAGATTGATAATGTAGATAAAATATATCGCATAAATAACAATATCGCCTAGAAATAAAATATTGGTCTACGATAAAGCCTCTATAAATAGATATTGATTAGGGATCAAATGCACTGGATCTCCAATGAACAAAGAGGCCACCAAATGATAAATCCTGAAATGGGAAAAATATGCAACTTTTATATCACAAGAAATCGATAAGAGAGTCCCGTGAATAGATTATAGAAATTCTTGATGCAATTGTAGATTACTAGGAATGAGAATATGCTGAAAATTGGGAGTTACAAAGAAAATTTTCCTAGGACCTCAATAGGGCTAATGAAGTGTTTGATTTTGCCAAGATCAAGAGCTCGATGAAAAGTACAAAATAGAGAGACAAAATATAGGACAAGAATAAATTGTATTCTCATCAATAGATAAAAATGGTTATTCAATAGTTGTTACATACAATGAATATGAGCATGCATATATAGGCAAGGCTATATGGATATGTGAGCACACAAACATGACATGTGGCTCAATAAGAAACAAGGGTAGGTGGGAAATAGGTGTGGTGGGTAGGAGAAACAATAAAATATTCCACATGAGGTGGATCACCCACCAAAGGTGGAATTATCACTCCACAATAAGTGGATATGATAGAGTAGTAACAAGATCACACCATAAAAGGTGGAAATTATCCTACACACGCTATCCCAATGTGGCACAAACACCCAAGTGTCTCATACCGAAACTATTATGAAATGCATTATCCTAAGTATACTTAGGTAAGGTATAATAATATCCAACATTAATAATTAATTACACCAACAACCCCCATTAAGTGCAACTTAGGGGAATGCACTTAAGTCTACAATGCAACCAAGAAAAGAAAGATGGGTCCCGGCTATGAGGCCATGTTAGGTACCCATGTACAAATGCAAATGCATGCAAACCAATGTAATGAAATCTCTCACAAAGCAAGGAAAGATAGAAAAACCCAATGGGAAAAAATCCTCCCCCAAAAGAGAGATGGAAAACTATACAAGATAACTCTCATAGAAGTGTGTGAGGAACAAAACCCCATGTGAATAAAATGTCCCCCCCATATGAGAGAAGAAGAGAAGCTAGGTAGCCCCCCCCTCACTATAGAATCTGGACCAATGGTAGAAGCTTGAGAATGAATAAAGAAACCACTCCATGAACGTCAAACAACGTTCCTCCCCTTGGGAACAAAAAAACCAAAGGTGTATCTATCAAGTCTCCCCAATCATTAAGGGAAGATGTAGGGAAAATACTTATGATGAATGAAGTCTCTGAAAACTGCTCTAAGTGTCCCCATGTTGATGCTGAAAGATACCCCCTCCAAAGGTGGTGAAATGGTCCACAGTGCTGAAAAAGGCACTCCAAGATCTAGTGGAGATGAATGTAGAACAAGTCCCAAAGACTCACATGTCTCCTCTAAGGATAAAGAGACCTCCTCCAACTGCTGTACAAAAGTATCCACAATCATGTCAACCTCTAAAGAATGATCATTTAGAGATTGCACAAGAGGGTCAGAGTGTTCCCTTGCAACAATCAAAGAAGGATCATCTTCATCAAAGAGAAGATGAATATCATCACTGATGTCTCCCAAATCTATAATGTAGGACTCCATAAACAAACCTGCAATGTTTGTCAAGTAGTCATCCCATGAAACTAAAGCTGGAAGACAAGATATATTTTGTTGCACTAAATCACAAGAAGGCAAAATTATCGCACTATTCGCATCATCAGGTGCAATAGGTGATGTGATATCAATAGGAGGAGATGAAATGAAAAGCTCAAGAATGGGGTCACATGTGACAATCCCTAATTTAAAGTACCCAAAGTTATCCTCAAAATCTGAATCATCACAAGAAGTGTGATCATCATGTGTAGAATCATCATGTGGAGAATCATCATATGTAAAATCATCCTCATCAACAAAATCTGAAAAGGAATACAAGTGAGATGCATGATCAACCACCCCAATCGTAAAGATAGCTCTAGTCTCCAAGTCTCTAATGAAAACTGACTCAGGAGCGAACTCCACAATTCTCTTAGTTTCCCCATGTGTGATTTGATAGATGGAAAGGAGATTGTTTGTCAAATGGGGTACACACAACACATCATTGAAGCAGTTATCCCCAATGGCAATAGTTCCTTTCCCAATCACATCCATGTATGTATGATTTCCCATCAAAATATGCGGCATGGTGCAAGGCTCAAATGAAGAGAACATAGATTGCAAAGATTCTATATGATGAGAAGCCCCTGAATCTAGAAGCCATCTCCCTGAATCATGACTTGTAGTAGCACAAAGAGATTGTCCTTCTCTTTCCCCAAAAGAGTGATTCTTCCCACTTGTAGAAGCCATGAATTCTTGCCCTTTTCCTTTTGATTGTGAGGAAGTGGAAGGTGATGAATCCTCCTTTTTGTAGGCATTAGGCAAATCAATGTTGTGATTTTTGAGGATACGTGTGAGCTCATCAATCTTCTTAGAATGGCAGCGACGCTCCTCATGACCAACCCTTTTACAATAGGCACAGTAGGTCTCTCCCTCTTTGGTGAATTTTCCTTCTTGGAAGAGGATGAACCTCCTAGTTGTGGAGAAGTTGGTTCTTTGTCCTTAGGCTTTGATTGCCATTTCTTCTTTCTTGAGTTGTCCTTTCCTTGATTTGCTTTGTTCCCTTGATTTGCCACTAATGCTTGAGACTTAGAAGCCTTAAGAATGCCCATGCTTATCAACTTAGTTTCTTCCATCATCAACATTTATGTGAACGCATCAAATTTAGGCATTGTGTAGATTGAACCCATTGTCATCCTATGGGTTTGGAAACTTGAAACAAATGCTACATATTTTTGTGGAAGCTTGGCCATCAAATTGAAGATCAATTGAGTATCATTCTTATCAATGTGACAATATTTGAGTTGTGCCCTCAACTCTTTTACCTTAGTGACATAATCTTGTATAGTATCAAAGTTCTGGGGATATAACATTGTGAGATCACTATCAATTTGATATCCCCTAATCTCATCAACTTGACCATACAAGTCTTGAAACTTTTGCCAAGCATCCTTAATTAGAGTAGATTTCTCAATATAAAAAATGAGATCCTTTGATACATACTTTCTTAAGGTACCAATTGCCATGATATTTTAGATCTATGCAAGACAAGTGTTAAGTTGGCCAAAAAGACCATATGTTTAAAGTACAATTTATACCCAAAATCTTTGCAATCTGATAGCATATTATGAAATTAGATGAGAAATTATGCACTTTAAAAAAAAATGACACCTGAAAAGGAGTTTGTATGAGCCCAAACGGAGTCCCGAAAGTTGAAGAAATGAGGATTGGATAGGTACAATCACCAAAAAGTTAGATTTATGAAAAATATGTCCATCTAAATCATAAAATAATTCCACCATGAGAAAGTACATGAAAAATTTTCCCATTTCAAAAAAAATTGCACCCAAAAAGGAGCAAAAATGAGCAAGATATGACCTTCAAAAGTTGAACTGCAAAACTAAAAAGCTCAACGGGAGGGGCTGATAAATTTTCATTAAAAAGGATGACGTAAAAAAAATAATTTAAATTTGACGGCCATATGGTCATCATAGAAAACTTCACCCTTGTTGACGTGGCGTTTGTACTGTACAAACAGATGACATGTTGAAATCTAATTGGTGGATGATGACGTGGCAAGTGTACGGTCTGCTCACATGTCTGTCAGGGTCGATGTCAAGATGTCAGTGTGGATGACATATGTAATGTCTGGTCGGTCTGCATGGCAAGATGACATGGCACCAGGTAGCGAGGTGACTAGACAGCTGACTCGGCGACCGGAGGTCAACGTCGGTGGTGGAGGGTGGAGTAGCCGGTGGTGAGGCGCCCTAGCGAGAAGGAGACCATTGGGAAGGAGGCCAAAGGATTGTGTGGTGGCTGGGGCAGGTCAGAGTCAATGGGAGGAAGAATGGACGGTGACCGGTGGGATTGTGTGCAACAATCGGGAAGACTGATCACTGATGGGAGACAGGTGGTCATCGGATGGTGGACTACGGGGTAGTCATCAGATGGTGGATGCGACGCAAACGCAAGAGAAGCGGTCTGTGGGGCTGGAACAACCGAAGGTGTCGGTGGGAGAGGGAGGGTTGTCGCCGGTGGGGTTGCAAGTGCCAAAGCGGGTGCATGGACTTGGCCAAAAGAACCTCTGTTGGCTGTGTACGAAGCAGATGTTGTAGCGTCAGTAGATAGTATGGGGATCGACAGTGCCTGCAAACATGCAAAATACATACAGAATGGGTGGTGAGGAAAAATCCCCCCACCCCTAATAATATATATTTATGTTTGAATTTTTATTTTATTTTTAACTAACTTTTTCAAATCTAAAAAACTACAAAAAAAATTTTTTTTTTGGTTTGTAAAACATACGACAGAAAATATATATTTTTAAAAAGAAAAAATTCAAAAAGCCATATCGTACAACCTAATAGGCTGATTTTTTTCCTCCAAAATTGACTTTCTCCAAAATAGGCCGAGTTTATATTCATTTTTTTATGGAAATGACCACCAGACTCAATGGTGAGGTCGGATCTGGTCTAGGACGCCTTCAAAAGATGCTTCTCCTCAGATCTACCTCTTGATGCCGCAATAATGCCTCTCAAAGATGAATCAATGATGCTCTAATGACTTTGATACCATGTGAGATTTTTCCAAGAACAAGAGCTCAATGAAAAGTACAAAATAGAGAGACAAAATATAGGACAAGAATAAATTGTATCCTCATCAATAGATAAAAATGGTTATTCAATAGTTGTTACGTATAGTGAATATAAGCCTACATATATAGGCAAGGCTATATGGATATGTGAGAACACAAACATGGCATGTAGCTCAATAAGAAACAAGGGTAGGTAGGAAATAGGTGTGGTGGGTAGGAGAAACAATAAAATATTCCACATGAGGTGGATCACCCACCGAAGGTATAATTATCACTCCACAATAAGTGGATATGATAGAGTAGTAACAAGATCGCACCATAAAAGGTAGAAATTCTCCTACACACACTATCCCAATGTGGCACAAACACCCAAGTGTCTCATACCCAAACTACTATGAAATGCATTATCCTAAGTAAACTTAAGTAAGGTGTAATAATATCCAACATTAATAATGAATTACACCAACATGAAGAGTATAAACTGGAAAGAGTTGCAGATCGAGTGCCTCTAATACCATGTTGGAGAAAAGATCCCAAGTTAGGATCATGAACACAAAGAGATGATATAATTTCACTTTGAAATTATGATGTATTGCTGAGATAATTTATAATGTGTAAGAAACCTTGCATAAATAGGAAAGAGGTTATAGAATGAGAGCACTAATGAGGTGCATGGGTAGGTACAACTACCTGCCAATTTTAAACATAAAATACTAGAGATGCGCGTGAACAAAATAATAGTAAACCTTACTTAACACCTAGAAGATGAAATGATGCCTAAGTTAAACTTAAGCTTGCGAGTAAATAAAAATTTACTCGAACAGTATTAAATTACCCAATTACTAATGAAGTCAAATGTAATAAGACACATAAAATTTAGCCACTTCGTTAGTGGCATGTAGTCTATCCTTTTATGTTTAAATGTGATTGTAATTAATGAATTTTAAACATTTTTGTTATTTTCTAGCTTAGTGGTTGTTTAACAATTAATTTATAACACTTTAGGCTTGAATTTAACAAATGTGAGTTATGATTGACAAATCTTAATTTTTTGGAATGCTTTAACATTGATTATTATGTGCTAGATAAAAGTGAACATAAATAAATCTAGTGAGACACATCTAAGAGAATACTTGTTTTTAGTATATATTTGCTATATCTAAGAGCTTATATTTAAACATCCATAAAAAATATAATTTGATATTTGGTGAATTGTGTGATTGTATGAACAAATAAAATTATAACCTTATAAAAAATTGCATACATCTAAAGGACATGTCCAAATGAGGTTTCGATTCCATTTTTGAAGCTTCAGTGATAATATCATATAGTTGTCTCCAAATAATACATTTCAAAATTTATGAATACAATACCTCAAATATATTTGGATTCATCATCACAACTTTTTCTATGATTGTGTTATTTTCTCATTGTTCTCTTTCAAGGGAAGAGGTAAAATGATTTCATAAAATAACCATAATTTTTAATGGATAAATTCGTTGGCATTAGGTTGTCATTGATGTCAACCGGTATGGGATGACTACCAATATAAGAGGAATAGGTTATGTGCAACACTGTCAAGCAGGAGTATAGGATAGGTTGAGATATCTTTGATATCACTTTGTGTTGCAGGACATCGGTAAGGCAAGACAGAGCATCCCACTCAGAGGAATGATCACTGAGGTTACTGATACACAAATTAGTGCCTAAGTTGTGTGGATGAGATGAGCAGGTTATCGATATAGTGTATCATAGGTAAGGAAAGGATGTCAACTAGTAAGTGGTGTGTTGACATAGAGTAGTCAGATCAACCAAGTGAGTGGTTGTCAACTGGCAAGATGATGACCATTGCACAAGCAGGATGGGCAAGGTGCTTGAGTGGTTGTTTGTGATGAAGAGGCGGAATGCTATCAAAATCACATCAACATGGGAGGAGAAGGATGAACAGGTCATCAGTATGTTGTGAGGTTGTAGAACAACAGGATTACCACTAAATCACGATGCAGTCATCATGAGAAGCCACATGAGTGCACTGTAGGATGTAGATTATAAAGATTCACTCTCACTAGTAAGTGGAACTTATCTCCTAGTATGCATAGTGTGCATCATAGTTCCCTGAGATAAGGTAGATGAGGCAAAGTTAGGTGTTTGAAGGCTCACACTGGATCTACCGGTGAATCAATAGAATGCCTTGACTACATGAAATAAGAGTTATGCATTGGATAGTCTAAGAAGGCATCATGAGATGCCAGTATAAATGATAGGTGATGCATTTGTCACTTTGACAAACTGGTTGAGACATGGTCAGATCTGATCAAGGAGAAGGCAAGGCTGAACATATTTAGTTAGAGGAGAATGGCTTGACTAAAGATGAAGTCTGCTAAAGTTTGATGACATGGTGTCATCAAGAGGGTTTTACCGGTATGAATGTTCACTGGTACTATGGACAAGGCACAGATACAGAAGACTCCCTATTTGATGAAGTTGTGGATAAGCCAAGTTAGCAAGTGTGCTGACCGATTGAGCAGTCCACCAGAAGAGAAGCAGAGTGCAAATTAACAATAGACCACTTTAAGGGTTTAACCAGCAAGGTTAGTAAACTGGTAGAAGAGAAGAACCAATAGAGTGTTTGGTTAGTGATTCCTAAATCGACACACTAATCCAAGTTGGCAGTTGGTTGACTTGGATGCCATGACGAGATGAAGTGGCAAGCATACAGAGGTTAGTGGAAGTGCCATGTAGAGATAGGTGTTTCTACTATTGGCATTCAATATAGATCCCGTGATTTATGGATCGGATCAGAAGAGTGCGGCTCGAGGAAGAATGAGCGATAGAGATAGGGAGTGGTTGGCACCTGGATCAAAGTGAGAAACTCAGTCTGTGAGAAGACCTCAAGGAGGAAACAACAGAGGTATTAATGGTTGTTTGACTGATGCAGGTTGAGATGAATGGTCGTGTTTTCTATATTTGGAAAATGTGTATTGAAAGGTGCAACAATGGCAGAGATGAACAGTTGGATGTCATGGAGATCAGATCAGACAATATCTGATTGGATTTGGTTTGCCTCGATGCAAGTGAGGAAACCCTAACCGCCCAAATTTTGAATTGGTTTTTGGCGGGAAAACCAGGCTATAAATATGCAAGCCAAGATTAGAGATGGTTGCTACTGATGAGAAGTGTGTTGTTGCTAGATGAGAGAGTGTTGCTACTGAAGAAAGGAAGAAAGTGCTGCTACGAAGTGATTAAGAGTTACTTCTTCATGTGAGAGCAGAGCAGTGTGAGGGAGAACTAGGTTGAAGTGTTCAACCGGTAGTAGTGAAAAACCGGCAGTGTCCATACTGATAGAGTAGAAGAAAAGGAAGCTGCAGAGAAGGAAGACATAGAACCAACAGAGTATAGTACTGGTAAAGAGAAGAGCAGTGAGGAGGAAATCCAGTAGAGCTAAACAAAAGAGAGGTGAACCAGTATATTTTACCGGCAAGCATAGTAGTAGAAGAGTGAACTGGTGTAGCAAAGAAAGTGTCTCACCAGTAGAGTAAGGTAAATGAAATGGTTACAAGATTCACTTGTAACAAAATGATTAATTTTGTATGTAATTATATATTTGAAATCACTAAGTTGTAGCTCCTTTGGGTTGTATCCCATAAACAACTTAGGGGTTGGTGCCCTAAATTAGGGGTCGTAGCTCCTTGGGTTGGTTCCCTAAACATTGTAACAAAGTTTTAACTGTGAGGCTAGATTGGAGCAGTAGACTCCAGCAGCATTGCTCATCGAGGTTTTTCTCATCTTAGGTTTTCCTCATACATACTGGTGTTATGTTATGTTCCCTTGTGTGATTGCATGTGCATAGGTCTCCCCACTAACTGATAAGTCTGATTTATGATAGATCTATTAACTAGTATGCTCAAATAGGTTAGTTAAAGGGAAAAGTATTGAGAACCACTTATTCTCCCCCCTTTCAATGGTCCATTGTGTCTAACAATTGGTATTAGAGACTAGGTAACCTATTTATCAAGCTTTCTCTCACTTGGGTAGATTCTGGCTTAAGGACACAATGGTCTATTTAGTGTCAATCCCTACTCTAGTCTTTGATGGTTCAAACTATTACATTTGGAGTTGTAGAATGGAAGTCTACTTATCTTCTCTAGGATTTGATGTATTTGATGTCGTTTGTTAATGGTCTCCCTAGGAATGTGAGTCCTCCCACTGGATCTAAAGAAGAAAGAAGTTGCATGTGCAATGAAGATGCCATGAAGGCTATATTCAGTGGGCTCACTGGTGATGTCTCCTCATAGGTGGATAAGTGTAAATTAGAAAAGTCTCTATGGGATAGACTAAAGAACCTTTATGGAAATGAACCCTGCACCACTAGATTAGTTTGTGAGAGTGAGAAGAACAATACAGTAGATGCATGTGCAGATGATGAGGGCAGATCCACTAGCAGCCACAACATTGATGAAGAAGGAACCCACCTATTCATGGCTCAAGAATTTGAAGATGAGGTGCACACATCTGAAAGTGATAGGGAAAATAGATCCCACCAGCAAGATGTGTTATCCAATAATTATTAGGAAGGAGACAAGACAGATAGATTTAGCCATCAAGATCTATTTGATAGTGAAGAAGAAGAAGAGGAGGAGGTAGAAGTTGATCTTGAAGGAGAGCTTATGAATGCACTTGAAGAAATCAATAGAGTAAGAAGTGAATACAGGCTATTCAAGAATGCTACCATAGTTGAGCAGAACCGGCTGACAAAATGCCTTGAAGAATCTCAAAAATGCATCTCAGAGTTCAGGACTCAAGAAGACACCAAGGAGTGCTGATGTGCAGATTTAGCATCTAGGCTAGAAGTAAAAAATGAAGAATATCAGTAGCTTCTTGGAGAAATGGAGGTTCTCCAAAATATCCTTGAGAAATGTCAAGATGAGCTCAAGGTAAGAATCCGGTTTCATGGCAACAGTGATCCCTTGAACAAAATATTGAAGAAGCAAAGGCATGCCAAGGACAATGAAGGATTAGGTAGTGGTGTTGGTGAATGCTCCACCAGCAAGAATTTCCCCCACAATGAAATTTTGTTTTTCTCCTCAAATGGAGAAAACAAAGGCCAAACCTTCACAGTGAGAAATTCTCCCCGGAAGAAGGTTGATCTAAATACAACCGGTGAAGAATTGCAAACAAGAGTAAAGACTAGTGCTGCAAGAAGGAGGAACCATGAAAATCCCAAAGGAGAAGGGAAGATAGGAGGAGACAGCTTCACCGGAAGCAGGAACATGAGAAGATAGCAAAGAGGACCTCCTATTGGCAGAGAATAGAGAAATGCTACCACCCACAAGGCAAAACAAGTGTGGCAGATTAAGAGACCAGAAGGAAGGGCTGCACAAAATGGACAACCCAGGATCCATTCTCAAGGAAGGAGAAGTGGAGATGCTAGACCGGTAAGATCTCCCCATGCCTGGTAGAACAAATTTGTATGTCATATGCCATGCTTTATTGGTTATTACTTTGGATGTAATGCTTATGGCAATAGGGTAGAAGAATGCAAAAAGAGATCTAGAAGGAATAATATAGGATCTCATAGACATCATGCGTATGAGAAAAATGTATCGAGGAGTAGATATATGCATGTCCCCTCTCTTAGTTATGTTAGAAAGAATCCATTTGTTGTTACTAATAAAGTAAATCTTGTATGTTATAACTACAATGGATCTGGCCATAGAAAGTTGGAATGAAGGAAGAGGAACCTACAGTCTCATGGAGGCCGGTATAGAAACTATGCTCTGCAAAAAGGTGGATACAGAGCATATGGAAATTAGAGACCTGCATGGGACCAAAGAAGAAATGTCCTTTAAGGAGGAAGAGGTCCATCGGTTTCGGTTTTTAGTCACAACAATATGACCAGAAGCAGATGGTGAAACCAACATGTCAAGAGGTTCCCCAATCATCAAGTTGGGATGGATGCGGTGTGCTACTATAGCTCCACTTCTAATTGTGATGCAGAATTCAGAAATGGAAGGACCCATCAAGAGAAGAAGGAAAGATCTACTCCCAAAATTGAAAATTGGAAGAATGAGACCAAGCAGGTGTGGAGGAATAAGACTGTAGACCGGCACTGTGCACTCAAAGCACAAGTGATAGCTCCTAAGGCTTAAAGAAGATGCAGGACCTCCAGGGGAGTAACACATATTGAATTTATCGTTTATCCCCTTAGTGAAGAAGGATAAGAAGAAGAACAAACTACTGCCAGTATGAAGGAAGAAAATGAGAAGGTAATTGTGTGCAGAGGCTGCCATGACTACACACCTACAGATGAGTGTTGGATCACTACTATTGTGTCAAAGTATGATGAGATAACAATTGAAATTAGACACAAAGTCAGGAGTCACAGGAAGGTGCTCTGGTAGAGATAGTGAACTGGTACAGGAGACCGGTATGTGTAGAATGTTACTGCAATGAATGTTATTAGGTACTTGTAGGTTATGTAAGACAATAAGGTTGGAAATAATTGCAATAGCCCTAGTAGCATGGAATGTGGAGATTATGTCTAAGGTGGTATTGGAAAAGACCTGAATGACATATATTGGCCCGATGGTTGATCATGCAAACATGCATGTCTTTGGGCTAACTGGTTTAATGTGTGGCATGGTGATGTCTTTGTATGGAATTGTGTGGCTTCAGGATCATGTCATAGGTTGTGGTGGATATGATGGAGCTAAAGATCATCAGATGATGACATATGCATAGCTCAACTGGTACATGGAGATGATTGAAGCCCCCAGTATTAGACCTCACCGGAATTGAGAACCTGAGATGTATGAATTAGAGGGATTTCAAGTGGTTATGATGCAAGGTAGGCTTGCTTGAACTTTAAAGGATAAGTGCACTGATTTCCCAAATTGCAGATGATGAAAGTTACAGTAGGAATACCTAGGAGAGTTTTATGTAAGGGGTATCTACCTGTCATTTGGTTGGTTGTATTTATAGTACAATCACATTTGATTCCTACTTGTCATTTGGCTGGTTGTATTGGTAGTACAATCACATTTGATTCCTAAAGAAATTTGGGATCAAATGGGAGGTGATGCACTTTGACCGGTAGATGAGTAGTGTTCACTGACACATCCCTCTGCAATTGAGTATTTTAACAAATGCTATAAATTTGCGTGCTCAAGTGGTGTGAGTTGTTGGTTGAGTCCTCCATCTCAAGTGTTGTGACTTGAGAAGATGTAATAATTTGTAACAATTGGTATCTAAGGAGGAGTTTCATATGAAAGAACTCTGTCAGTGCCTAATCTATGTAAGGAGGAATGATACCCTGACAGTTCACTTTTCCATTGTTGTCAAAGGGGGACAAGGATTCTATAGTATACTGCGTACTACATGTGTTAAGAATCCATGGATTAGAGAAAGGGAGAGAAGGAGTATGTAGTATGCCAAATACTACATGAGTTGACATCAATCCCAAAGGGGGAGATTATTGGCATTGGGTTGTCATCGATGTCAACCGGTATGGGATGACTATCAGTATGAGAGGAACATGTTATGTGCAACACTGCCAAGGAGGAGTATAGGACAAGTTGAGATATCTTTGATATCAGTTTCTATTGCAGGACATCGGTAAGGCAAGATAGAGCATCCCACTCAAAGGAATGATCACTGAGGTTACCGGTACACAAGTTAGTGCCTAACTTGTGTGGTTGAGATGAGTAGGTTACCAGTATAATGTATCACCGGTAAGAAAAGGATGTCAACTGGTAAGTGGTGTGTTGACATAGAGTGTTCAGATCAACCAAGTGAGTGGTTGTCAACCAACAAGATGATGACCAGTGCACACACAGGATGGACTAGGTGCTTGAGCGATTGTTTGTTATGAAGAGGGGAATGCTATCAAAATCACATCAACATAGGACGATAAGGATGAACAAGTCATCAGTATGCTGTGAGGTTGTAGAAAAACAATACTCCCACCGAATGAAGATGCAGTCATCATGAGAAGCCACATGAGTGCATTGCAGGATGTAGATTACAAAGATTCACTCTCACTAGTAAGTGGAACTTATCTCCTAGTATACATAGTGTGCATCATAGTTCCTTGAGATAAGGTAGATGAGGCAAAGGCGGGTTTTTGAAAGCTCACACCAGATCTATCGGTGAATATAATGAATGCCTTGAGTGAATCAAATTAGAGTTATGCACTGGACAGTCTAAGAAGGCATGATGATATGTTGGTACAGATGATGGGTGATGAGTTTATCACTTTGACAAACTACTTGAGACATGGTCAGAGTTAATCAGGGAGAAGGCAAGGATGAACATATGAAGCAGACGAGAATGGCCTGATTGAAGATGAAGTTTGTTGAAGGTTGATGACATGGTGTCATGAAGAGGGTTTGACCGATATGAATGTTCACCGGTAATATGGATAAGGTGAAGACGCAGAAGACTCCCTATCTGATGAAGTTGTGCATAAGGCAGGTTAGAAAGTGTGCTGATCGATTGAGTAGTCCATTGGAAGAGAAGCAGAGTGCAGGTTGATAACAGACTGGTTTGAGGGTTTAACAGACAGGGTTAGTAAACTGGTAGAAGAGAAGAACCTATAGAGTGTTTTGTCGGTCATTCCTGAATTGACACACTAATCCAAGCTGGCAGTTGGTCAACTTGGATGCCACGAAGAGATAAAGTGGCAAGCATACAAAGATTGATGGAAGTGCCATGTAGAGATAGGTGTTTCTACTATTGTGCATTCAAAATAGATCTCATGATTTGTGGATTGGATCAGAAGATTGTGGCTCGAGGAAGAATGAGCAACTAAGACAAATCAGGGAGTGGTTGGCACCTAGATCAAAGCAAGAAAATCAGTCTATGAGAAGACCTCAAGGAGGAAACAACAAAGGTATTAATGGTTGTTTCCCTGATGCAAGTCGAGATGAATGGTCATGTTTTCTATATTTGGAAACATGTATTGAAATCCGTGACAATGGCAGAGATGAACAATTGGTTGTCTTGGAGATCAGATCAGACAAGATCTTATTGGATTTGGTTTGCCTTGAGACAAGTGAGGAAACCCTAACCACCCAAAGTTTGAATTAGTTTTTGATGGCAAAACCACGCTCTAAAAATGCAAGCCAAAATGAGAGATGGTTGTTGTTGATGAGAAGTGTGTTGCCGTTGGATGAGAGAGTGTTGCTCCTGAAGAAAGGAAGAAAGTGTTTCTACGAAGTGATTAAGTGTTACTTCTGCATGTGAGAGCAGAGTAGTGTGAGGGAGAACTAGGTTGAAGTGTTCAACCGGTAGCAGTGCAGAACCAGTAGCATCCATACCGACATAGCAGAAGAAAAGGAAGTTGTAGAGAAGGCAGAAACAGAACTGACAGAGTATAGTACCGGTAAAGAGCAAAGCAATGAGGAGTAAATCTAGTAGGGTTGAACAAAGGAGACGTGAATCGGTAGAGTTTATCGGCAAGCATAGCAGCAGACAAGAGTAGCAGAAGAGTGAAGTGGTGTAGCAGAGAAAGTGTCTCACTGACAGAGTAAGGTAAATGAAATGGTTGCAATATTCACTCATAACAGAATGATTAATTTTGTATGTAATGATATATTTGAGATCACTAAGTTGTATCTCGGTGCAGGGGTTATAGCTGCTTTGGGTTGTATCCCATAAATAAGTTAGGGGTTGGTGCCCTAAATCAGGGGTTGTAGCTCCTTGGGTTGGTGCCCTAAATATTGTAACAGATTTTTGACTGTGAGGTTGGATTGGAGTAGTAGACTCCAGCAGCATTGCTCACCAAGGTTTTTCCCATCTTGGGTTTTCCTCGTACATACTGGGTGTTATGTGATGTTCCATTGTGTGATTGCATGTGTATAGGTCTCCCCACTAACTGGTAAGTTTTATTTGTGATAGATCTATTAACCGGTATGATCACATAAGATAGTTAGAGGGAAAAGAATTGAGAACCATTGATTCACCCCCCTCTCAGTGGTGCATTGTGTTTAACAAAATTAGATTTGTAACTAGGGCTCTATGGTAGAATTAGTAAATTTGTTAATGTAAGGCATTAACACATTTAAATCCACTTGTTAAACTAAATATTCCAATAGAATCACTTTTTTGGTTTCTTATTGGACGCCATGCCTAAAATGGGCACCAAGTTGTTGTATGGTTTAATACATTTTCAAAAAGAAAAATCAATTATCAAAATCCATTTTCTTTTCTTGTTATTTGGATTAGTTTAGGTTAGGAAATAATTCACGATTTTTGAAAAAATGATGAATAGCCAAGAATAGAGCCAAATTCAATGTTAATCAATATTTTGTTGGTACATATTCATCGAGAACCATCTTCTTTAATATAATATCTATTTTTAATTTTGCATTATATCTTCAAATATTATAAGGGGGGACCCACCTAGGTTTTGTAGACTCTGAAATGAAGAGGACTTTGACCATTTGTTGAATCCTATTTGTTTCCCACTAATCCAAGAATCTATAGATTGAACATCACCAATTCATAGGAATTATAGGGCAATCAATTGAAAACACTAACACAACAAACAAAAATATTATGAACATTACCTAAATACTAAATTTTGTTAGAAGTATAGTTGCCATTATACCAAAAGATTGACATGATAATTCCCAATACAACCACTAGACTTATATAATACATAGGAGGCAGTTAAGCCATGCCATAAACTTGAGCATTGCATTACATAACACAAGTAGACCAAGGGTGAACACCTTGCCATAATCCCCGTCCTAGTGCAAGCAAGGGGGTTTGAACCTGTATGCGGGAAAAGCAGTTCAATGAAACTTAAATTGTGAAAATATTCAAAGACTTGCCCACACACCCATGGGACTCTTGGTGCAAGTTATGGGCTATGAGGAATAACTCAACTTCCCAAGGAGTGTTCCATGGTTCTCTATCTCACAAGGTCCCTCAAGCCAATGCTTTTGCTCTCAAATCATTGAGAAAAGTGACTTAGGGATGACAAATGCAAGAAAGAGGAATGCTTTAGATCAAATTTAGCATGAATGCATCCTATTTATGCATGATTCTAGCAAATGAACTAAACTAGATGATAAGATCACAAGGTTAGTTAAAATACTATCCTAACATAATATACTAGTTATATGATTTAAGCTAAGATGATAGAAATGCTCTAAAATGTTTATTAGATTTATTCCTATTGCAAAGAGAGGCTAAATGCTTGCTAAAATTGAGTACAAGTGTGATGCTAAAGACTTGGATCATAAAAATGAGAGAATGAGGGCTCTATTTATAGGAAAAATAGGGCAATGGATGGTAAGGATTGAAGGATTTTATCAAGGGTCAGGATTGAAAGTTATCAATCCATGTTTACAATTCTCACCAATGAAATGGTGACAATTGTCAACATAAGACTTCTTGAGAGGGGATGTAAGAAGCATTAAATGCTTGAGAAGACCTCATGGTTACCTTAGGAGGTAAGGGTTAAGGTTATCCATTGGATAAAGCTTTTACCCAAAGGGTAAACTCTTGTGCAAGGGTTAAGGAGATAACCATGGTCAAAGCAATGAATGCTTGATGAGACCCCTGGGCTAGATGAGGGTTGAGTTAGGCAAAAAGTCTCTAACCATGCCACAAAGGGTTAGTTAACCATTAATGGTTTGAAGACTTTGGGGACAAATTTGTAAGAGTCCTTCCAAATTTGGGGGTATTCAACAACTTAGCTTGTTGAAGGCATAAAGGCTTTAATGCCTTTGGAAGACTTTACTCCAAATTTGAGAAGTGACATCCTCAAATTTAGGGAAAGGGGATAAATGAAGGATTTAGCCTAATTGATTAGGATTAGATGGATTCTAGAAGAGTCTAGAAAGAGGGTTAGGAGGCAAGTGGGTGAGGGATAATAGGATTTAATTAAAATAAATTGCTTTATTTTAATTATGGTTGCAAGTGGGGGGATTTAAAAAAAATAGATTTATTTAATTGGGGTGAACTATTTAATTAAATGTAAATTTAATTAAAAGTAGAGAGAAGGGATTTAATTAAATAAAATGATTTATTCAATTAAATGATGTGAAAGGCTTAAGTGAATTTAAATAAATAAATTGAATAATTTATTTAATTAAATAGAAGAATGTGGATGATTTAATTAAATTAGATTTAACTAAATAGAGGAATGAGAATAAAATGAACATTAAATATTCATTTAGGAATATGGTCATTTTTATATGTCTACAGAACCTATGACCTAGGCTTTGATACCACTTGTTAGAAGTATGGTTGTCATTGCACCAAAAGAGTGATGTATGTCAATGCTCGATACAACCACTAGACTTATAGAACTCACAAGAGGCAATTAAGCCATGCCACAAACCCAAGCACTGCACTACACAACACAAAGAGACCAAGGGTGCACACCATGCAACAAAATCTTCCTAACTACTAAAAGTGTCCAAATTGAAGAAAAGATGCAACCTCTTTGTAAAGTTTACCTTAGGAATCTAAAGGGGTTTCATCCTTTGAAACCCATAAAATTGATGGGGTTTCATCCAATGCTATCCAAAACTAAGGATGTTTGCCATTATATCCAATAATTGAATAAAAATGCTAAAACTAGGATTATGTTTTAATGGAAATGTCAAAAATTAATTTTAAAATAATAAAGTTGTTTCCATTATATAAATATTGCAAGCATAGCATGGGCCAAAAGATTCCAACCATTTTATCATATTCACATTTGAGGCCACTAATGATATCCCTAGTCACCCATGTTGATGGACAAAACCATTCCTTTGATCAATAGATGCCCATGGAAAGGCATGCTTCAAGGTTGGGACATGGGGGAATATATATTAAAGTTCAAGGAAATAATATTGTGAAGGCTCAATATTAGGGGTTTAGGGATTGTGATTCTTGGATGTTAAGATTCAATATGGTAGGGATAGATTTAAGAGTTGGGATACCTTGCTAACAATTTCATAGAGTTAGAGATCGTCATAAAAAAATTTAAAATTCCAAAGGGGAATGTGTGAATAGAGAAGTGATGGTTAGTGAATTAGGATGACAAGCGAATGGAGAGATGGAAAATTGAAGTCTTATGAGAGAAGGAAACAAGAAGTCTACAGGTGTGTGGAATCAAAGAGAGTGATGCTAATATAATTAAATCTTGAATCATACCCAAAACTTGAAAGTGACACAAATACTCATAAAATCACATTAATTAGAAGGGGGACATTATAGAACGGTATAGAAGCTAAATGAAATTATACTATTTGTCAAAATAGGCTATGAAACTTGTTATATTATTGGTATATAAGGTGGATGCAATGAAAATTTGACTTAGATTAAATTGGAAATAGTTTAATAAGAAAAATACCTTAATTTGCAATATATTGACATGGTAATGGTTTTTTTGGTTTATATATTGATATTTAATGTGCTATTGGTGGCAACTCAAAAACTATTTTTTAGATTTTTTTTAACAAGTTATGTTTGGGTTATAAAATGTGTCACCAAAGGAAATTTTTCCATCCCTTTTTTATTTTATTATCCACTATGATATTTCATATAGATCTCTAACATGTTGGTTTCTTGGGTAACACATTCTCACTTCACGTTTAGGTATAACAACCATGAAAAATATGCCTGCTTGATTACTACCCAAAGAATGACTAGCAAATAGTACTAATCTATGATTATATGCCCAAGCAAGAGTGTATTATTCACTTGTTGGTAATAATATATTATGAAATGGTATTTAAATACCCAAAATCTATTATGAGTTATGGAAAGATGATAGAAATCATTGTGTCCCTAATCACTAACCTTTAGATGCACCAAGAGAAACAAAAATGTAGTATTTGAAGTCTAGTTTTATAAGAGAGTCCCCATAAGAGATTGTATAATTAGGTACGTAGCTAACCCTTTTTATTATTTCTTTTAGCATGCTGAATGAAAAAAGTGTTCCTATAAAAATCGGATAAAGCAGGCAGAAGACCTTGGTAAAGTGGTACAAATAAATGCCAAGTAAATTGATATCCTTTTGACTTAAGAGTAAATTTCGATATGCCTACCACATACTACGCTTGCAGGTAGCTTTTTCTCCTATAATGTTGACTTGTATGGGGTACAATGTGCAACACAATCAACGTTTAATATTGTGACGATGATTATTCATCTGTCTCTCTTTTACAGTACAGGATGTCGAAGGAAATGTATCATGGGATGACTTTTTTAAGATCATATCATCCTCATATTATTGGAATGATACAAAACTAGGGCCAAGAGATGACAACTAGCATAAGTAGAAAAATCACTTAGAGCATTAAGGAGGCATTGTCTAAGCCTAATTTTCTAATCTGAATCCCCATTAGAGATTGTATAGCTAAATATTACCATATAAAATTACATGCTAGCATTTTTTTTTGCATGGTCTCATATAGACAACCCTATAGAATTAGAATGATAATATTATACATAAGATTGATCAAGAAGTCTTCACAATGTAAACAGTTTTGGTATGTATTGGCAAGGTTATTGTAATGGTAAACTAGATTGATAATATTATACATAAGATTGATCAAAAAGTCTTCACAATGTAAACAGTTTTGGTATGTATTGGCAAGGTTATTGTAATGGTAAACTTTATCATATTGCACTCTAGAAGACATTCAAAATATAATATTATTTTGTTCATATTTAAAGAGTAACATGAATAATTGTTTTAACAAGAGATTTTGGTTTTATGTTGTATTTCAAAACTCACGTCAACTTTAACATTGTATTAAAAGTCATGTTATAACACATTTTGAAGTCAGTTGGATGTATGTTTCAGTTTAGATTGTAAGACGAGATAATATTTTAGTATTAATATGTAATCATTTCTTTTGTACATTGAGTGTTGGTCTTTTGAATGATCTCAAATCGTAACAATATGTAATTCATTTCTTTGTTTTTAATTAAGGTAATGGATTTTAAGGACCCGAAACCCAAAAGTTTTACAATATCCAAGAATTCATGTTTTTGTTTATTTTAGTGAAATATTTTTATATTAGTTTAAACTAATATGCAAGGGACTATTCATAACACATTTGATATTTTCATAGATCTTATTTTTCGTTGTTTCTTAATAAGAAATACATTTACTTTTACTAAAATCATATATTATTAAAAAAAAATTATTAATTTAACAAGTTTCTCGTAATTTTATTAGAAAACTAATATTACATAAATTTAGGTTCACTCATTCTTTCAACGCCTATCCATTCTCAAATCTCTAGTATTACATGCCGGGAGAAAACAAAATAGGTAGTGGGTATGATCCACATATCAAATATTGATCAGTATCTCCCACTCCCAGAGTCTAGCCTGTTTATCACAATGGCTTTCACCAAACACCTTTCTCATTGCCTTTGCCTTCTATGTCTATGCTTAGCATATGTACTGTTTCAGGCTTCCCTCATATCTTCTCAAAGCCTGGGATTAGGGTACTCCTCCCCCTCACCCGAAACTAATCAGACTCTTCTTCTCTCTCCTGATGGCACATTTTCCGCTGGATTTCATGCTGTTGGCATCAACGCCTATGGTTTTGCTGTATGGTACACTAATACAACCAAATCCCCCACACTTGTATGGATGGCCAATAGAGATGAACCCGTTAATGGAAGAAATTCCTATCTCAATCTTCTAAAAGATGGAGACCTGGTCCTAATCAATGCCAATGGAAGCGCCATATGGAGAACCAGCACCAGAGGTCTCTCTGTCAAGGCTGCTGCTCTTCTTAACACAGGAAATCTTGTGCTACGCAGCTCCTCTGGGAAAATACTTTGGCAAAGCTTTGATTCTCCTACTGATACGCTCCTTCCAGGTCAGTATTTCACCAAGGATACACAGCTGGTCTAGAGAATGGATGATTTCACCTACAAATCTGGGTATCATAGTTTCTTCTTCAACGATGAAAACTACCTTGCTCTTATATATCGAAGTTCCATTGTCCAAGGCCAAGGCCTTGGTTGAATGCGTTTGAGAACGGCAGAACTACTTATAACGTCAGCCGAGTAGCATTTCTCCACAGATTTGGCAAGTTCAGTTCAAGCGATCGCTTCAGTTTTAGTGCCTCAGACTATGGAGAGGGCCCCAAGAGAAGATTAACTATGGATGTGGATGGTAATCTGAGGCTATATAGCTTTGACCCAGAGTATAGAATGTGGAATATTACTTGGATGGCAGTTGCAGAGCAGTGCAGGGTTCATGGTCTCTGTGGGCTAAATGGGTTGTGCATATATACACCACAGCCCACCTGTGTGTGTCCCCCTGGTTTTGAAATGGTTGATTCAGCAGACTGGTTCAAAGGCTGCCAGCCGATCAACAAACTTGCCTGCAACCCAAATACTACTCACTTTGTTAGGCTCCAATCCGCAGATTACTATGGTTCTGATAATTCCTCTACAGAGGGTAAGTCACTGGAACAGTGCAGGAAAAGCTGCTTGGATGATTGTGATTGTCTCGGATTTGGGTACAGACTAACTGGGAGAGGACAGTGTTATTTAAAGTTTCTACCTGTCAATGGGTATCAATCTCCGGGAGTAATAAATGATGTGTATGTTAAGGTATCAATCAACGATTCTTCAGCAATTAGGGCGCTCTCCATGTCAGGCTCATCACTATATTGCTCAAACCAAACTCAACCCAATGACAATATTTCTTTCACAGTTCCAAGGAGAAAAAGAGAAGAGTTAATTGTTCCCCTAGCATCAATTGCTTCTAGTATTGGGTTTACGGAGATTGTTTGCATGGCAATCGGATGGTGGATTCTGTTCAGAAACTTTGACGAAGATAATTTCTTCAAACGGCAAGGCTACTTTGCGGCTCCCACTGGACTGAAAAGGTTTACTTTTCCTGAACTGAGAGAAGCGACGGGTAATTTTACAGACATGGTGGGAAAAGGAGGGTTTGGGTCAGTCTACAAAGGCCGCCTCCGACCAGAAAACAAAGTTGTCGCAGTGAAGCGATTGGAAGGAGTGTTTCAAGGTGAAGACGAATTCTGGGCAGAGGTAAGTATGATTTGCAGAGTGAATCATATGAATTTGGTTCGTATGTTCGGATTCTGTGCAGAGGGAAAGCATAGGATGCTGGTTTATGAGTATGTGGAGAATGGTTCTCTGGATAAATACCTCTTCACCCACAACAGTAACAGTTCCAGTTCCATTTCCAGTTCCATGGTTTTGGATTGGAAGAAAAGGCTTCAAATTGCCATTGGGGCTGCCAAAGGGTTGGCTTATCTGCATGAGGAGTGCCTGGAATGGATTCTGCACTGCGACGTGAAGCCCCAGAACATTCTTCTGGACGACAAGTTTCGAGCCAAAGTGTCGGACTTCGGACTGGCAAAGCTGGTAGACAGTGGGCATGACAGAGATCGCGCGCTCAGTTTTTCAACGATTCGAGGAACGCGAGGATATCTGGCACCCGAGTGGACGATGAATCTTCCTATTTCAGCAAAGGCAGATATTTACAGTTTTGGGATTGTTCTGTTGGAATTAGTGAGCGGGCGAGACGCTGCAAAATTCAATATGCCCGAGTCAGGGCTTACTTTTGTGCGATGGGTAGCTGAGAATATGAAAGCAGGAAAATGGATGAACGAGGTTGTGGATGCCAAGCTGGCAGACGCAGGTGAGTTGAATAGTGAGGAGATGGAAAGAATGTTGAACACGGCACTGCTATGCGTAAAGCAGGAGCGGGATCAGAGGCCTTCCATGGGTCAGATCATTGAGATGTTAATGGGAGTTGGGCCCATCACCAGTGAGACAGGGAATGGAATGGAATATACTTGTTGGAAAGTATAAACCCAATAACCAATGTTACTGCAATAACTTCAATCAGAAAAGGAGCCGCTACAGCATTGAATATTTGAAGGCTTCTTTATGAACCTCATTTTTCAAAGTTATCTTGTCATTAGTGTATGCAGTCGCCCATGCTCTACATAAAAGACTTTCAGTTACGAATCATTTTGAATTGTTTGATAATAGCCCAAATGTAGCCAATCTTCAATAATGTTCTATAATGGAGGAGGTTGTTTAGGCAGCATCATTCGTTTTGCATGTAAGAGCAATACCTCCATTTTAAGCGATAGTAGGTCTATTTTAAGTCTGTTTTCTTTATAAGAGTAGTACTATTTTCTGTAGGTGCAGTTTTATTTATAAGAGCAATAGTCTATTAATTTCTTGTGTTTCATTGAGTAATATCATTTGTGTGATTTCTTTGTCTAATGGAAAGAGCTGAGATGTTTTTCATCTGAATCTATTTATCTTAAGCTGAATGATCGATCTATCTATTTGAGTGTGTAATATTTCTTGAGTTCTTAAAGAAAAGGGCTGAAGCTCTACATTGATTAATTATGTGTCAATTGTTTTCTGTATCATCTATCCCTTGTATTTCATTCATCTAGTATCTGAGCCATAAGTTAATGAATTTCTTTTGGCACAAGTCTTACAAATCCTCGGATTCTTTAGTTCAATGGCAAGTAATATGAATAATGAAAGCTCTTATTTAGCTCTCGAGATATATGGAGTTTGTGGAGAAAAAGTTTTCTGACCTGCAAATGCAATAGCATACAATGTCTTATCACAAGTAGATGAGGATTTGCTCAAGGATAATAGGAAAATGGATTCCAAAGCTCTTTTTTACATCTTTCAAGTAGTGCATGAGAGCAGCAACAAAATCAAAGCAAGTGTGGGTCATCCTTCAAACTGCATATCAAGGTATGGCTAAAGTAAAAAATGCAAAAATTGCAAATATTTGGAAGATATTTTGAAAATATGTAAATGAAATAATTTTTCTTTTATACAAGTTATTGCTCAAATTAATTAAATGTGATCTCTTGGAAAGATTCTTGAGGATAGAAAAGTAGTTGAAAAGATTCTAAGGACCTTACCTACAAAGTTTGAATATATTATTGTGGCTATAGAGGTAACCAAAAATCTTTTTCTTTTTAATTTCTTTTTTATGTACGTGAACTTCATTCTTCTCTAGTTTCTCATAAACACATGCTTTTGTCTTTCTTCTATCTCTTCTTTGGAGCATCATTTAGTCATTATAGAGGTAGAGGGAGATCTAACTCTAGAAGTAGAGGAAGAAATTTATATAAAGGTGGTTTAACCACCTTGAGAAATTCAAGTGAAAGAGGTAACAATCAAATTCTAAATCAAAATCTATCTCAAAGGCAAAGGTATTGAAAAATATCAAGTTCAATATCACTAATGTAAAAGATATGGTCTTTATTCAAATGAATGCATTAAAATATAGTTTGATTTCAATAAACGAAGTGCAAACCTTTTTAAAGAAAATCAAAATCAAGGTAGTATGTTCATCACATCCAATGTTGCTCAAGAAAGTCCAAAATATCTTTAGTTTTTAGATTCCAATTGTAGTAATCATATGACAGGTAATTTAGAAATGCTTTCTAGTTGGGATACGTCTATTAATTCGTATGTTATGTTGCGAAAAAATAATAAAGTGTTAGTAACGGAAAAAGACAATTTCAATATTCTAACTGAGTAAGGGGAAAGATATTATTTCATTTGTTTACTTTGTTCCTAGTTTAAAGCATAACTTGATGCACAAGATGCTACAAAATTCAATATGGGCTAAACACATCAAGATGGGTGACCAAAAAGTTGCCACTTAACCTTTTGGCCCCATTCAAGCATAGCATGAGTACATTATAACATGCTACCATTTTAGCACACTTGCACTAAGGCTTTGACTGACCAAGCCTTAGGCTTAGGATATGTGTACAGGATCATGGTAGGCCAAACTAGGTCCTTAACTAGTGATAAAAATTCAGAAAAATAGAGTTAGGCAAGTTGAACATAATTTGAAAATAACATAAAAATTAAATTTGTACAAAATTTAATGTAGTTTCTAAGCTACTAGTTGTCTGAAAAAAACTTATATGTATTTGGTGAAATTTTGAAATTGCTATGCAGTGGTACCAAAATTTTAGGAAAAAGATAAAAAGCAAGTATATATGTCTAATGTCCAAGGGGTTGAGCTTAACTGGTTAAAACACTGGGTTCTCACTGTGGAGACCCAAGTTTAATTCCCAATAGGGACTTCAAATTGGAATTCTAAGTTGTGACTCTTGGCCTTCCATAAAAATGGGGAAGGTCTAGGGTCAATCTAATCAAACATAATAATAATAATAATAATAATAATAATAATAATAATTCAAAATATTGCGGCTTCGGCCTATTACCTACCAAAAAAAAAAAGTGTATCTGTCTAACCAACTCAGTACAAGACAACTGTAATATATTTTTATGCCACTTTAAATATAAGTAGAAGACTCATGCCTGATGTGACACATATTTTTTTGTAATCTTTTTCTAGGTAAATAATTAGTTATGATTTTTTTACTAGAGAATTTTAGATATATAAAAAATTGTATGTTTGACCACTATAACTTGGTTGAAACTTTATGAAACTCATTTTTTTTTAATCTTATCTATGTGAAACACAAAGAGTGGTTCATTTTTTGAATTTGAAAAATGTTAAACTATTTGAAAGTTATTAATGTTTTTCAATCAGCCTATTGATTAGGACTTAAGGCATAATGTATGTAAAAGATCAATAATAATAATTTATTAAATTCAAAATAAGGCATAATTAAAATTGATGGAAAGTTGACATTTTATTAAATTAAACCCTTTTTGTTTCAACAATGTTGGGTTAAAAGAAGTCATTAGCCACATGGGAGAAGTCTAGAAAACCAAGGAAAACTTCTAAACACATTTTTTGTATTGACTTTCTAGGTTTGGGACATCGAAGTGAAATTCCAAAGAAATCTTGAGGCAAACCCCAAGGGTGCAGACTTTTCTCAAAAAAAAAAAGGACATCTAATAATATCAGATATCTATTAGTATCAAATATTCAATGATAAGAGATATCTGTTAATATCAGATATCTAATCGTAATGGATATCTATTACTATCTCCTTTTTTATAAGTGTGTAAGTTTATTTATTATAATAAAGTTTGTTATTTCAACTATTTATTTTGATAACTATTTTTTTAGTCTATAATGTATAATATATTATAGTCTCTGATATAATTAATTTTATATTGAATAAACTTATTTTATATTAAATAAATTTTGTTTCCCTCTTTCCTTTTTATACTCTCCCTTTTGGACACTCTCTCCCTCCATCTACATGTCTACCTCTCCCACTATCCTTCCCACATTACACCTCTCTCTCTCTCTCTCTCTCTCTCTCTCTCTATATATATATATATATATATATATATATATATATCTATATGTATGTATATACATACATACATACATACATACATACATACATACATACATACATATATATATATATATATATATATATATATATATATATATATATATATATATATATATATATATATATATATATATATATATTTTAATAAATATATTAAGACAATGAATATTAGATCATAACTAATTAGCTATTATCAGATATCTATTACATTTGTTGCTTAAAAAGTGGAGGCCAACGGAAATATTTCCCTTGGTTCTCTTTTTTCTAAAAGGGAAACTGATATCCATTATGAATAGATATCTATTTAGGCTTGGGGTTTACCATTGTAGCATGTACTTTCTCCCAACCAGTGTAAAAAGTCAAAGTAGATTTTCACACTTTTTGGCAAAGGAAAAATGCATTTTTTTTGTTAGGGTTTAGGTATGTCTAGAGAAAATACAAATTAACAATTATATGTAGATTCTAATACACAAAAATGAGAAAAAAATCAACACAAAATAACATCTAGAGATTTAACACGGTTCACCCAATATGGGCTACATCCACAGAACATAGTCATCCAATCTTTTCTTATTATCCAGTAAATCATTACAACAGTGGATTATAATGCCTTTTATATTCCAACTGCTTATAACATGTAATTTTTAGGGCAACATACAATTTCAGTTAACAACATTAACCCTAAACCTAAAAGAATATTCTCATAATCTTTTCCTTGTACTCGTATTCTTCGTATACGTATGAGAAACTTGTTGCCATTATCATATTGAATTTGATCTCTACTCTCAAGTGTTTCAAAAGATAATAGAAGAAAGTGATGGTTTTCATAATGCTCTCCCTAAATGGACAAGTCAGTTCATAGCATCAATTTTGTGTGACAAATTTGGTGGCAATGCAATGGGTCAAATAGATTGCAGAAAAAGAATTTATGAAACGTCGTAAATTGGCTAAATTACCTTTGAGAAACGTACATACTAACATGACAAGAATGGTAAAATGTAAGAGTTACAAGTACATAAAGTCTGAAACAAAATTTGGGAAAGAATCCACAAGGTTATAATATTTAGAAGAGGAGTTACCTGTTGGAACCATTATGGAGAATTTTTCGTAAATTGATTCAACCCTCTATACATCATGTTTTTTTTGCTAAGAGGAAAGCACAATAGTTCAAAACATTAAGAAACACTTTCCCACATGGAATAATTTTATCGGTTATCGATTTTGCAAAAAATTACTCTTTTGTTCATCGAAAACAAATTCCATCGTAATACTATTTTTTCAAAGCAGATCACTATTATGGTCTAGGCATGTTATCGACATGCACAGTTAGATTTAGATGGTGTTGATAGTACATTTGAAGTGTAGGTCATTAAGAAAGACTATCACTGTTATGTTAGTGATGATAGAGAGCATGATACAATTTGTGGAATATTGCTTTAAGAAGGTTTTTGGATATTTGAAAGATAGGGTCATAAAAATTGAAAAGCATTTTGTTTGGTCAGATGGATGTGCTACAAAATTCAAATCATCAAGGTAATTTTATGCACTATGTAGATATAATTGAAACCAAAAGACATCACATGTTTAGATTTTATTCGAGAGATGACATGGAAAGGGTGAGCATGATGGTGCAATAACTTGCATCAAACATGCTTTAAGAAAGTATCAAATGAATTATCAGGGATTTTGTATAAAAGATGCACATGATGTAGTCGATTGGTGCAAGATACACTTTGCATGAAATGAGGCTGGTACATCATCAAAACCGGATCAAGTCGTACCATACATAGTGTTCTAGGAGATATCAAGTATGCACAATCTTTCAAAATTTGATTTTATTTCAAGTTTTCAAATAATTTTAAAATTTAAATACTTAATGTTGAATTGAATATTTATTTGTTTATTTTTTTTATGTTTTGAAGATGTGGATAGGAAACAAGATCCTCGCATTATGTCATGGATACAAATAGTTGCATGTGGTCATGTTACACACTAAGGATTACTCGTGCTTTTGTTTTTGATCGCATTTTCGAAAACTCTAATGAATGCAATAACCAGAAACATGGATATATCAATGCATGGAATCTGGCGCCACTAGTTGCTACTAATACAAATGATGAAGATGAGGTCAAAAGATTCAATGACATTCCATTGATTTCCACTGATTATGATCATATTTTAGGATTGATCAAAATTAGAATGTATAAATTTACATGGATAAATTTAATTTCATGATATAATAGTTTTATTTTTACTATATTGTAAAGTGGAAAAATCAAACCCTAGTCGTTCTCTCCTCCCCAACTCCAAGGAGAGAGAAGGGAGAGTCACTAGGGTTGATGGTTTTCACTTAGGAGAGACTTTACATTCAAAAGAGGGGTTGAAACCCACAAGATCCAATCCCACGCAATGCAAGATTGGATTCTATATGAGTTTCAAGGGTTAGGACATCAAGGATACCCTCTTTTGTAAAGAAATGTGGATAGAAAGATTAAGCTAGGAATGCATGTAAAGTAGGAAAGATTCGCTTAAAAATAGAGATAGGGATATGGGATGAAGCTGCGGACCTGGAATTAGCAGTAAAATGTAGAGACGGTGCTGTTCTGCAAATTTGAGCGAAAGTTGACAGGATGATGGCGCCCGGCATGCACACGGTGCTCCGAAAAATCTGCGAAACGAAGGTGGATCTGTTTGTCTCTGCACAAGGATTCCAGATCTTCAATTACAGCCACGTACCTGCAACCTACACACAGAAAAGAGAGGATGATTGGGGGGTTAGGGATGAGGGGTTTGCCTTTAGGTCAAACCCCGGTTTTGGAATTAACCAAGAAATGAGAAATGTTGTAAATGTAATGTAAAACAAGTACTAATACCTTGTTGTAAGGATGTTTGTATCCTTATATGCGAAGGTATAGATGTTGTTATATGTTGTATGTTGTATGTTGTAGTATGTGACCTCCTCTTCAATGGTTGAATCCTTGTCTTGAATGCAACACTTAGCCTTGAATGGAGACTTAGAATGATCAATTGCTTGAAGGAATGCTTGAATGCTTGAATGCTTGAATGCTTGAATGTTTGAATATCATTTTCGCCTTTTTCCCTCTTACCAAAATGGGAGAGGAAATGTAGTTTATATACTTGTCAATTAGGGTTAAAAGACTGATTTTTCCGACCTTAGGCCGACCAGGAAATGCTATTTTCCAATTTGCAAACATAAAGACCCGAAGTCCCATAGGAGGTCGAGCCCAAAAATAGGGCCAAGGACCAGGGCACTGGGTGCCATGGTCTTGGGGGACCAGGGCATTGGGCGCCCTAGTCTTGAAGGACCAGGGCGCTGGGCACCATGGTCCCACCTCCAGGGACAACGGGGTGCAAGGAGGATCAGGCCAGGGTGCTGAGAAATGCAGTTTTTGATGTCATGAACAAGTCTCGGGGTCTCCATTCAGGTTCCGTGTTGCATCGCCATCGTGAAGACCCAAATGCAGTCAAAATTGTAAGTGTCGCAATTTTAGGACGCTACATTTAGCCCCCACTTTAGCGGGAGTATAAGCGTACGCTCATACTTCCGGTAAAGTACAAGGAAACAACATTGAAAAACTTTCACCACGTCAAGGAGGCAAGATACACCAAGCCCCCAGTGGACTAAGGATCTTACGACTTCGATTGACAAAGTAAAAGGGAAGATCATGAGGGAGAACCATGACTGTCAGTAGTAGGGTTCCCTCACTATGAGTCATGCAAGAAAGATATCAAAAATTTTCAAGGCAAAGCTAAATTTGTCAAGAAATTTTCAAGTATCTTGAAAAGATATGGACGGGATGTATGCCCCCCTACGTTAAAGCGATCACACACGCCTCACTAGGGGTGATTGCTTTAAGGTAGTGATACATATAAGAAATGAAAAAAAGGAAAGGAGCACGTTATCACAAGGATTTAGCCCCCAAGTGTGAGATAAGCCCAAGGATAATAGACACAAAACACAAAGCACAAGGTGACTTCGCTTTCCTCGGGGTCAGTATGCTGTATGATAATTCATGTATATCATATGTATGTATGCATAATTGTTCTTCATTCCCCAATCAAGTAAGGTCACCTAGAAGAAGGGAACACATGTGTCTTTTGAGTCAACATGAGAGAGATCGAGAGATCTCAATGCTTTGCATCATCCTCAAATAGACAACACTAAGGACAACAAATAGAAGAGTGAGAATAACCCATAGAAGAAGTAACAAAAGAGAGGAGGAGAGAATCTGGTATGCTAATGAAACTAGTCTAGCACGTCATCTACCCCCCGATCTTGCTGATCAGTATTTCGAGAAGGTAGGAAACACGCTAGAGGAGGAACATCCAACACAGCAGATGGAGCTATCACAAGATCCAAACAAGGGCTATGTTCATATCCCAAGCCACGGTGTTCTTGTCTAGGAGCTAGGATAAGTGCTTTAGAAAATGCGTTAGATAAATGGTTATCAACATCAACATATTCATATTCACTATCAGAATGAACAGGAGTAACATTTGCATCATGAATAACATTTTCATCTATATCATCATCAAGATTTATGAAAATAGGATCTTTAACTCGCACAGGATCAAGATCATCATGCATCTTATGTTTAGGAGATTTTGGCTCAATTTTCGGCTGAGGAGAAAATGAAATAATACTGGCTGAAGGTGTTTTTGGGGATTGCAAAGTTTGAGAAGCAGTTGCCTGAGCTCTAAGATGACGCTTTCATCGGCGTTCATGTGCAGAACGATTTCGTCTAGTCTTAGCAGGAAGATTAGGAGATTGAGGAGGAGGAATGTTCTCATCCTTATCACTTGAGTGTTTAGGTTGTGGTCTCTTAGGTTGAACAATAGGAGAAGAGGAAGGTCTCTTCTCTCCATAAGAGGAAGGAGGAGGAACTGCTCCATATAAGGGAGGAATATTTGGTTTAGGAAGGAGACCAAGTCCATCATGACGAGGAGGTATAGGTCTACTTTTAGGAAGTTTATTAAATATAGGCATAGTCACATCCATAGGGATGGGTTGGGAATCTTCTTGAGGAAAGACATTAGTTTTATCTTTCAAAGGAAGAACTTCCTTCTCAAGAACGATAGGAATGTCAAGTTTGGGTGTTCTAGGTTCACTTAGAGATAGGATCATATCTTTTTTCCACTTTTGATAAGATTTGAAAAGATGATCACTTCGCGGAGGAAGAGATTGGAATTGTTTAGGCCAAAAGTAATCAATAGGAACACTAGAAGTTCTTTCAGCTGGTTTAAAGAGACTATGATTAACAATAACAACTTCACCATTATGGGGAAATTTCAAGCACTTGTGAATAGGAGAAGAAATAGCTTTCATGGAAGATAGCCAAGGATAGCCTAGCTTCACACGAAATTGTTCGGATGATGGAATAATAGCAAAGTCCACATCAAGGGATTTGTTATGGACCTCGATAGGTAATGTAATAGAACCAACTGCAGGAGAAGAAAATGCATCAAATAGTTTCACAACCACATTTGTTTTGTCATAGATTACTTGATTCAATTGCAAAGTAAAAAGAAATTCTTCAGTAATGACATTAACCATACAAGAAGGATCAATAAGCACTCCACGGCAAGGTGTATTCTTGATTTTTGCAACTATATATAAAGGACCATCAGGTGCCCTGATAGTTTCATTGGAATCAAATGTGATGGAAGGTTCTTTAGGGAGTTTCTGCTGCTCTACAAAGTTAATCACATTCGGAGTCATAGACACGAGATCATCAGGTGAGACAGAGGAATCAGTAGTATCAATTGCATTAGAGGTATGAGAAGGCAATGGATCAGTGAAAATCTGAAGATTTTGGTTAGGAGGAGCTACGGATGTGTTGCCTTTATCATTCACTCCAGAAACAGAGATAGTATTATTATCAATCAAATCTTGAATTTTACCCTTTAAAGAAAAACATTTTTCAGTATCATGCCCAGGATGACGATGAAATTGACAAAAAGATTTGTTATCAAAATAGGGTGAATTAATCTTTGCAGGATCTATTTGCCTTATAGGAGGAAGGGTAAGCACATTTTGTTCCAATAACTTATTCATAATACTATGCAATGATTCATTCAAAGGAGTAAACTTTCTTTCTTTCTTGAAAAACTTAGAAATAGGAGGCACACCTGATGCCGCATTCACATGGTTGTTGATGATGTTTTCATTGAATTTAATGGACTCTCTGTTCGGTTTAAACTTCCCAAATGGTTGTTGACTACTATCACCCTTATCACTCGGAGCCATAGGATTTGCTTGTTCCATTTGACTCACAGTCAGTTGATAATTGTGAAGAGTGGCGCACAACTGTTGGAAAGAAGTAAACTCAGAAAACATGAGTTTTTCTCTAATATCTTTTTGTAAATTAGAAATAAAGATTCTTTGAATATCATTGTCAGGCACTGGAAAGGAAATTTGAGCATACAAATGCTTATATCTACCAATGAAATCAGTCACTTTTTCTTTAACGCCTTGTTTACAATGCATTAAATCAATCAAAGTAACTTTAGGACTTATATTGTTTTGAAATTGTTGAATGAAAGCATTTGCAAGTTGTTCGAAAGAAGTAATAGAATAGGAAGGCAACGAGCAATACCATTGTAGGGCTTTATCTCTTAATGTTCTAGTAAACAGTTTTGCAAGCAACCTTTGGTCATAAGCAAAATCAGTACATATTGTTTGAAAGGTCTTAACATGTGTTAGAGGATCACCCTTACCATTATAAAGCTCCAAATGTGGAATTTCAACATGTTTAGGGGGGATAGCTCGAACAATGTCAAGAGAAAGTGGGCTCGCAACATCAAATGTGGGCACACTAAACTTAGATTGATTCATAGAGGCAATTTGTTGCTGTAAAGAAGAGACAGTTTGTGCAAGATTGTTAATGGTCGCTTCAGTCGAAGAATTCATATTAGATGTGTTAGATTGAGATGGAGGTGTTATGTTATTGAAAGAAGGTAGAGAGTAAGGTGGTGGGACACTAGGATAGTTAGTCATAGGAGATGATTGGACAGGAGGAACACTACAAGGAGGAATGGAATGGTTAAAGGAATTGCCCCCTTGCGTCATGTTCATTTGTGGAGATGAAATAGGGACACTCATTGAAGGAATGAATGAAGAAGTTGGATTGAATGAAGGAAGAGGGTTGATTGAAGAAGAGGGATTGCCCCCATGACTGGTGATCATTGGCGGAATGTCTTGTGTTGAAGTAGTCATTATGTTTGATGTAAAAGTAGGTATACTAGCAATAGGAGTCGTCAAAGGAATAGAATGATTGACTTGAGTAGGAGGTTGTGTATATCCTAAAGTTTCGGCACAACTTTTCATCGGCATCACATTCGAATCCACAATGTGTGCAATACCAAGAAAAATATCAATTCCATTCTTATCACTTTGAAGCATATGTTTTAGACCCTCAATTAAAGGAAGAGCTTGACTATCGGGGTATTCTTGAGACATCCATTGTCGAAAATCATCAAACTGGTTATCCAATTTCGAAAGTTGTTCTACAGAAACCCCATGGAGAGCTTCTTCATCATTAAGAGGATTAGAGGAATTACCCATGTCCTCGTTAAAAAGGCCATTCAAATTAGGTTTCATCTCCTCGGTAATTACACCTTGGAAAGACTTAATTCTAAGGCTTCGTCTAACGGGAATAGTGTAAGTAGGGCTTATTGTTGTAAAACTCATGCACTAAAGAGAGAGAGAAGATTTTGAATTTTTAGAAGTAGCAAATTTCAATAAAATCAGCCAATCTCCTAGATTTAAGCTGTAAAATGCAATCAGGACAATCTCCCGAAATTTCGGAAAAAATGTCCGGGACCGTGGCGCTCGGAGTGCACACGGTCCTCGCAACTTTTTTCAAAATTTTCAGGGATGAAAGTTATGATGATTTTAAAGCTAATCTGAAAAAATTGAGTGATTTTACAATCTGTAGATAGGCCAAATTAAAGTTGCAATCTCAAAATTGAACCCTACCAAGATTGTCGAAAAAATGCAAAATTTGAATTTTGAAAAAGAGAGGGAAACTGAAATTTTGAATTTTATGATTTTAGAGGGGATACTAGAAGCAATGCAAGCTTTGAAATTTAAAAGTTGACTCGATTTCGTGCAAAATTCAATTCTGAAAGTGGAAATCAAAGTTGTTGCAATTAAACACTTAATTTCAAAAGTCACAAATTGTAAAGATTTGAATAAAACATTGAAATTCCGAATGAATGCCAACACACTTTTCAGATTTAGGATTGTAAGAAACACAATTTTGACACAAATTTCAATTTCAACAATTTTTGAATGATTAGAAGCCTTAATCCAAGCAATCACTAGACCAACTTTGACTTTAATTTTGAAAGTGTTAGAATTGATAAAATCAGCCAAAATTCTGGATTTTAGCAGAAAAATACAGTAAGATCTAGCTCCCGAAATTTCGGAAAAAATGTCGAGGACGATGGCGCTCGGGGTGCACACGGTCTTCCCAACTTTTTTCCAAATTTTCAAGGATGAAAGATATTGTGATTTTATTGCAGAATCCAAAATTACAGCCGATTTGGAGGTGTTTTGATCAATCAAATTATCAGTCAAAGGTTGAATCAAGGAGGTTTTAAAAATTAGGGTTTTGACATTTAACCACTTAATTTTCAGAATTAAAGCACAAATATGAATTGACAATTTGCAATAGAAGGGTAGATCTGAAACAAGCATTAACAATTAAACATTTCACAAGTTTAATTACTTAAAAGAAAATTTTAGGGTTTTTATGCAATTAGCCTCTAAAATTTGCAAAAGATCAAACATGGAAATGTAATTAGGGAAGCAAAATTTTCAGATCTAACCATGAATAATCAGAATGAGGATGTTCACATCGGGTTCACCAAAATGTAAAGCAGAAAAATCGAACCCTAGTGGTTCTCTCCTCCCCAACTCCAAGGAGAGAGAAGGGAGAGTCACTAGGGTTGATGGTTTTCACTTAGGAGGGACTTTACATTCAAAAGAGGGGTTGAAACCCACAAGATCCAATCCCACGCAATGCAAGATTGGATTCTATATGAGTTTCAAGGGTTAGGACATCAAGGATACCCTCTTTTGTAAAGAAATGTGGATAGAAAGATTAAGCTAGGAATGCATGTAAAGTAGGAAAGATTCGCTTAAAAACAGAGATAGGGATATGGGATGAAGCTGCGGACCTGGAATTAGCAGTAAAATGTCGAGACGGTGCTATTCTGCAAATTTGAGTGAAAGTTGATGGGACGATGGCGCCTGGCGTGCACACGGTCCTCCAAAAGATCCGCGAAACGAAGGTGGATCTGTTCGTCTCTGCACAAGGATTCCAGATCTTCAATTACAGCCGCATACCTGCAACCTACACACATAAAAGAGAGGACGATTGGGGGGTTAGGGATGAGGGGTTTGCCTTTAGGTGAAACCCCGGTTTTGGAATTAACCAAGAAATGAGAAATGCTGTAAATGTAATGTAAAACAAGTACTAATACCTTGTTGTAAGGATGTTTGTATCCTTATATGCGAAGGTATAGATGTTGTTATATGTTGTATGTTGTATGTTGTATGTTGTAGTATGTGACCTCCTCTTCAATGGTTGAATCCTTGTCTTGAATGCAACACTTAGCCTTGAATGGAGACTTAGAATGATCAATTGCTTGAAGGAATGCTTGAATGCTTGAATGCTTGAATGTTTGAATATCATTTCCGCCTTTTTCCCTCTTACCAAAATGGGAGAGGAAATGTAGTTTATATACTTGTCAATTAGGGTTAAAAGACTGATTTTCTCGACCTTAGGCCGACCAGTAAATGCTATTTTCCAATTTGCAAACATAAAGACCCGAAGTCCCATAGGAGGCCGAGCCCAAAAATAGGGCCAGGGACCAGGGCGCTGGGCGCCATGGTCCTGGGGGACCAGGGCGCTAAAGGACCAGGGCGCTGGGCGCCATGGTCCCACCTCCAGGGATAGTGGGGTGCAAGGAGGATCAGGCCAGGGTGCTGAGAAATGCAGTTTTTGATGTCATGAACAAGTCTTGGGGTCTCCATTCAGGTTCTGTGTTGCATCGCCATCGTGAAGACCCAAATGCAGTCGAAATTGCAAGTGTCGCAATTTTAGGACTCTACATATATATATTTATCTCAAACTCTTTAAAGTAAATTGACCTCATTTAAATTTATTGCAAGACATGTTTTTGCAATCATAGCAGAGCGTGGAAATGTAGAAGGTGTTAGTTACTATTTATTACATTTCACAGAGGAGAGGAAGAAGTTAACAAAACAAGAAACAAGTGATGGAATGTTGTTTACCACAGGTTCAATGCACTTTATCTTAAATTTCTTTTTGAAATTTAAATTAATATAGTATCTTACATTCACAAGAGCTAGAATTCATTGTTTGAAATCTAAATTTTAATAAATTATTATAGAAAGTATTTAACAGGTTTGGAATGTTGTTTCCTATGTGCTGGTTCAGTTGTCATGCAAGGAACATATTTGAACCAAATCAAAATAGTTATACATGGGATTTACTTTATTGATTATCAATGTTACAACAAGGTCTATTAGTATAGCCACCTTGTAATTTGTAGAACCCTATCCCTTCATCCAGTCATAAGACATGGTATTCGTAAGTGGAGACTAGATACTAATGATCATGAGAGAATATTAAATGTTATCCAAAAGTTGGTTGAACCACTTGACATGGCCTACAAATAATGTATATGTTTGCAACTTGTGTCAATGTTGAACAATTTGACATTTATAAATGTCTTAAGGGGATGATTTAAATTCTTATGATGCACAAGTGATATTGTTTAAAGTTTTATGAAATTTTCATTGTTTTTAAATGGACCAAGTAAGGGGAAGGATTACCTAGATATGATTTTTAAATGTCCCAAGGGGATGTTTAATTAGGACATGGCTTAAGGGGATTATTTAAATTCTTATGCATGATAATGTGAAAAGAAGTTTTATGAAATTATCATTGTGCAATAAATTAATATGTTATTCATCTATTTCAAAATTATAATCAAGTATCTTAACTAAAATATTTTTTTTAAATGGACCTTAAGGGGATTTTATTAGAACATGGCTTAAGAGGATGATTTAAATTCTTATGTACATGTGATATTGTTTAAAGTTTTATGATGTTTTTAAATGGACCAAGTAAGGGGATGTCATTACCTAGACATGATTTTTAAATGTCTTAAGGGGATGTTTAATTAGGACATGACTTAAGGGGATGATTTAAATTCTTATGCATGATATTGTTAAAAATGAAGTTTATGAAATTTTAATTACATGCAATAATTTAATATGTTGTTCATGTATTTCAAAATTATATCAAGTGGATCTTAACTAAAACATTATTTTAAAATGAACCTTATGGGGATCTAATTAGGACATGGATTAAGGGGATGATTTAAATTCTTATGTGATATTGTTTAAATTTTTATGTAATATTATGAAATATACATCAACATTTAATAGATATGTAAAAGTGCATGTAGACATATATACTTATCCACATGAATAAGTAAAAACATGTACAAAAATAGATATAGCACAAAATTTATATATAATCAACATTTAATGTTGTTATCAAATGTATGTATATAGAACGAGCATCATATATATATATATATATATATACTGTTCGATATTGTTGGTCATTGCTGCTGGTAGGATATGTTGTTGTCATTCATGTCAACATATTCTTGTGATTTGTTGTGGTGTGTTTGGGAAGATCTTATGATATGGTTTTGCAATGATGTTTTGTTGATCATTGTTTTGCAGAGCTCAGTATTCCCTTTGGTATATTCCAGTGTGATTAGATCTTGTGCTGAGATTTTGGGATATTGTTTGGGATGATCTTTTGTATCTTCACTTCACATAGATCATGATTCGGTGCTCTGCAAGTTATCGTTCTTCGTGACACTTGTCGACTAGTTGTGTTCTTGAGCTTTTAGACGTTGATCGATGAAGATTTGAAAAGTGATGTTGGCATAGTTGTCCTTGATGATTCTAATGTGCTTACTGGTGTTTTGTAGTCATTTCCTATTTGTTTTGGTGATCTGCATTGATCATTGTGCAATTTTTTGGTGGTTTGCATCAATCGATGATGATTTGCATGTTATGTAGTATTTCTAGTGGTGTAACGTGTTGTGGTTGATCTTGGCATGATTTTCAGTGGATTTGATCATTTGGGAATTTGATTTAGGTCAATGTTATGCTATATAAATCATTGTATTAGCCCGATGATCAATCTTTGTATCGTGTGATGTGATTTGGTAATTGTGAGTTGAGGGTTTAGCTGACCTTATTGTCAAGGTTCATGAACTGTATATATAGGTGATGTATTCATGTAATTTAGGTATCGATGTTGTGTTTGCATTATCAGAGAGAGGTGCATGTACAAAAAAGTGACTTATCCTTCGATGATGTGTTGAGGTGAGAATGGTGTTGTAGAAAAGACAATTGTGCTTAACCGGAACTATAATCGGGCATTTGGAGATGTTATTCTTTTAGTTCATTTATTTTGAATTGTAGTCTAAATCATATTATAAGTCAGTCAGACTTCCCTAAGGGTTGTAGCCTTCCAAGTCATTATATCTGAGTAGTAAGCTCTAGGCAGTGTGCTTGAATGCATGTGCATTCCCCATTGTATTATTTTCACATACTACTGCAGAGTATCATCTTACTATGGGTAGTATCCCATCATGGTTTTTACCTTAACCAGTTTTTCCATGTCAAAAATCTTGGTGTAGTGTATTGTTCTTTCAATTTTCTTATTTGTCTTATTGCCGCAATTTGTTAGATCTATTTTGGTGTTTAAATTTGCTAATCTAGTGAGACTGATTCAACCTCCCTCTCACTCTTCCTTCTTGATTGTTGCTAACAATTGGTATCAGAGATAGATCCTCTGATAGAATCATGATTACTTGAGGAGATCTGGGATGGTAGGTCATGGTATTCTCTTTAAGTTCAGTTTGAGGTTTGATGGAAGTAACTATGCTATATGGAAGAACCAGATGGAAGTGCACTTAAAATTTCTTGGTGAAGATTATTGGAAGATTACAAAGAATGCCTATATTGTTCCTCTGAATGGATTGACCACTCCTCATGAGATCAAGGAAGATGAACATAATATTAGAGTGAAGGAAGCATTGCTTAGTTCCCTAATTGATTTTGAGATGACAAATGTAATGGGACTTCAAACTACATATGAGATTTGGGAGAAGCTTGAGATCCTGTATGAAGGTGATAAAGAAGTGAAAGTTGTTAAGTTGTAGAGTTTGAAAGGAAAATATGAGACATTGAAGATGTGAGATGATGAGAACATACACTCTTACATGGCTAAGGTGAATGATTTGGTCCTAGGTATTAGATGTGCCAGTGGAACCATTGAGGAAGATTAAATTGTTGCTAAGGTGTTAAGATCTTTTCCTCCTACTTATAAACATAAGGTTGCTACTATTGATGAGATCCAGAGTGTGAATACTGTAGTCACATAAATCAGTCCACTTAATTAAATGAATACTTAGTATTTGTTTGATTATTTAACCATCAATTAATAATTAATTAAATTAATATTTAATTAATTCATCTTAACCCTCTTCTCCTATTAATTAAATAAATTATTCAATTTATTTGATTTAATTCACTTAACCAAATTCAGACCATTAATTAAATAAATAAATCATATTTATTTAATTAAATACTCTCTCACATTTAAATAAATTAATATTTATTTAAATCCCCCAAAATCCCACCTCTCACATTTAAATAAATTAATATTTATTTAAATCCCCCAAAATCCCACCTCTCACATTTAAATAAATAAATCATTTATTTAAATCACCTTTATCCTCCACCCACTTGTATTTTCCTACAAAAGCAAGTTGCACAATTATTTTAAATAAATAATTTATTTAAATCACCTTTATCCTCCACCCACTTGCATTTTCCTACAAATGCAAGTTGCACAACTATTTTAAATAAATTATTTATTTAAAATCCTATTTATCCTCACCCACTTGAAACCTTTAATGGTTTCCCTTAAAGTATTCAAACTTGATGGCTTTAAAGTCTTCAAACTTGATGGCTTCCTTCTATAGTCTTCTTAAGACTTTAATGGTTTTCCTTAAAGTCTTCAAGCCTTTAATGGTTCCCCTCAAAGTCTTCAAGCATTTTAATGCTTTATCTTCCTTTTTCTCATTTAAATAAATTAATATTTATTTGAATATTTATCCAAATACAACTTGCACACATTTATTGAAATAAATGAATTTTTATTTTAATAAAATCCTATTTTCCCTCACCCACCAAATCCACTTGCAAAATCTAATCCCCTTCTAGATTCTTCTAACCCCTTCCTAATTAACTTAATCCATCCCCTAATTATTGTCACATTCCTAAGCAAAATGGAGTCACTTCTCAAAGCCTAAAAGTCTTTGATAACCATTAAAGGCTTTCAACCTTCAACCACTAAATGTCTCAAAGTCTTGGATAACCTTTGAAAGCTTCCAACCTTCAACCACTAAATGGCTCAAAGTCTTTGATAACCATTGAAGGCTTTCAACCTTCAACCACTTAATCCCCAAAGTCTTCAAAAACCATTAATGGTTAACCCAAACCCTCCTACATGGTTAAAACATTTGTTTTGACTCAACCTCTACCCAACCCAAGGGTCTCATCAAGCCTTTAATGCTTTGACCATGATTATCTCTTAATCATTTGCACAAAGGTTTATCCTTGCATTAACTCCTAATCCAGCGGGTAATCCTAATTTAGGCTTGACCCTTACCTTCTAGATAACCATGAGGTCTCCTCAGGCATTTAATGTCTCCAACCTCTTCTCTCAACCCAATCTTATGTTGACACTTGTCACCATTTCATTGGTGCAAATTGTGCACATGGATCCCCAACTTTCAAGCTTGACCCTTGATTAAACCTTTCAATCCTGGCCATCCATTGCTCCATTTTTCCTATAAATAGAGCCCAATCCTTCATAATCCAGATCCTGAAAACTTGTATGCATTTAGGCTATAGACATTTTTAGAGAGCATTTAGCATAGCATAACTAAAATCTTGTCTTTTTGGTAAAATCAATCATTTTAGCATCAATAGCATAGTATTTAGCTTTTCATTTCATATTTGAAGCTTAATATTAAATCTCAATCCTCCATAAGCATCCATAGTGCAAAAAGCTGCTGAGAGCTACACTCATTTGGGACTTGGAGAGGAGAGGAACAAGGGAGGAGCAACTATGAGCATCTTGATTAGCTATTTCATTCTATGTTTATATGCTTTCTATTTCATGCTTAATATCTCTCTTGATATGCCTGTTTAGGATAATCTTTTGTTGCTAACACTAACGTTTGTTTCTTGTGCTCTTGTGTGTGTTGCCATCAAACAGATTTTCTAATCCTTTTTGCAGAGCATCATTTGGTGAACCCGACGTGAATCCAAACACCAAAAAGATCAACTTTTTTTTTTTTTAACCAATAACATGTTTGAATGTTGAAAATGTCACACAGGTTGCACTTTTGACATTGTTTTGGCGCGTTTGACATTGTTTTGGTGCTATTCACCTTGTTTCAGCGCTTTTCCCTTCTCTGTCTTTCCCTTTCTTTTAGTGCGTTTGTGTTAAATAGTGCCTCTGTTCAAACGCAGACTAGCGCTATTGTAACAAAACGTTGTACAAATCACCTTGTAACCAAAAAAAAAAAAATTAGGCTTGTAGAAGCCCACCAAATAGACGGATTTTACTAACTATTTTTCTCTTTTGTGCAGATTTAAATTAGATTAAAAAGTAGATTTATATTTTTTACTAACTTGTTTTTGAAGTTGGTTTTAAAAATGAATTCACTTTTTATTTTGGTTTAAAATTAACTTCACATTTCAAATTTGGGCTTTCAAAAAAAAAAAAAAAAAAAAAAAAGAATCACACATTTGTTTGGGGCTCTTAAAAAGAATTTCATTGTTCCAAGGTAAAAAGAACCACAAACTTATACAAAAACAACTTTATTTTTTTTTTGCACGTTAGGAAACAAACTTCGTTTTGGTGCTTAAAATCAACAAGGCAAATTTTATTTCTTGCATCAAGATAAAACTCACAATCCACACTTCCATTTTTGGTGCAAATAAAATTCACAATCAACTTATCTCATTTTTAAAGCAATTTTACTTCATGCAAACGTGTTTTTCATTAAGTTGACCAGGATTTTCAAATTCTAGTTTACTTAAACAATTGCCTTTGAAAATTAAAAAGAACACCATGATTGTTGGAGCAACATCTCCAAATAGTTAGATCACATTGCAATGATAGATTAAAAAGAACAAGTGTTTTTCGTGCTTGGCACACTTGTGCAAAGAGTTAGTCGAGTGGTCCTACTTCTAACACACACTATCCTCTCCCTTGGCTTTCGTGGTCCTAGGTGCAAGAGAAAAGTGTTAGTAACACTCAAAATTTTATCTTTTTAAGAGAGGCCTGCCAAGAGACACATCACTCTTGGGAACGACCTTGAGCGGTAAATCCTTCGAGCCGCTATAGAAATCAGGTGTGAGCGAAAGCTGTAGCCTTGGGTATAGCTGTTCCTACAGTGTAACTGGCCGAAAGGACAAATGGGCCCCACCACCAGTTACAAGGCTCTTAAGTGAGTCACTGCAGAATGAACTTATGTCCAAAAACATCGAACATGACTAAACACCTTTAAGTAGTAGCCCACCCGTTCTATTGATTGAGGATATTTGCGATATAATTTAGTGCAAGAGCATAGATGGTTTTGCTCCCAAGATACTCACCATACATATTTCCTTGCGTAGAAACATAGCTTTTTGAAAAGTCACTTGTGGCTTGATGAAAGTGGTGACTCCCCCATCATAGGGATCATCTATTTGTTATGCTTGTGCAAGACTTAGTATATCACATCCTTACCTGCCACGGTGGGATTCATAAGGTATGTAGTACCAAAGTCGAAGAAATATCAAGATGTGGGCTAAATTTATCACAACTGGCCATTTAACCTTAGGGATAAAAAGTGTTTGAAGTGTGTTCGTTTTAAAGACCAAGTACAAATTGAGCCGACTTCAGGCTTTGGAAATACACCTTAAAATACATCTAAAGGAAGGGTCATATACAAGTCCAAGGATTGGGTTGATCTAGACCCATACTCATTTGTGCCTTTGAGGCAACATTCTTGTGTTTGTGTGCTTGCTTTGTTTTCTTGTCAAAGAAAAATCAGAAAATCACTTCCCAAAAACAAAGTATTCATCCAACCAAACATCTGTCAAAACAACCAAAAACATCAAAAACAAGGTACAAACAACAAAGAGTCAAATTTTATGACCATTCTACACATCTTGCGAAAGAAGAAGCGTCAACAGAATATTAACTTGAAAAGAAAACCATTGAGCTCAAAGGCTTTGATCAAAAGGAGGAAATTCTTCTATATAAATAGACAAATCTTTGTCTCACATAAAGTCTTTCTACGTCACATGCGTCTCTACCTTCAAGGAAAAACAAACGAATTTGATTCCGAATCATTGAACCGTAGAGCTTTTATGCAATATAGAGCTCTGAGTTATCACAAAAACCAAGGAGGAAAGATTAATCCCAACTTCTTCCCAAACATCTGTATCACATACAACACAGCTCGAGAAATACCACCAACACCTGAAAGGGAAGAGATAGAGTTTGTCCCATTTGTAACACAAAGTTTTTATTGAAGTTGAAAACATTTTCATCCATCATCTCACTCATACATCATCACTTCATCATCAATCCATCCCAACTCTCAAAACATTAAGAGATTCTTGTCCCAAGATCCCTTTTTAGATATTGCTTGAAATCAAACACATCACATCACTTTTTAGATTGTTTCTACATCTAGGATAAGCTCATCCTAAGAGACACATCTACGCAGTTTAAAACTAGTTCATGAGTGAATCCTCTCATTGCTAGGTAGTTAAATCTGTAACACATCTCAGATTTCTCTACACCTTATCACATCAAATTTTATCAAACAAGCAAGCAATTTGAAGAAGGAATTTCGGTTACATCCACCTTAAAGGTGTTAGAGATCCACGTGCAACACAATTCGCCAACCATCAATCTCTCATTTCAACAAAAACTCATCATCATTTTCACACAACTTCAACAAAAAGCTTATAAACAAAATGGCCCAAACCCGATCACAGTCAAGGCAATGAGAAATAGAAAGGGAAGAAGAAGAAGAGGAAAATCTCAATGAATTTCAAGAAGCACTTGGAGGAAATGCAGATGACGAAAACCCAAGTACTCCCACTCTTGCAACAATAGAAAGGGCTCAGCATAACCCTCTCTTTAACAGACTTTTTGACGAAATACTCAGGAGCAATGCGGATGCTCACTTCTTAAGACTTGCTCAAGAAGGAGCCAAACTCCCCTCAGACTTTGATCTTGCCCAATTAAGACAAGCATCAGAAAGACAAAGTCGCCATGAGGAGGAAGGGCGTAGAGATCCCATCAGATATAACATCCCTCGAGGTAACCCACCACCTCCTCCTCCAAATGAAATGGAGATGTTGCGGCAACAAGTCGAGAATCTCGCCCAACAACTTCATAGTGGTGTCAAGATTAACCAATTCTCACTCAATGACATCTGTCCCTATCCATTTGATAGGAATCTTTATATGCCACCCTTTCCACGCGGGTTCGAAACACCCAAATTTGAAAAATATAGAGGAAAGGGGGATCCCCGTGATCATGTCCGAGAATTTCATTCCACTTGTCTTGAAGTGGCATATGAAGACACATACCTAATGCGCCTTTTTCCCCAAAGTTTGGGAGGAACAACCACATCATGGTTTTCCCGACTACCAGGTGGCATTAGAACATTTGAGGAACTCATCCAGAAGTTCCTATCTCATTACTCTTATAACATTGAACGCGACATCACCATGGCTGATCTATGCAATACCAAACAAAAACCAGGTGAATTATTCTTAGTATTCCTGCAACGATGGCGCCAAATGTCTAGCAGACGTTCTCTTCAGTTACCTGAACGAGAACTAGTGGAAATTTTCATTTCCAACTTAAACGAAGAAATGGAATTTCACTTGGATGTCAAAGACACAGACTCTTTTAACGATATGATCACCAAAGGTATAAAATGTGAAAGGGCACTCATCAAGAAAGGACTCATCAAAATCTTTAATGAACCAAAAGATGGTCCTCGCCCGCGCTTCAATAGCAATAAACCGAACTTCTGGAACAAGAACAAAAATATCGTCAACGATGGAGTTGTGGATGCTCAGACTATCCAAAATGCACAACCTGTGGTTCGATTTGCAGGACAAAATCCTCCACCTCAGAATAACACAAATGTTCCTTCCAATCAAGGTCGCATCACGTCTCATGATGAACCAAGACCTCGTCAGCAAAAACAAAAACGAACATACACTCCCTTAGGGGAACCCATTGAAACAGTGTTGCGACAACTCCTCTCTCAAAATTTGGTCACTCTACCTAAGCTATCAAACTATGAGCCTCAAGTCAAACCAGCATGGTGGAGAGATACTGAACACTGTGAATTCCATCAAGGAAGAGGACACAAGACAAGTAATTGTCACCGATTGAAAGATCTCATTCAGGATCTTATTGATCGAGGAGAAATTGAAATTGAAGGACATGACCCAAAAACAACCAATAATGATCATCTGATGTTCAAAAATCCACTTCCATCACAAGATCAAAGGGGTCCTTCCACTTCTAGGCGAGGCACTGATACCACTGATTATATGCAGGCTGTGTATAATTATACTGTAAATCATCTGTATGATGCCAGTGAACAAATTGCAACCATAACCTTCAAAAATCCCACCTCAAATTGCAATGTTGTTACACGTCGTGGCAAGGTCACCATCAAGGCAGCTCCACAAGGCACCACCTTCGTCCCAAAGCAGTACAATCTTGTGGAACAATTAGACAAAACGCCTGCGCTTATATCCATTTTAGAGCTATTGCGCCTATCGCCATCTCATAAAACAATCTTGGATCAAGCACTCCAAGAGGCGTCAGTCCCTGCAAACCTGAACATGGACCAATTTCAAGCCATGGTTGGAAATCTAAAGTCATCACCTTGTCTCACTTTTTCTGAAAGTGACAACTCTTCTTTCCAACAACCTCATAATGCTTCGCTACACATTGAAGGCTTTATCAACCAACACAGGATCAAGCGAGTCTTGATAGATAATGGAGCAGGCCTAAACATTTGTACACTACAGTTGGTCACAGCATTGGGATATGCAATAGAATCAGTGGATCCTCGCAAGAAGATCACCATCAAGGCCTATGATGATGCAGAGCGTTCATCCAAAGGAGCTATGGTACTACCAATCCAAGTGGGCCCTGTGGTAAAGCACATCATCTGTCAGGTTCTGGACCTTCCTCTGCCATATAATCTATTATTAGGGAGACCTTGGATACATGCCATGCAAGCTGTTCCATCTACCTACCATCAATGTATCAAGTTCCCACATAACAATACAGAGATCACAATCCTGGGTGATGCAAATCCTTTTGCATTTTGCCATAATATCAGCCATCAACCAGAAATTACTGTTCCTAATAATAGGGAAGCCATTTCCTCCACATCATATGTAAGTCCCGCCTCTCTTGCCAGTTTGAACACCCCTATACCCAAGCAAGAAAAGCTTAAGATGAAAGTAGCAGAGGAAGGTCCTGGAGAATACAACTTGAGTCAGCTCTTTTGTGTGGGACAAATGCCCACTTCTCCTAGAACACATGGTAAGCCACAGCAGTTACTCTAGCAACCACTAATCATACCAACATGTGCCTTGATGCCATTCGTCCTTGGAAAGAGTCAAGAGGAAGAGACACAAGATGAGGACCTAGCGGACTGGATCTATAAAGATCCCATCACCATTGATAAACCGCGAGTTACACTTCCTACAGAACAGTATGGCAAAGGCCTCCTCATTATGCAAAGAATGGGATATGATGGTCAGAGTGCTTTGGGATACTGCAAACAAGGACGACATGAACCTCTGCTACCAGAATTCAAGCCCAAAGGTAATACAGGCCTAGGCTTTGAAAAAGAGATCCTTCCTAAACTCAAATTCAAAGGAAAACCCAACAAACCATTTTGCCCACCTACTGCAAAGAGGACACCTTTCATAATCAAAGCACCATCAAGCACTATCCCCACTACCCCATCGAGGCTCACAACCCCACCGCAACCGTCATCAATATCATTCATCCCACCAAACGAACCAATAATCCCATCAGCAACACCATTTGTAGCAACAACTGTATGGAAACCTACAGCAACATCTATGGCACCAGCCATTCCAACAAAAGCCACTAAATCAACACTGCCGATACTTCCAGTAACAAATCCTTTAATCCCCATCACAGTTCCTGTAGCACCGATCACTACAAAGATACATAAACCAATCACACCTACCGTGTTTAACTCCAAAGACATCCCAGTATGGTATAGCAATCAGATGCTGGAGAGTGATTCAGAGACCGACTCACATGAGTGGGAATTTGATTCTGTACAACTTAACACTTCAGATGAGGAAGACACATCACCACCTCCACCACGCAAAGACATCCCTGTTTACGGAGAAGCACAGATAAAGACCACTTGGGTACCTGAGCTGGAAACATCTTCCACAGACCCTATGTCTCATCCTACGCCTGATTCTGACAAGGAGAGTACCATTAACGACCTTCACCATAACGTCTTAACCCTCACTAATACATCTCCCGCACTTAACCTAATCGATGAAGTAATGCCCATTATCCACCCTAAACTCATCAAATGGAACCAATCACATCCTCCATGTCTTGACCTCTTCCAAAACGATGAGGCTATCATTGACTTTTTGGAATTACGGGATAATCTACCAAGCGGGGATCACAAAGCTGGATTCGCCATTGAACTTAATAGCGTAGCATACTTCGGGGCGGATGCCAAACCTTTCAGCTGCAAAAATATAACAATGAAACATGGATCTTCCAGTGAAAACCACACTGTGGCACTGTTTGATCCCACAAAAGTAAAAAGAAAGAGCGTATCCAACGGTGAAAACCTCTTTGAGGCACCTGAGGATGAAGGGTTTGACATTCTCCCTGCTAATGCACAACAGGAACGATCAACGATTCTCATCGAGGAAACCAAAGAATACAATGTGGGGACTCCTGAAAATCCTCATATCATACATCTGGCATCTCTTCTCACTCCAGAGGAACAACCTAAATTTATAGAGTTCTTCCAGAAGCGTCAGATCAACTTCGCATGGTCATATGCAGACATGCCTAGGCTTGATCTTGATTTAGTCATGCATCACCTCACCGTAGCAGAAGGAGCCAAACCTGTCAAGCAGAAGCTTCGTAAGATGCATCTCCAGATTGCAGTGCTAGTCAAAACAGAACTCAAGAAACTCCTGGATGTTGGTTTCATTAGACCAATTGATTATGCAGAATGGATCTCCAATATTGTGCCTGTCGGCAAACCAAAAGGGGGCATCCGCATTTGTACTGACTTCAGAGATCTAAATAAGGCCTGTCCTAAGGATGACTTCCCCCTTCCAAATATCGACATCATAGTGGATCTGACAGCAGGACATGCCATGCTTTCACTCATGGATGGCTTTTCAAGATACAATCAGATAAAGATCGCACCCGAAGATCAACATAAGACAGCCTTCACATGTCCATGGGGCACATACTGCTGGAATGTAATGCCTTTTGGTCTAAAGAATGCAGGAGCAACCTATCAAAGAGCAATGACAACCATCTTCCATGACATGATGCATACTATGATGGAAGATTATGTGGATGACTTACTAGCAAAATCACTTACTAGAGAAGGACATCTCCACATCTTAGATCAAATCTTTGATAGACTGGAACAATATCATGTTCGACTCAACCCAAAGAAATGTGTCTTTGGAGTGACCTCCGGGAAACCTCTAGGATACATTGTCTCAAGCAAAGGTATTGAGGTCGATCCAACAAAGGTTAAGGCAATAATGGACATGCCACCTCCAAAGAATATCAGTCAGCTAAGGACATTACAAGGGCGGCTTCAATCCATCCGAAGATTCATTGCACAATTGGCTGATAAGTGTCACCCATTCACACACTTGCTACACAAGAACATCCGCTTTCAGTGGGATGCCAGATGCCAACAAGCATTTCAGATGCTTAAAGACTATCTCATGAATCCACCATTGTTGATGCCACCAGATCCAAGTAGACCATTGTTACTTTATATCTCAGCGACAAGTACAACATTAGGTGTATTATTGGCACAACATAATGCAGAAGGCAAAGAGTGTGTTGTTTACTACATCTCTCGCACACTGGTGGCTATGAACTCAATTACACACCTATTGAGCAAGCTTGCCTAGCAGTAATCTTAGCAGCCACTAAATTGCGACACTATCTATTGACACACAAGGTACAACTCATCGCAAAGATTGATCCACTCAAGTATTTACTCAGCAAAGCAGCATTGACAGGTCGCTTGGCCAAATGGGTAATGATTCTAAGTGAATTTGACATCGAGTATGTGGACCGTAAAGCTATCAAAGGGCAGGTCATTACAGATCAGTTGGCCGATGCACCACTCATAGGCGATCATCCCCTCATTTCCAATTTTCTAGATGAAGAGATATTCATGATCACAGAAGCACAACCATGGAAACTATATTTTGATGGTTCATACACTAGGCATGGCTCGGGGGCAAGCATTCTGTTTATCACACCTCAAGGTGACAACATCCTGAAGTCTTACAGGCTCACATTTCCATGCACCAACAACATAGCAGAGTATGAGGCATTGATCACAGGACTCAGGCTAGCCGTACAATGGAAATTACAAGAACTACAAGTATATGGTGACTCCCAACTGGTCATTCGACAAGCAACTGATGAGTATCAGACTAAGGATGATAAACTCATACCATACAAGCAAATGGTGGACAATCTAAAGACATCATTTATTACTATCACCTTTGAGTAGATACCAAGAGATCAGAATCGAGCTGCTGACGCTATGGCGACTATCGCATCTCTACTAGATCTTCCGCAGAATTCAACACGCTACGAGTTCTTGGTAGAACAGCTTTGGATTCCCGCTTATGATATCCCCGAATCCGAAATGATATGTCACCTTGTTGGTTCTGAATCCCCATGGTATGGTGAGTTCTACACCTATCTCCGCGATCACACCCTTCCTCCCAACCAATCAAATAACCAACGTAAAACCTTCATTCGCCAAACTGCTCGATATACCATTATTGCCGAAACCCTATACCGACGCAGTCTTGATGGTACTCTCCTTCGATGTCTGGAATAGGATGAGATAACAAAGGTTTTGGAAGAGGTACATGAAGGAATTTGCGGGACTCACTCAAGTGGTCCATCACTAGCCAAGAAGATCATGCGAGCTGGATACTATTGGCCATCTATGGAAAAGGATTGCTACTACTTTGTCAGGAAATGCAAGAAATGTCAAGTTCACGGTGACCTGATACATGCACCAGCATAGGAACTACAACCAATCACAACACCATGGCCTTTTTGTCAATGGGGCCTTGACCTTGTGAGTAAGATTCATCCATCTTCATCCAATGGCCATAAATTCATTATTACTGCCACCGAATATTTCACAAAGTGGATCGAAGCTGTTCCACTTACCCAAGTCATCGGCAAGCAGATCGCCTCATTCATCCTCAACTACATCATCTGCCGGTATGGTGTACCCATGTCCATCATCACAGATAATGGTCTTCCTTTCAAAAATCAGGATGTCCGTGAGCTTTGTGAGAAATTTCATATCCAACATCGCTTTTCCACTCCCTATTACCCACAAGGCAATGGTCAGGCCGAAGCATCCAATAAAAACATATTGAGAATCCTAAAGAAGACAGTCAATGATGCCAGTCATGATTGGCATGTTCAATTGAATCCAGCATTATGGGCATATCGAACTAGCATTCGAACCCCTACAGGTGCAACTCCTTATTCATTGGTCTATGGTGCAGAAGCTATCTTACCTATTGAGGTTGAGATACCATCATTATGAGTTTCCTTGCATAATCTCATCGATGATGAAGCATACAGAGTCTCACGTCTTCAGGACTTAGAGTTACTTGATGAGAAGCGACAAGCTGCATACAATCACCTCAAAGCCTATCAGCAGCGCATGAGTAGAAGCTACAATCACCAAGTTAGATCTCATACATTTGAGGTAGGTGATCTTGTTCTTCGAGAGAATCCTCGCAACCAACCAAACAGAGAACATCAAGGCAAGTTTGAATCAAATTGGCTCGGCCCATATGTTGTCACTATTGTATTCGGGTCCGGGGCATATCAGTTGGCTACATCAGACGGAGAACCGCTCACAGATCCAATCAATAGCATGCACCTCAAACGGTTTTATACCTAAGGTGTACAAGGCATCAGGCTCCCCTACATATCAGAAAATACCAAAAACATTCAGAAAAAATGTCCTAAAGAAAATACAAAAACATTCAAAAAAGTAAAGAAAAATCATGCATCCAAACGGTGAACAACCACTCCGGTGGCACCTTGGGTAAGTACGATGGTGAAAACCTGGCAAACAGGTGCCACTCGTAAAGGTTATGGCTCCATTGTCTTTCAGACTTGTTGCACTCGCATCTACTTCATACATACATCCATCCATCCAAAACCATGGCTTTTTATTCCTCTGCAATTATGATAGTACTCCATACATCTTGCATCCCGCTTTTTCATAGTCATGTCTAAAATTGGGGGCAATGCCTTTAACCTATTGATGGAAGTGGATTCTACATTGTCTTATGATTCATTAAGTTCTTCATTCAAAGCAATCGTAAAAAATCCACAAACATTCAAAAATGTCTCACAAAATCCAAAAACATTCAAAAATGACTCACAAAATCCAAAAACGTTCAAAAACTATTACACAAAATCCAAAAACATCGAAAAACCCATCGAAAATCACACAAAAACATGGCAACACCTTGTACATATTCATTCGAGCAGATGCAAAACCAACATTAACACAGTACTCACACAATGACCATTTATCAATCGACCACACAATCCACATCCAACAAATCAGAAACTATCTTTAAACAAGGATACATCCTTCCTTACCAAAACAAAGACAAGATGACATTTTCTTTGACAAGAAAATTTTGTTTACGCTATCAAATACTTGGTTGATTTATGGTCTAGTAATTTATATCAGGTTCCTACGACATTGTTTGTGTATCTTCGACATATTATTCCAATGAAGTTCTGGGGCATGTACTAATGGTGTCTACGTGGGAAGTTCACTAAGCTACGTAATCTTATGCCAAATATAATCATAGATCATTACGGCTTGCTGACTACAGCGTATACCTCGACCATATGAGCATGAACCATTACCAAGGATCCATATTCTTTTATTCTTTATGTATATACTATTTGTTTACAGGTACAATGCTCTTCCTTTGGTTCTTCCTACCTCATCCAAACTGGATAAAGGTTTTTATCTCTTAGTATGGTATGCACTTGTCTCAGGATATGATCAGCCTAAGATCAAGGAGGATGATCCAAGTCATGCATGAACAGAGATAATCCTTGTCTGTTCCGCAAGCAATACTCTGGTCAACTTGATCCATTATATCAAGTTGCTTGTATTAACTTGCTATATCAAAATTCATGTAAGGAATACACAGGTCATCTTGAATCTTTATGTCAAGTTGCTTGTATTTTCTTACAACATTTTAAAGCTCAATGATGAAAAATAAAGCACCATGGATCGTCATTCCATCTCATCTGTATATATTGCATTTCGTTGCATTCCATCCATCCATACATTCATAAATAGCTGCATATCATTCATACATAGTAATGACAATGGATACTCTATTTTCCTCTTCTTCCATAGGAATGTAATAGGTCCTCCATTTCTTCTATTTAACATTGAACTCCCCCCACCCTCCCCATCTTGATAATTAGCATCACATACCCTACATCATGTCCCAATCAACCTAATCAAGCTACGTTCATCACCATCCATCTCTAAATAGGAGGGATTGTGTTTCCTATCCTAAGTCATCCAATAACTCAAGAAAGTTACTCTATCTGCATAGGTACATCAACTCATGCAAACCTAGACTATCAACAGATACTCTGATCAAGTATCTTCGGGTCTCAACAGGTAATCGATCATGGTAATCCTAGACTACATCAGGCATTTATCATAATGACCTAGTCTCAATGGGGCTGCCATGATTCCCCACAACCATCCATCACACGCACATACTATCAATTGATCAACCAATCAAACACAATCCAACGGACAATTACATCACCTGTCTACATCTCAACGAGTATTTTGCTTCATATACCTTGACTTCATCGGGCAATTACATCAATTGTCTAAGTCACATCAGGTCACTTTGATTCACTTACTCAGACTTTATCATGTCCAAGCGACCAACTGACATCAACTGTCACGCTTTGACTTGACCGGGGCAATTAAACTGATTGCACCAGATTGTCCAACCAATTTTGATCAATTGTATAGTATCAATCCAAACCCCACACTACATCTGCTATGTATCTCTTGCATGACCTCAGGGTACTCGTTGGCTTATTGTTTCTTCATATTCACTCCATTTTCTCCCATTCTTTCATCATTAGTTCTAATTTCTTCTATTCTACCTCCCCTCCGCTTTTCATTCTTTTTTGAGAGATTGCCCTATTTTTCAAAAAAATTCGACCCATCCCTCGAGGGGGCATACCACCCATTAAATTTACATTTTATGGGGCAGTTCTTCACACCTATTTTTCTTTCTTTGAAACGACGCGATAAACTGCACCGTCTCAAAGAGGGGCAAATGTAGTCACATAAATCAGTCCACTTAATTAAATGAATACTTAATATTTATTTGATTATTTAACCATCAATTAATAATTAATTAAATTAATATTTAATTAATTCATCTTAACCCTCTTCTCCTATTAATTAAATAAATTATTCAATTTATTTGATTTAATTCACTTAACCAAATTCAGACCATTAATTAAATAAATAAATCATATTTATTTAATTAAATACTCTCTCACATTTAAATAAATTAATATTTATTTAAATCCCCCAAAATCCCACCTCTCACATTTAAATAAATTAATATTTATTTAAATCCCCCAAAATCCCACCTCTCACATTTAAATAAATAAATCATTTATTTAAATCACCTTTATCCTCCACCCACTTGTATTTTCCTACAAAAGCAAGTTGCACAATTATTTTAAATAAATAATTTATTTAAATCACCTTTATCCTCCACCCACTTGCATTTTCCTACAAATGCAAGTTGCACAACTATTTTAAATAAATTATTTATTTAAAATCCTATTTATCCTCACCCACTTGAAACCTTTAATGGTTTCCCTTAAAGTATTCAAACTTGATGGCTTTAAAGTCTTCAAACTTGATGGCTTCCTTCTATAGTCTTCTTAAGACTTTAATGGTTTTCTTTAAAGTCTTCAAGCCTTTAATGGTTCCCCTCAAAGTCTTCAAGCATTTTAATGCTTTATCTTCCTTTTTCTCATTTAAATAAATTAATATTTATTTGAATATTTATCCAAATACAACTTGCACACATTTATTGAAATAAATGAATTTTTATTTTAATAAAATCCTATTTTCCCTCACCCACCAAATCCACTTGCAAAATCTAATCCCCTTCTAGATTCTTCTAACCCCTTCCTAATTAACTTAATCCATCCCCTAATTATTGTCACATTCCTAAGCAAAATGGAGTCACTTCTCAAAGCCTAAAAGTCTTTGATAACCATTAAAGGCTTTCAACCTTCAACCACTAAATGTCTCAAAGTCTTGGATAACCTTTGAAAGCTTCCAACCTTCAACCACTAAATGGCTCAAAGTCTTTGATAACCATTGAAGGCTTTCAACCTTCAACCACTTAATCCCCAAAGTCTTCAAAAACCATTAATGGTTAACCCAAACCCTCCTACATGGTTAAAACATTTGTTTTGACTCAACCTCTACCCAACCCAAGGGTCTCATCAAGCCTTTAATGCTTTGACCATGATTATCTCTTAATCATTTGCACAAAGGTTTATCCTTGCATTAACTCCTAATCCAGTGGGTAATCCTAATTTAGGCTTGACCCTTACCTTCTAGATAACCATGAGGTCTCCTCAGGCATTTAATGCCTCCAACCTCTTCTCTCAACCCAATCTTATGTTGACACTTGTCACCATTTCATTGGTGCAAATTGTGCACATGGATCCCCAACTTTCAAGCTTGACCCTTGATTAAACCTTTCAATCCTGGCCATCCATTGCTCCATTTTTCCTATAAATAGAGCCCATTCTTTCATAATCTAGATCCTGAAAACTTGTATGCATTTAGGCTATAGACATTTTTAGAGAGCATTTAGCATAGCATAACTAAAATCTTGTCTTTTTGGTAAAATCAATCATTTTAGCATCAATAGCATAGTATTTAGCTTTTCATTTCATATTTGAAGTTTAATATTAAATCTCAATCCTCCATAAGCATCCATAGTGCAAAAAGCTACTGAGAGCTACACTCATTTGGGACTTGGAGAGGAGAGGAACAAGGGAGGAGCAACTATGAGCATCTTGATTAGCTATTTCATTCTATGTTTATATGCTTTCTATTTCATGCTTAATATCTCTCTTGATATGCCTGTTTAGGATAATCTTTTGTTGCTAACACTAACGTTTGTTTCTTGTGCTCTTGTGTGTGTTTCCATCAAACAGATTTTCTAATCCTTTTTGCAGAGCATCAAATACAGTGACAAGAGATATGCTAGTTGGAAAGATTGTTGGATTTGAGCTGAGTGAGTTTAGAGAATTACATAGAAAGTATGAGACAACATTTAGAGCATCTGCATCTATATACAGTAAGAAGAAGAAGTATGATCTTGATGAGTTTAGAATATCCATATATGAAAGAGAGAGAAAAGAGATGGAAGAGCAAGAAAGAGAGCTAGATGAGCTTGAAGCATTGATTGCCTAGAGATTGCCTAAAGGAGCCAGTAAGTATGATGGAAATTTTCCTTTGAAATATTTCTCTTGTAATAAGATAGGACATTTTCCTTCTAGATTCCCAGAGAGAATGGCTAAGTATGACAGGCATAATAAGCATGATAGGAATGATAGATATGAAAAGAATGAGAAGTATGATAAGCCTTACAAGTCTAACCGAAAGTTTAGAAATCAAAAGAATTGTTATTATGTTGTTGATGAATGTGTTACAGATGAAGAATTGGAAGGAGATGAAGTTGTTTTTATTTCCATTAAAGAAGATAAACCTGTACCTATTGATTCCACAATTTGTACTATTGAGGAGAAGGCTCTAGATGCTAAGATTGAATAGAAAGATGAATGGGTAATTGACAGTGGTTGTTCACATCATATGACTAGTGATAAAAGAAAATTTGTAAGCATGGAAAGATATGATGGTGGAATAGTTAGATTTGGAGATGATAAAGTCTGTGTGATCTGTGGAAGAGGTTCTATTTATTTTGATGGTAAGCATAACACTGAAGATGTCTTGTATGTTGAAGGTTTGAAGCATAATATTTTGAGTGTTGGATAGATGGTTGATAAAGGTTATGATATAAAATTCAAGGATGGTAAATGCAAGATCTTAAATGCCTCTAGCATAGAGATTGCATCTGGAACTAAGACAAAAGTTAACATTTTTCATTTGATTGCTGGTGAGAAAAGTTTTTTAATTGCTCATATTGACGAAACTTGGTTGTGGCATAGGGGAATGTGTCACATAAATTTTGATTCAATGATTAAGTTCTATTCTACACATGTTGTTAGAGATTTGCCTAAGATTGTTAAGCCTACTAATCTGATATGTAAGTAATGTCAGTTAGGAAAGCAAACAAGAATTTCTTTCAAGAGAAAACAATATACATCTGATTGACTAGTAGATCTTGTGCATACTGACCTATGTGGACCTATAAATGTTAGATGTGTGTAGGGTGATAGATATTTTATGCTACTACTTGATTATTATTCTAGGATGATGTGGGTTTTCTTTTTGAACTGAAGCATTTGACAAATTCAAGATATTCAAAGCTAAGGTTTAGGCTGAGTCAGGACTGAAGTGAAGTGTTTGGGATCTGATAGAGGTGGATGATTATGTGAGAAGCATGGGATTAGAAGACAATTATCTACTCCTAGAACTCCTCAACAAAATGGAGCTATTGAAAGGAAGAACATAACTATTTTGGATGTTGCAATGACGATGCTAATTGATAGAAATGTTCGAAAGGTTTACAAGAGAGAAGCTATTAGCACTAATATTTACACATTCAACAGAGTTCACATCAAAGGTGATACCAGTAAGACCCCTTGTGAGATTTTGTTTGGTCATGTTCATACTGTTCACTATATTTTAGAGTATTTGGTAGCAAATGTTATATCAAGAGAGATGAGGATATAGGAAAGTTTGATGCTAGAAGTGATGAAGGTATCTTCTTGGGATATTCAACAAAGAGAAAATCCTACTGGTGCCATGATAATAGGCTAAAAAAGATAGTAGAAAGGGAAAATGTGAAGGTGGATGAGAACCTTAGAAAGGAGATTAGAGCATGTGGTTATGATAATGGTCAGCATATTGTTTTAGCTCCTATTTCGACTAAAGAGCCTATGTAGAATAATCTGGTAGAGATAGTTAGTTTGGATGTTGTTGTCGGTGAAGAAGTGGAGGAACTTGAGAATCAGAACAATTAGAAGACTCTAAGGTATGTAAGATTGAATCATTCTAAAAATCAGATTATTGGTGACAAGAATAAAGGTGTAATAACTAGAAGTAGGTTAGCTGCTGAAGAAGTATGTTTGATTTCTAGAGTTGAACCTAAAGATGTTTCTCAAGATTGTAAAGATTAAAATTGGATGAGAGCTATGGAAGAAGAACTAGATCATATTGAAAAGAATAATATGTGGGAACTTGTGCCTAGACCTAAGGATAAGAATGTTATTGGTAATAAATGGGTATTCAAGAACAAAATGAATGAAACCGGTGAAGTTATCAGAAATAAAGCAAGAATGGTTTGCAAAGGATATTCACAAAAAGAAGGAATTGATTATGAGGAGACTTTTTCTCTAGTTTCTAGACTTGAAAGTATTAGAATGTTGCTTGCATATGCTGCCTATAAATATTTCAAGGTATATCAGATGGATGTCAAATCTACCTTTTTGAATGGTGATCTAGAGGGATAAGTTTGCATTGAGCAACCTGATGGATTTTCATTATCTGATGGAGACATGGTATGTAAATTGAAGAAAGCTCTTTATGGATTGAAGCAAGCCCCTAAGCCTAATATGGTAGATTAGATACCACTTGAACCTATGACCAAGCTCTGATACCACTTGCTACAAGTGTGGTTGCCATTGCACCAAACGACCGACCTGTTAATGCCTAATACAACCACTAGACTTATAGAATCCACGGGAGGCTATCAAGCCATGTCTCAAACTTGAGCTCTACGCTACACAACACAAGGAGACCAAGAGCGCACACCTTACAACATTCAATACAAATCATTTTGAATTATTTGGACATACATAAATATACAGATTAATGTAATAAGTTGAAACCACTTTTTGGTCCTAAAGTGATACCCATTTTCTTTAAAATTAGATTTTTTCATTTTGTCATAATCTATCAAGTGATATACCACTAAAAATAAAAGCCTCAAACTCACAAGCCTAAAAAATTATACCTAACTATAGTTATAACTTAGAAAACAAAAATAAAAATCTCTTCATGCACCTCAAATTAAAATAGATGAAACTTAAGTATATCTTAATACTAAAGTGCAAGATGATGATCTTCAATTTCCCTTAGTATTTGTATCCCACTTAACTCAACACTTTCATATAATTCTCAAATAAAAGATTCACATATATGCAAAATTAGGTCCTCATTAGTAAGTTCTAGCATGATCCACTCTACTTTTATACATTTCCCAATTTTTCATCAAAATAGGCTTCTAATACCATGTATACTTGTTTACCACACTCTGATAAGTAGCTCTAAGATTCTTAACAATATAGGGAATAACAATATAATGTTAAGTCATTTGTATAGTTAAAATTGCCTTTTGTTGGTGTTAAGTATGATAGGAATTTTATTTTATCAAAAAAAATCAATCATATGGTGAATCTTTGTTCAAGTCAAAATTCTATGCCAAATGTCATGTAGTCAGTTAGTTTGACAAGAATAACTATATACAATGAATAGGGAGAGAATAATGTGTGGGTTATATGAACTCAACTTTGAGAAGATTTTGTATCTCTGGTTTGACTAGCATAACTACCTTGGATTGTATTTTCCAAATCTCTTACTTATTATGTTTGGCCATAGGGTCTAAAATATTATTACATGAGAAATGCTAAGAATTTCTTTATGAATTTATCAAAATAAATACAATGCATGTTCTTATATAAGCACCCAAAATAAATTACTAAATTCATCTGAGACTTTGATTTGAATTTTGAGATTTTGTCATGACTAAAAATTTATCATTATCATTTTACACTTTGAAATGTAAAAAAAAATCCCAATTAAAAGGGTACCCCTATGCTCAATAAATATTTTCATTATTAAAAAAATCTAAGATATCTTACATACAGTTTATTTTCATGAAGTGTAGGATCAGTTCACTTAGAGTAAGAAAATATATTTAATACGTATAATAATCCTTCATCGTGATAAGATAATATAACACTAATATACAAATCTAGATAATCTACTAAAGATTCATCATTAGAAAGAGTATCTACTTGAGGATTGTTGTGTGCTAAAGATATATTGATTATATGTAGAATAATTAAGGGAAGTGAATGTTCCTCCATAAGTGAAGATACTATTGTTTAACTTTATGCAAAAGTTTCAATGGTTTCATCACATTTGAAGGAAGCTAATTCAAGTTTTGTATTCCATAATATTGTTGTTAAACGCATGCCCTCTCTAAACGAAGAGACCAAAAACTATGGCTGGGGCATTGGTGTTAAACGCAGAAGAGGTAAAAATGATGCATTTCTAATGGTTCGATTTTGATAAGGACACAAAAGAAAGCAAATTTTTTTATTGAAATGGTTTATGAAAGCCGCGTATTAGAGTGGAATGTTCAATTGATCAAAGTTTTCATTTTCCTCTAATGTTTCCAAAGTTCCAAGCTTTAAAAGTGTTTTGAATATTATTTTAGCATTGGAAACTTTTTTCTTTTCTAATTTGAAAGAGGGGCATTTTAAAGAAAAATATTTATTGATTTAAGTTCATTCTCGTTTTCTTGGGAGTAGATTATAGGAAAAGTGGAAAATGGGTCCTATCATGTCAGTATTGATAATTTAAAAGGGAGTTATTTACTAGCGTTTGCATCTGAATAAGGTGCAATGGTTAAGTCGATAGTAATTTATATAATTTATTTATCTTTATAATTTTAATATAAAATTATTTATTTATTTATTAATATTATTAAATAAAAATCTAAAAATATAATATAAGAAAAAATATATGATCTTCATAATAGATTAAATAGAATATGACCAAAAATTTGACATTAATTTATCACATAGTCAAGATCTCAAAAATCATTTCAAACACATTGTCCATCAATCTTTCCCACAAAATAGACACCAATAATTTTGGTGATGATTGTGGATGCCAACAATACAATTCGCAAAGATGTACTAATACATACCTATGGTATTCATTCACATGCTTTTTTGCACATTTTTTTTTTGCTATTCTTATGAAGGATCTCCAAAGGATCAATAAAGGAAAAAACCCATCAATGTTTCTTATCCTTAAAAATCAAAATGAAGGTCAAAACAATAAAGGTCAAGATACCCTATTTCAAAACTTAGGAAACTGTTGTAATCAAACAATTCTATATTATTTTTTGGAATTGGAAACAAGGAATGATTCATATAATTTCTTTCAAACAAGCTATGTTTCTTTTTCAATCAAAATAAGTAGAAATTTGACAAAATATTCAAGTTTTGATGATACATCATTAATATTATATACTATAAGTAGAGTTAGTATTTTTAGAACAGTTCATAATTAAAAGATAAGTGTGATATGTTGAATAATGAGAACATCCCAACAATAAATGGATGCTCCCAAAACTCGAATATATATCCTAGGACATCTTCCTCAATCATTTTGTATTGGGTTCAATTAATAACTATATTATTGCCCTACACATTTTAAGGTTTTTTGTTTTATGAGTTTGAGGTCACTAGCTAAGACTAAAATCTCAAGTGAACCTAGGATCATAAACTATTTTAACAACATAATAAGATTTTTCATGGAGTTTTACAATACCTACACAAATATCATGTTTATAGAATTTATTTTGTATTTTATTTAGCAATTGTTGTAGAGAAAAGTTTAAGAACTCTTTTCTTATCTATTTTCCTCAAAACAATACATATTTTTCTTCTTTGTATTGGAAGATTTCATCTCTCCTCATCAACTTGGCTATCAATTTCTTATGTTTATTTAGAGATGTCCTTATATCAATCATTCTATAGCATCAATTAATATTACAACACAATATTGAGAGGGCATTTTATTTTGTCATTTATTTTCTCTTTTAATCTTTGTAGTTGTAGAAAATCAATGTTTATTTTACTTATTATAATAGCTGAAATTTCTTAGTCCTTATGAGAAATCATCTGCTCGGATACATATTTGTCTTATTAATTGTATAGATGGAATAGCTTGAATTTATTTGTATGTGCTATAAATTTATAGTTCTATATTGAACTAATTCTTTTTTTCTTTGCTGAAGGAATATTTAATGTACTTGCCTACAATGATAGGGATTCACTCTTTTGCCATGGTTCCTTGTGTCCATGCTACTTTAGGAGTTTTTGTCAAGGTTATTTTGGGCTAAGTTGAATCTTGTTTGAACCGAAACATGTTATCTTTCATGGATTATGAGTTTTAAGCCCAACTTGTATAGTGCCCTACATGTTTCATCCATTGTTGAGAATGTAGAAATGTTGAACGTAGTTAGCCAAAAGAATTCAATGGTGCAACACAAAAATAATTGTCTAATGATTAGTGAAGTAAAGCCATGAATTATAGGCATTTATTTGTTCCAATATTGTGCTATCAAGGAGTTGTTGCTTCCTTGGGTTGTAGCTCTAAAATGAAGTTGATAATTATCTACAATATATTGATAAAATAATTATTCAAAGTTATATAAAGATATTTTTTAAAACTCAATATTTTCAACTGAACTTAAGGACCTTGTGAAGAAAATATATTGATTTATTTTAAATACATCTTCTTCAATTGTTTAAATAAAATATGGAAAATGATAAACAAAAATTTTTATTTAATAAATGAAAATAATGATAGATAATAATCAATCAATTAATCGCAATAAATAATTATTCATAAATGGTTAATTGAAGGCACGATAAATAGATGATATCCAAATAATTAAACTTTAATGATTTAAAAAATAATTTTAGTATGTACATAATATGAATCATCTTAGTTTATTTGTTATTAATTTTTTCTTCAATTAGATTTTGTCTATAAATGGTTAGTGATTTACACCAAGTGAAAATTGAATTGAAAATGACCAACTACCGTAAGGGCCATGGTAAATTTCTTAGGTATAAATTTGATCGCATGTTTTCATTCCTTGTTGACTTTCTTACATGTTCATCATGCATGGCACCAAGAATATCCCACATGTTTGTCACAATTTCAATCTATTGATCCTGCAAACTGAATCTTCACTATAAGATCATCCTCCTTTTCTTTTTATGCTCTATTTTTCAACTTTGATTTCTTTTCCATGCCATGGACTATCTAAGCACCACTATTTTAAATCCTTTGGCTGCTATATTTTTCCTTTAAACTATATTATTACGTTCTTTCTCACCATGGTGTCTTCTTCATATGAGAATCCTATCCTTTCTTTTTATGGTTGTCAAGGTTACTTTTTCGTCCACCTTCCAAACTTGGTAATATATTACATGAGACGATATTGAATATTGATAGTATGAAAGCCTCTTTGCAAAGACCAATGAAGACACTTTAAAGAAATGCTCATGAATGCTTTGATAGTCATCTTCTATACATATAAATATTTCCCAGTCATCATAAGACCTCTCACTTTCCTCCTTCAATACCCTTCCCTCAAAATACTTATATCACTTATAATTTTTGATAGCCTCATACTATGATTTTTTCTTCATTGCCAACTCACCTCTCACTCTATGATACTCTCACCTTTTAAAGCTTGTCATGTCCTACTTGAGATCACTTTCATGATGCCTCATACCACTATCAAAGGGATTGTCACATATAAACCTTGCCATGCCAAAAAGGAGGATTGTGATTCCTTTGATTGCTCTCGTATTGGACTCCATGGACTATCTTTTGTAAGGACTCTCCTAGTTTATAACTTGTCACAATTTTCCATACCTTTGTCCTCCATCAAAACGAAGCTTCCTTATTCTCCTTCATATTGCTATATCATTAAGATTAGCATCTAAAACTTAATAAAGGTGTTAATTTAAACAAGCAAATAAAATATATAAACAACACATAACAACTAAAAGCAAATAAAGACAAACACAAAAAATAACACATAACACAAGTTTTAACGTGGTTCACCACTAAGTGGCTACATCCACTAGAAAGCGGGGAGAATGATCTATTAACCAAATATCTAATATAACACATACATGACTGCACTCAACCATTTATACAATCACATTCAACTATGAAATGAATAGTTTGAGGGAGTGGAAAGGTCATGTGCCCATTGGACTTCATATTCCCAACAATCACCCACATGAAAGCCAACCGGTACAACCATGCACTTTGACATCCGTTCTTCCTGTTCAAGTCACATTGCAACTAAGCCCATCAAAGATTTTAACTTCGCAAAACTCTGCTCACGAACACTTCAAATTAACCTTCTCCAAATTAAACCAGAGTCAAAAAAACTTTCTGACAAAAATTCTCCCATTATGCCAAAATCAGAAAACCACCCCGACCCTGTACTGGCAACATGGCTACTATCAAAACTCTTTTGTATATCAGCTATAATCTGTTTCAACATATCAACAAGGACAATTAAACTTACCACATCCCCATAAGCACATGTTTGTGTCGGATCGCTAAAATGAAGAGCTTGTCCATATACGGTAGCAGAGTCATGCTTGTTATGGTCCATATGACCACTACCATGATTTGAACCATAGCTCCCAAGTTCTTTGCACCGACTGCCAGTGTTGGTTTGATCAGAAGAAAATTTGAAATAGTTAAAAAATATTTTCATATTTTTTTAGTTTGTCTATACGTTAGTAATTGTCTTTCAAAATCTCCTCTACAACTCTTGGAGACCTTTCCAACGAGGTAAACGGCTCATAATTTTGAGTCCTGTGCAGAAAGTTATGCCTAGTTAAAGTTAGGACAAATTTTATATAGTTATTTGAAAAAATTATATAGTTTTAGATTTTATTATGTAATAAACAAATGTGACTGTTGTGTTGTTCTTCGATTCTCAAGGGGTTTTTGTGACCCTTGGAATCTCATGAACTTCTATATGTTGGATTTTCCAATGGAATAGATGACTTTTTGGCTTGCTTCAATTCTATGCTTTCTGGTTCTTGTAAACAGAATTTACAATACTGCAGGTTCTGACTCAGGTATTGTCATCTGAATCCATAATTCAGATCATGGTTGGAGGCTACTCATGAGCATTATGCGTAGTTTTTAGACTTAATGCAAGTTTACAGTCCTCAACAGCCTGGATCAAAATGAGAATAACACCTGCTTCTGTGTTCTTCTCAATCCACCATGACCGAGGTACCAACTCGTCGCCCTTCAACCAATCCATATGCTTGTTCACTAGAACAACATCTCAAGGCAATTCCAGCTCAAAAATATCTACACTCAAAAACTTGATTCCCTTCAGAGCTTTCAGAATCTTAGAGCTCAAACAGAAAATTCTTGGAATGTTCTCCACAGTGTTTGATACACTTAGTCTCTAACGTTCTCTCAAACAAAAACAATTTGTTGTTCGTTGTTGCGTTTGGTTGAATTTGGCATCCAAGGTGCCAGCAAAACTGATGCTGGAAATCACGACAACCATTAGAGGATGATAAGGTGACATTATAGCCTCCAATCTCAACTGTTGGTATAAATCCTCTCTTCGATAAGCTTCAAATGACTCCAAGTGCCCCAGCTCCTCTAGAGAAAATGGTAGAATCTTGCTGAACTCCATGAGCATCCCAATCTGGTTGAAAAAATATGCCTCGTATCTCAAAGGTGACGAAGTTGAGGGGTCATCAGTCCAAGGATGCCTCTGAGGCAACCCACTCTCACACGAGTTAGACCTTAGATTGCTCTCCAGCCTCGATCACAAAGACCCAAGTGACGTATCCGACCGCTGCAACTTCCAGAGCAACTGTGCAACCTTGACCCACCGTAACTCCTCCATGTTACCTTTGTTATGCTGCATTGTCCTTGATGACAAAAAGGTTTTGGTGACTATATAGCTTTATCTCTATGAATAGTGGATAGGTGTAAGCAGATTAATTTTTGGTATTCATTGATAGTGAAACTTTTTGTGGAAGAGAAGAAGGTAGGTTCAGTGACCAGTGGTTCTTCAAATTCGCATTGTGGTATTTTTTGATTTAATAATCTACAGGTATGAATGCTTCAGATGGTAATATTTTATGGCTAATTTTGTGGGGATTTCTCGCAATTGTTTTAGCATCAAATTGTCAAATTGTTATTTTTGCAGTATGGAAGTGAAAGAAAAAAGAAAGAAAGATAAAAGTGTTTTCTCTTGTCAAACCATGAAGGGTAAAAAGTAAAATGGAAGTGAAAGAAGAAAAAAATAGAAAGATAAAAGTGTTTACTCTTCTATTTTTAAAAAAATGAAAAAGATGGTCCTGAGTATTTTTCTAGTTATCAAAAATGCAAAGATTAAAAATATCTTTCTTGCTACTATATTCTTCCAAAGAAATAATCACAAGTAATTTTTTTTTGAAACAAAAATTGGGAAAAGGAAAGAAGTATTTCTAAAGAGATCCTATGCAGTACATTTATTTTGGTGATAAATTTTTATTAACTCCAACCTAAGTTAGGGTTTGGTAACCCTACTCAAGGATGAACACACAAAACAGTTTTATTCCGGTTGTGATTCAGTTCTATAAAACCCGTATTACAGTTTGGGAACCTGATTTTGGAGCGTGGTCAAGGAAGAAGTTTTGTTAGTTGGTTTTTGATGAAGGATAGATCTCTTGAATATAACAGGGTGTAACAAAATAAAATAAAATAGAGATGGCGGTGATAGACCATCTTTTGTATTAATCTTGTTCAGTGATTGACAAGTTGAGAGTTGCATAATATGATGCACTTTTGAATTTATCAGTGCTCGTAATTGGAGATATTTTCTTGATATCATTTGTGACATAGGGGTCGGTGCTCCTTGAAGTTTGAGACTTCTAAATAAAGTGTAAGGAGTGGGTGCTTCTTGAGATAATAAAATATTCTTTTATTGAGTGGTTTTTCTACCCGAAGAGGGTTTTCCACTCATGAAAATCTGTGTTGTGTGCTAATCCACTTTATGTGTTCCATTAGATGAATGCTCTGATATATTTATTTATGCTTCATTGTTGTTCTACAAAATTTTAATTCTTTATGCTAGTCACTTTGTTTTTTAATTAATTCTACCAGTCATAATTTGATGCTTTGACAAGTTCAATAAGAAGCATATCAAGATTACTCAATTATATATATTGTTTAATAAGAAATGCATGCTTCGATACAAGTTAGGGTGTCATATGTGTGTTAAAAGAGTTTTCCAAACTAAGAAAAAATGAAAGAGAGTTAAATTGATTATTGACTCTGATTCACCCCCCCCTCTCAGAGTCAATCCACTTCCAACAAGTGGTATCAGAGCGTAGGGTCCCATCTTTTAGGTCTATCCTAGGGATTGTTCCTGGTCTTTTGGAAGTCTTGTCATGGCTTATTCACAAGAAGGTGCCTCTCTTTCAAGAGCTCCCCTCTTTGATGGCACAGATTATGTGTTTTGGAAGATTAGAATGGAAACGTACTTGATCTCTGTTGATGTAAATGTGTGGAACATTGTTATCACAAAATATGTTGTTCCTAATGCTATTCCTTTAGATCCTGATGCTAAATCTCAGTATGAGTTAAATGCTAGAGCAAAACATGCTCTCTTGTGTGGTCTTACCAAGGATGTGTTTGTTAAAGTTATGCATTGTGCATCTGCTCATGAAATATGGAGCAAGCTTGAAACTATTTATCAAGGTGCTGCAAAGGTCAAAGAATCTAAAATTCTCCCAATCAAGAATCAGTTTGAGTCATTGAGAATGAAAGAAGATGAGACTATTGCAAATTATTTTCTTAGAATTGATGAAGTTGTGAATTCAAGAAGGGGTCTTGGTGAAAATGTTGATGAAAAAGATGTTGTCAGAAAGGTTATTAGAACTTTACTTCCTAAATTTGAAACTAAGGTGTCAACTTTAGAAGAAAAGAAAAGCTTTTCAACTATGTCTCTTGACAGCCTACAAAGCATACTCACAGCCTATGAAATGAGGATAGGTAGTAATCCTTCTAGTTCTAAAGAAACTGCATTTAAAGTAGAAAAGAAGGAGGAACTAGATAGTGAGTCTGAACTTTCAGATGCTATAGAAGCTTTGCTAGTTAGAAAGTTAAAAAAGAAGTATAAGGGAAAATTACCCTTCAAATGTTTTAATTGCGGCAAAGCTGGGCACTTTGCTGCTCAATGTCCCCTGAGTGATCAAAATAATGAAGAAGAAAAACTAGAAAAAGTATTCAAAATGAAAAAATGGAACTCTAAAAAGAAATTCAATCCTTTTCAGAAAAAGAAGAGTCTTTTTATTAAAGAAGATTCTGAAAATGATTCAGATGAGTCACCTTGTGAAGGTGATGAAACCTTGTTTATGGCTGCAATAGAAACTTCCTCAAAGAAAGATTTAAATAACATATCAGTAGATCAATCTGATGATTTAGATCAAGGTGAAATTGATCTTGAAGGAGAGTTACTGTGTGCTCTCAAAGAAATCAAAAGGTTTAAGAAACTTGTAGCTTCTCATGAAAGTGAAAAACAGATTTTACAAATTGAATTAAAAGATTCAAAGCAAACAATTGAGGATCTGAAAGTCTTACTTGCTGATAGTGAATTGAAAGTTAACATTTTGGAACAGCAAAGTAGTTCTTTACATAAGCAGATTGAGCAGTATGAAAGTACCTTGCATTTGAATGAAATCTTAAGCAAACAAAAACAATGCAAGAATTTGACAGGTATAGGTTTTGATAGTGCTGAATCATCAAAACAAATTACTAAACTTGCAAACAAAAAACAATTTCAGGCCTACAACAGAATGACTCCTTTTAGGTTTGGGTTCTTTCATGGTTACTGTTTTTACTGTAACAAGTTTGGCCATAAGGTTAACACTTGCAGATTTTTGCAACATAGAACTTCTATGTTTGGACATAATCAAGCCTCTGGTTTTCCAAATACTGTGAAGTGCATTAAGTGTAACTTCTTTGGACATACTTCTTCTCAATGCAAGTCAAAGGAAAAAATTCATAAGGTGTGGAAACCAAAGTTTGTCCCTAGTTCTAAACAGTCTATGATAGTGCAAACTGCATTTCTTTCAAGTAAAAAGTCATTGTGGGTGTTGGACAGTGGCTGTTCACACCATATGACAGGAGACAGAAATAAATTCCTTCATTTTGAAAACTTTGATGGAGGTTTTGTAAGATTTGGTGATAATTCAGGAGCCTTTGTCAGAGGTAAAGGCACATTACTGCTAAATGATGACACTCCTATTCATGATGTTTATTTTGTTGAAGGATTAAAACACAATTTGTTGAGTGTTAGTCAAATTTGTGACAGTGGTTATAATGTATCTTTTAGTTCTCAAGGTTGTGCTATCAAAAATAAATCTGGTAAAATTGTTGCTACTGGTTTGAGGACTATTGAGAATGTTTACAATTTACTTGACTCCACAGATTATGAAAATAATGTAGGTATGTGTCTTATGGGTCAAGTAGAAGAAAACTGGTTATGGCACAAGTGCTTGGGACATGTAAACTTTGATAATCTAGTTCGAATCAGCAAGAACCAGAATGTCAGAGGTTTACCCATCTTGAGCAAACCATTAAATATTGTGTGCAAAGAGTGTTTGAAAGGTAAACAGACAAAAGTATCTTTTAAATCTAAAGAACACTCTTCTACTAGTCCTTTACAACTTGTTCATACAGATTTATGTGGTCCAACAAGGACACAATCCATCAATGGTGAAAAATACTTCATGCTCTTTGTGGATGATTATACAAGAATGGTATGGGTCACTTTTCTCAAACATAAATCTGAAGCATTTGACAGATTTAAAATTTTTAGGAAAATGGTTGAACGTGAAACTGATTTAAAACTTAAATGTTTAAGATCAGACAAGGGTGGTGAATTTACATCACAGGAATTTGTTGATTATTGTGAAAAACATGGCATTAAAAGACAGTATGCTGCTACTCGAACACCTCAACAAAATGGGGTGGTTGAGAGGAAAAACAGAACAGTCAAAGAGATGGCTCGCACAATGCTTAATGAGGCAAATCTGCCAGATGATATTGGAAAGAAGCTGTTCACACAGCTGTTTATATTCTGAATCGTGTGCAAATTAGGGTAAAATCTACTTTTACTCCTTATGAACTCTGGTATGGTAAAGCTGCTTCAATTAAGTATTTCAAGATTTTTGGGTGCAAGTGTTATATAAAAAGAGATGAAGAGAATCTAGGAAGCTTTGATGCTAAGACTGATGAGGGTATATTTCTTGGATATTCTACTCATAGCAAAGCTTATAGGTGTTTCAATAATAGATTGAACAAAATTGTTGGAACTGTTAATGTAAGATTTGATGAGCAATTCTTTCTAAGTGATGGTATGCAGGATGTTGAAGAGGATATACCAATAAGACTGGAACAAGTTTCTAAATCTGCTGAAGCAGAAATTACAAATGAGAAGAGTCCTCCATCAAGTCCTAAAGCAGAAAATCTTTTACATACACCCTCTAGAATCATTACTAAAAGACATCCTCAAAGTCAAATTATTGGTGAAATAGATGTAGGAATCTTGACTAGGAGAAGAGCAAGAATTGGTGAACAAGCTCAAATGGCTGAGCATTACTGTCTGGTAACTGATTTTGAACCTAAGTCTGTTTCTGAAGCTCTTATTAATGATTGTTGGCTGAATGCAATGCAATATGAAATCAATCAAATAGAAAAGAATAAAACCTGGGAACTAGTGCCTAGACCAGATGATAAAAATGTTATAGGGGGTAAATGGATTTTCAGAAATAAACTTGATGAATCTAGTAAAGTTGTTAGGAATAAAGCACTCTTTGTGTGTAAAGGCTATGCACAGCAAGAAGGTGTAGATTTTGGTGAAACATTTCCACCTATTGCTAGGCTAGAGTCAATACAAATATTTCTGGCATACTCCTGTTATAAAAATTTTAAAATTTATCAAATGGATGTTAAAACAGCATTCCTAAATGGTTATCTTGATGAAGAGGTATATATGGAACTGCCAGAAGGGTTTGTCTCTGCAGATAAATCTGATTATGTATACAGGTTGAAAAAGGCTCTATATGGTCTTAAACAAGCTCCAAGAGCTTGGTACTCCAGGTTAGATGCTCACCTTACAGCAAATGGATTTACTAGAGGTGGAGTTGACAGTAACTTTTATGTCAAAGTTGAAGGTAATTATATTTTACTTGTTGAGGTCTATGTGGATGATATCATTTTTGGCTGCAATAATGATTCTTTATCCAAAAAAATTTCAAAACTCATGGAATCTGAATTTGAAATGTCCATGTTGGGTGAATTAACCTTCTTTCTTGGTCTTCAAGTAATGCAGCTTGAACAAGGCATTTTTTTTTCACAAACCAAATATGCAAAAGAAATGCTAAAGAAGTTTAATATGATAGATTGCAAACCTGTTAGTACTCCAATGGAGACTAGCTATAAATTAACCAAGGCAGATGACTCACCTGAAGTCAATCAATCTGAGTATAGATCAATGATAGGCAGCTTACTTTATTTAATTGCATCTAGGCCTGATTTAATGCATGCAGTCTGTTTGGTTTCACGATTTCAATCTGCCCCTAAACAATCTCATTTGATAGCTATGAAAAGAATTTTAAAGTACATTCAAGGTACTGTAGACTATGGTTTTTGGTATCCATGAAATAATGATTTTACTCTTGTTGGTTTTACGGATGCTGACTGGGCTGGCTATGTAGATGATAGAAAAAGCACCAGTGGTGCAGCTTTCTTCCTAGGAGATCATCTTGTTGCCTGGCATAGCAAAAAGCAAGAATGTGTCACTTTATCAACTGCAGAATCTGAGTATATTGCCGCAACAGCTTGTTGTACCCAATTAATCTGGATGTCTTATCAACTTGCTGATATGGGTATTATAGTAAACAAGCCAAACTCTATTTTTTGTGATAACACTAGTGCCATAAATCTTTCTAAAAATCCTATTATGCACTCACACACTAAACATGTTGCAATAAAGTTACATTTTCTACGTGAACAGGTGTTAGCTAATGAATTTCAACTTTTATATGTGCCTTCCCAGAAACAAGTGGCTGACATTTTCACAAAGGCTCTATCTAAAGAAGTATTTGAACATTTCAGAGACAGGTTGGGAGTTATCTCTCAATCTATTCTTGCTTAATATCTTGCATTCTATGAGGGGGAGCATCACTCTCCCCAAGTTTTTCCCTTTGTCCTTGAGACAAAAAGGGGGAGAAGACAGTTGTTCTTACAGGTTATTCTAAAGTTTCACAGTTGGAATTACAGGTTATTCTGAGTTTCACAGATAGTTGGAATTACAGGTTGTTCTATTGTTTCACAAATTAATTGGCAGTTTACTCAGGTGGTATTTATGGTATCATGATGTTGTTTCTAGCAGTTAATGATCGTTCAGTTTTATGATGGTTCAGTTTTTAATATTTATGGTATCATGATGTTGTTTCTAGCAGTTAATGATGGTTCAGTTTTATGATGGTTCAGTTTTTGCCATCAAGGACAAAGGGGGAGTTTGTTACCTTTGTTATGCTGCATTGTCCTTGATGACAAAAAGGTTTTGGTGACTATATAGCTTTATCTCTATGAATAGTGGACAAGTGTAAGCAGATTAATTTTTGGTATTCATTGATAGTGAAACTTTTTGTGGAAGAGAAGAAGGTAGGTTCAGTGACCAGTGGTTCTTCAAATTCGCATTGTGGTATTTTTTGATTTAATAATCTACAGGTATGAATGCTTCAGATGGTAATATTTTATGGCTAATTTTGTGGGGATTTCTCACAATTGTTTTAGCATCAAATTGTCAAATTGTTATTTTTGCAGCATGGAAGTGAAAGAAAAAAGAAAGAAAGATAAAAGTGTTTTCTCTTGTCAAACCATGAAGGGTAAAAAGTAAAATGGAAGTGAAAGAAGAAAAAAATAGAAAGATAAAAGTGTTTACTCTTCTATTTTTAAAAAAATGAAAAAGATGGTCCCGAGTATTTTTCCAGTTATCAAAAATGCAAAGATTAAAAATATCTTTCTTGCTACTATATTCTTCCAAAGAAATAATCACAAGTAATTTTTTTTTGAAACAAAAATTGGGAAAAGGAAAGAAGTATTTCTAAAGAGATCCTATGCAGTACATTTATTTTGGTGATAAATTTTTATTAACTCCAACCTAAGTTAGGGTTTGGTAACCCTACTCAAGGATGAACACACAAAACAGTTTTATTCCGGTTGTGATTCAGTTCTATAAAACTCGTATTACAGTTTGGGAACCTGATTTTGGAGCGTGGTCAAGGAAGAAGTTTTGTTAGTTGGTTTTTGATGAAGGATAGATCTCTTGAATATAACAGGGTGTAACAAAAAAAAAATAAAAAAAATAGAGATGGTGGTGATAGACCATCTTTTATATTAATCTTGTTCAGTGATTGACAAGTTGAGAGTTGCATAATATGATGCACTTCTGAATTTATCAGTGCTCGTAATTGGAGATATTTTCTTGATATCATTTGTCACATAGGGGTCGGTGCTCCTTGAAGTTTGAGACTTCTAAATAAAGTGTAAGGAGTGGGTGCTTCTTGAGATAATTAAATATTCTTTTATTGAGTGGTTTTTCTACCCCAAGAGGGTTTTCCACTCATGAAAATCTGTGTTGTGTGCTAATCCACTTTATGTGTTCCATTAGATGAATGCTTTGATATATTTATTTATGCTTCATTGTTGTTCTACAAAATTTTAATTCTTTATGCTGGTCACTTTGTTTTTTAATTAATTCTACCAGTCATAATTTGATGCTTTGACAAGTTCAATAAGAAGCATATCAAGATTACTCAATTATATATATTGTTTAATCAGAAATGCATGCTTCGATACAAGTTAGGGTGTCATATGTGTGTTAAAAGATTTTTCCAAAGTAAGAAAAAATTAAAGAGAGTTAAATTGATTATTGACTCTGATTCACCCCCCCCTCTCAGAGTCAATCCACTTCCAACACTCCAACCATGACGACACTCCGATACGTCCACCATCGTTCATAATGTATTTACGGGTGCAAGGATCCCATGACGCAGCATCTACAGTAGAACGAAATAATGTCACAAGCCCAAAGTTTGAGACACAGGGATCTGATACCTCAGATGGCAATGGTGAAAGCTTTGAATTCATTGTTGATGTAGTGTAAAATAAACCTCCAAAGGACTTCGGCTGTCTAGCCACTTTTGCCCAACCAGCAGGGTCCAAGAAGGGGTTAACTTCTTCTTCGTCAAAGAGATTTGGATCACTGGTTAACAAGTCAGGGGATGATTGAATGTTTTCATGGGTGAATTTGCCTCCATCTTCATGGATATGGCAAATGCCTCTTGCTACACCCAAGTTGGCAACTACCTTTCCATCTGCAAACACCATTCTACACTCTATTCTCACCACGGAGCTTCCACGCAATACCGTTACATTCTCATCATCATGAGGCATTACAAATTTATTATTGTTCATCTTAACTGTGGTTGAAGGGATTTCTATGTTTGGCATAGGTGTTACTTCTTCCCCTGCCTCAAACACCTGCTTTACTTCTTCCACCAGACTCCCATTTTGTTGCCGTTACAAGGTCCATTAAACAAATCTCTGCCAATAAAAATAGGTGCTTCTTGAGTGTCCGGTTCTCCTCCTCCAACCTAGCAATGAGGTTATCCTAGTCTTCAACTGCAAAACCCCTCGGTCCATCAAAACCCTCACTGGTAAGATTCGACTATATGAAAGGGCATGTTGTCATAAACGGGCTCAAACCGTTGTCCAAGTGCTACTCCTTCTCCACTTGTTGCTTCATTTCCACGTGTTCCTCCATGTCACTGTCGCTAGATGACTCTTCATTTGGGTTAAATGTCTCTTCGAACTTGAGAGCAACACTATTTTCAGCCATACCCACGCCCATTGTTTCTTTCGGGGAAGCTTGTGCACTTCCTGCAATCAATGCATTCCACTCTGCCGCTACTTCTACAATCTTTATCAATAAGTCATCTCTTTTTGAAATTCAATTTTCTCAAAGACCATATTCTTAGCCTTTCCAAAGTTTTCTAGATCCTGTGTAGCCTTGAGCCAGAGGCTCTCTCCCGCCTCCTTGAGCTCTATAATCCCCGCGCTCCTGGGATCTTCAGTCGCCAGGCATCCCAAATCCTCTTGTGGATTCTTTCCACCAAGGGAAGGCTTTCCTATCAACAAGACATGCATTTTTGTGAGGAAAGAGTCCTCTGTTAGGAGCTTCCCATCACTTTCCTCTTGTTGAAATATGGTCTCTTCTGAAAAATACCATTCATTCTCAAAGTTATATTTTTCAATATTCATCATGTGACACAAAACCATCAACTTCTGGTCCATACAAATCAATTTGTTTGAGAGTAGGAGATTCTCTTCCTTCAACCTCATAAATTTTTCTTTTTCATAATCCTCTTGAGTCTTGGTTTCAACTTCTTCAACTTCATCCTCACTCACTTCAGCGTCCTCTTCTTCAGTCGAATCCTTCTCATCTTTCCAGCCATCCCACCAATGTACATGGCGTTTTGTTTCAGCTTCCATCTCTACTCAAGCCAATCTGGCTCTGATACCAATTATTAATTTAAATAAGCAAAGAAAATATATAAACAACACATAACAACTGAAAAATAAATAAAGACAAACACACAAAATAACACATAACACAAGTCTTAACTTGGTTCACCACTAAGTGGCTACGTCCACAAGAAAGTAGGGTGAATGATCTATTAACCAAATATCCAATACACCACATACATGAGTGGATTCAGTCATTTATACAATCACATTCAACTATGAAATGAATAGTTTGACAGAGTGGAAAGGTCATGTGACCATTGGACTTCATATTCCCAACAAAAGGTTCATCATTCTTTACAATTCTTAATAATTTTTCATCCTTCTTTACAATTCTTAGAGTTTTCACACATACATTGTCATGTTGACTATAACTTCTTTTTGCCTTTACTATCATTTGCCACTTATCCACTCATCATATATTTGCACCTTAGATTCAAAGATCTTGCCCTAGGTAAAGACCATTTGTGTTCGACAGGTAGTCTCATTGTTTTATTCATGCATCCTCTGTTTAGTCTTATATACTTTGTCTACCATGAGTAATCCACTTGGCTTTATTAACCGTACCCTCGCATAAAACATTCTAGGCTTGTGCAAGATCAGAACGAAGCCTCTCAATCAATGTGAAGGTGAAAAAATATATTCTCTCTTAAATGAAACCTTAATGTGTTATTTAATGGCAGATAAACAAAGATATTTAAAGAGAATTCTTAAAGAGTTCAGATAATTTAACAAGATTAACTATAGATTCATTCTAGAGAGATCGGAATAAACTCCAATAGGTTGGAGAGTAAAGTGCAGATTTGTTCTCAAGAGCTTGGAATGTATGTACACCGTCGGTGCAATAATTGATCAATCTATAAATTTGCAATCAATTTGATTTAATCTAGAGAAAATTGTTTAAGTTTGCAAATTTTACAGTAGAAATTCTTTAATCTAGGAACAAATTTTTTGTCAAAAATATTGTACGACAAGGTGTACATGCATTTCAAGTTCTGTGGTTCATACATTCCAATCTTTTTGGTATGAATATGCACTTTACGGGTTCAGGAATTTACGATGCTTTAATGAGCGTTGAAAGGCCAAATATTGTATATGATCTGATGAGGGTGAGCTCTGCTAGGGTTTGAGGTTGCGTGTTCCGTCCTGTTTGTTTCAGACCACATTTACTGTGGGATTTTTGTGTTTATTATGGCTCCGGCCAACATTATCTCAACAGTTGATGCTTGTGGAGGAGTTGCTGCTATGGACCCTCATGGCACCATTGAGCAAACGCCCTCGCAAGTTTATGCTGAAAGTGTTTCATGAGGTATGTCCTCACCTGATGTTGTACTTCTAGTTCAGGATTTTGACAATGCCTGTGACTGCCTTGAAAAATGTGCTTTGATAGGATATTTTGTGGGTAGGATCCCTCATGAAAGCATGCTTCGTAATTGGGTTACCAAAGCCTGGTCTCCTCATGGAGTTAGGCTTGGTGGTGTCCAAAGTCTCACAAAAGGCTTTTTTCTATTTCATTTTTCAAACCCTTCCCATATAGAGGCTATTCTCTCCCATGGTTCGTGGACTATTAGGTCATCCCTTTTGGTTTTCCAGCATTGGTCTCGCAATTTTTCTATCTCAGATGACAAAAAACTTGCCAGCTCCAGTTTGGGTTGAGTTCCCTGGTCTTCCTTTGCCTTGTTGGCCTTTCATGCAAACCATTGCTCAGTCTATTGGCAAAGTTGTTTGCCTCGAGCCAGAACGTTTTTTTAATGCTCGCCCTCAAAAGAGGGTATGTGTAGAGGTCGATCTTTCTCACGACCTAAAAGAAACTATTGATATTCAAGTGGGCGGCAACACCTTCACCCAAAAGGTACTTTATTTGAACCTTCCCAACACTTGTTATCGCTGCCAATCAATGGGTCAAAAGATCAGGGATTGTCCCTTGGCAACACCGAAATTAAAACCCCTTGTTAGGGATTCTGACTCTCATCTAGTGGAGGGAGGCAAGAAGGATGAATGGACCACTATGGTTCATAAAGGAAAAACCCCTGTGGTTTTGGCCCAAAAGACTCCCTTCAGTTCTAGTTCTCAACCAACGATGGATCCTCCTGTGTAGTCTCTGTCCTCCCAGATGGCTCTCACTCTGGTTTCAAACCCTGCTCAATAGGGGAATACTTCTCCTCTCAACCAACGACGAATCGTCCTGTGCAGTCTCCGTCCTCCCAGGCAGCTCTAACTCCGGTTTCAAACCCTACTCAATAGGGGAATGCTTCTACTGAGGGTGCTCCTCGCCCTCCATGGGTGCGCACTCCTTCAGTTGGGTCTTCGATTTCTGCTCCACACTCTCTACGCCATTCTCGTAGCCCTTTAGGGCGTGCTGAGATTGTAAATGGTGGTGCAGAAAAATGACGTGTCATCTCCAGTGGGGACCTGCATTTTTTGCGCAATAGCTTCTCCAATCTTGGGGACAAGGAAGATATGTTGGTTTTCTGATGAATTACATCTCATGGAATGTTCGAAGTCTCATAGACCTCGCCAGAAAATATTTTGTTCGAGATGTTCGTCAACGTATTGTAGGCCTGGATGATCTTTGTCTCCAGGAAGTTAAAATTGCAGGTCTCATCATAAATGCTGCATGACGTGTTATTTGTCCAGATAGCCTTGTTTTTTCTTCCCAGCATGAAGTTGGTTGAGGGGGAGTTTTCACTCTCCTTTCACCTCAGTGGTGCACTGTAGTTATTTCTCATGGGGTTCATCCCATGCAGCGCGCTGTTTAGGTTTTGCTTTCAATTGACAATCATTCCATTGGGATCGTTAATGTTTATGCTCCCAATGATTCAATTGAAAGATCTTACCTTTGGTAATGGATTGCGGATAATCTTCTACTTGCTACTTGGGTCATGTGTGGGGATTTAAATATGGTTGAGGTGGCTTCTGATAAGGACGGTTTTTTTCCTTTCTGCTGGATAGCTGGAGAGCAGGAAGCCTGGTACTATATGCGTAATAAATTGGGTCTTTTCGACCCTAACACCAACCACTGCCATCCTAGTGGGGTCTAGCACACTTGGTTGAATTTTAGAGCTGGCTTTGACAGAATTCTTAAAAGCCTTGATCGTTCTATGATATCTGTGCAATCTTTTTTCTCTTTTTCTGAAGATCATGATCTGCCTGTCACTGCTCTTGTTGATGTGACATTGTCAGACCACTTGCCCATAAAGTTTAGCATTGAATGGTAGACAACTAGGTAGCGTCCTTCCAAAATGTAATTCTATCTCAACATGTCTCTTCTACACCACCAGTCCACTATGGCCCACATTCAACGAGTGTGGAATCTTGAGCCAAGGGCCCGTCATCATACTGGTTGGATTGTGTGGTGGCAAGAAGTCATTTCTCGCTCTGTGAGGTTTCTGCACATTTATGGTAGGCAACTTGCCATCTACCATAGGTGGTCGTATGATGTGACCACCAAAGATCTATGTTCTGCCACAAAAGATTTAGGTTTGAATCCCTTTGATTTTACCCTACAACTCCGTTTAGCCCAGCTCTACCATCAGAAGCAAGTTGCGGATAGTCAGTCCGCCAAAGGAGCTCAAATCAAAGCCAAATTACACTGGCTTAAAGTTGGCAATAGCACTTGTAAGGATTTTTTCTTGGCTCTACGTTCCTGTCATACCTTTGTTGGGATTAAGAAAATTAGAAAGGGACAGGCTCTTCTCATCGAGTTGCCTGACATATTGCAAACCTTTGTCCGTCATTATGAGAAGGTGTTCACAGCGCAGGGAGATTCTTCGGCCAGAACCCAAGACTTACAAGATTGCTTAGGTGTTGTTCCCAAACGGATCTCTGATTTGCAGCAGGCCTTTTATGATCTCTTACTGACTATTGATGATCTCAAAGAAGCCTCTTTTTCTATGGCAAATGACAAAGCCCCGGGTTGTGATGGCTTCCCTTGTGAATTCTACAAATCTCTTTGGCCTTGTGTTGGTCCTAACCTTCATAAGGTCTATCTTGAAGCTTTTCATTCCCGCTCCTTGGGAAAACATGATTAATCAGGGAAACATCAAGTTTATCCCCTAGGCTGGGGACCCAGAGGACATTTTCAATTGGCGGCCTATCACCTTGCTTATTGTCTCTTATAAGATCATTGCCAAAGCTTTGGCCCTTAAGATTCGACATCTTCTTCTGCTTATTGTCTACCCAGAACAGACTAGATTTATTAAATCCAGGTTTATTCTGGACAATATTTTTTCTATTTGGTAAGGAATGGATTGGTCTAGATGCTCTCAACAACAGGCAATCTTTCTTGCAATTGATTTCGCTAAAGCGTATGATCGCATTGAGTGGCCTTTTATCTTGGCTTTGCTCAAAGCCCTCGGCTTTGGTCCCTGGTTCATTCGATCTGTTCAGATGTTATTTGGAGATGCCTCAGCTTGCATCACCATTAATAGTCGGTAGTCTAAGGCTTTTGGCCTTTTCAGATCCATTCGCCAGGGGTGCCCTCTGGCTCCTTCTTTATATGTTCTTGTAGCGGAAGGGTTTGGCTACTTACTTGCTAATGCTATCATTGTTGGGCATGTCCGTGGTATCTCCCTGCCTGAGTTACCTTCCCAACTTTTCAATGGCCACTTTGTAGATGATTCATTTCTCACTCTCATTGAGGATGAGGATAATGTGTAGTCCACTCTTCAGTGTCTTAACACTTTGTGCTTGGCTTCTGGTTCAGCCATTCAGTGGCACAAGATGCAATGTTATAGACAATCCTTTCTTCCTGCTCTGCCATGGATCCTTCAGTATGACTGGAAATGGCTCCAGCATGGCGAAATATTTCGCTTTCTAGGCATTCCTTTTTCCTTCCAAGCTTCACCTTCGGATCTCTGGCAGGTGGTCTTGGCCAGAATCGAGAAAAAGATTGCCTACTGGATCACCAAGCCTCTCTCTTTGGCTGGTAAATTCCAAGTCTATTCCAAAGTGTTGGCCGCCACCCATGTTTACTATTCTTCATGTTGGGCTCCTTCAAAGGCCTCTTACATGAAGTTGGAAAGACTTATGCGGGCCTTTCTTTGGGCTTCTGGGTTTGACCATCATGGTTTTCTCAGGGTTGCTTGGGATTACTGCTATCTCCCCAAGGAGTCCACAGGACTCGGCCTTATTTCTACCCAGAACCAAGGGATGGCCTTATGTGCCAAATGGGTTATCAGAGCCTTATCTGGCGATGAGGCCTAGAAAATTCTTCTCCAACATTGCATTTCTTCAAGCTTTCCTTCCAAAAGGTCAGCCTGGAAAGGGATTGGCTTGCAAACCTTGCTCACCATGAAAGACCATGTTCAGATACATGGTACTTTTGTGGTCAAAAGTATTTGGCGAGCTTGGGAAGCTATGAAGCCTTGGCTATGATGGGCTGACGATGGCTTTCGGGACAACTTATCCATGAATCAGCACAACCTTTGGTGGTCCCCTCTTTTTCAAGTGCAAGGGTTACCTTTGGCCAAGATTTAGGGTGTCAGTGCTCTGCACTTTCACAAGCACGACATTCGTACCCCTAAGGATTTTTTTTTCCAGATTGATAGACTTATGACCTTCTGGTCTCGGCCCTTCCCTCAAATTTACTTCATAAGCTTAGTATTTGGTCTGTTAGACCTTGGTGGAAAGACTAGAAATGGTATCCTTGGAGTCCTTTTACCAACTGCAAACCCAAAATGGGTTATCTCTGGTTGGTTCCTCACTTGCCTATGGTTCATACTCTCAATCAGTGGTGCACTTGCAGTCTTACCAGACTGCCTGGAGATTCAGGTTTTTGGCTGTCTGGTCCGCCATCACTGAACCTAAGATTGCACACTTTTTTTTGTGTGTTCTCTTTCAAGGTCTACCTTTGGGTTCTAGGCTCAAGCAATTGGGAGTGCCTGATCTTTGATGCCCTTTTTGTGGTCACCCAGAAACTTTTATGCACATGTTTTGGTTCTGTAGAAAAGCTCAACAGTATTGGAGCTGGATTTATGACTTTTTTCGGCCTTTTCGGCCTGAGCAATTTTCCTGGCACATGGCTCTTCTAGGTGATTCGCCTAGAATCCCCTTTAAGTTCTCCCAGATATGGCATGCTTTCAGAATGGAGATCCTACTCACTCTTTGGAAGGATAGAAATGTTGTTATTTTTTCTCACAGCTATTTGGATATTAATGTTTCGCTTTATACTAAAGCTTGCATTTGTAACAATGTATTAATGCAGATTTAGGTACAACCTGACAAGGTAGCCCTTAAGGTGGCCCACCTTCAGGAGCTCCTTCAACACTAGGGAAATGCCCCTTGTGCGATTGCTTGAGTTCCATCGAACTCTACCTCTGTCGACCGCACTCCGCCCCGTGGCCACCGCTACGGCCGCAGCGCCTCTGCCCGCCGCTCTCAGACCCCGGGGTCTTAGCCTCCCCGCCTCCCCTTGGGTGCTTAGCGTCGTCGTTTGGATTACCCGTCGTGGTGTGGCTTTGGCTCGTGGTGGCCCTCTAATGCCCCTGTGGCCTTTGTTCTTGCTGCTACTAATTCTGGGTGGCCCTCTACCAGAACCTCCAAGTTTCCTTGTCTGGCTTTGGTGATATTGCCTCCCAGGCAGCAGGAATGAGAAATTGAAAGAAATCCTGAAGATGGGTGGTTTGTGCCAGACCCGACCACTGGCCCCGCTGATGTATGGGGCAAAAAAGATGACCTTGATCCTCCACCCTCAGTTGCCTCTGCTTTGGCTGTCTAAGGAAGTTTTTTGATGAATAGCTTGTTGTATTTTTGTTTCCGGCCGCTAGCTGAGTGACTCTCGCGGGGTGATCTCATATCCGCCGACCTTTTTTTGTGAATATGTACTTTAATATTTCTTATTAATAAAGAAGTCCTATTCATCAAAAAAAATAAATATTGTATATATATTGAGCTTATTTTTGAAACTTCTTCTGTACATTCAAAAATTTAATTTATGTGTTCGTCTTTGATTTTAACAGCAAACGCTAGCGTTCCATTCTTGTCTACTCCTGGTGCGTATAAATCACAAACCTCTTAATATCTTTCTTTTGATGCAGTTGACAGTGAAAAAATAGAGAATTAATTTTTATATTTTTTGAGAATTTCAGAGGCAAATCCTGCGCCATCACCAGGGGATTTTATGGAACCTTCTCCATAGGCACATTCACCCACTTTTGGAGACAAAAACAAATTTATAAATAAGCTGGTGAGTTGCTGTGATATGAAATGCTAAGCAAATCTGATTGGAAGATCTTCTGATGAGAGGAGCAGATTTAGGAGTCCCTTATCCATATCCTGTGCTATGTCTTGTCTATGCTTCCATTTTTTGCATGCATTCGGCTTACCTGCTGCGCTAAATCCTACTCAGATGAAATTTTCCGAAAAACAACCACAGTTTAACTGTGTGAGACAATTCTTCGGTGTCGGGGTGCCTCATTATGGGATAGTCTATGGGCTAATTAAGTTTTAATTTTCTTTTAAGATTTAATTAAATTTACATTATTTTATTTATTTGAATTCACAATCAAATACAAATTTAATTTTTTATACAAAAATTGAGAGTTTATTATTTATAAAATATTTTTCTCTTTACGTTTAAATAAATTAAAATGTTTCGATTATTATTATTTAAAATGTGTAGGTGAGGATAAAGCTGAAGGAGGGACTAGAGTTAAATTGAAGATCAAGGTAGAAGGTTAAAGTGGACTTGAATCAAAGTCAAATTTAGCCTCATAATTGGGAATCTATTGTTTCAAAGGCTTCTTTGCATCATCAACTAGAGCCAATCTTGAGTTGCAAAGGAGGATATTCCTTTTTCTAGAGTGCTTGCATGCACAAATTGGGGATCGATCTATTGTTTCTAAATTGGGGAAATATCTATAAATTGCTGTTGAATGCTCATTGTAAAAGGTTAGATGCTCTGAAATTAGAATTTTTAGAATTAGGAATTCAAAATTAGAAGTAGCTTAGGATTGGAAAACTTTTGGAACTTGGCTAAAGGACTTCCACATCCTTTTCAATTACATTTTTTATCTTAGTGTAGTTGGAAGCAGTTTGATGCAAACAAAAATCAGACATTTATTGTGACAAATCTACTGAATAACTATCCTCATCCGAAGGTGAATATATGAATTTAATTTGGTTTCTTATTTACTTCAGTTATTTTCCTTCATATGATGCAAGTTCGGTATTCATTTTATTCAATTCAATTTCCTGACTCTGGAGAGAACTATGTTTGGATGGTTTCAATCTATGGATGTTTATGGTGATTGATGTTAATGCTAATATGGTTTAATATTTCCTTCTCTTAAATTTAGCTTCGTTAATATGTTCAATTGATAATTTGCATGTTAATGTATGAATGTTCCAATGTCCTCCTGATTTAGTTGATATTATTGGATTGAATGTATTTTGAATGTTTATCATCTTCTTGCATTCCCTTTCTCTTTCTTTCTCACTGGTTAGTTTAATTTTAGTTTTAGTTTTCTAACTTATGCAGATATATCAAAAAAATCCAAATCAATAGGCCCCTTAACAGGTACAACTATGTCAACCACCGAGTTACCCAACATCATCATGACTCGACTATAGAGACCTTGGAGTTATTAGTCTTTGAAGATTGATTGCTTTCTAGGAGAGGTGAGGTGGTATATACATTCATGTTCTACCTGTCTATTGGTGAGTGTGTCAAAACACCCGTCAACACTCTCCATGAGTCCAACACTATCGAAAATGACATTAATTGTCCTAAAAAAGGGTTTCGATCAAAACCTTTTAAATATTAATTAAAGAAAAAAGAAAAAGTGGTTTCATTCAAATATAACTTAAAATTGAAAGCATTGTTTCAAATACTTTTAATCAAATGCATGTTTTGTGTTCGATCGAAAGAGAGATTCGATATAACATGGGTGAAAATGAGATTTTGAGGAAAGAGTAAAATTCTTTCATCCAAAAAAGTCTAACCCACTATTGGGGATTCACCCCTCTGAAACATTGCTAGTGACTAGGCCATAGGATGAGTATATTTTTTAAAATAGACTAAGGACAAGACCACACAAGTTGAGACACCAAGTCAACTCTTTGACAATAGTAGAAAGTTTAGCAACTTACCCAAATTTTTAAATACAAGACCTACAGGAGGGTGCATTTGAATCACGATAGCAGTTACCCATTTGTTTATAATACCTATACCCCTCTCTTCGGTGATAATTTCCCTCTTCGTCTAGGAGGGCAAACTTCTTCCTACATTCAAATTAGGAAGCCATAACAATAGTTAATTTTTAATAGTCATGCTATCATAATCATTAATCAAAAGTAGTCATCATCACAATTGTTTGAACCTTAATTGAAGACATTCATATTGTATCATTCTTTTATCTAGACATCATTTGAAGTGAAATCATCTATTCATGCATAATTAAACACAAACTTAATGTAAAATTTGTTAATATTTAAAAAAAAAATTCATTTTTTGGAAGGATATCTTAATCCATATCACTCTTATGTTTTTTTAATATAACATTATTTTTTTTTATATTGATAAAATAATATAAGTTAATTATTTTAATATTGATTTTTAGAATTTATAAATTAAAAATTTAATTTAAAATAAATAGATGACTAAAATTATTTTTTATATAAAAGTAGGTAGGTGTCAATTTAATTCACATCAAGTTTTCATTGAGAAGGTTCTTCAATTTATTATGCAAGTGTAATATACTTCTCGACCTAATTATAAATTTTATATGTGCCTTTTTGTTTAAGGATATTAAATTAAGAAAAATACAATATTTTTGAATTACAAATTTTTATTAATGAAAATAGTTGTAAAATATGTTATATGTAATCGCTAATCAAAACAATTGTCAATATGACTTTGAAAAATCTCAATTAGTAATTATGCACGTATCATTTTGTTTAATTCTTACATTTAAAAAAAATAGAATAATTAATGTGGCTTTAAAAATTTTAGTCTACTCTAAAATAATTTTCAAAGAGTTGTCAAAAATCTAAATCAATAATTCAACAAAACTTTTTTCTAGAAAGCGTGTTAAAAAATTTAAATATATAATTCAAAAATATTTTTTGACGAAGCATTGTCAGAAGATCTATATTGGTAATTCAAAATGAGTTTTCAAAGGAGAGTTGTTCAAAAAGACTTTTCAAAGAAGAGTTGTCAATCTGAATTGTAATTCAAAAAGATTTTTTTAAGAATGATTGTTAAAAGTCTAAATCAATTGTTTTCAATCTTTTTGACTTAGCAACATCTTTTTATTTTTCTCTCAATATATAAATATATTATCTCATTCTTTAAAAAACATAATATTAATTAAAAATTATAATAAATACACATTTCACTATTACAAATACATAAAATCAATATAAAAACATGAAAAAAATAAAAAGAGAGACAAAAGTCAAAAACAAATCTTATTCATAGTGAAAATTGCCTTAAACTTTCACCAGTAAAATTGATTACTAAAACCATTGTATTTTGTATCAGACGAAGGAATCGAATTTCTTCCATCATTGTCTAACTTTTGAAAATCAGTATGGTTTCACTGAAAAAACATGTAGAAGCGTGTAATTAATTAAGTGGGCTACGTTTAAAATGAATAAAAGGGATTGACAATTGTAAATTACATGTCCTAAAATTATAATTATCTAAATTTTCCACACTGACTTTTGAAGATTAAATCTTTCCATATTTTCGTCATACCAACAAAACTGAGAAAGAAATAATCACTTCAATATTTTTCCTGGACACATTATCCCATTTCCCTTTTCCCAGACTTCCTCTGTCACTCAACATGTTTTTGGGCGCTCCTCTTCCTAGCCATGCTCGCCTCAACCATTTCAAACAAGAGCTGCTCGATCCAGATGAGTACTTAGGTGGAGTACTTAGGTGGAGTGCTGCATCGTGGAAAGGGTTATACTAGTTATATTAGCATACTTACGTTACCTTTTGTTTGAGGACCTTAATAATATAGAGCGATATATAAATAGATATATACATACATACACACACATGATAGAGGTTACATTGAAATGAGAATTTGATTGGAATTTATAAAAGATTTAAATTTTGATCAATGGTTAAGATTGATTTGAATTTTGGGAAATCAATGGATAGGATTGAATGACACTCAAAGTTGCCATTTGGAAGTGAAGGAGAGGAAGAGTTAATTGAAAAAGAAAATAAAAAATGGAAGAGATAAGTGGGAAGGAAATTAGAAAATGGAAGAGTTATGCAGGAAGTGAAACTAGAAAATGGAATAGTTAAGTTGGCAGTGAAATTAGAAAATGGAAGAGATAAGTGGGAATAGATGGAAGAGTTGAGTATTAATATAGTTGTGAGCAAAGAGAACAACATTTCTATCTTTTAAGTCAAATAGACTCTTCACTAGATATTTAGTTCTAACATTCGTATAGTTCTCCCTTTGTATGGAGATAGATTGTTTAGATCAATTTATTTTTTTTGCCATATTTTTTAACATGAATAGGTAAGAAAGGATGAAGGTACCTTGAACTTGCTTGATACCTTGCTTATAAATGCAAAACATGCGAGCGGATTTTCTTAATTAGGTATAAATGATTTTTAAAAAAAGAAGCTAAAGCTTAATCATAACATTGATTTGAGAAAACAAAAATGCAATAAAAAACAAAAATAGGACTTTTTATTGAAATTCAAAGTTTAGAGTATGTTAGTTAAGCTCAACCCTGATGTGACACAACGGCTTTCGCATTATGTACCTTTTCGAATTCACTATGGTCTAGCTATATTAGATTCTAGTGATAATATTTTTCTAGACTTCCAAATCTTAATTTTTCACCGCTAACATTACATTTACATTAAAATTAAATATCTAAATATTCCTATCCGTGTAAGACAAACATTCATCATTATTACAATAATACCCACTTGGAGCACAATTGCACACCTTATTGTTTAGGTGACGTTTCTTGCACCTTGCATTTATCACAACTTTGTAAACACCAATAATTTTACACATCTAGTTTTCACACTCCATGAAACATCTTTCTCAAAATATGTGAAATCTTCTTATCAGCCTTGGGGATCACAGTCTCTACTCCTATTCCATAATCAAGAAGGGGAAATTTATATTTTATATTTTGCAAACAATACTACATGGTGGTTGGTTTGAAAAAAAAAAAATAGAAGGAAAAATCTTACCCTCTTCAATTAAGTCAAAAAGTTCACACCCTTGTCTATGCTTACACATTTTGCACACGTCTAACAAGGTAGTTGCAACTACAATGTTTGATGAATTTCCTACCCTTTATCCTTCAATAGATTGCATACCCTATCAAAAAGCTCCCATATTGGCACAAGTAGGGAGGCTACAAGAAAAGGTTGTGAAGTTTGGCTTTACACCTACCCATTGCATTTGCTTGAAAGCTCTTGAAGCCTTTTAAACAAATCCATTTTATGTACGTGTTACAATCATTACATTTGATAAGATCACATTTCCTTGAGGCATTAGGTGAAATTTTTGAGTCTAGACAAGATTTAAAAACAAAAAACATCTTCATATTATTACTTTTCCATACCCAAATAAATTGATTTAATGAGATATCAATATTTATATTCTCATCTAGTAAAAAATGAAGTATACATAATCACAAATAATTTTTTAAGATTGCTTATTTCTATATTATTTAATCCCAAAATTTTAACTATCATTTGTTTAGTCAAAGTTTATTTATGAATTTTACTTAACTAGCTAGAGGGAAGTGTAGGAATTTTACATTTCGAACTAATTGGTAGCCAGAGGTGGATTGCTTAACAAGGTTAAAGTGAATAAAATGTGTCATTGAAGGTTTATTTGCATTAATAGCATAATCATATTAAAGAATAACATTATGCTAGATTATGCTAGAATAACATTATGCATAAAGGGAAAGGGTATTCCTCGACCATAATAATTGGCAAGCACAAGTGGGGTGTTTTTCCATGCCGGCCAAGGTTTTCTCCCATTGCTATGGGATAGTTAGACTGAAGCAAAAAAAATGCCCTATCATTGTTCTACATCAGAGCAAAGACAATATCTTGGCTCCCCACAACCAATTGACATTACACTAAATTCTATTTCAACCATAGAATCTTTCAGTTGAAAAATTTGGTGTTCCTAATTTTATCTAGGGGATGCCATTAACATTTTTTTGGATCAGAGTGTTGCACGAGAAACTATGCCAAGCGATAGGAAGACTTCCAGTTTGCTACAAGAACCTTGTTTGTTGTTTCTATTTTGTTTTGTAGGTGCAACTTTGTGACAGGAAGTTTTCCAAATTATTTAATTAATAAGGGCATGTTTTGGGCCCATTTGTAAGCCATGTTGGTTTTTTTCGGGTTTATTTGGGTTTAGGAAATAATAGAGGATAAAGCCTTATAATGTAAGTAAAACATTAGTAAATGCTTAATGTTCAAGAAAACATTCATAAAGGTTAAAAGCCTTATGGATGTAGTGGTTGCCAAAATAGTTGGTAATTGTTTGGCATTGGTATTTTAGTTCTCTCCAATGTCGATTGGAAGGACTATTGTTGGAGAAATAAGGTATTAGATAAATTGGGAAGATTGGAGACAGTCTTATGTTCTGAAGAAAGTAAATGAAATAAGAAGTTCATCGGTGGTTTCCTGAAAATTTGTTTTCTTTCTGCTCTGTTCCATCATATTTCAATGTTTTAAATCTGCATTCAACTTGGAATTCATGTTGAATCTATTTGTTTCTTGAATGTGATATATTGTAAACATTTGCTTGTAAGTATAATAAAACTCTGCAACTAGGGCAAGACTACTAAATGACCACTGGGCGTTGTTTAGCTCCACCATGACTCCTGCTTGCACGTTCTGCATATGAAGTGGCCAAATTGTGTTGAAGGGCAAGTAGGAAGATTGTATCATATGTTCTTCATGGCCATCTATAGGGAAATGCCACAGGTTAAAGGAATGCACACGTGGTGAGGTAGCATCTCTATGTGCTTATTGTGAGTGAGTGGATGAACCAGAGGTTGTGTGGGGATGAATTCTGAACGGGAGATTGAAGTTTGGAAGTTGCTGTGATTTGGAAGATCGCTAGTGTTGAAGGAATTTACTATCACCATTAGGACAGTAAGTACTATTTCTTCTTGGACAGTAAAGCTTGTTGCAGATTGAAGGCTCGATTTCTTGGAGATTTCATCCCCATATCATGGTCGATTGTTTGATTGAGAGTCTACAACTGTTGTGAATGAATTCAAATTGCAGGGTGTTGTTTGCATTTGAAGTTTCTGTCATGACACTACTGTAGATTTCCTTTTCATACTCCTTTCCATCTCTTTATGTGGTTATTGTAGACTTCTTAAGGGAACTCAAACAAAAGGTAGCCAAATATCCCATTCTTGTTTTACCAGATTTTACCAAAGTTTTTACTATTGAATGTGATGCTAGTGGGTTTGCAATAAGGGCTATGCTTAGTCAAGAAGGTAGACCCGTCGCATTTTTCAGCGAAAAGTTGAATGAGGCAAAGAAGAAATATTCTTCTTATGACTTCGAATTGTATGCCATGGTCTAGGCATTGAAAAAATGGAGACACTATTTGCTGCCTAAAGAGTTTATTGTTTATACTGACAACCATGCTCTTAGTTTCTTGAATGGACAGGAAAAACTCAACCATCGGCACATGAAGTCGGTTGAGAGTTTGCAGGCTTATACCTTTACGATCAAACACAAGAAAGGACAAGCCACAAAAGTGGCCGATGCTCTTAGTAGAAGGACATTAATGGTGTAGGAAGTTCAGTTGCAAAGCATGGGGGTGGATGCATTGAAGAGAATGTATGCAGAAGATGCAGATTTCAAGGAAGCATACGAGGTTTGCATGAAGTTACAAGATACTTTTCATTCTGATTTTTGAGAATTTATATTGCAAGATGGACTATTGTTTAAGGGCAGCCAACTGTGTATACCCAAATGTTCTATGAGGGACAATGTGATTAGGAAGAAGTATTGTGGAGGTCTTGGTGGTCATTTTGGGCTCAACAAGACATTGGAATTAGTGCAAAGATTTTATTATTGGCCAAAGATGCAAACAAACATCAGGAATTTTGTGGAGAGTTATCTTGTGTGTCAACGGGCCAAGGGAGTTCCAACAAATGTCAGGCTTTATCAGTCTTTTCCCATACCGAATAGACCTTGGGAGTGTTAGAGTATGGATTTCGTGATTGGGTTACCAAGGACAAGGATAGGTTATGACAACATGTTTGTGGTTGTTGATAGGTTCAACAAAATGACTCATTTTATTCCTTGTAAAACCACTAACTATGCTAGTTACATTGCAGGGATGTTCTTTAAAGGGATAATTCAGATTTATGGTTTACCTTGGAGCATTATATCCGACAGGGACAATAAGTTTGTAGGTCACATTTGGAGGACCTTGTGGAAGAAATTGGGCACTAATTTGTCTTTCAGTTAGGCCTATCATCCTCAAATAGATGGGCAGGCTGAGGTGGTTAATAGATCCTTGGGAAATCTTCTGAGATGTTTGACAAGGGAATATAGAGGTAGTTGGGATGCAATCATACCTCAGGCGGAGTTTTCATATAATGATTCTATGAATAGAAGCACGGGCATGAGTCCTTTTGAAGTTGTTTATGGGCAACATCCACTAAGAGTTCTTGAACTCAGAAATATGGATTGTTTCGAAAAGAGGAGTGCACATGTAGAAGAGTTTGTTGAAGCAATGCTAGAAGTGCATAAGCATGTAAGGAAAACATTGCAGCAAAATAGCCTTAAGGTGAAGGCTAAGCCAGATTTGAAAAGAAGGAATGTGCAGTTCCAAGTTGGTGATTTAGTCATTGTACACTTGAACAAAGATTGGTTACCTTGGGGTAGTCATACAAAGCTGATGATTAAGTGGATTGGGCCATGTGAGATTTTGGAAAAGTATGGAGAAAATGCCTACAAGATCGCATTGCCTCCAGATGTGGCTATTTCACCTATATTTAATGTCTCAAATCTCACATTGTATAAGGGTCCGAACGAAGAAGTTGGTGCAACAGAGACTACACTTGAACCAGATGATTGGATTTAGAAGTTGCCTTCTAAGGAGAAGCCACAAATGGAATGTATCATCAGTAGTAGAGAAGCAATGAGGACAAGACACAAAGTGCACATGGAGCACTTGGTCAAGTGGAAGGGCCTTCCAGATTCAGAGGCCACTTGGTTGACAGAAACGGATATTCTAAAGCAAGGCGGGGACCTTCAGCAATTGGTCTCCAAGAGGACTTGAGACAAAATTTACCCCTGAGAGTAGGCTATAGGAGTAGCTATGCCAAGCGACAAGAAGACTTCCAGTCTGCTACAAGAACCTTGTTTGTTGTTTCTGTTTTGTTTTGCAGGTGCAACTTTGCAACAGGAAGTTTTCCAGATTATTTAATTAATAAGGGCATGTTTTGGGCCCATTTGTAAGCCATGTTGGCTTTTGTCGGGTTTATTTGGGTTTAGGAAATAATAGAGGATAAAGCCTTATAATGTAAGTAAAACATTAGTAAATGCTTAATGTTTAAGAAAACATTCATAAAGGTTAAAAGCCTTATGGATGTAATGGTTGCCAAAAAAGTTGGTAACTATTTGGCAATGGTATTTAAGTTTTCTCCAATGTCGATTGGAAGGACTGTTGTTAGAGTAAAAAGGTATTAGAGAAATTGGGAAGATTTGAGACAGTCTTATGTTCTGAAGAAAGTAAATGAAATAAGAAGTTCATCAGTGGTTTCCTGAAATTTGTTTTCTTTCTGCTCTGTTCCATCGTATTTCAATGTTTTAAATCTGCATTCAATTTGGAATTCATGTTGATCTGTTTGTTGCTTGAATGTGAAAGATTGTAAATATTTGCTTGTAAGTATAATAAAACTCACAAAACTCTGCAACTAGGGGACGACTGCTAAATGACCGTTGGGCGTTGTTCTGCTCCACCATGGCTCTTGCTCGCGTGTTCTGCATATGAAGGGGCCAGAATGTGTTGAAGGGAGAGTAGGAAGATTGTATCATATGTTCTTCATGGCCATCTACAGGGAAATGCCACAGGTTGAAGGAATACACGCTTGGTGAGGCAACATCTCTATGTGCTTGTTGTGAGTGATTGGATGAACCAGAGGTTGTATGGGGATGAATTCTGAACGGGAGATTGAAGTTTAGAAGTTGCAGTGATTTGGAAGATCGCTGGCATTGAAGGAATTTACTGTCACCATTTGGAAAGTAAGTACTGTCACTACTTGGACAGTAAAGCTTGTTGCAGATTGAAGGCTCGATTAGTCGGAGATTTCATCCCCATATCATGATCGATTGTTTGATTGAGAGTCTATGACTGTTGTGAATGGATTCGAATTGCAGGGTGCTGTTTGCATTCGAAGTTTATGTCATGACACTGCTGTAGATTTCCTTTTCATACTCCTTTCCATCTCTTTGTGTGGCTGTTGCAAACTTCTTGAAGGTTCCTCCTCATCACAAAGTTAGAATTCTCTTTGTACAATACAACACATCGTTAGTGTTGAAAAAATGGGCGATCCTAATTTTACATCTGGGATGATTGTTTTTTCTATTCTCTGAAACATCTTCTTCATCAAACTCATTCCATTAATACAGAAATATAGAAACACAAAAAGGCTTTGAATGCTGGCAAAATCGATGGTCCACTTAACCCGTTTTTGTTGTTTTCTATTTGTTGGTTAATCGAGTTGGATTACCTTCTTGGGGAAGGATCTGATTTGATCTAACATTGCACTGTACCATCTTTATATCGTCTTCTTTATCACTACACAATGAGCAAAAATATTAATCGATTTATTTCAGATTTAGAAAAACATGCAGCTTGCATTCCTTCCATTGCCCTCATCCACGCTACACAAAGATGTGGCAAATCAGGAAGCACTTGAGAAGATCAGACAGACAATCGATTCTTTGAATTGGTTAACTTTTTTATATTTGGAAACCCCTTTCCATCCACTTCTTCACCAGACTATTGATTCAGAGCAGCACAAAGTTGTCTCATTTCGAGTTGGGCTGAACGACCAAATGTTATATTGAAGTGGAAATCCGTGGGTAAAGGATTGGGTGAGAGAGATTTAAAAGTGAATTCAAACTTAACCATAACCATAGTAGCAACATTCGCTACTAAGAGTTGTTAGAGAGTCAGAAGAACACAATGAAAAATAGAAAACGGAAAGGTTTAGCAGGCCCACATCAGCACTCTAAGCGTCAAGGCTTCAAGTGTGTTTCTTAAGTATCAATGAGATATGATTTTCCCTTTCCTAAGGTTTTTCATGAAGATACTTTAGAGAAAGAGTACAACACCATTTCCCTTCATTATAATGTTTCCAATGCTCTCTCTCCTAAAGATGAAGAGCCTAACTAATATCATATCAATGTTATTCATGTTGTTAAGAGCCTAAGGTTGTTGTCCACCTTCATCAAGATGTTTCTCAACCTCACCAAAAATTATAAATTGTTGTTATGGATGGAGTGAACTATCAACTGAATTATCATGCAGTGCCTTATACATGTAATAATGAAGTGTTTACTTTAGGAGCTGACAATAACATACAAATTGAAGCAAAATATACTTTGTTAGTTCTTATAATCCTCTTTCCAATTCGAACAAATAAACCATCTCCTACTAAAGATGTTCCTAAAGAATAACTCTTCGAGGGTAATTGAGGGTCAGTAGATTTCACACCTTTTTGTTCAAAATCTAAGATACCTGAATTTGATACTCAAAACTTTTATCATAACACATGTTTAGATATTGATTAGGCCTCTTTAAACTTCAATCCAATTCCACCTAAGAGAACACCCTCTATTGATCCTACACATGGGTACAATGGATACATTTTGGGATGTGTGCAACAAAGTTTTCAAAGACATGAAAAATCACACTTTTCTAATGAAAAGCTAAGTCTCCAACCTCTTCCTTTGTCAACATCCCCTCCTCCATTGTCTAGTAAATTGATGTCTTCTTATTCCAATATGACATTACAACAAGATAATGTTTTTTTAGATCTTCTTCACGCCAACTTAATTTCTTCTCTTTGGCATAATCAAATAAAGAAATGTAGACAAAATTTTGAAAATATTACTTTTTGCAAGTATCATCAAATCCATGGCCATTGTACTAACGAATGTCAAGATTTCCAAGTTAAAATAAAATAATATATTAATATAGGTATCATAAAAATAACATGGGACAATGAATGGAATATTTGTCCTAATCATTTCAAATAGCACTCAAGTTCCTATTATGTTGCTCCTCACTATGTGATATTTTAACTTACCTATTGGGGGCTCATTGTCATTTGTGGTGGTACAATTTTAGGTGCAATCATACTTAGTGAGAAATATATTAGTTTACTTATTATTTTCTTTGTGCTTGGGGGGCAAAAATAATTTTCTCTTTTGATGCAAGAGAATCTCTGGTTCATGACAATCTTGCATCAACCAAAAATATTTCCTTTTTGTTTGCAGTTTCAACATTTCTTTCTGTGTTTCTCAGATTTGGCTCATTGGAACCTTTGGAATTGGATTTTTCTTGAAGACTTGAACATCTTCCTTATTCCCAAACCGTAGAGCATTTGGATCATTTTCCATCAAGTTATCGCTATCAGTTTGCAAGACAGTTTTTTGTTACCAGTTGCTTAGACCTATTTGTATTGGTGATCTACCGAATCCTTTTCATATCTTGCAGAGCCCTAAGCGTTGATTCCGTTGTTCATTGGCATGTGGCCGATCTTCCCTTTGATTCTCACTTCATCCTTTGGATTTTTCAGAGGATTTTCTTTGTCAGAGGTTGAGCTTGTCAGTTTTACACATTAGGTCTTGTTCTTTGGGTTTTGATCCCTTTTTGAGCCAACCGGATCCCCTTGGATCATAAAAATCATTATAATAGAGCATCAAAATGTATCTAAGGAGTTAGACAGAACATAGAAGAGAAATATTAAGTTTGAGGTCCCAGTTGTGACCTCTTTTGTATTTTGAGCATGTTTTTAGCAGGCCTGTGAACCAGTTACTATAACTCGATTGTTAGTGGTTGGTTGTAATTAGTTTTCATGATATAATTCAATCTATTATGCATTCCCTCCATCATGTTCTTGTGTTTCTATTGTGTTTATGCTTGTTGACCAGTCTAGAGTGATCTCTTTGAGGTCCCTCCTAACCGGTGACTACACCAAGTGGTATCAAAGTGAGCTTTCATTCTGGAGATTACATTGTCTTGAGAATTTTGTTGTAGGGTGGTGGACTATGGATCCGACCTGCAGCTGCAGAGGACTAGCATGAAGATGGCACGAAGAGGAAATAGGAATGGTAGAGTGTGTGGGAATACAGTCCCTGTTGTGATAGAAATGTTGGGAGGAATAGCATCCTAATTGGAAGTCATTGAGACAACCTAGGGAAGAGGCCGACATATTGAAGATGTAAGTGAAGTTGAAGGAGAAGAATCCCCTATGGAACAAGTAAACCCATTGACAATAGATCTATATGAAGAAAGGTTTTTGAGGGTTTTGAGTAGGGCAAATACTAAACCTCATTTTAACTCACCAGAATATGATGGAAAGTTGGAGTCAAATGAATTGATGGATTGGATCTCGCAGATGGAGAAATATTTTAATTTTGAGAACACCACATAGGATAGGAAGGTGAAAAATGCCTGTACCTGGTTGAAAGGTCATGCATCTCTTTGGTGGGAGCATTTGTAGGTTGATATATAGAGAAGAGGTAAAGAGAAGATCAAGACATGGGATCAGATGGTTGCTAAGTTGAAATCAAAATTTATGCAAATTGATTATCAAGTAAATTTGTTTTGAAAGTTGCAGAATTTGAGATAGAAGGAATGTAATGTGAAGGAGTACACCGAGGCATTTTACAAGTTGAATATTAGATTCAGACATGTTGATGATGAATTTGAACAAGTTGCAAGATATTTGGATGGATTGCGGGTGTCTATACAAGATGAATATTTCAAGGAGGAAGAGGATATACCAGAGGTAGAGGAACCTGTACGGATCATAACAAGGACAAGGAAATGAGAAAAGAAGGTAATTCATATTGGAAAGATGATACAATTTCTACCGGAGGAGAGAACCAAATTTCTACCAGAATGAGAATTTTGGAAGAGATGACAAAAGATAAGACAAGAGACTGTTTAGAGGAACTTTCTATAAGTGTGGAGAGGAAGGACATTGTGATTTCAAGTGTAAGAAGACAAATAATACCGAAAGAACCATTGTGGGGGAAGAAAACCCCACCAGATCAACTAATAAACTAGAAGATGGAGAACTGTTGATGATGAGGAGAGATTTGTGTCATACCGGGAGAGATGAAGAGCCCTTGCAGAGGAAGAATTTGTTCAAGACCAAATGTAAGATATCTGGTAAGTGCTATAAAGTTGTCATTGATAGTGGTAGTTCAGATAATCTTGTTTCATAAGAGATGGTGAATAAGTTGAATTTGAAAAGATTGAAACACCCTAAGCCTTATTAGATAGAATAGATTCAGGATGATCATAAGTTGTTAGTAAGTGAGCAATGTTTGGTGAAATTGAAAATTGGGAATTATCATGATGAAGTCTTGTGTGATATTATGCCTATAGATATTTGTCACCTTTTGTTGGGTAGACCTTGGCAATTTGATAGACAAGGAATACATGATGGGAGGAAGAATAAATACACTATTATTGCCAATGGGATGAAGAAAACCTTGTAATCTGTTTGGTGGAAAGAAGGAAATTCTTGGATGGAATGAGACATGACAATGTGTGTTTTTCCTTAGTTCCTAAGAAAACTAAGAATCTGGAGCATGAAGAAGAACAACTAGAAGAGATAAAATATTTACTAACAGAGTATGAATACATCATTTTAGATAATGTGCTTGATGGATGACCACCTATGAGAAGTATCAGTCATTGCATGGACCTGATTCCCCGAGCTAATTTTCCTAACAAAGTTGCACACCGGATGACACCGATAGAGAATGAAGAGTTGAATAGACCAGTGCGGGAGTTTTTGAGGAAAGGTTTGATCAAAGAAAGTGTGAGCCTTTGTGTAGTACCAATAGTATTAGCACCTAAGAAGAATGGAGAATGGAGAAAGTGTATCGATTCCAGAGCAATAAACAAGATGTGTGTGAAATACTAGTTTCCTTTGCACAGGATGGATGACATAATAGATTGTTTGAGCATAGCCAAATACTTTACAAAGATAGACTTGAAGAGTGGATATCATCATATCAGGATTAGAGAAGGAGATGAATGGAAGATAGCTATAGCGTCATAAATTGTGCACCCTTGCTAGGGTGGCACAATTCCACACTTGCTTTAGCACCCGCCTTAGTGTGTTTTGCATCCTACACTTCTAATTTCCTTTAAGAATTTAATTAATCAATTTAATTAAATCTAAATTCATATTTCATCACTTCACACATCATAAAGTTGGGCCCTTTACCCTAAGTGTGCCCCTTTTCATTTTATTCTTTCAATAAATCATTAAATCATAAATCCTAATTATGTCCTATTTCAACCTTTAAGCCCTGATTTCACATCTGAAAACATCTCAGAATCAGTTGTAAATTTGGGATTCACTCTAATATCATCATATGTAACAGCCCCGAAAATTTGGTGAAAAGTTGGTCAAATCGGGTGCACTTTTCACCTGGTCCCCAACATTTGTCCCAAAATTTTGGGAGCATAATTCTATGATATTATAATGCTTAATCTGAAAAGATTGGCGAGAAATTAAAATCCTAGGTTGTCCTAAAGGTGAAATTAATATCTAGGGTTTCATACATAAGAGCTCTCTTTCTTCATCTAAAGGTCTAAGGGATGGAATCTAGAAAAAACATTTTGGAGCGATCACAAGGAGCCTTCTATGTAGCGAAAGAGAATATCTTATGAATTTTACAACAATATTCAACAATACCTATCAAGCATTCATCAAGCATTCTTTCATCAATTGGGGGCTTATGAAGATCTAGAAAAGCGACAGTTCATCATTGACTGAATATTGGCTTCTCCCTCTCCCTTGGAGTTTGGTATGGTTTCATGTTGTTTCCATGTCTTTTTATAAGCCTCATAATATCAATTTAATTTACATTCATGCTTTATATCACTTTGCATAATTGATTTACAACATTTACTTTGTCAATTACAAGCATTTAGGGTTTACTCTTTAGGGTTGCTCTAGATTATTTGCATTCATCCTAGTATCTTGCACACACTATTTTACTATAAAAATTGGCTATTTGTTGAGGTAAAAATCATTGAAACAGGGGTTTGACTAAGGCAAAACTCTATATAGCCACCCAAAACCCTATTTTCAGCTACAGGTGCAGATTTGGGATCCGAGCATCGCTGCAAGTTTCAGGACCAACAGAGAACACATTAACTATTTTGAGAGTCAGATTTGGACAGAAACCCCTAGGACAGGGATGTGGTGCCTTGGTCCTACATAGGACAAGGGCATGGCACCCTGGTCCTCCCCATTTTCAATAGAATTTGGTAGATCAACAGTTCAAAACTCTCAGATACTAGTTTGTCAAGTACAACTTTCAATTTGTAGAATCGGGATAGGGGCACATCACTCCGGTCTCAGGCTTTTTGGCTTAGATTTTTAGCACAGGTAAACCTTTGAATTTTCCTCCCAATCTATACTTTTTAGTAGTATATCAGTTGTTCTTAGTTCTGAATTCTCAGATTAGGGTTACTTGTCTACACTTGCATTCTAGGTTAGATTATTCAAATCTGCACTTTGTATCTCTTCTATCTCTTATTTGTAGCAAGGGAATAGAAACCCTAAGAGATAATCCTTGGCACTCTCTTACTCACAAGAAGTAGCCAATGTGTGTTACCTCCCTAGGCTCTTTCATATTCTACGAGTGTGTATGCAAGAGTGCGATTAGGTTTTACTGACTTGGTCTCACTTTTCCCCCTATACATCTTTGGTGAATCCGACGTGAATCCAATCTTATTTTCATTACATTGCATTGTTAGATCTAGATTTAGTATCTTTTCATTTTTCTTTATAAACATAAAATTCCAAAAAAAAAAGTAAAAAATTCAAGAAAAAGAAAAAAAAGAGCTTTCCTTTTACTTGCATTGTGTGTTTAAATTTTATTCAATTTCCATTTCAAAATGTCAGTTTTTTATTTGGAAGATGTTTGTATTTTTTATGATGTATGCAATTATGTCGATTATGAGTTTAGTAAGGATGAATTAGATGAAGCTATAGATGAGTTTTTGAACCCTAAGCCTTCTAAACCTTCATTTTGCCAAAAACTAATCAACTTTGTTACTATGCCATTTCATTGTGATGAGAAAGATAATTTGAATGATTCCTCTCATGGGTACATTCCTATCAACTCCTCCACTAGACCTAGCAACATGGTTGTTTACAACAATTCCCTTTATGAGGATATGTCTCCTTTTGAGTCAAAAGATAAACCTTGAATTGATATGACCATTCCTTGTTGGATGATGCCCTTGATGATTTTATGTCTTTGTCTAAAACTTCAAACAAAATTAATACATCTAAGAGGTTAATAAACATGATAAATGTGAATGGAAATTGCAAGCCTCTTTTTGTAGTCCAAGGTACATATCCTTCCCCAACTTCAAACTTCCCAATCAACCTCTTTTCACTATTCAAGGTGGATATAGTCATGATTCCTTTAGTACTCCAAACAAACCTGTCTTTATATTGCAAGGAAGAAATCTCACTAAGAGTCCTTATAGTTATGCTAAACAACTAACTAAAGAGGCTCATCATGCAGTTTCCCACACTAATAACACAAGAAATAATAGGAAACCTTCCCTACTTCTCTTCCTAATCCTCAACCTATTCTTCCTTAGGCACCTCACATTTCACAAACTCTTGGTAAGGAACATGATCTTATTGAGCAACTAAAAGGTACTCCTATCAAGATATCCCTTTGGTATTTGATTCAAACTTCTTCAACTCATCATAGAATGTTACAAGTTGCCTTGAAAACTTTGAATGTCCCATCCGCAGTGACATCCAATAATATAGCTTCCTTGATTGATTCTATCACATCTCCTAAGGCTCAAATTGTGTTTACACAAGATGAGTTACCCACTAGTGAGATCCAACATCAATATGATCCTTTAATGATTGTGGTTATCATAAATGATAGTGCAATAAGATGAACACTAGTGGAGAATGGTTTTGGCCTTAATGTTTCTAGTATTAATTTGTGGCATAAAATCAATGATACATCTCTCATTAAGCCCGATTCTCTTACCATACGAGGCCTCACTAATGTTGCTAAATCTTCATTAGGTATCATCACCTTACCTGTTAAGGTAAGTCCTATTACTTTACCCACTCCTATTCATGTCATTCTTGGAAATCTGACATATAATTTGTTTCTAGGGAAACCTTGGATTCATAGCATTCAAGTTGTCCCCTCTATATTGCATAGGCAAGTTAAATTCATTTACAACAATAAAACATATACCTTGCTAGGTGACACTAATCATTAGGCTTGTTTGTAGACATCAACATCCAAATCATCTTCAACTGGTTCTTCCCCAACTATCTTAGATGATTCTTCCAAAACCTTTATTCCTACTATTGTTTCTATTTCTTCAAATCCATCTCCTACCTCTAGTTCACCTCCTAATGATTCCTCACATGAACCTAAGACTCTTGAGGAAGAGTCTTCTCAACATGATTCTACCACTGAAGATACCTTCTCTCCTGAAAAGATTCTTCCAGAAGATGATTGGGGGTGTTGGCCATCTTTTGGAATTGATTATGTGTTGCATTGATGTTTCATCATTAATGCCAACACTAGTTGTTTGGATACTTTACCAGCATCCTTCTGGTCTCGGTAGGTTGAGTGGTTTCTGGTTAACATGGATCTGGCATGATCCGGTAGGCTCTGATATAGTTTGGTGATGGAATCAGCTTGTTCTTTATACTTATACTCATATTTGGTCAATTGGTTTTGGTCTGGAGATCGGATGTTATCCTGCCTGCTTAAAAGATTGGTTTCTGGTTCCAGTGAGGGTTTCACCAATAGATCTTTTGGTCGAGATATTTGATGAATTGCATAAGTGGTGTTGGTGCATCTTTTGGAAGAGTTTCAGGATGTTTTTGGTGATCATGTTCGAAACTTGGCTGATGGAGATCATTGTTGTGGTCTATGGATCTATACTTGGTCCCGGTTGATCTAGGTTATGGATCGACTTTAATGTAAGGTGTGGATAGGACCTATTAATGTATTTTTGGGATGTCTTCTGTGTTGATATTATTTGTCTGGTCTAAGGCTGACATGGTTTGTAATTATGTAACTGGTTTATTGTTTGGTGGCTAACCTGATTGTTTATGGTCGAGGGTTTGTATATATAGATGTAGGATCTCATTATAGAACATCATGGTTATTGTTAGAGGTCATGGTCAAGGAATGTAATGTGCGAATAATGTAATATTATTTAGGTAGAGGAGTTGGTCAATCATTGGAGATTGAATTGGGTTTATGTAAGAGGATTTAGTCCTCTGGTATTGAGCTTAACTGGAACTGTACTCAGGCATAGGAGATGCTATCTTTTGCAGTTCAACATTTCTCTAGATTGTAGTCTAGATTTCTATGTAGTCATTGAGGCTCCTTTTGTGATGAGTAGTGTGCTCTAGGCTATTGAGGTTCCTAAAAGTGTAGGCCCCTTCATTGTAATTCACATAATTGTTGCAGAATTATTATCTGACTGTGGGTAGGCTTCCCACCGTGGTTTTTCCCTTTACCGGGTTTTCCACGTACAAATCTTGGTGTCATGTGGATGGTATTTATTCTGTGATTATTGTTTATGATTAATTAGTTTATCTTCTACTCCCGTATTAATGTTTTGGGTTCCAGTATTAAAGTATAAATTGCTAATGGTTTCAGTAATCTATGACAACTGATTCACCCCCTTCCCCCCCTCTCAATTGCCTTCCGGTTATTTGAACTATCTAACGAATTGTATCACAGCTTTGGTCCTCTCTTCAGAAAGCTTAACCACTTGAGGAAGACCCTATGGTGACTAATAGTTCAAGTTCATCCAGTTCTTCAGGAGCTATCCTTCGAAGGGATGTTCTGAGGCTTCATGGAATAAATTACATAGTATGGAAGATTCAGATGGATACTCATCTGCGATGTTTTGGCAAAGAGATTTAGGAGATCACACAGAATGGTGTCACACCCTATAATTTGGTATCTGGAAATCCTCCTCTGGAAAACCTGGACAAGGAGCTTGAGAATGATTGTAGAGCAAGAGAAGCCCTGTTGTGTGCACTTTCTGATCAACAAATAATGGGATTAACTGACAAATCATCTGGAAAGGCTAAATGGGATAAGATGGAGACTCTTAATGAAGGTGACCCTATAGTGAAAATTGAAAAAATAGATGGTTACTGGGTGAGATATGAAAACCTCAAGATGGAAGAAGATGAAAGGATTACTGCATTCAGGGAAAGGGTAAACGAGATTGTTATGGGAATTCAATGTTGTGGTGGAACTCTGAGTGAAGATGAAATTGTTTCTAAAGTTTTGAGAGCCCCACCACCGACTTATATAATGAAGTCTACTTCTATTAATGAGTTGAGAACAATGGCTTATACATCTATCAACATAGATACTTTGGTTGGGGAACTATCTGCTTTTGAGCTTGAAGAATTTGGACCTTCTGGAGCTGTGAAGTCTGAACCTGTTTTTCATGCATCTACATCTACAATTGGTAAGCAAGACTAGAAAGATTTGTACACAAAGGAATTGGAAGATATGAAGAGAGAAGATGATGAGTTCAATCAAATTGAAGCACTATTTGGTAGAAGAGTACCTAAAGGACCGATAGGAAGTAAGTATTAAGGGAAATCATCTTTTAAATGTTTTGCATGCAATAAGATTGGTCATTTTGCATCTACATGTCCTGAAAGGAATTCAAGGTTTGAAGAAAGAGTTAGAAGATCATTTAAGCCTAACCCTGGATATCAGAACAAGTATAAATACAAGAAAAACAAAGACAAATCATGCTACATAGCGGATGAGGAAGGCATTACTGATTCAGATGATGAACAGACAGAAGACTCTGCTAGTGGATCTGACAATGGGAAGGAATGGGTATTCCTAGCTATCAAGGAAGATGATCCAGTACTGGAAGAGAATGTACCTGAAGAGAAGGCACTTGATGCTAAAATTGAAGACAAGTATGAATGGGTATTTGATAGCAGTTGTTCACATCATATTACTGGAGATAAATTTCTATCTTTTCAAGAATTTGATGGTGGTCTAGTTATATTTGGAGATGACATGGCATGTATGATAAAAGCAAAAGGAACTATATCACTGGATGGTAAGAACAATACTAACAATGTTTATTATGTTGAAGGTTTGAGGCATAATCTTTTGAGTGTAGGACAATTGGTAGATAAGGGATTTCAATTACAGTTCAAGGATGGGAAATGCAAAATCATTAATAGATCTATCTTGGAGATTGCAACCGGTACACAGACAAAAGGTAATATATTTCATTTCAACTCCAGTGAGAAGACATGTTTGATTACATAGATTGATGAGAGTTGGCTATGGTAGTATAAAAGGTTGTGTCATGTGAATTTTGATTGCATTGTGAAGATCAGTTCAACTAAGGCAGTTAGGGATGTACCTAAGATTATGAAGCCCTATAATCCGATATGTAAAGAATGTCAAATAGGTAAATAGGTCATAACCTCTTTTAGGAGTATAAAAGATAAATCAAATGATGTTCTTGATCTTATTCATACTGGTTTGTGTGGCCCTGCTAGAGTTAAAAAAATTTAAGGTGATAGATATTTCATGCTAATCATTGATGATTATTCTAGGATGATGTGGGTTACTTTTCTGAGAGAGAAATATGAAGCATTTGAAAAGTTTAAAACCTTTAAGGCTAAAGTGGAATCTAAGACAGGATTAAATATTAAGTGTTTGAGATCAGATCATGGTGGATAATTCACATCTAGTGAGTTTAACAACTTTTGTGACAAGCATGGTATAAGAAGACAATTTTCTGCTCCACGGACACCTCAGCAGAATGGAGTTGTGGAAAGGAAGAACAAAACTATTTTGGATGCTGCTAGAACAATGATGATGGAAGCTAGTCTACCTCATATCTACTGGAGAGAAGCAGTGAGCACAACCATTTATACATTCAACAGAGTACATATCAAAGGAGAAACTGGTAAGACACCTTATGAATTATGGTTTGGCAGTACACTTACAGTTAAGTATTTTAGAATTTTTGGTAGTAAATTTTATATCAGGAGAGATGATATTATTGGGTTCAATTTGATCCTAGATGTGATAGAGGCATATTTATTGGTTATTCTAATGAGAACAAAGCATATAGATGTTATAACAAGAGATTACAGAGAATTGTGGAGAGTGCTAATGTCAAAGTAGATGAGTTGAACAGGAGTAAAATCAAAGTTTATGAGAAGGAACCAGTAGTGAAAATGATTATATCTAAACCAATAGCACCTATACCAAAATAGAGAGTTGAACTAGTTACTCCGACAATATCAGAGAATTCTACAGTAACTGAAGAACAGGGAAGAGGAATAGAAAGTCAGAAGACTCCTAGGTATGTGAAATTGAATCATTCAGAAGATCAAATCATTGGGGATAAGAAAAATGGAGTGATGACAAGAAGAATATTGACAACTAATGAAGTATATTTAATTTCACATGTTGAACCGGTATCAGTAATTGAGGCATGTAAAGATGAACATTAGTTGAAATCTATGGAAGAAGAATTAGACCAAATTGAGAAAAATAACACATGGACCTTGGTTCCCCGGCCTAAAAATAAAATGTTATTGGAACTAAATGGGTTTTTAGGAATAAATTGAATGAGGATGGTCAAGTTATAAGGAATAAGGCTAGATTGGTTTGTAAAAGATATTCTCAGAAGGAAGGAATTGATTATGGAGAGAAATTTGCACCTGTAGCTAGGATTGAAGCTATAAGATTATTTCTTGCCTATGTTGCCTATAAAAACTACAAGGTTTATCAGGTGGATGTTAAATGTGCATTTTTGAATGGGGATATTTATGAGGAAGTTTATATTAAGCAACCTGATGGTTTTTTACTAGCAGATGACACAAATATGGTTTGTAGGTTAAGGAAAGCTTTATATGGATTGAAACAAGCACCTAGAGCTTGGTATGCAAGGTTGGATAAATATCTTTTGAAACTTGGTTCTACTAAGGGCAGTGTTGACAATAATTTGTATTATAAGATAACTAATGACGATATACTAATTATTGAAGTATTTTTTATGACATTATTTTTGGAGGTGAAGATAAGTTATGAATATAATTTTCTAAAAATATGGAGAAAGAATTTGAAATGTCTATGATTGGTGAGATGAAATTTTTCTTAGGTTTGCATATTACTCAAACTGACAAAGGTATTTTCATCTGTCAAACTAAATATGCTAAGGAATTATTGAAGAAATTTGGTATGGGAGATTCTAAACCAATAAGTACTCCTATGGTTACAAGTGATAAATTGACAAGAAAAGATGTTTCTGCTCTAGTAAATCCTACAAAATACAAATCTATAATTGGAGGTCTTCTTTATTTAACTCAAACTAGGCCTGAAATTATGAGTGTTGTTTGTATTGTTTCAAGATCTCAGAGTGATCCTAGAGAAAATCATGAGATGGTAGTGAAAAGGATTTTTAGATACTTGCAAGGTACATCAAAATATGGCTTGTGGTACCCTAAGGATGATAAATTTACTTTATGTTCATATACAAATGCTGATTGGGTTGGAGATGTTGATGATCGAAAAAGTACTTACCATGGAGCTTTCTTTCTTGGAAAGAAGTTGGTTTCATGGATCAGAAAGAAACAATCATGTACTTCTTTATCTACTACTGAAGCTGAGTATGTTGTTGTTGCTACTAACTGTACACAAGTTTTATGGATGAAGAAAATATTGAAGGATATAAAGGTGGATTGTGATGCACTAGTAGTTATTCACTATGATAACTCTATTGCTATTGATATATCAAAGAATCTGGTATTTCATTCTAAAACAAAGCACATATCTATCAAGTATAACTTTTTGAAGGAGAAGGTGGAAGCAAATGAAGTTAGACTGGTTTATGTGAACACTAAAGAGCAGATTGCAGATATTTTCAGTAAACCTTTGTCCAAGGAATCATTTGAGTAATTGAGAGACAGATTGGGAGTTTATGCTCCTCCGGTAGAGACTTGATTGATGTGGTTTGACATCATTCCGACATGCATTATCAAAAATACTATTCATTCCAACACTAATGTGGGATGCTACTACTCAGGGGGAGTAGTCATCTTTTGTGGTTTACATTTTTTCTTTGATATTTTTGTCAAATTTATGGCATTGATGTCAAAGGGGGAGTGATATTGATTTGAAAAAGAAAAAGAAAGTGAAACCAGAAAAGAAAGGGGGAGAGATATCAATATTTAGAGCTATCTGTCTGAGATTGTTGGTTGTCTTCCATTTGGGGAGACTTGTTTGGAATTTCTTGGTACTTAGATGTTTTTCACATCTAGTGTTGCCATCAATTCTTAAGGGGGGGGGTTGTTGGCCATCTGGTGGAATTGATTATGTGTTGCATTGATAATTTTTTTTTGATGCCAACACTAGCTATTTGGATGCTTTACCGACACCCTTCTGGTCCTGGTAGGTTGAGTGGTTTATAGATAACTTGGAACCGACATGATCTGGTATAGTCTGGTGATGGAATTAGCTTGTTCATGATACTTATACTCATATTTGGTCAGTTTGTTTTGGTCTGGAGATCGGATGCTATCCTGCCTACTTAGAAGATTGGTTTCTAGTTCTGGCAAGGATTTCACCGATAGAGCATTTGGTGGAGATCTTTAACGAATTGCATAAGTGGTGTCGGTGCATCTTCTGGTGGGGTTTTAGGATTTTGTTGGTGATAATGTTCAAAACTTGGCTGATGGAGATCATTATTGTGGCATATGGACCTATACTTGGTCCCGGTTGATCTAGGTTGTGGACCGACTTTAATGTAAGGTTTGGATATGATCTATTAATTTATTTCTGGGATTTCTTATGTGTTGATACTATTTGTTTGGTCTAAGGTCGACATGGTTTATAATTATGTAATTGGTTTATTGTCTGGTGGCTGACCTGATTGTTTATGGTCAAGGGTTTATATATATAGATGTAAGATCTCATTATATAACATCATGGTTATTGTTAGAGGTCATGGTCAAGGAATGTAATGTGTGAATAATATAATATCATTCAGGAAAAGGAGTTGGTCAATCATTGGAGATCAAATTGGGTTTATGTAAGATGATTTAGTCCTCTGGTATTGATCTTAATCAAAACTATACTCAGGCATAGGGGATGCTATGTTTTGCAGTTCAACACTTCTCCAGATTGTAGTCTGGATTTATATGTAGTCAATGAGGCTCCTTTTGTGATGAGCAATGCTCTCTAGGCTACTGGCCTTCTTGCAAGTGCAAGACCCTTCATTGTAATTCACATACTTACTAAAGAAGTATTATCTTACTGTGGGTAGGCTTCCCACCATGGTTTTTCCCTTTATCGGGTTTTCCACGTACAAGCTAGGTGTGGATATAATGGTAATGGTTGTGGTGCCCAAAAACAAGGGATAAAGGTTCCCTTGGAAAATAACTTTCATGATACAAATGTTGGACTGAGCTATGATCCTTGTGAGAGTACTAAATCTTCTCTTAGACCATCTATTAGTTTTAATGCTATTTCTACTTCTCTTTCAATAAAATATCTAGAGTATATTGACTATGACCATTCTAGTGTCTTTGCTTTATATGTTTTTCCCACTGATGATTCCTTAGCTGAATTCCTAGGAGTCTATGACAACCTTCCTCATTATCGTTTTAATCATGGTCTTCCCTATTATTTAAATACATAAGATTACTTTGGGAAAGAAAGAAATAAAGATGAGATAGTTAGAGAATTTCCTCAATTGAAAGATGCTCCTCAACAAAGTAATCTCCTCATAAGTGGCACTATTGGTATCAGGATAGATTCATCTATTGAAGATAAAGTCATTAATATAGGGAAATGATTGGATGAAGGAGAACAAAAACATATTCTGAATTATTAGATGAATTCCTTGAAATATTTTCTTGGATATACTTTGATATGCCTGGTATTGATCCTAAGATTGTCACTCATAACATTGTCTTAGTTTCTGATGCTCAACCCGTGAAGCAAAAGATTTGAAAGATGAATCCTAAAGTAGAATTTCTTGTTAAATTTGATATTGAAAAGCTATTGGATTGTGGTTTGGCAAAGCCTGATAACAAGATTAGGATGTGTACAAATTTTTGAGATCTTAATAAAGCATCTTTGAAGGACAATTTCCCTCTTCCAAATATTGATATGATAATGGATTTTGTAGCAGGCCATGCTTTGTTATCCTTCATGGATGGTTTCTTAGGATGTAAAAAAATCTTCAGTAATCCTCAAGATCAATTCAAAATTGCTTTCACCACCCCTTGGGGCACGTTTTGTTGGGTTATGATGCCTTTCGCATTAAAAAATGCAAGCGCAACCTATCAACATGCTATGACTCTTATTTTCAATGATTACATGCATAAAATCTTAGAAGATTGCGTTGATGACATCTTAGCTAAATCTATTCTTCATATAGATCAAGTTAAGATACTTCATCAAGTCTTTCAGAGAATTTGTAAGTACAACACGTGGTTGAATCCCTTAAAGTGTGTTTTCAGTGTAGATAATGGAATACTATTAGGATTCATAGTTTCACATCATGGAATTGAGGTGGATATGGAGAAGATAGATGCCATTGTTAACATACCACCTCCTAAAAATGTTTCCCAACTAAAATGTTTATAAGGAAAGATTCAAGCTATTCGTAGGTTTATTTCTCAACTTGTGGATCGTACCTTTCCTTTTACTTAATTACTTAAAAATAATATCACCTTTCAATGGAATGAGGATTGTCATCAAACATTTGAAGACTTAAAAATATATTTGGCCAATCCTCCTATTCTTCAACCTGCTGACCCTTCTAAACCCTTTCTTTTATACACAGTTGCTTCCCTTCATTCTCTTGCAACCTTATTGGCACAAGGTGATAAGGATGGTAGAGAATGTTTGGTTTATTATATAATTTGCACTTTGCTCGATTATGAAGTCTGATATTTCTGCGATAGAAAGATAGTGCCTAGCTTTCATCTTTGCAACCCAGAAATTAAGGCATTATCTTTTGAATGTAGAAGTCCATTTTATCATTAAATTTGATCCTCTAAAACATCTTTTCTCCAAAACTGATCTTTCAGGATTCTTATCCAAGTGGGTTATGATGTTGACCAAGTTTGACCTTAAGTTTGTCTCACAGAAGGCAATAAAGGGTCAAGTGTTGACTGACCACTTAGTTGAGGCTCCTTCACGCTTCTCCCTACCTAACCCAAAGTCTTTTCTTGATGAATGAATTATCTCTACTAAGGTTGATGAGATTTGGGAGTTGTATTTCGATGGCTCTAGGTGTCATACAGGATCAGGGGTAGGGGTTGTCTTAATTTCTCCTAAAAATAAACCTATCCCTTTATCCTACCATCTCAATTTCTTGTGTACCAATAGATTGCCGAATACAAGGCTCTTATAGCTGGAATTAAAGCAGCCTTAGCACTAAATGTAAAAAATATACATATCAATGGAGATTCTCAGTTGATCATAAGACAAGTGACGAGGATTTATCAAGCTAAGCAAGATAAATTATCATAATATAGAGATTTAGCTATATCCTTGTTGCAAAAATTTGATTCTTATACAATGGAACCTATTCCTCAGAAAGATAATCAACATGCTGATGCGATGACATGTGTGGCCTCTCTTGTATCTTTAGAGGATCCCTTGGTAGATCTCAAATTCACTATTCATAACCTCACTACCCCGGATATTTTTGATTATCCTAGTGATGTGGCATATTGTTGCATTATAGATTCTAATGAGTGGTACTCGCATATCATGAGATATCTAAGTGATGGTACCTTTCTTGATTCTAGAAACAAGAAAACTAGGGATAGGATTCACAAGTTGGTTGCTAGATACATTATCCTATCTAATATTCTTTATAGGAGGGGTTATAATGGTCTTCTCCTTCGATGTCTTAACAAAGCCAAAATCCCTATTTCTCTTGAGGAAGCAAATTCAGGTGCTTGTGGGGGGAATTTTGGGGGTAGATCTTTAGTTCAGAGATTGCTTCGAATTGGATATTATCGCTAAACCATGGAAAAGGATTCCCTTGCATTTGTTAAGAAATGTCATCAGTGTCAGCAACATAGCAATTTTGATCCATGCTCTAGCCCAAGAACTTCGATCTCAAGTAGCGTGTTGGCCCTTTTCTACATGGGGTTTGGATATCATTGGTAAAATATCTCCTCCCTCATCTCAAGGGCATACTTTCATTATAACCACTACTGATTACTTTACGAAGTGGGTAGAAGAAATTCCTCTTTGATCTACTACAGCTGAATTAATCTATCAATTCAACTTAGATAACATCATTTATTGATTTGGAATACCTTCCGCTTTGGTTTTGGATAATGGAACATCATTTAAAAACAAAGATGCGAAGAAGTTTCTCGAGAAATATCATATTTAGCATAAATTTTCTACACTTTACTATCCTCAATCTAATGGACAAGTTGAATGTTCAAATAGAATAATCGAACAAATTCTTCATAAGACTATGAACAAGCAAGGTAAGGATTGGCATACTCAGTTGATCTATGCTCTTTGGGCTTACTAAACAAGCATGCGTATTGCTATGGATTGTACTCCTTATAATCTTATTTATGGTGTTGATGCTATTATGCCTTTGGAGTTAGAAATTCCATCTTTAAGAGTTTCTCTTAAGGGTATAGTGGATGATGATTCCTATAGAGAACAAAGGCTCCAACAACTTGATATGCTCGATGAATTGCATATAAATTCTCTTGATCACATTCAAGCATTTCATAAAACTCTACAATGAAGCTACAATGATAAGGTCATTCAAAGTTCCTTCTCAGTAGGTGATTTAGTACTCTATAAGAATCAGCACAACATCAACCCTAATTATCTTGGACCATATATTATCATTGTATTCTATGGATCAGGTGCTTACAAGATAGAAGATGTGGAAGGTACACCTCTCAAGGAACCCATAAATGCTATGCACCTTCGTAGATACTATGCCTAGTTTCTCTTTCTATCTCTTTATATTTTATTCTCTTTCCTTGTGTCTTTTCTTTCTTCAAATTGGATAATATGTTAGCATATATTCATTAAAGTATGTGGTATTAAATTATATTGTGTTGTTTAGTCTACATCACTTCAATCTTGACAAGCATGTTTCTCCACTTTATTGTTTGTCTTGGATTAATTTATGTAAATTGTAATATATTTTCATTTTATATGTGCTAGCATGTTATACAATTTCATATGTGTTAAAGTAGGATCTTATATCATGTTGTGTTTAATTAGGTTTTAATTAAATCACATTAGTCATATAATTCTTAAGTTTAACACATTTTTCTTCTACATCATCAAGGTAGACTTTAATTAAATACTTAGCTATTTAATTAAATCACACATGTATTGATTTAATCATGAAGCATTGAGAAATAAATCACATGGAAATTAAATTAGACATACATGTTCATTACCAAAAATGTTACTTTTAATCAAAGCAATGCATACATTGTTTTAGGAATTAAAATAACATGTTTGAGATAAAACATAAGCACAAACATATATATATGACTATACATAAAAAATTATTACAATATAATCATCTACTATCCCTAAGACTCGCAGCTGGAGGATGGTGACTAGATCTCCCCTCCTGATCTAGTCATGGGGATGGGCCCATAGGTGTGTATCTTGATGTGGAGCACGAGTGACTTTGTGAGGAGCTCCTACGATCCCTCTCCATCATGATCTCGTGATATGTGGCTGCCTCTACCTAAGCTGCTGCTAGATCTCGCTCTATCTATTGTAGCCTCTCTAATAGGGTACTCACCTACTCTCTCTAGACCTCCATCTCAACCCGAATGGGGGTGAATAGGTCCTCATTCCGCTCGACACTCCCCTATGATATCTGAACTATTTGCGAGGAACTAAAAATATGTGTGGTTGTGATGAGACCTGCCACTACGTTCTGGATAAGGGAGCGCCACTCCTAGACACCAACTGCAGAGATAGAAAGAATTTTTTCATCAGTAACATTCTATGTCATCAAATCTAAATAAATAAGAGGCATAAATTGAACAATTATAAAAACACTTTACCTAGATCTCCCTCTCACCAATAAGGGTCATGGAAAGGGACCTCTTGTGATTGGGACCCACTAGGCTCTTCACGCTCATAGTGCCTCTACACAGTGGCCATGGAATGGTGGGGACTAGAATCAAGACCCCTTATAGGGTCCTTATCCACTCATGATGGAATTCATAGTGGATCGAGGGCTATGGAGTCATCCCTAGAGTGATGAGGAACTGCATCTGACTCATCCTCCTCAGCCTCCACATTCTCCTCACCCTCCTCGTCCTCCTTGTCCTCCTCATCCCCCTCATCCTCTTGATATCCCCTCATACACCACCAACCTCCTACTATCTTGCATCATCATCCTGATCATCTATATCCTCCTTGCTAAGGTCCTTGGATGTATCAGGATCTTCCTCATCACTCGTGTGTCTCCATGGTCCGAGGTTCCCTCTAGGGAAGTTTGCTAGAAAGATGGCTGCAGGGTATGTCCTACCCCACCATGTGTTGTACCGTTGGTGTGCACCCACATCATCTCTATTGGTGATCGTGATATCCCAGTCTGACCCATATGAACCTTTGATATCAATTTAATCGCTAGTAGGCCTCAGAATCGCTCCCAGCCTAGGAGTCACACGTGAGTGTCGAATATAGGTAGGAACATTTGTAGGAACACACTACTCAAACCCAAACTATCGCTAAACTTGGTGAAAGTAAAATAGGAATGCAATGTGGTTGTATTGTCCCTCTCGTAGACGTTCCTCTACATATAAAACAACTGCCTATGTATACCCGCCCACATGTACATCCTAAGGTAGGGTCTCCATCTAATAACCTCTATTGTCAATCTATCAAGTGTCACTCTCCAATGCAGCAAATATCCAAACCACCACTCACGGGTGAGAGGATATGCAAACACCCTAGGATGCTCCAAAACCAATTAAAAAGGAACCCCAATAGGTCTAGTGCAAGTGATGTGGCTGAGTATCCAAATTTGTAGTAGTGTGCAAGTCATCAGGTTGCATCCCTATCGAAACACGTACTCTTGTAGGTCATGAAAGAGGTGGGCTATCATGCTCCACCCCCAGGATAATACACTCTGTTGTCTTTCCATATCTCTTATTGCATAAGCAAGACCTCCATGCATGTGAGTGTTGTGCCCATTAGGGCACACGACTAATACAATGGTGGCAATCATTAACTATCTCGCTAGCAAAGCCTCACCAGTAGGATGAAAGAGACAACTAATCATGATGCGGCCCTTCGTCTCACTGGGCATCTCTCTCCCAATGGAGTAGACCTACTCCCTCTTGTAATTGGTAGTGGTGCGGTCTGCTTGGTATCTCACTATCTCTCCTCTAATGAGAAGACAAATTATATTGTATACATCCTTGAGTGTGACTATCATCTCCCCCACTGATAGAAGAAAGGTGGAGATATCCACATCCCATCTCTCCATTAGTGTCGTCAGCATCAAAGGATAGAATTTGATGGCATACATAGTCAACACATACCATAAACCTATTGAATGCAACAACTCCCTATCCTTTGGTGAAAGCCTCAGAACCTAACTACAGAGGCTCTTGAAGGTGTGGTCAGTAGAATGCTCGGAGATGTAGGGAAGAATCTGCAAAGAGAAAAAATAAAATCATTAGTAATCTCTCATCAATTATCATCATCTAATCGAAACATCATCGCATCCATTCTACGCATTAGACGTCTGATCTCGTGCAACCCTCAGTCACTCTAAGTGGGGACCAAGGTGCCTTAAGTGGACCAAGGTGCCACTCTGGGAGAAGAGCACCTTGGGAGGATGAGGGTGCCCAGGAGGGATTAGAGTACCCTGGGAGGACCAGGGTGCCCCTGTAGGACCAAGGCGCCCAAGGAGGACCAGTGTGCTCTAGGGGACCATGGTGCCTAGATAAGAGGGAACATGCACAATCAAATGCTAACATCGTTGACATAGAAATCAATGCAAACAAGGAAAGTCAATGACGAGTCAATCATTAGTCAACTCACCTCATCGAGTGGTCTCCTAGTCAACACTACTTGACATAGGATCTTCATCCACATGGGTTGCTTGGGTCGACGTCAAGGCATGATAGCTGATGTGTGGGATCCTTTGTAGTGAATAGTGTTGAAAGTCAAAAGTGACAAATGAAAGTGTGACTTTCATATTTATGAGGTATGCACTTTTTTCGTTTTATGATTTTAAGTTAAGAACCCTAATTTCACCCTTTTCACTCAATCTATCATAACTTGAGCTAGGGAGCTATGATTTCTGCACCGTCAGTGGTGTTAGAATTGTGAATTTTCTCTCTTACTCTGCATGTATTCCATGAAGCGCTTAGATGTACAATCGAACCTTGTTGTGAACATGTTTCATCAAGGCTTCATCACAATTCGTTGTGGTAAACATGATACCTCGTTTCCCCTCACTAATAAGCAAGCCAAAATAGGGGGCATATAGCTACCAATAAATTTCATCACTTTACTTAGTAAGAATTAGGTGATTTTGTGACCTAACATGTTCTTTTGTAGGGTGCAGTTCCTAACCATGTACTGCAGATACTGTTGGAGGCTTCGTGCAACAACTTATGGATATATCCCTTTTCAAATGATGTTTACTTTTCTGTACTTTATCTTGCATATGCACGTAGTGTCATATGACCACTAAACTGGGGGATAAATGTAGCGTCGTAAATTGTACACCATTGCTAGGGTGGCACAATTCTATGCTTGGTTTAGCACCTGCCTTACTATGTTTTGCATCCTGCATTTCTAATCTCCTTTAAGAACTTAATTAATCAATTTAATTAAATCTAAATTCATATTTCATCACTTCACACATCATAAAGTTGGTCCCTTTACCCTAAGTGTGCCCCTTTTCATTTTATTCCTTCAATAAATCATTAAATCATAAACCCTCATTATGTCCTATTTCAACCTGTAAGGCCCTATTTCACATATCAAAACATCTCAGAATCAATTGTAACTTTGAGATTCGCTCTAATATCATCATATCAAACAACCCTAAAAATTTGGTGAAAAGTTGGTCGAACCGGTTGCACTTTGCACCTAGTCCCCAATATTTTTCCCAAAATTTTGAGAGCATAATTCTATGATATTATAATGCTTAACCCCAAAATATTGTCGGGAAATTCAAATCCTAGGTCGGTCTAAAGGTGAAATTAAGATCTAGGGTTTCATACATAAGATCTCCCTTTCTTCATCTGAAGGTTTAAGCGATGGAATCTAGAAAAAAATATTTTGGAGTGATCGCAATGAGCCTTCTATGTAGTGAAAGAGCACATCTTTTGAAGTTTTCAACAACATTCAACAATACCTATCTATAGACACCTAAAATTGCCCTGTCTAATTAAATAAATATCTTTATTTATTTAATTATTTTAGCCCAATTCTTCTATTAATTAAATAAATATTTATTTATTTAATTAATTCATTTATCCTTTTCTAGCCCTTTTTCATTTAAATAAATACCTTTATTTATTTAAATTAACCTTTTTGGCTAGCTACAAGAAGTTGAGTCCTACTTTTGGGCAAAAAGTGGAAGTGTTTTTTGTGTTTTTCAAATTTTCTATCGATTGATGTCAAAATTTGATGCACCTAGAGATTGAATCTCGAAAAACTTCAGTAATATAAAATGTAGTGCTCGGAGTCTACTTTTCAAATATTTAATTTATTTTAATACCCACATGGTAGAAATCACTTTTTAGTAGGCATGTTTAAAAACTAGTTTTTCAAAATGCCTATTTCAAGACCATACCACATGTGTACGAAAACCCTTTTTTGATGCAAATAAATGTGATTTTGCAAATCCTTCTGGGAAACGATACCTAAGACACAAATATTGATGAGAATATTTTTTCTTATTTTTTTATTGAATATATTTTTTTTTATTAATTTTTAACTAATGATAAAGTATATTTTCAAAACATCGGGTGTACGACCACCATAATTTGATGAAAATTTCATATTTTTCAATTTTTTTTTAATATTCAAAAGAATTGTATTTATATTAATGTCATATAATTTATTTTTCTAAAATCCTAAAAACAATAAAGTTATTAAAGTTTTAGTGAACCTTGGTATTTTAGGTTTAGGTTCCACTTTTGATTAATAAATAATACAAAAATAATAAAAATAATCTTATCACTATGAAATTTACATTTCTGAAATCAGGATGTCGAAAACTCTAATGGGTTTTCGTTTCATCAAAAATTCAATCAGAAAGACCCTTAAAAAATTAGGCCAAGGTAGAAATCTGATGTTTTACCTTGGTCATTTTTTTGGAGGTCCAAGCATAGGCTTGGTGAGACCAAGCCTATCCCGAAGAAAAAAACAATGCTAAGGATTGTTTCCCGCCCCTAATTTTAACAAACGGGCGCTCGTTTTTAAAATTCAAAAAATGGGTGCCCATTTCGCTTTCTACCGTTGAAAGCGAAACAGGCACCTGTTTCATTAAATAACAGGCACCTGTTTCTGAAAAGATCCATTGGGCCAGAATCTAGCCCACACGCACAAATCCCAATGATTGAATGATTTTTCAATCATTGCCTGATAGGTATGATCTGCAAAGAGAATGTTTTGACTAATCATTCTCTTTTTTGTCTTATTGTCAATTTGGTAAGGAGATCGATTCAAATTCAAAATTTGGTGCAGCCATTGGATCAAATCAATGCAGAAAGAGGCAAATGAAGGTTTTGAAAACTGAGGAGATTGCAACAAATAGGGAGGAGGCAATATGTCAACGAGAGAGAAGATCAAGAATGAGACAAGGAGCTTCAAGTTCCACAATCATTTCAGAAGAGGAGAAGATCAATGAGACCATAAATGGTGACAAAGGAAACACAATAGAACCATTTAATTCAGGTGCATCTTCTAATCCATTACTGGATACATGTATGTATTCACAGCCCTATGTTTTTTCTCATGAAGAAATTGGTGATTTAGTAGAAGAAGGTTACTTATTAAATCAAACGCCAATTGAAAATCAAACTCCAAATGAAATTAGAACTCAAGTTGAAACTGAAATTGAAATCCAAATTGAAACCCTAAATGAAACTAGATCTCAACTTGAAACTGAATTTTAAACTCCAAATGAAATTGAAAATCCACCTACAACTAAAACCAATAATGTGTATGTAGACATGGAAACACCAATTGAAAATGAAACATGTTTGAATGATAATCAAACGAATGAAAATTTTGAAATTAAAAGTGATGTACTAGACAACCTTCCTAGCTTGGTTTCATGGAGACAGATTAGGACACATGCAAATAGATTGTTTAGACATTTTTTTTATAATAATAAATTTGGGTTTCAATGTCAATTAATGGTACAACTAATTAAAATGACTAAAATGCGAAAAGTGGTGAAGAAGTTAGGCTTTTATGTCAAACCCAAGAAGAATGACAAGTCTTTAAAACAAGTTGTATTGACTGTTGCTAGTGCCTTTGATACAATCGGAAAGAAAAGTCATTCTAAAGATAAAAATGTGGCACGACGGGCAATAACAATACCTTTAGTAAGCCAAACAACTTCTAATAAAAGGATGATGAGTAACATAAGTGGATATCTTAATATTCATCGTAAAACATTGTCAAGAGCTGTAAAAAGAAGAGTTAATTTTGAAAGTGATCCGGCAAACAAATTGTGGACTTTTAGTGGTAGACTACCAAGGTCTTATATGAAACTTACCAGTGAAGTAAAAAATTTGATCGAAAAATTCTGGCACGATAATACGAGAGTATCACCTAATGTTAGAGATGTTCTTAAATTAAGAGTTGGGTCAAAAATTCATGATCCACATCCAAAACACCTATTGGACATGACTCAAACTGAATTGTACAAAAAAAATTTGGATGATAAGGTGTTGACTATTAGCATTTGTCAAATATCTTTTGAAAAGCGTAAACCTTGGTATGTTCAAATTAACAAGGAAAGAGTCACATGTTGTTGCAAAACTCATGTTCAATTTCACTACCATTATGATGTATTTCGATATATATGTGTTACCATGCATAGTAATGGAATGTTCCAAGAATATGGTCTAAATATACCACCTGAAATGATAAAGGAGTTTATATCAAGTTTTTTTTGCAACCCACCAAATGAGCAAAATTTTCTTTTCAATGCATGTGTTTACGGTATATGTGATATATGTGGCAATCTTGCATTTTTGGATGAATATTTGCATGAAAATATTTCAAATCATTTTGGACAACAATTAGTTGATGTTAAAATATTTAAAAATGTTGAGTATCCACTGAAGGATGGAAAGGTTGGAAGACGGTGCGATCTAATCACTAAAAAAGTTAGTTTTCATGCATTTATGAATGAATTTAAGAGTAACATCATACCTAAATATATTAAACACACTCAAAATGCTAGATCGCTCAATGGTCAGTTTTGAATATGTAAGGATACATTTCCTATTAGTAGTATACTTTCGATTATTGACTTTGTAGAGAACTACACACTTGCACCACAAGATGAGGTCTAATCACAATACTACAATTCAGTGCAAGTATCAATTTTTGTCCATATTGTCTATAGGCATGCACTAGATAGTACAGAAGAGGATCATAAAATTTTGAGAGAGTACCATTTCTATATGAGTGATAATAAATTACACTCACCTGATTTTGTCCAGTATTGCTTCAAGACCTTTTTTCAGAATTTGAGGGAGAGAGAAATTCAGATGACACAACATCTAATATGGTCTGATAATTGCACAGGGCAATTCAAGAATGCTAGAATGTTTTATTGGCTAAGTAGGATTCATAAGAAAACTAAAATCGAACACATGTGGAGTTTTTTTTAGGCTGGACACAGGAAAGGAGAACATGATGGTGCCGATGCATGTGTTAAGAGAGCCCTTTGCAGAGAGCAACTGAAATTCGAGGATCAATTGTGCAAGTGCAATTGTGGATTGGTGTAGTGCAACTTTATCCATAGGATCAAGTCACAACTCTACAATTAGACATTTCTTCTGGCTAGTTAAAGAGGAGAATATCCTTCCAAGATATGATTGTGATACAATCAATGGGTTAGCTAGATGGCATTCATTTAAGAGTTCTAATTCTAACACTTGGACTATATGGACTAGAGAGCTTGCATGTTTTTGTCAATTTTGTGTTGCAGGTGAATGGGAAGAATGCGAGAATACAGAATGGGTCGAAGAATGGCAACACAAATCCTTAACACCTAGTGAGACACAATATCAAGATGTTAGAAGAAATGAAGACCTAGATCATGCATTTGCATCAGAAGATTATGATCATGTTTCAGACCTCATACAACCTAATAATTTAATTCAATTTCTTGTTTATAACTTTAAATTATATATTTTTTATGTATTGTCATATAATTTATGATTGTATTTGAATTATAAATTCTAAAAAGTTTTATTTCTACATGTACCTAATTCTGTTTTCTAGGTCATGTGTATGATGTTGTTCCACCCAAGGATAATGATGAGCAGGTTGAGTATTGGCTAGCTATATGTGTAGAACCTAAGAAAAAGTTTATATGTGATCGAGTAGATGATGATGGTTTTCAGTATCCAGTTGGGTCTGTTGTGGTAGTTGGCACATGGCTATGCAAATACTTAACAAGAAGGAATATCTTACTAGCTTATGAAGACTACCAATCAGAAAAGAAGATTATACACTATTCTCATTTGGTGGTGGCAACAAACATCAAATTAGAAAGATACAAAGGTAGACCTGCTAATAAGGTATTGTGGACACTTTTAGTAGAAGAGCATCAGGAAATCATAGATGCATTGTAGAAGAGAGAGGATGCAGATGATACATTAGGTTGAATCAAATTTATATGCATATAAGTTTGTGTTAATTGTGTGAACTTTTTTATATTTAATCATGATAATTGTTTTTCTTTGTCCTTTTAACATTGTATTTGTCTACATTTGATACAATTTTGGTTTCATAAACAACATTGTATTAGTTAAATTCTTCTTAATGTTATTTTGTGCACATTGTAATTGTGTTACAATCATTCTAATTTTTTATGATATATTTATTTTATCATAATCTCTTCATAGATTAATTGTAAGTTCTTGATTTTATTATTATTTTAAGAATAGGATGTTATTGTAAATTGGGATAATTATTTTATTGAATTATAAATTGTTGCACTATAAGATGATCAATCACAATGTTAAAATATAAAGTCATAAATAGATCATATATAATCACTAGAGGGCACCAAATTCTAAAACAACATCACCTATATATAATCACTAGAGGGCGCCAAATCACATAACAAGACCTGATATCATAATACCAATGAAATGACATAATAAAAACTCCTATATATAATCACATAGCAATTCCTGATGACATAATAACAAGTCTTGAAAAAATGATAATAAGGAAATGACATTAAAACAAGTCCAAATAACATAATAACAAAACAACATCACATATATAATCACTAGAGTGCGCCAAATCACATAACATGACCTGATATCATAATAGCAACAAAATGACATAATAAAAAGTCTTATATATAATTACATAACAATTTTTGATGACATAATAACAAGTCCTAAAAAAATAATAAGGAAATGACATTAAAACAAGTCCAAATAATATAATAACAAGTCCTAGGATAACATAACAAGTGTCATACTAAAAATTCCATAATACAATAACATGACATGATTTAAAATATATAATCTAAGAACTCACGTGCATCTCATCTGCAGTCCTCTTCACTCCATGTGAAGGTGGTTGAGATGAATCATCTTGTTGCACGTGGTCCTGAGATGCACCATCCTATGTGTGTGCAGTATCAGTGTCTCCACCCTCCTATGTAGTATCAATGTCTCCACCCTCCTACATAGTATCAATGTCTCCACCCCCCTGTACATTATTAAAAGATTTTACATGAGAAGAAGATTTAACATGAGAAGAAGTTACTTGCATAATTCACTTATAAAGTAATTAAATACTAGGAATTTAAAATAAATTACCATACGACCGTGCTCTACAATGCCCTCACTAGTACGTGGAGGTCCACTATCATGAACAATAAAAGTGGTTGTATTTAAGTCCTGCAAAAAAAACATTGTACATCAATTTTGATAATCCCTATAAAAGTCAGGTACATAGTATAAACAAATTATAAATTATTTTTCTAATCATCACCGCAAATGATAATGTCGACGGTTGCATCTGGCTCAATCCCATAGCGATACCAATACTGGTAGTGGTATCGACCTGAACAACATATATAAAGCATGAATCAAACTTGTATATATACATAAATTATAAAGTATATATATAGACTACAAGTTTATCGCAAAAAAGCATACATATGGTGTGTCATGTGCTGGCAAAGTAACTGATGGGTGAAGGCATAGATGTGATGCACCATCAAACAATCTAGAAGCCTACAATTGCAAAAAATAACGAACATGAATCAGAGTTGTACATAAATTAGTAAGCATATAAACACTTCAAATTAATGGATGAAAAACATACTAGTGGTATATGAGGCTGAGCCTCAATGGTCGATGGGTCACGTGAAGAAATACCCACCTTGGTGATACATGAAGCACCCTACAAAATTGAAAAACATATCATACACATCATTACATTAAAAAATTTATTATTTATTTTAAATGTACATATCAATACAATGTATCTAGATGAAAGTGCATACCGTAAATGGGGCACCAACATCTCTAGGTATCGAGGTAACATGATGTCATTTCCTCAATGATGTGGTATGATCCATCCTTTGTTTAGAAAACATTGACTCATATTATGGTTCATATGTGTCTATAGGATGATCATCGTCTGCCCACAGGAGATCAACATATGAAGAGACGACATCAGCATGTGCAGTCTCTTGGACATCATCATAACCACACTAATACATTTAGCCTAAAATTCCAATAGAGGTTTCCAATGGAGAAGGTATATTGTTATCAAACTTGATTTTTTTTTGAAAAAATGCCCGATTTCATCTGAATTCCGACGATAATGCAACATTTGGTTTCAACGGAGAAGGAATTGGCAATGACATTTGGGTTTTTTTAGAAAAAGTGCCCACGTTTGTCGAAATTCTGATGACCACATGCATTACTTAAAAAAAAAAGAAAAGACCAAGTCATTTCATAAATCCCGCCTCTTTACAAAATCCCGCCTCTCATCCGTCCCGCCTCTGTAGCGAACCTGTGGGTTTAATCATGGTGGGGAAGATCATTGGTGTGACAAACATAGCCACAACAGGGAATGGGGGCATGAAGTGCCATGGGCACAAAGTGCCAAGGGCTGGCACATAACAAGCGAGGATGACCGCAAGGGAGCCCAAAATGGATTGTGTAAACGGCGACGCCCGGGCCTTCATCAACAACAATAAGAGCTATGGACAGAGGAAGAAGTTCACCTGCAAAAAAATCTATGGATGGAGGAAGAAGTTCACCCACAATAAGAGCTTCCTCTATGCTGTATATCTTGCATCACTGCCATGTCAGGCTAGAAGTGGCGATGGAGTATGATTTGGTGGAAGTGGAGGCAGACACTAGCCGACATTGATCAATTAGTCACTAGTAATGGGAGACATTATTTTAAATGGTATGAAAAATTTCCAACTATGGCTAGACAGATCTTGCTTTGGTTTTCAGGAAGCCATTGGAGTGAAGTTGATTGCGTCTTCTGGTGTTAGATAATTTGTATTTTCCTCATTGTAGGGAAGATAGGTTGTGTACTTCATATTTTAATGCTTATCTTGAAGGAGATCGGATGTGTGGTGGACATTTATTTAAAATTATTATTGTCCTGTATCGTGTTTATGTTAAAATATGAATTTGCAGGTGCATGTAATGGTGCAAACTTTTAGTAGTACATGTTTTTGTGGACAAATCTTTTACATATGTTTATTGTTCTATTCCAGTCGAATTATGTAATTGTTAAAAAATTCCCATAAATAACAAAAAGATCTTTTGAAAAGTTTATTAAATATTTAATGATGTTGGAAGTGTTATTGGGTTTTTGGTTTAGAGGTGAATGAGTCTATTTGGGCTCAAGTATTTTGACGAGGCTAAGAGCAAGGCCCTAATATCAAAATAGTTCAAAATAGAGGAAGCTTGGATCACAACTCCAAGTGATTTGGCAAAATGATTAACCCTCAATTCTAGGCTCTTGATAGGTTTTTATCCTAAGACTTGTGCTCCAATATCAAGTAGATAAATGAATTTTATGGTTCTTTTCCTTTGGCATTGAGTATTCACCATTCCCATCATTGTGTTCCATGAAATGACATCACTTTGAGGGATTCTATCAAACAGCTCACCCGCTTTGCAGATGCTTCCACATTTTACAAACATATATACCACACTATCAAATCTCTATCCATCTTCGCTAGCTTCAACCACAACTATTCGCGTAAGCGTCCCTTCCTAGTTGAGCGAACAAGTGCCTACCTAAAGGCCCTCCCAAGGTATCTTAGTTCTCATTGTCTTGGGGCATATTAGAGGATTGCAATGGGGATCACAATAGGGAACATGCAGGTAGGGGCCATCCCCCGATGAACACGAAGGAGGGAAGTGGACATAGTTCCCTGTGGGTTTAATCGCTGCAGGATGTAGGAATGGTTTAATCGTTGCAGGAAAAAGGTAGGGTATAATCAACAAATTAATTGTTATACATATTCAAATATTTAGATTCAAATTTTATTATATATTTATCAGATTAATTGGCAATAGCAAAGATGGTGAGAGGTTTCTGTAATATGATATGATTGATTTAAAAGAAGAATTTCTTACAAGACCTAAACCGTTGAACAATCCTACAATCATGTATTATTTAAACACTGCATTTTAAATAATGAACAATATAGTTAGCCTGAAACATATTAACACTACTTTCCATATTTAAAATATATCCTAATTAAGGGGATGGATGACCTAAATCTGTGTGATCGAGTGCCATTATGTAAAATATATCCTAATTATGGATGCTGGTATATATGGTAGTGATAGAAAATCCCTGCTGTAGAACCATGAGAGCAATGTGTAGTGATCGAGTGCTATTTTTTCTCGATGTTTTGGAGGGGAGCATAAGTGTACCATTAGAAAGGTGGTATAAAATGGAAGCTGAGAGGTATAAGGTTATGAGGTGTGGGTTAGGATAAGATAGGGAGGTAAGTGATGAAGGATGTAATGGTAAAAGAGTAAGTTAGGATATGTTAGGGGTTTGGAAGGTAGGAAAGTGAATGGGGGGAGATAAAAGGATGTGAAGGATGGAATGGGGTTAGGTAGGTGAAGTAAAAGTAAGTGTGTATGAGGTTAAGGTATGGGATATGATGTAGGAAAGTGGAGGAGGTTAAGATAGGGGATATGAAAGGTAGATGGAAGGTAATAATGATAGGAAGTGAGGTAAAGGTTATGAGGTGTGGGTTAGAAAATAGGGTGTAGGAAATGGAAGGAAGGGTCATATCACTTTGAGATTTTTCACCAAGATGAGTAGCTCGAGTATGGACCTCAAATCTTACAAGCCATGAGGATCCACTTGTAGTAGAGGAGCATATACTTGCATCTTGGGAGCTTATTAGGAGTTTGCCTTGAATTTGGGAAATGCATATAGAGGAGATAGAATATTGATCAATACACATTACCTAGCCTCATCATGCATAAATACAAGAGGTATAGACCATAGCAAGCACATATCATGAGCCAAAGGATCATATTCGAGAGTTGCTTCATCTCCAATCCTCTACATTTTTAAGATCCACAAATGGGGTTGAGGATAAGTCTTGTTTACTAATTAGCTTGGACTTATGCTTTGGGTTGCATCTATATGTGAGCAACCTAAAGGCATAATTTTCAATGCAATTTTTGAGAGGACTTGCTTCCACCTTGTGGTACTAGGAGGATAAAATGCACCAACTCACATTGGAAACCCTCTCCAGATACCATTTTGGAGTGCTTCAAAGTGTGTTCTATTTCAAAATATTTTTGACAGAGATGCATAGATGAGTTTCACAATTTACATAATAAGGTTTCATAGTGGCTCAACATGAGAGTTAGTTTTTGGAGTTCTTGTAGTCTGTAGATTACATTCAAGACAAGTTACTTGTCAATTATTTCATTAGGGGTGGAAAGCCCAATATTTTAGTTTTCCTACACATGGCCAATCCAAATGACTTTAGGGTTGCTATGGCAAAGTCTCTTATGGAAAGGAGGTACATGGGAGGACACAAGAGGCAAGAGAGAAGTTTGTAACCTTAATTAAGGGACTAAAGTGTCCATAGGCCTCCCCATCCTTCAAAGGATAATTTAGACTTACTATATGATTTACAAAGAAAAACCCAATAGTATCAATATTAGGGACATAGGTCTACTAGAGCATAGTAGGGGCCATAGGGTAGTCACATTTGACCATCATAGACACAAGGATATTTTAGGTATGAGAGACTATAGGGCTATCAAGATAGGCCTTCTATGACTCAACAACCTATTAGGGGAGAATCTAGTGTTTTTACTAATTAGGATCTTCTAATTATGGTGGGGCTTAGCCAACATAGGGATATATGAGAGGCACATGTTATGTATATGTTAGTATTAGATAGAGACTGCCCATAAGGTTTTAGAGTAGGTGAACACCATGCTAGGATGTCAAAGTAGATAGTTGATATGTGGGTCTTTACCCTCCTAACCACTCAACATATACCACCATGGGTCTTTACCCTCCCAAACACACAAAGGTCAAAGGAAGATTCACTACTGCAACACTCAGTTTTTTTGATAGTCTCAAGCACTTAGGACAGTCACTCCTTTCGTGGCCATTCTTCTTCACACAAGACTCTCTAACATTAATTATGATGATAGTGTACCTTATTAAACCTTCCACCAACACCTAACTCAATACCAAACTCTTTCCCAATCTCGCTAATGGACTAATTAACTCAATTCACTATGAAATTGTGACGGTCAATGCAAGGTCAATACAATCTTGGGTACAAATATTTTGGTCTATTGGTGTTTTTATTTATCACAAGCGAATTTATTCTCTTGGACATTAATGCTTTTATACACATTAATATGTTTCTACTACTCACAATTTTCTAGTATTAGTAAATTTGAAATAAAATAAGGATGCACAAGTATCTATTTGAAAATCGTATATTTTTCCATTTCTTTTAACAAAAATAAACCAAGTATACTTGTCATTTATCAAATTTGTAATATATTTAGGATATGACTATGATTCTAGTTGTGGTAGTGAAGACATCACTAGTCTACAACTTGACAGACCAAGAGCACAAAATTCTTTAGCTGAAGAGAATTCATCTTGTCCTTCAATTTGTACATTTAGGTTCAAGGTGTGTAGGTTGCTTTTCTTGATTTCTTAAATGGAACCAGTTATGAATATGGGAAATTGCTTCTTCATCTTTCATTTCTTCAAAATTAAGAATGATGGTAGGATGGCTAGAAGAACACCCTTCTTCGAATCTTCCACAAAATTGTTCTTCAAAATCTTCTTCTTCACTTCTATATCCCATTTGCACAATTAAGATATTGGCCTTCTATATGAATCTCATGAAGGAGTTTTGGCTTCCTAGTTAACTTATTTATTAACTAGTCTTCATTAGTTTACTAATTTGAAAGAAATTAGGAAAGGTCTAATACCTTGTAGAGTCACTATAAAAGTTTTAAAAGAAGATTGTGATTTACCTTCCTCTAAATGTGTTACTAGTATAGGGAGATCCTCTCTCCTCTACTTCCTTGATCTTCTTGAGACCTATTCATTCTTATAGTATGTAGTTCAGTTAATTCATATATCATACTAAAAACCCCATCTTCATTATTTTCATCATTGATCTTTGAGAACAGATTCAAAAAGGTCATATTGTTTATAGAGATATATGTCTTCTTCTACTACACCCCTCCATGATATTGCATTAGTCATGTAGACTAATTTAACAATTGTGTTCTTACAAGAGCAATTTGAAGTGATGTGGCAAAGCTTGTAGCAAATATAGTAGATTATAGTTTTGGATCGAGGCTTGGGATACTTGCACTTGCAAAGGTAAGTGTGCTCGAAGCATGAAAATGATGATGATTAAAGGATCACTTACAAAAAAATGAGTTTGTATTTTTTGTGAGAGTAATGCTTGTGAGTAAAGGGCTAGCAACCAAAGGGGCCAGTTTAAGGAAAGTAAGGATCACGAGACTTGTTTTATTGCTTAGTAAAATTTTGAATATATTTGTTTTGATTGATGAAATGAATTATTTCAATTTGAGCCATATCAATGAGATGAATCAAAGAACAAGTAGCAATAATTGTTTGTGTAATAGGGATATTACCTAGCTACTTCCACTATTAGGTCATTTTTATGCCTTATCATTTAAGTTTACTTAAGGTATACATAGGATACTTATCACTTTATGTCTCATATCATAAGATTAAGATACTTTTATAATCTTATGATATCCTACATGTCTCATCTTGACCTATATAATCAAGGGGTTCTATTTATAATCTCATTCATTCATATTGTAAACTTGCATTCATTGATAGGAATATAGTTTATTCGTGTCATATTGATCTTCTCATTTTGTTGTGCTTTCCATTAGACCTCTAGATCTTGGTGGCTATCTCCATAGTCAAATCTTAAAATATTTACCTTTCTAGATTCTATAAAAGAAATGGTTTTATCAAGAATATCATATGGAATAGCTTCTAAATATTTGCATTTGATAACAATATTGTTAGAGCATTTTTCTTTATAGGAAAATAATCTAAACTAGACTTTTTTTTTCAAGCTAAGACAAAACAAAGTAAGGTAGTACAATAATCACTTTGTCTAAATTGAGATTTTTTGGCAAAATTTTCCAAAAAAATCTCTAAGTTAGTCACATAAACATACTTTCTCACTATCTTCTCCTCCATATAACCCCTTGGATCAAATAAGGGTATAATTCTGAATGCTCTCAAGTTATACATAGTAATATCTTTGTCACATTGTTTTAAGTTTCATATCTCATAATGGCAGTGGTTTCCCAAATTTTTACTAAATAACTTTGAAGATAAATTGTGAAGAGAATCCATCATATAGATATTTATTTTCACCAGCCTTAGAGGACATTGTTTTGTCTATCATTTATTATAATAGCTAATGCCCAATTTTTTTATAAGATAACAAGAAAAACCTCCTCTTCACAATCTATGTTTTCCTTAATAATCCAAGAATGAAAAAAGGAACCCACATAAAAATTACTTACTCCCTACCATGAAGGCAAAAGAACATCCAATTTAAAGATAGATGTACCAAAAGGAAAGAAATATCACCTCAAAATCTGTCTTGAACTTATACATTGAATCTATACACACGAGAATCCCCTTAATAACTCTCTCACAACTTTCAATGCTAGAAGAATGAGTGTTTTCACAAGACTTTCATACTATGATATTTATATCAAGATTCACTTGCATAGTTTTAGAGTCAATTTGACCCATTCTCATGAGTAGTTTACATGAACCCCTCATAAGAATGGATCACTTAGTATTCGTTTCATCAAAGTGATGCTCATAGTGGTGAAGCATTAGGGATTCCTAGGAGGTCACCCATACTAATACTACTCTAAATCAAGCACGTTTAACCATGTATATTGTCCCAAGATCAAACCCATTCAACTTGCCACCCCATTTGCAAAACCTTCATCAAGTGGTGTGCCTTATAAACCATTCATTATAGAGCAACTTTATCTTATCCATTGACAAGTGGGAGGTGTTGATGTGTTTTTTATGCACATGCGAACAGAGAATGAAATACCCAAAAGTATCTTATCCTCTCTTGAACAAAGTTACTCAAATGCTGGAGATTTGCTTAAGGATCACTTGAGACAACTCCAAGGTTCTGGTATGTCGGGTCACGACATGTGGATAAACATAGTTGGTTGATGTGATTGCTGGTATCACAAGGGGACTTACGTTGAATTGTCGAATGCTTAAATAGCTGGAACTTGATCATCTGATATTTCAATCTCGCAATGCTTTTTGTCCTAAACTAACTTGAATTGAAAAAAGGGCAAAAGGTGAAGTGTTAATAAAATCTATTCTAAGGCCTAGACTGTAAGAAGATGGATGAATGATTAGATGGAATCCTACTGAGCGAGGTCTCAACATAGGGGTATATGAGACAGGGGTAAGTTCAATAGTGATTTCTCCTCTACAACCTTTGCCAGTCTATGCAAAAATGAGAGCTTGACAACATTCTTTCGCTTTTAGCTAGCTAAATTTTATAGACAACAAATTATCCATACGAATTATCATATATACTTGTAACCTCCATCCCAAACCACCTATTTCACTCTTCTTCCTTTGTGTACCTCTTTTATTCTTCCATTACCTCTTCACTTACCTAAATTCAATCCAAAACATAGTGTATATAGCATCAAAAAAATTCCATATTTGATTAGTATTATCCACAACATATCGAAAAGACAAATACCACACTTACTGTGTCATCAACCAAAAATAATTTACTTACATATTCAAAGAGTTCAATAATGGAGAAACATCCATGTGGTGCTCTACACATGTCCTTGAAGGTTCAAGAAATACTTATCCTCTATTGGTCCAAACTTTAAATCACTTTCCATGCATGAAAATAATTGCAACCATACACAATTTCCCACCCAATAGATTCTCTCAAACTAGTTTACTATCTTAACATAGAGTCAAGGAAAAGCGGGCTAGAATAGGAATCCAAGTGTCTTAAAAACCTTCAAGACCATAGTGGTGAGGATTGAATTTCTTTCTTTAGTGGTATCTTTCTCTAGATTAATTAGTTGGGGATTCTATTAGGACCTTTTCCTAGTTAAAAAAAAAATATAAAGATTACATCCCTAAATATTGCATTCATAATAAAATAATTTTCTGCAATATTGAGACTAAATTAATAATAAATTTATAGTGATGAATAAAGAAATATTTAAGATTATCAAAAAATTGATGTTTTCTTTCTCCCAACCGTCATTGGATATTGGGTGATCTTTGAGGCATTATGTCAAATAGTTCATGTGCCTTATCTAAGCTTACATATTTTGCATGCATGTGTACCTGGGCAGTTGCACTACATCATCTATACTCACTAATCACATTTGGTTGGAAGTTTCTAAATCCATTTCAAACACATCTTGTGCATATCTTGCAATCATAGCATTACATTAGATCGCGTTTCTTTGATGCATCTCACTAAATAGTTCATGCACTTTCATGTCTATACTTCCACATTTTCCAAACATGTCAAACAGGGCATTTCCAACCGTAATCATCTGATATTAATTGCCCTTACCTTCTGCTTTGATGGAAGCCCATACTCTATTCCAAAGCTCCCATTTTGGCACAGGTAGAGAGTACGTTGGCAAATAAAACTGATCGAAATGGAAATCTATTTGTTGCATTGATTGCATTGTGAGGACACTTATGTATTTCATTGATAGCATAAAGCAGGAAATGATATGAGAATATCTCCTTGGGGAGGTATTCTATGGCAGCTGTGAGGTAGATGAGAGTTTCTTATGCCATTTGCTTTGTTCTATGCAGTCAAACATGAGAACACTGTTTGAATTCAAATGCTAACAGTGATTGTCTTTTTAACGGAAATAGATGGGAAGGGACGTCAAGGGAAGGAATGGGCCCACAACACACCTAAGCAGTCAAAGATTAGTGTGTGTTGTTTAAGGCTTCCCCCTTATGACATCATAATTGATTGGCTCTTCACTCCTAAGACCTTCAAAAGTCTTTAATGGCTTCATTGAGTCCTTTTTGTCTTCCAAATGTACCTGCACCAACTTGAATTCTCCTTCAATGCTTGATTGCATGTTCACTTGGAATTGAATTGATTTTATAACTAAGAGATCACTTGAATTGTAGGTAGACCCCTTCAAATGACAGGGTAGGCTTCCTTTTATACCTTATATATGTCTTGAAAGCATTTTATCCTGATGGCTTTAAATTAAAGTACTTTCTCTTCTATCTAGTATTGGTGGAGCATAGGTTGCATTGCATCATCCTAGGATACATATTTCCGCAGATATAACACAAGTTAAATGTATCCCAGGTTGATGCAAAGCATCCTTTGCTCCATAGATCACCAAAAAATAGAGAAAGAACTTTAATTTAATGCCATTAGGATAAAAGTCTTTAATCAAGACAGATAAATGGTATGCAACTGGATCTATTTGGAATACATTACCCAAACACCACAATCGATCAGTCACCTTTGAAAAGAAAGTGGTATGATAAAATATTTAGACATAAAATAGATGAAATGCACTCCATACTACTGCTGCACAATATTTTGGTCGATGATATTTTTAAAATAGTAAAGGAAGGTGTATGGAACAACCAAATTCTGATCATTATAAACAATGAATATTTTAAGATCCTTTTATGATATGTAAGTTGAGAATATTTTATGAAAGGTCCCTAAATGAATACACTTTAAACTGATTTTAATATACCTTCAAGTGTGCAATATGGAAGGTTTGTATTCTTAATCTCCTGCCCATTTCTTAATTTAAAGGATGATATCTTTATTAAATATCTTTATTAACTTGATTTCTCCTTCAATTCATGATGAATGCTTGATTGCATGTTTACTTGGAATTGAATTGATTTTATAATCAAGAGATCACTTGAATTGTAGGTAAACCCCTTCAAATGATAGGGTAGGCTTCCTTTTATACCTAATATATGTCTTGAAAGAATTTTATCGTGATGGCTTTAAATTAAAGTACTTTCTCTTCTATCTGGTATTGGTGGAGCAGAGGTTGCATTGCATCATCCTAGGATACATATTTCTGCAGATATAACACAAGTTAAATGTATCCCAGGTCGATGCAAAGAAACCTCTGCTTCAGAGATCACCCAAAAATAGAGAAAGAACTTTAATTTAATGCCATCAGGATAAAAGTCTTTAATCAAGATAGATAAATGGTATGCAACTAGATCTATTTGGAATGCATTACCCAAACACCGCAATCAATCAGTCACCTTTGAAAAGAAAGTGGTATGATGGAATATTTAGACATAAAATAGATGAAATGCACTCCATACTACTACTGCACAATATTTTGGTTGATGATATTTTTAAAATAGTAAAGGAAGGTGTATGGAACAACCAAATTCTGATCATTATAAACAATGAATATTCTAAGATCCTTTTATGATATGTAAGTTGAGAATATTTTATGAAAGGTCCCTACATGGATACACTTTAAACTGATTTTAATATACCTTGAAGTGTGCAATATGGAAGGTTTGTATTCTTAATCTCCTGCCCATTTCTTAATTTAAAAGATGATATCTTTATTAACTTGATTTCTCCTTCAATTCTTGATGAATGCTTGATTGCATGTTCACTTGGAATTGAATTGATTTTATAATTAAGAGATCACTTGAATTGTAGGTAAACCCCTTCAAATGACAGGGTAGGCTTCCTTTTATACCTAATATATGTCTTGAAAGCATTTTATCATGATGGCTTTAAATTAAAGTACTTTCTCTTCTATCTGGTATTGGTGGAGTAGAGGTTGCATTGCATCGTCCTAGGATACATATTTCTGCAGATACAACACAAGTTAAATGTATCCCAGGTCGATGCAAAGCAACCTCTGCTCCAGAGATCACCAAAAAATAGAGAAAGAACTTTAATTTAATGCCATCAGGATAAAATTCTTTAATCAAGACAAATAAAATTTGAGTTTGATTGTCATCATTTACTTTGCCAAATTCTTCACACATAACTCCTGAATCAATTTCCTACTCACAAGAATTTTATTATGTCTCAAATATAGGGAAACAAAAGGCTTCAAATAGAAAACTTGAACATGCAACTAAATCCATTGACTAACTAGAAGAACAAAATTAAGAAATGATTTGATCATCTGAGAGATGTTGTAGACTTGCAACTCACTAGCTAAGTTTTTGCGAGTAAGAATTTTTTTTGTTTTCATCATGGTTGTGGTGCTTATAGGGAGACATTTACAAATTTATATCTATTTTCACTATTTAATTGTTTATGGGTTTGTAATGGTAATTTAATGTTCTTTCATATTTTTGTATATATTCTTTATAAAAGCCTATTATATTGATTTGTTCTATTATGCATAATGGTGTGGGTTAGACGACTTTGCCGTCGGTGCATGAAAGCATTGAATGAGTTCTACTTTTAAAAATTACATGAAACATTTTTAATTTATTTGGTTCAGTGTTATTTGCAAAAAATGATTATCAATGATGTTTCCTTTCTCCAAGAATTGTCTAAGATCTTTCCATCAAATAATATGTAACATCGAATGACTAAATCTTTTCATTACAAATGCTTATTTTATTTAATTATTATTTGAGTGTGAATTAAAATTTATATCTGTATGGAAGCAGAACATACAAGCTGAAGAGTCATGTGCAAGCAAATTTCCTAAAAGAAAGCAAGCAGGCATTATCTTGAATGACATGGAAACAAGCTCATCAACTGCCTAGAAGAGAGCAATTGGAGAATGGCAGAGGAAAGTGTTTAAGGGTGATAAATAGATAGATAGTATGCAATACAAACAAACAATGTCTGGAGTGTCTGATGTGATGTCTCTAATTTATGTCCAGAGGGACTAACTGGTTTTGGAGTTCCTGTGAAACCTATTGGGCCACGCTTGGAGGAAATCAATGTGTTCATGCAAGGAGCACCTTTTTTCTATTATGAGAATGATACTTTTGCACCGAGGGATATTTGGAAGTCAATATCCAAAAATTTCTATAGTGTGGAACCAGAGTTGGCAAACTCAAAGTAATTTTCAGCTTTCAGAAGACCAAGAGGTTATGTACACAATCTCCCAATAGAAGGGAAATTTCAAGCATTACCTTTCCCCCCCATGACTATTCAGGAAGCACTTCCTCAGAAAAAGGACTATTGGCCTCCATGGGATCAAAGAAAAAAATTGAAGCATAGACTCTAGACGATGTGGTGGTGTCCTTCATGAAGAACTCTGCACTATAATTGAAAATTCATGAGGGAAACTGCAAGATAGTGAAGAGAAATACAATCTTGAAAAGTAGGAAGAATGGATCTTGGTTTGGGTGGGGCCAAGTTAGGTGGCTCCTCTAGAGGTTGACGAGATAGAAATCATATTAGGATTTGAAAAAGATCACACTCGTGGAACTTCGTGTGCGAGTTGTGAGGCCCTACCCCGATTCAGTTTGACATTTTCAGTTATTTGCATATTGAGACTATTATGGATGCTTTATTTTATGCATTATGGACTTAGAACACATGTGATACCATGATTTGGACCGCACTGACATTTGTTGATGTTTTATTTCATGCATGATGATTATGGAACTTTAGATATGTTCTAGAATAGAATTACATTATGATGGTGAATGTCGTTATTGGAGATTTGCAGGATCTCATTTTGATGATAGAAAAATGATGTTTAATTATGAATGGTTCAATTTTGGGAAATTATGTTAATTGCTTATGTGAAATTGAATTTGAAAACAAATGAGAAATTGAATTATTGTCGCCTAATGTATGAGTGTTTGATTTGAAATGGAATCCATGTATTTGATTATGTACAATTGTGATTATTTGGAGTTACTAATGTGTTAATTGAGATGCGCAGGAAAAATTATCCATGTGACCATGGAATTTAATGGAGAACCAAGCCTAGACCAATGTGCGTTTGTTAAGCCGGGAGTTGTCTATTTGGAGAGACAACACCCCTCCCCTTGTAATGTATTTTATTTGTGATGTGTATAATGCTTGAGTGTAAAATTTAATTTATATGTAATTATGTAGTCCTTCAAGAGACTAATTTTCCATGTGTGATTTTTATATTGTATTTTTGTTGTGTCACTTGACACATGTGCTGATTAAGTGTCATTGATGTTGACTTGTCTCTTGGAGGGAGTTTTGTTTCTACCAAAGCCATTCAAAAACTTGAGTGTGGTCCCAAATTTGTCTTGGGTAGGGAGTCATGGGAGAGGTCAACTCATGCTTGACCCGTAGGTAAACTTCAGTGGGGTTTCCAAAGGGTTTAATGGACTCCTAGGGTAAGTTTTTAGGCTTTTCCAAAGGTCCTAAGGGTATACCTATGGGTTAGGGGTGTTTTGCAACATGTGGCTTCTCCCATGTGACTATGAAGTCACTTCAAAAAGTGATAATTCCAAGATGCACGAAAATTGAACTTAGAAAGTTCTCCCTAGGATAGAGAACCTTCCCTTTAGGAGTTAAACTCTCTTCCCCATCCTCTTCCACCTTTTCCCTTTCCAATTTTAGTAAAGTGCAAGAGTTTGGGAAGGGCAACCAATGGGAACTCACACCTCACCCAAGGGGTTGGGAAGTGTGTGAGAGGCCTTCTTAGGCAAGAATTTGCAAACTTAGTGAGTAATCACCCACTCTCCTTTCTTGGAGATTTTGCTTGTTTTGAAGAAGTTAGTAGGAGTTGGCATTTTCAGTGGAATTTTGGGAGAAAAGATAGTGGAAATTGGGCAGCTCATCCCCAACTAAAGTTAGCAAACCTTTTTGGCAGAATTAGGTTGGTTACTCCCTTCTTTCTTTTATTATGTTGAAAATGATAGTTTATGTTGTTTTGTAACAAGAAAAGAGTTGCTTGAAAGATTGTGATTTATGAAGTATTTTTTTGTGTTGAAGTAAAATGTATAGTTTTCCTTTCTATGTGTTTGTTGTGTTTCTTGTTGTTTTTGGGAGTGTCCAAGATCTCCTATCCTTGGGAGGGTAGGAAGATCTTGGGGTGGAAGGAGTTTGACAGCCATGGGTGAGAGGCTCTCCTCATGGAGAGTGTTCTCAAGGGAGTCCTTGGTGACCCTTGATGCATAGCCTTGTGTATGCATTTGGGGGTCATAAGGGGAGCATATATGGCCTTGAGCCTTTTTGGGGGACATAAGGTTGTGAAAGTATTTGGGTTGCATTTGTGTTGCCATGAGGTGGCTAATGTAGTATTGTTTTTGGCATGCATTCTCCCCATAGGTACTTGGTCCACTTCCACCCATGGAAGAGTCACCATGAAAGTGGTGAATGTGAAGCTTGGGAAGGGGAAATTTGATTGTAAATGTGTTCCTATGTTTTGTAGTGGTTTTGCATGTTTGTAACCTGTCTAGTGCTTGGTTCTCCAAGCTCAGGGGTGGCTTCTAGTAAGCCTAGGCTGGGAGGTGAGCTTCCCATGGTCAAAATGTGATGTTTTTGCAGGTTGCATGGGAATGGGAAAAGATGAAAAAGGAGCTATGTGGCTGTTTTTCTTGTGTTGCAGAAAAGAGTTCTAAAGAAAATAGAAGAGAAAAAAATAATAATAATAGATTTTATGTTGTAGTAGGATGAAAGAAGCATTGTAGGGATTTCATCCCATTTGTAAGAATGTTATTTTGTATCCTTGCCTATTTGTATTTTATACATGTCAATGAATACTCATGTTTTTCCCTATTGGTGGTTTTGCAAAAGAAAATGAAATATATGATGTTTTTTTTTTATCTTTGTTAGTTGCAAATGAAAGAAGTAGTATATTAGATTGTATGAAAATTTAGTGTTTCAAAGAAATGAAGAAATAGAAGTATTTCCTTATAGATATTAAGAAAAAAGTTAATGCTTACTTGCTGGACTGTATTATGACAGAAAATTTGTTTATGTGTATTATTCAGTTTTAGATAAGAAATGAAAATTGTAGTGAATCTGTAAAAAGGATATCATATAGGTTGTTGTAAAAATGAATATTAGGCAACATTAGTTGCAGCTGTACTAAATTTGAATCCTACTTGTCCTTCCATTTTGTAAATGTGGGAAAAATGAAGCTAGTTATATTCTTTTTTTTTTTTTTTGTTTTGAAAGAAACAGTAAAAAAAAGATATATACATATTTTATTTTCAGTCCTTCAAAAATCAGTCACAACAAAATAATACAGTAATGTGTTTATTTCAGATTTAATATTACATGAAAGGAAAAAAAAAAAAAAAAAGGATAATATAACTAAACAAATATATATATATATATATATATATATAAATATATATATATATATAAATATATATATATATATAAATATATATATATATATAAATATATATATATATATAAATATATATATATATATAAATATATATATATATATAAATATATATATATATATAAATATATATATATATATAAATATATATATATATAAATATATATATATATATAAATATATATATATTTATCTTTTATTTTACCTCCTTATAGGGAAAAAAAAAATCTCCCTGTTATTATACAGAAACCCTTATGCATGGTACTTGACTAGATCATATACTCAAATAAATAAATATATATATATATATATATTTTAGAAGTTGCCAGTTGTATACAGATAGCTATATGCATCTTTTTTTTACCAGATTATCCACACACATATATATATATATATGATCATATATATATATATACATATATATATATATATACATATATATATATATATACATATATATATATATATACATACATATATATATACCTATCGTAAAAATGTTATTTAAAAAAAAAACATCATACAAAACTATGCCACGAAACAGGCCTTTATTTTAAACCACATAGCAAATGTTACAAGGCGCAGAGAATGTGCTTAGTGCGGGCTGCAGCGCTCAGCGGCGGCGGCGGCCGCAGCCTGCGGCAACCGCAGACTGCGGGCGGTGACGCCGCAGCCTGCGGGGACCGCAGACCGCGGCGGCGCCGTCCGCAGCCGGCGGTGCCGCGGCTGCGGTGGTCGTTGCCGGCTCCCTCTCCCTTTCTGCTCCGCCCTACTTTGGAAACCCTGCACTGCGTTCAGCCCCTTCTCCGCCGTGACCGAACCTTGCTCCGCCGCGCTCGCCGCCACTCCAACATTCCCCTTTGCCGAGTTAAGACAAAAAGCAACGAAACCCGTATTTGCCGCCGTTGCGGTAGGATTGTAAGGAAATAATGAAGGGAAAAGGTGGGGGGGGGGGGGTTGGCACGGGATCGGCCCTGTGTGCCCCTCCCGCGGCCGACCCTGCATACAAACCAACACAAAAAAAAAGGGGTCGTGTGGATATGACGTGTTCGCCCTAACCTTAATTTCGGGTTAGGGCAACACTCACAAAGTTTAAAATATATTAAAAAAAAAGGGGGAAAATGATGTTCAAAAGGATAAGTATTATTATATAGTATAAGTGCATGTATGGGCAAATATGTAGATATATATATAAGTATATATATATATATATATATATTAAAATATATATATATGTATATATATATATATATTTATATAAATTGGTATATATAAAATTAGTAGGATTAAATTGGTAAGTAGATGGTATTAAAATTGATAGACGTGAAGATAAATTTTGAACACTTTGGGTTATTATAAAATGATTTAAGTACCTAGGTGAGTTAGATTTAGATAAATATAAAAAAAAAAGGGGTGTAAATACTAAGATTTTGTAGGGGCCAAGAGGGTCAAATTAGGCATATGATTATAACGTAGTTTGAAATTTTGGGGGTCTAAATTTAATAAAGTATATTCTTCCAAGCGGTTCATTATTTTAGTAAAGTGATTATGGACTATGGGGGGGCTTCAATTGATTAGGGTGTTGTAAATTACCAGGTTAATAAAATTAGGGATTCTAGTGGATTAAGATAAATAAATATGATAAATTTTAAAAAGCATATGGTCGAGATTAATTTGCCATTATGGGATATTAATTATTTATTAATGAAGTTTAGTCAATGTCCGTTTTGAGAGAAATCTTAGCTCATTGATAACTTAGTTACCCTCTCTCTCTAAATTGGATTTAATTACCTGATTGACTCAAACATAGTTATGGCCTAACCCAAAATGCATTATTTTATTTAAATTAATCACACTTAGTTGATTATACTAGTTTAGTTAGCCGGTATTTAGTTAAGTATTTTAAAAAAAAAAAATTTCGTTCGTGCCCAAAAGTGGGCATGACACGAGTGATTGATTGTGGTGTTTGGGTAATGCATTCCAAATAGATACAGTTGTATGCCATCAGGATAAAAGTCTTTAATCAAGACATTACCCATTTGGAATGCAACTGTATCTATTTGGAATGCATTACCCAAACACCGCAATCAATCACTCACACACAAAGTTCCATGAGTGTGATCTTTTTCAAATCCTAATATGATTTCTATCTTGTCAACCTCTAGAGGAGCCACCTGACTTGGCCCCACCCAAACCAAGATCCATTCTTCCCATTTTTTAGTATTTCTCTTCACTATCTTGCAGTTTCCCTTCTGAATTTTCAATTATAGTGTAGAGTTCTTCACAAAGGACACCACCACATTGTCTAGAGTCTATGCTTTAATTTTTTTCTTTGATCCCATGGAGGCCAATAGTTGTTTGTTTCAGGAAGTGCTTCTTGAATAGTCATGGGGGGGAGAGGTAATTCTTGAAATCGCTCTTCTATTGGGAGATTGTGTACATAACCTCTTGGTCTTTTGAAAGCTGACAATTATACTTTGAGTCCGCCAACTCTTGTTCCACACTATAGAAATTTTTGGATATTGACTTCCAAATATCCTTCGATGCAAAACCATCATTCTCATAATAGAAAAAAGGTGCTCCTTACATGAACACATTGATTTCCTCCAAAGCATGGCCCGATAGGTTTCGTAGGAACTCCAAAACTAGTTAGTTCCTCCGGATATAAATTAGAGATGTCACATCAGACACTCCAAACATTGTTTGTTTGTATTGCATACTCTCTATCTATTTATCACCCTTAAACACTTTCCTCTACCATTCTCCAATTGCTCTCTTCTAGGCAGTTGATGAGCTTGTTTCCATGTCATTCAAGATAATGCCTACTTGCTTTCTTTTAGGAAATTTGCTTGCACATGACTCTTCAACTTGTATGTTCTGCTTCCGTATAGATATAAATTTTAATTCACACACAGATAATAATTAAATTAAATAAGCATTTGTAAAGAAAAAATTTAGTCATTCGATGTTACATATTATCTGATGGAAAGATCCTAGACAATTCTTGGAGAAAGGAAACATCATTGATAATCATTTTTTGCAAATAACATTGAATCAAATAAATTAAAATGTTTAATGCAATTTTTAAAAATAGAACTCGTTCAATGCTTTCATTCACCAACGACAAAGCTGTTTGACCCACATCATCTCTCGCCATCGGAATTTCGACGACAACTAATGGAACGTCCGACGAGGATGCTGTGCATCCGACGACACTCCTTTGTCAGAATTTTATCCTTTGGAGTCAGAATTCTAATGACAGGCCAAGATCGCGACGGTATTCTTTTAGGGTATGAGCATCCATGGTGGCCATCGGAAAGGTTGGAGGTGATGTCGAAATTGCGACGACCACAAGGATAGTCATAACTTCCAACACAAAGTTTTTGATGGCTTTTTTTGTCGGTAGTGTGATGAAATTGTGTCAGAATTCCGACGATTTGCCGTCGAAATTTTGACCCGAATGTACTAGTGCCACCATGGGTAGCATCAGCATCATCAAAATCACCATCTCCTCCAGGGGCAGCCTCACTCTATGGACCCATACATACATTCCCACAGCTCATGCAAACATGTGCTAAGCTGGAGGCAACTCTCACCTCATGCAACTGATGTACCAAATTGCCTGACAAGGCACTCAATGAACCAACAGCAGAATCCACTGCTCGATGATGGTCAAGTGTTGGAACAATTGGTGTAGGAAGAGGAACCAAGGGATCATCGTGCACATGGTTTCTAACTCCGTCGCTCAATTTGGCCCCCAGCCTATCCTTGGGCATGCCTCTCCCGACCCCTTGAAATGATCTAATATCAAAGTAATTGGGCTTTTTACCCAATTCAAATTTGGCACATAAAATTTTCAAAAAATACATCGGGACCTCATGATTGGAGTGTGGCGGATAGTCAAAGAACATCCACCACCACTCCCAAAAGTGTCTAGCTATGCTTGGGTGCCTACACCATCGAATTGAGATCCGTGGCTTCTTTGCATCTATCTCTTCACCCGTCTTAGGGTTCACAAAATATTGTTTCAAATCCATTTTTGTTATTTTTAATTCATTGACTTGTTTGTATGTTAGGCCATCAGCATAAAATGCACGCAATTGCTCCCACCAACTATGATATCTATCCAGCTTGCTATCTAAAGCCTGCATAGACTGTATAATCCCTTGCATTCTATTTGTAAGACGTAACAAATGCGGAGGTGGATGAGGATCACGTCTAATGGTATGGATATCTCTAATCAAAGAATCAATATTCCTCCTAATGGTCTGCCTCAACTGATCGAGAGGAGGTGGAGGTGGCGCTAGACCTAATAGCTCATCTATCTCAAACTTATCCATTCTGTGAAAGTAATCTGCATATATATACAAACATGAAAATTTATAATTACTATTTTATTTACATTTCACCTTCCAAAAAACCTTATAATTAAATACAATTTACCAACTTAAATATAAAAAAAGGAAACTCACATAGATCTATAATATTATTAATAGGTGGGTCTATTTTAATAATAAGCATCATTTAAGAAATATTATTCACTTAAATCAAAGTCTAAGAAATAGTTTACAAAATAAAACATCATAATGCCCATACAACTCAAACAATACTTTTTAACATCTAAAGATGCATTAGTATAAGTTCCATCAAAATCATAAAAATAATAATGAGAGAGAGACAGAGAATAGATAATGAATAAAATGACTCCATTGATTTAGATAATAAATAATCATCTCCTCTAGACTCCACTGAGGGCTCATTCTCGATTGAGATTCTTTTTTAGTTGGCATTTTGGGCCATCATGGTGCATTTGTATGTTTGTTATAGAGAGATGGATGATTACAATACCTATGATAGTTGTACTCTGGGACCCATAATAGTTGACCATCTTGTCATGAGAGGCTTCTAATAATAGTTTAATGGTAGCGTTGTGTAGTTCATCTTTTCAAAGAAGGTAACTTCCATGGAATTACAATTTATTACCCTTACAATATTTAACCATTATCATCAATTAGGCTACCACTTTATATTTTCAACTTGATAGGAATCGATTCAACTACTCTCTTTTGGTTTTAACTAAATTCATTAAAGTCATAAGTTATATCTATGAACTTGTCAATACATGTACTGCTTTGTTGTGTTCTTTGCTAGAATCATGGGATGATTTAGTGATCGCAACTAGTAGTACTGCACTAAGTTGAAGCTTGAATAAATATTAGGTTCTCTACTCTTGGAGGAGTTAAAACAAAAAAAACTCTATTTTTTTTAAAAGAGGCATTGGTTATTAGAGGAAGATAAAAGGATAAAGCAAAGAGAAAAAATAAGAAAAAGGACAAAGCTCCAAATCTAAAGTGAGATCTAAGTCTCTCAAAGCTTTATAATTATGTCAAGAAAATCAACATAAAAATGAATGCAAGAAAAATATTACAAGAATGAATTAAATGATGATTTGGATTCAATAAATTATTAGGATGACAATAATGATATAATTGTTATATATTTGGAATGCATATATGTGAGGATACATGGATGATTAAATATAGAGATTCTTTCCACATGACATTCTATTTCTCATTGAGGCATAATTTTACATTTATTGTAATATTTTTTAAGTTCAAAAACATCTTTAGATGCACATTGCAACATTGGTAGAAGGTGGACTTTAGGAGTAGTTGAAATTTAGTATAATAATGTCATTTTAGAAACAATTGGGATACATCACCAATAATGTCACTTTGATAATAGGTTGAATCTTTGACAACTTTTTATGACACTTTAGCAACACTTAATGTTACTTCAATAAGAGCTAGCATTTAGTGGAAATATCACTTTGGTAGCTATTGGACTTTATGGATGTACTACCTCTAGGTTGGAATTTAATATCTAGCATCTCAATGACTCAAATTTAGAAAAAATGCTTTCAACAACCATGTTTTCAAAGCAAAATAGGAATGGCTACAATTTTTTCTTATTGAGCAATATAAACAATTGAAAGCATTACGTCTTGGCAAGGATAGGAAGATCACTAAAATGATTGGTGATTCATGGAATAATCTAAAAGAAGAAGAAAAATCCATGTTTTCAACAACAATGTTTTCAAAGCTCAAAGTTTGGAAAGAAGAAATTTTAGTAGTAGGATTGTTCCACATGTTATTAAAAATATAGGGACTTGCAAACTCAAATTGGATATGGGATGTTGACATTAGGAAGTCTAACATTGACTATGTATTTAGTCTATGTGGTGGTGCAATTAGTTGGATGAGTAGGTGATAGGTTGTGGTTTCTGTTTCCACTATTAAGTCAGAGTATATGACATGTTATCCTATTTGTAAATATATAGTATATCTTTAGAGGTTGGGATAAGTTAGGAAGTAGTGAGGATTAATAGTGATAGTTAGAGTATTATCAAATTTAAGAACCCTATTTTTCACACACACAAAAAAGCACATTCATATTCATTATCATTTTAAAGTTAAATTTAAACATAAATTAAACATCAAAACATAAATTAAGCATCTAACTTTTACAAAAGAATGCTATAATTAAATACAAAATTTAGAAATATAAATTGAAACATTCAAACTTTTACGCATGATTAATATTGAGAAAGGGAGAGAGAGAGTAGGTAATTTGAGATACAACGAGTTAGAGAGAGAATAGATAATTTGAGAGATAGAGAGTAGGTAATGATAGAGAGGGTAACGTGTGAAAGAGAGAGAGGGAGAGAGGGGGGTAATGTGTGTGTGAGAGAGAGAGGGGATAATGAGAGATTGAGAGAGAGAGAGAGAGATAGCGTAATGACAGAGAGGGTAACATGTATGCGTGTGTGAGAGAGAGAAGGGGGGTTTATTGCTGATTTTCATCTAGGGTTTATTGTTTGTTAATTTTTTAGGGTTTGTTTCTCGTTTATTTTCTAGGGTTTATTGTTCATTTTCTTCTATCTAGGGTTTAGTGTTCATTTTTCTGTTCAGGGTTTATTGTCTATTTTTTGTGTCTAATGTTTATTGTTCGTTTACATTTTTTTCCTAAGGTTTTTACTATTCTTTTTTTTTTACAATATTTAAAAACTAAAAACTATTTTAAACATGAAATAAAATAAAATAAAAAACATTTTTCAAACTTTAAAACACAAAACTTAAAAAATGACAATAAATTAACATTTTTTTAATGAAAAATAATAACAATAAATTAACATTTTTTATGAAAAATAATAAAAACTAAATAAAACAGAATATAAAAAATAAAACTACGTACTTGGAAGGAGGTAAAAATGGTTTGGGGGGTCAGCTGGGATGAAAAAAATGGGTACCCGTGCTCCTCTAAAACGTTTACCCGTTTTTGAAAAAGTGAAAATGATGGAAAATGGTTTAAAAAAAAAAAAAAATACATTCAAGAAACGGGTGCCCGTTTAGCTTTGGGCGCCCATTTTTGAATGGCTCGGGCACCCGAAGCAAAACGGCTACCTGATTTGTAAAAATCGGGCACCCATTTCTAGCGGGATCTTTTCCCAACCCGCGGACTTCTGCGGGATTGGGACCCAAGTTTGTGCATTTACCCTTTCCTAAATTAAATAAATATCTTATTTATTTTAATTGTTCCCACTTCCTCTATTAATTAATTAAATATTTATTTATTTAATTAATTCATTAGCCTCTTCTACCCATGACACATGTCATTCATCTCTTAATTCCTACACTACCTACCCTCTCATTATTTTCTTATTTCTTCTACCTACCCTCTAATCCTAGCTGACCATTTATCTTTTACACCTCTCAATCTTATCCCTCCATTTCTTATAATGTCTTCTATATAAGAGGATACTCCTTCATTATGAACCCTATTCAATTCAACTATGCTTTCAAACTTTCATATGCGATCAAGCCTACTTGCAACCACATTTCCGTTCTTTGTTGAGCTCTTATGCACACATAAACTCTGAGAGAAAATATATCAAGCAAGATCAATGGAGATAGGAAGAATGGAGATCAAAACCCTATTGGACATGTAATGGTATAATCTTTGTGATTTTGTTGATTTGCATTTGTCTTAGGTAATCTTCATATGTTATGGTGGATCTTTGTTGTTATTAGGCTAGGGTTTTATGGTTGAATCTATTTAGTCTTTCAATATTGTTATTCCATTTAACATCTTTTGTTACTGATTTTGTGTTTTTGAAGTTGCAGATCTAAAATTTCCAACAACATTTTAACATTTCCGCATCTGCGCATCCTGGAATCACGTTTTTTATTTTCCGCCGCGTCTGTGACTTCTGTAATTGTGTATGCGTTCAACATTATTTTATTTTATTTTTCAGATTGGAGGGTCGAGTCTCTATTTTTGAATCATGTCTGTGCATCTTTCAGATGCGTCTATGTTCTAGAATCACGTCTATGTTGTCTAGGCACGTCTGTGAGGCTTTTAGGCACGTTTATGATCTTCTGTCGCATTTGTGTTAGGTTTAATTGCGTTTGTGTTTCTAATTTCACATTTTTTTAGTTTTTGTTCTTATTTTAAGGCTTCATTTCATCATTGGGATTTTAGATCTGGTTTATTTGAGCTAACATCTTGTGATCAAGCTAACAAAATTGGTGCAGCTTGTCCTTGAAGCAAAAATGTCTTGTCAAAGGCCCCCTTTTCACAAAGTCTTTTGGATCTAAAATTTACCTAACTTGTGTGCTTGCAGGAGGGGTATTATTACAAAACTACTAACAAATCTTTGTTGCAGAATTTTGGCAAGGGTTTTTTATCTTTATTGTGTGCCTTGTTTTCATAGATTACTAAACACTTCAATTGGTGCACTAAAATTGAACCAGTGTCTTTTGTGTTTTGAGCAATAGGCTCTTTTTGTTTAATCTCTAGAGGGCATGTCTCCCCATGTTTTCATTAGGACTACTAGTGAGGAGAGAATGACCCAAGTGGTAGCAAGGAAAACCCACCTCTTTTGAACCACTATAAATAACTGTATCCATGGTGAGAATCATGGGTAATGTGTGTTGATTAGTTCATACCAACACTATGTCTCCCCATAAATCCATTTGATCAAATTTATTTGATCAGTTGTAGGCTGTAACCCCTACCGGCTGGGAGCCTTCTATATTTACAAAGCTGAAAGTACTGCATGTATGGCCACACGAGCAGATGCCCTTACTAGCACCTTTTTTTTTTAGAAAGCCAAAATCCCTCTAGTTGTTGGGATAGGAGGTCAGACCTCTGGAGCAGCCCACACACATACGATTCTTAGTAGAGATGCAAAGTTTGCCATGGGGAGTTTTCATGGGGACTAATGCTTGGCGGCCCCAGAGAAGTGAGTGCTGAGGGTGGAGCCAGTGGGGTCAAGCATCTAAGCATCTGCTCTGAATAGCGTAGCCTCGGAGGAAACCCCATGTGGCATCAACAACTATTGTCCTGGCCAGCCATAAGAATTGTGCTTGTCTTCTTTTGAACATTAAAACATTCAAGATCAAAATCAAAACATTGTGTCTTTTGTGTCTTCAAGTGTATGCAAAAATAATTTTACATCAAACAACACACTTTCTTTGGAGTCATTTTGAGTCTAAACACTTGCAAACATTGAGTCTTCATCAAAATTGTGTCCTCTTGTCACGAAAAATAGTCAAAAATTCAGATTTGGTCACAATAGCAACTTTACAAAGTTGAAAAAATTGTACTTAGTTTCTAGAAACATGTCTGTGCAGTTTTCAACAGTGTCTATGTCATTTAGCCGCATCTATGAAGGGCATAAATGCGTCTGTGTTATTACGAACAACATTACATTTGCAAAATCCTAGAAACGTGTCTGTGCAGTTTTCAATAGCATCTGTGTCAGGAAACCACATCTGTGAAGTATACAGGCACGTCTGTGTTCAGTATTGGAAAAAACTCACAATCCAACAAACAAGAGCAGTTAGTTTTAGACTTATTGAGCTTCCTAGGTTATCTCTTTGAGTTTTCATCTAGAATTCAGCCTATTTCTAGGTCTCACAAAGTTCATCATTGTTTTACACCTTGAATTACATTCACATTTATCTAAACTTGAGTCAAAAGGTGACTTGCTTGTCCTCATCATACTTTGTCAACACACTACATACAACAACATTTTGCTAAATGGTCCCTCATCAAGGTATATCACCTTTGGGTCTCATTTGGTCTTACTTAGAGTCAAGGTCAACTTACCTCATCAAGAGAAACTATAATCTCTTTGGAAGCCACACCTACTCTACTACATACATACTTGGTATTAAACATTGGACATTGCAAGTACACCTCAGACTCATTTACATTCTATCCAACTCTTGGTCTTCTATACTCTTTCCATTTTCATCTAGTCTCACACATCTTGGTCAAGACCTAGTTCATGGTTGAAACCCATTCCCAAAAATCCAGGAGAGAAGCTAAAGAGGCTCAAAAGTCTGCAAACATGAGTGCCTATGAGTATGACAATGATATCTTCTTCAATCCCGATCATACCACATTACTTGACATGGACACTTATAGAAACATTCAAAATGTTGAGCACATGGATAATACAAACAACAATGATACACACAATGATAATATGGACAAATTTTCCATACATTCAGCAGAAGTGGAAGACTCCATTATGGATCCTCATTTTAATCGATTGGTTGAGGAAATCATGAAGAGAGATAGACAATATTTCTTACAAGTGATGGCACAAAGTGGAGCCAAGATTCCTCATGATTTTGACATGTATCAAAGAAAGGAACATTGACTTTTGCAAGAACCTCAACTCAACATGGATGAAAGGAGACCTACTAGTGGAGGTACTAGAGGACCACATTTTGTGCCTGAATAACTATCATCTTTGTTTCAAAACCCTGAGGTTCTAGATGCACATGGTCAAGCTTATGATACGCACCTTCGTAGACCATTATGGAAGTCTTATGTAGAAAAATATACTCAATCACATACCAATGCTAAGGACCAACCAGAAAAGCAATTGGATATCCAAAGGCATGCTCAAAATTTGGACACAAGGAAACCCCACGTCAAATTTGGGGGCAACACACTAAAACAAACTCATGACATGCTTGTAGAGTATGATATATATGGACAAAAAAGATATTCTATTCCTCATCATGACTCTATACCAGGTGGCTCCTATACACAACATCACTATAGACCTCCTCCATATGAACACGTGCATGATCAATACCATCCATATATGCAACATGCTCCTCCTCCACCCGGTGGCTCAGGCATGGGATATGGTCCAAGAAGTCATTCTCCACCTAAGAACAATTTGGAACAACAAATTAAGGACTAACAAAATAAAATGGAGTAAACAAATACACCAAAGACAACTTACACAATGAGAGACATACGTCCCTATCCATTTGACAAAAGCATTCCAATGCCTCCTTTTCCTACACATTTCGTGACACCTAAGTTTGATAAGTACAGAGGAAAAGGAGACCCTAAGGCACATATAAGACAGTTTTCATAGCTTGCATTTAGGTAGCATCAGAAGAGACATACTTGATGAGACTGTTCCCACAAAGCTTAGGTGATCAAGCTATGGAATGGTTCTCCCAACTTCCACCTGGAATTAAGTCTTCGGGTGACTTAGCATAGGATTTTATCCAACATTTCTCATACAACATAGAGATAGATATATCAATTACCACTTTGTGCAACACCAAACAAAAGGTTGAGGAGTATTTTTCATCATTCTTGCAATGATGGATGAATTTAGCCAGTAGATGGTCTTGTGAAATTCCACAAAAACAAATGGTAGAGATGTTCACATAGAATGTCCATAGAGAAATTGGTTATGATCTAAGCAAAGCTTGCTTGTCCACTTTCAAGGACGTCATTGAAAAAGGCTTAGCAACAAAAAAGGTCCTAATTGAACAAGGAGTAATTAAGATATTCAAATAAAACAAAGAGGACTTTAAAGAAAAATACAAGCCACGATTTTGGAACAAAAACACAATAAATGATGGTGTTGTTGACGCTAATACAGTGTGACCCAAAATCATTCTTTCTGGATCAAGTTCTACAAACAACCAAGTGAATACTCAAACAACTTCCAAACCATGAAGGAAATACACCCCATTGGGAGAACCACTTGAATCTGCTTTCAAGAAGATAATGGAAAACAAGATCATAACAATTCCTGACAATCCTCCATATGAACACAAGGTCAAACCAAATTGTTGGAACGATGATGAGTACTATAAATTTCACAAGAGCAAAGGACATAAAGCAGGAAATTGTCACCGGCTGAAGAACATCATACAAGATCTTATTGATAGAGGTTACATTGAGATCAAAGGACATTCATCCAATCAAGAACATGAGATGTTTAAGGAACCATTACCTAAACATGATAAGGGAAAAGACAAAGCCACAGATGAGAAAATTAACTATACCAGAGCATCCTATAACTACGATTCAACTGTTAATCACATTTCGATGAATAATTATGTCTCTACCATTATCATCAAGGACAAAATGCCTAAAAATTCTACCCAAAGACCCAGAGTTGTACTAAAAGGCATTGGACCTTCTTTTGAATCTACCTCTGAATGTAATGTCACAACTCATCGAGGAAAGGTCACTTTACAAGGTGCTCCAGCTAAAAACACTGCTTCTTCATCAACCAAACCTGAGTATGATCTGGTAGAACAGTTAGGGAGGACACCCGCGCTTATCTCCATCCTTGAGCTTTTACGCATATCCCTTGCACATAAAGCCATTATTGACAAAACTTTGAGAGATACTATAGTCCCCACTGATCTGAACGTGGACCAGTTTTGAGCCATGGTGGGATACCTTTCTGTTCCACATTCTCTTATATTCACAAAAGCTGAATGATTCCTCCATGAGCCAACCACATAATGCACCTTTACACATTGAAGCCTTCCTACACAAACATCTAATAAAACAAGCCCTGATAGATGGGGGAGCTGGTCTCAATATATGTACTTTGAACACAATAATACAATTGGGATATTTTGATAAAGCTATGAATGCTACAAACAAAATTACCATCAAGGCATATGATGATGAAGAGTGTTCATCCAAAGGCATAGCCACCTTACCTCTTAGAGTTGGGCCAGTTACAAAGGATGTGGTTTGTCAATTCCTAGACCTGGATCTCACATATAACATACTCTTGGGATGCCCATGGATTCATGAAATGAGGGCAGTCCCATCTACATACCATCAATTCATTAAGTTTCCTCATAATTGAGTTGAATTAACAGTTAACAGTGATCCTAATCCATTTATATACTGCAATAACTTGAGGCCAAAACCCGAGACAATCATTCCAATTAATAGAGAAGCTATCCCATCTTCTGCATATATTGACCCTGAATCATTAAAACTTTCAACATCAAAGAAAGGTGAGCTTAAAGGGAAATATCAAGACAAAGGCATGGGTGAATACACTTTCAATCAAACCATGTGCTTACGACAAGTTATGAGTTCACCAAAAGAATATGGATGATCACATCCTTCTAAATGGTTATATATCATTACACTAAAATGGGATCCTACTATATTCCAAAAGTGGGGTGAAATGGAAGAAGAAGACTTATACAAAATGCTTTACAAAGACCCTAAGGATGATACACAAGATCACATCAAGACACCATGTGAAAAATATGGCAAAGGATTCAAGATCCTGCAAAAGTTTGGATATGATGGTAAAAGTCCTCTTGTCTTAAGAAAAAAAGGTATCAATCAATTTTTTGCAACCAAAATTGACATTTAAAAATTAATGCTTGAAAGGGCTTGGTTTCATATCTTCCAGGGTAAACACTCACAAATCAGAAAAAGAATTACAAATCATGATGTCCAATGATCAACAAGAGAACCGCTATTCCACTGACTCTAATGAATGGGAATGGGGTTCAGACAAATCCTCCAGTGACTATGAACTCAGTGAGACTTTCAAAGAACCAGGTGAACCCACAAAAGAAGAGGAATTTCATAGAAAATTCAAAGTTGGTCAAGAAACAACTCCTGAGAATCCCACACAATCTTTGTCTCTATGTTCTAGATTGAAATCACGAAGGATGAGGACACCTATTTTGGAATGTGCTTTTAGTGATGACAATTTGGACTCGTTCACGATTGAGACAGATGAGGAGAGTGCCAATGATGACCTCGACAACTACCTTGACATACTTGAATATAACTATCTTTGTACCCTAACACCTGCTGACTTAGAAAATATTGAAGGCCTTCCCCTTGTGCACCACCAACTTATTGACTGGGACCATGAAGGACTAGTACAATTCAACACATTCCAAAATGATGAAGCCTTTATCGACTATTTAGGAATACGAGATGATCTTCCACAAGGGGACCATAAGGTGGGATACACTATAGAACTCAACAATGTGGCATATTTTGGTGAGGTTGTTGGGCCTTCCAGTCACAAAAATGTAAAAATAACAACAAATCATGGGTTTTATGGTGAAAACCACATTGTGGCACTATCTAACCCCAAAAAAGTAAAAAGAAAAGACGTAGCTGAGGGTGAAAACCTCTCTAAGGTGCTCGAAGATGGAAGACTCAACATTCTCCCAACATCATATGAAGAAAAATCATCTATGTTAGTAGAGGAGATCATCAAAACAAACATTGGTACAAAAGAAATTCCACATAACATATTCCTGGCGCAATCTCTGACAGAGATAGAAAGACCGAAGTTCATAAGTTTCTTCACAGAGCAACAAATCAATTTTGCATGGTCATATGCCGATATGCCTGGACTGGATCCGAATTTAGTAATGCATCATTTGACAGTTAAATCGGGGGCAAAACTAGTAAAACAAAAATTAAGAAAGATGCATCCACAAGTGGCATTATTAGTCAAGGTAGAGCTTGAAAAATTATTGGATGTTGGATTCATATGCCCAATTGATTATCCTGAATGGATCCCCAACTTGGTACCAGTTAGTAAGCCTAATCGTAGTATCAGAATATGCATAGATTTCGAAGACATTAACAAAGGTTGTCCTAAGGATGACTTTCCATTGCCCAAAATTGACCTGATCGTAGATCTCACAACAGGTCATGCGATGTTATCATTAATGGATGGATTCTCTATCTAAAATCAAATAAAAATCACACCTGGGAGTCAGCACAAAACAACATTTACTTGTCCGTGGGGAAATTTCTGCTAGAATGTTATGCCCTTTGGGCTAAATAATGTAGTGCTACATACCAACAAGCCATGACTACTATCTTTCATGATCTCATGCACGTAACTGTAGAAGATTATGTTGATGACCTCTTGGGAAAATCAATAGATAGAGACACACATTTGTAAATCCTTTCAATCATTTTTGATTGGTTGGAAAAATACAAAGTAAGGCTAAACCCCAAGAAATATGTCTTTGGAGTAACCTTTGGAAAGCTCCTGGGATTCATTGTTTCAAAACAAGGAATTGAAGCCAATCTTGCAAAAGTCAAAGTGATCCTGCAAAAGTCAAAGTGATCCTAGAAATGCCATCACCAAGAAATATCAGTCAACTTCGATCTTTACAAGGAAGACTCTAGTCCATATGACGGATCATAGCACAACTTGTAGACAAATGTCATCCTTTTCAGCACTTGCTACATAAAAAAATCAAATTCAAATGGGATGATAACTATCAACGGGATTTTTAGATACTCAAAGATTATCTTCTGAATCCACCAATCTTGATGCCACCAATCCCGGCACAGCCTCCGTTACTCTACAAATCAGCTACATCAACAGAACCAGGGGCACTCCTACTGCAACAAGATGCCGAGGGCAAAGAAAAGGTTGTATATTACATCAGTTGTACTTTGGTTTGTTATGAGCTAAACTACACACCAATTGAGTGTGCGTGTCTCGTTGTGGTTTTTGGTTCACATAAATTATGACATTGCAGGCTAACTCATAAAACTAAGCTAGTTGCAAGGATCGATCCATTGAAGTATCTTCTCAATAAGGAGATGCTTACTGGCAGACTAGCCAAATGGGTGATGCTCTTGAGTGAATTCAACATTGAATATATGGACAAAAAAGCAATAAAGGGACAAGATATCATAGATCAATTAGAAAATGCACCCATGATAGATGATACTCCTCTAACTTCAGAGTTTCTAGATGAATCCATCTTGATGATATCACAGATGAAGCCTTGACAACTGTACTTTGACAGCTCATACATGCAGCATGGTGCAGGAGTTGGCATCGTCTTTATCACACCTCAAGGGGATTCCATTCCAAAATCATATCGATTGTCATTTCCTTGAACTAATAACATAGAAGAATACGAGGCATTAACAACTGGATTACGGATTGTAGTTCAGTGGAAGATCCAGGAACTTCATATTTTTGGGGACTCTCAACTGGTAATTCATCAAGCAATCGATGACTACCAAAAAAAGGACGAAAAATTAATGCCTTACAAGAAAATGGTAGATGACTTCAAGCAACATTTCATGAAGATATCCTTTGAGCAAATACCAAGAGAGCAGAATCGAGCCACAAATGCCATGGCTACTATTGCTTCACTGATTGATCTATCACAGAATGAAACCCGCTATGAGTTCTTGGTGGATAACCTTTTGGTTCCCTCTTAAAAGATCACTCCTACTGAGTTGATATGTATCGTTGGTCCTGATTCCCAGTTATACGGATTCATTTTCACATACCTTCATGACAACACCCTTCCTCCTGACTTATCCAACAACCAACGCCGCACTTTCATTCACCAATCTTCCGGATATGTCATTTTAGCCAATATCCTATACCATCAAGGTCTAGATGGTACTCTCCTTAGATGTTTAGAAAAGGACAAATCTCAGATTATGTTACACGAAGCTCATGAAGGGATATGTGGTCCACATTCTAATGGTCCTACATTAGCCAAGAAGCTCATCAGGACTAGATATTATTGGCCCAATATGGAAAAAGATTCTTATCAGTTTGTCAAGAAATGTAAGAAATGTCAAATTCATGGAGACCTTATTCGTGCACCAGCACAAGAACTTCAACCGATTGCGACCCCTTGGCCCTTTTGTCAGTGGGGACTCGATCTCATAGGCAAGATTCACCCTCCTTCTTCCAATGGCCACAAATTCATTATCACTACCATAGAGTATTTCAAAAAATGGATCCAAGCCGTGCCTCTTACACAGGTCACTGGAAAATAGATTGCTACATTCATCCTTAACTATATCATTTGTTGGTACGGTATTCCTCTTTCCATCATCACCGACAATGAATGTCCCTTCAAAATCCAAGATGTTCATGAACTTTGTGATTGCTTCCATATTTCTCATCCTTTCTCCACTCCCTATTACCCCCAAGGTAATGGTCAAGTTGAGGCGTCTAATAAAACTATTCTTAAAATCCTCAAAAAGATAGTCGATGACGCTGGCCAAAATTGGCATATCCAGCTCAATCCCGCACTTTGGGCTTATCACACAAGTGTTCACACACCTATAGGAGCCACACCTTATTCACTTGTCTATGGTGCTAAAGCTATCTTTCTTATTGAGGTTGAGTTACCATCTTTACGAGTATCGTTGCAAAGCATTATCAATGATGAAGACTACAGGGTCTCTCGCTTACAAGAAAATTACTATTGGATGAACGAAGACAAACTGCTTTTAATCATCTCAAGGTTTATCAATAATGGATGAGTTGCAATTACAATCACAAGGTTAAGCCTCGCATATTTGAGGTGGGTGACTTAGTTATCAAAGATAATCCCAAAAATCAACAAGACAGAGAAAAGAAGGGCAAGTTCGAACCAAACTGGCTTGGTCCTTACATCATCACAACAACCTATGGATCCGATGCATATCAGCTCTCAACCATAGAGGAAGAACCTTTGGAGGATCCTATCAACAACATGCACCTTCACAAGTTTTACACATAGTTCTTCAGGGTATCCTAATTCAAAAATACAAAAAAATTAAAAAATACAAAAATACAAAAAAATCAAATAAAATAAAATCGAGAAAAAGTAAAGAGAAATAATTTTGTCCAATGGTGAAAACCACTTCAGTGGTGCCCTGGGCAAGTACCATGGTGAAAACCAGGTTCCTGGCGCCATGTGTAGAGACATTGCTCCTCCCTCCTTCAGGATTCTCTTTCATCCTTCACTTTGCAAACACTCACAACCTATTCATCCATAATAAACTTACCCACTCACATCATGGCTTGTTATTGATCTACCTAAGATTGGTTTGCCATTCATAATATTCCCTCCTTTTCACCTCTTTCCATCCATAATAAATCAGCTCCTACCTATGGCTAAGGCAAATCCTACATCTAGTGATGGGTGTGGAATTGAGAGCATCACACGTTCTGAGGAGTACAGTTTCTTGCAATTTTTCTTTTGTCTGTCCATGCACAATCCACAATAATAGAGCACTTGCATCTGTTAGGCCCAATATAGAAAGCTAATGTACTAAGAGGGGAGGGGTGAATCAGTAGTCCAAAACTTTTCTTTGATAATAACCTTACTGTTATGCATAGATAGAATAGTGCAGTAACATAAAATAAAACTATAATCAACAGATAACAATCATACATGATTCACTCCATAACACATATATTTTGGTCACGCAGAAACTTTTGGTTAGAGAGAAAAACTACAGTGGGGATGGCACCCACAACTTCACTATTGCAATAATAAAGAATACTCGGTTAGAGCTACATTTAGCTATTTTTGATAGCTTACCTTGTTAGGAGTATCAAGATCAGTTAGATCTACCTTACCAAAGGATTTTTACAACACTATATAAGTGTAGCACATGGTAAAGGATTTACAATTTATAGACTTGGTTAGAGTCTTTTACCCTGTTAAAGGTTTCTCTTACAACTTCAAAACATTACAATAAAATCATTACAGATATCTACAACTTTACATCTGAAATGCTAAAGCAGATTCTATGTGCTCTGACTAAGATTACCTATCTTGTAGCATACTTCAATAACCCATAATGAAACTTGGTGTAGCGTCCTAAAATTGTGACACTTGCAATTTCGACTGCATTTCGGTCTTCACGATGGCGACGCAACACGCAACCTGAATGGAGACCCCAAAACTCGCTCACGACACCAAAAACTGCATTTTTCAAGCACCCTGGCCTGAACCTCCTTTGCACCCCACTGTCCTGGAGGTGGGACCAGAGCGCCCAGCGCCCTGGTCCCTCAGGACCAGGGCGCCCAACACCCTGGTCCCTGGGTCCTATTTTGGGCCCGGTCTCCTAAGTGATATCGGGTCTTTTTGATTGCAATTTGGATATATACTTCCCTGGTCGGCCTAAGGTCGGGAAAATCAGTCTATCAGCCCTAATTGACAAGTATATAAACTACATTTCTCTCTCTCATGAGGACATAACACATACATGACGGAAAAAAGCGTGGAAACTATACTCAAACATTCAAGCAATTGATCATTTCAAGTCTCCATTCAAGGCTAAGTGTTGCATTCAAGTCAAGGATTCAACCATTGAAGAGGAGATCACTTACTTCATGCTACAACATACTACAACATACAACATCTAAACCTTCGCACATAAGGATACCAACATCCTTAGAACAAGGTATTAGTACTTGTTTGTCATTACAGTCATTTACATTTACAGCACTTGCTCATTTCTTGGTTAATTCCAAAACCGGGGTTTGACCTAAAGGCAAACCCCTAATCCCTAACCCCCCATCGTCTTCGCTTTTATGTGTGTAGGTTGCAGGTACGCGGCTGAGATTGAAGATTTGGAATCCTTGTGCAGAGACGAACAGATCCCACTTCGTTTCGCGGATTTTTCGGAGGACCGTGTCGCCGGGCGCCATCGTCCCAACAACTTTTGCTCAAATTTGCAGGACAGTGCCGTATCAACATTCTACTGCTAATTCCAAGTCCGCAGCCTCATCCTATAACCTAAACTCAGTTTATAAGCGAATCTTTATGACTTTCTATGCATTCCTAGCTTAATTTCCCTAATCAACATTCTTTACAAAAGAGGGTAGCTTTGCTTTCCAAACCCTTGAAATCCATTTAGCATCCAATCCTACATTGTGTGGGATTGGATCTTATGAGTTTCAACCCCTCTTTTGAATGTAAAGTCTATCTCCTAAGTGAAAAACCCATCGAATCCTAGCGAACCTCCCTTCTCTCTCCTCGGAGTTAGAAGAGGGGAGACCAACTAGGGTTCGACCGCGATTTTTCCGCTTTACACTTGGTAAACCCTTTTATTTACTTTGTTCGTCGACTATTCACTGATAACCTTCTCGGTGACCTCTCTGTGTCTCTATAACAGTCTTTCTTCATGCATACACTCTGTTATCTCATATTGCATCTTATATCTCTAACCCTAGAATCATGCTGTATAAATAGATCTCTTACAACAGTGATCTGATTCATTGCTTTGATCTTACAAAAGATTCTTTGAATGAATAACTAAACAAAATATCTCATTGGTTAGATAGACCTTGTAATCATACACAATCTCATAGTGCAATTCCCAATGCAAAAATGATTAGATTTGCCTCGATGTTGTAACATGTTTCCATGTGCATGTCCAGGTTCAATGTATCTGGTAAAACATTTCACTCAGTGAATATCAACTCGGTGAGTTAACTTTACCACTCGGTAGCCATGAAACTTTACTCGGTAACCAGCTCGGTGAATACTGCGTTCTGTGACTGCTTTCTTCAGTAACCGACTAGACTGTTCATACGACTACATGATTCGGTAATACTAATTGACTAGAATATATAGTATGACTTTGGCTATGAAACTAATGGCAATTTGATAAGTAGTAACAACATCATGGATCCATAATAAATTTTTGTCTTCTCCACAATAAAGTAACTGTTTCATGGATTCAGTCAGTTTTAGATGAGACACAAGAAGCAATGGGCTTAAACAAATCAAATCTTTCAACACTCACACAACATTATGGTTCAGTTCTATCTATCCTTTTGTGAAAGTAAACATTGTGACCATAATAAAATTCACTTATACAAGTGACAAGACACACTAAACTTGAGGACTACAGTGGATGTTGGTGTCGAGTCTTGGTTTTCTTTTAATTTTATATTTTTGGTGACATGTCTTTTACCTTTTCCAGGATGTCTCTGACTAGAGATTTATCTCCAAGATGTCTTTGACTAGAAAGGAAAGGATGGGGTATCATCACCTATTTTTCTTTGTTGTTTGTGGATTGTCTCTTAGTAATGATATGACTTGTCCAAGGATATGAGGACACTGTGAGTCTAGTGTGAATTGGGGCATTCCTTGTTTGCAACTGTCTGATCTCCATGCAAACGGGTACAATGACTTTTTGGGACGAACATATGCCTCGATTGTCATAACCTATTTTCTATAATAAAGCTCAATGATGATAATAGCACAAGAAGCTCTTTCCCTTCCATATCTTCTATCTTCCATCCCCCTTTCTTGATTGACCTCCATCATCCTTCTTAAATCCATGTAGCCTGCTATCACATGACTGAGTATAATCATACCAAAAATATTTGTATTTCATGTAGTTTGCACCCACATTATCACATATAAGCATTTCATACATATAGATATCACAATTACATCACATCCTGCACACAACACATGTTAGAACATTTTAAATTTTCATCATGTAAATAGTTATTTGCATTATCATATTCATCTCCATTTCATACATTCACATTTTCATTTGCATAACATATAAAACATAAAAGAACAAAAATATTGCATTTCATCATGTACATATTTGCATCCATATCATAAGCATCACATAGAAAGCAACATCACATAGGTACACACGCATATCGTTGCCACAAAGATGAATCATGTCATATATATATCAAAATCATGTGTCATAATACAATGATGTCAAAATACATATGGCTACAAACACCTGAAGGTGTCTACATCATCATACAAAATGGTACAACAGTGATACATAGGGATCCCTCTAAGGCTATGATGAAATCCCTCCCTTGGAGCCAGCTAGCCTCGACAAAGTCCGGGCCCTAGAAGGACCTACCCCAGGATCATCTCTCCTACCCCCCTATCTGGGGGTAGTGGAGGACCCATGACCCCACCGCTAGATGTCGGTCTCTTGTCTCTCCCTCCAGTGGTTGTTGTAGTCCGCGATGGTCTCCAGAAGCTCCTAGCCCATTGATCTGGTGGTACCACTCCATAGTACAGGTCTCACCAGTAGGCTATTGATAGGGAGATTGAGTGAGAAGTTACTCAATAAGCCTAAATTGGTTTAATTTGTTAAGTGGACCCAAGGATATGGTTTTTATTTTGTATTCAATTAGTCTTTGGAAACATCAAACTCCAACACACACGCCTCTCCTCAAACAACCACCCTATTGTGTGTTATGCAACATTGTTCTAGCTTGCTTCCTCTAAGTTACTCAAATCCTCCACCATAGGTCCACACCCCAAAATGTTGTCTTTTCTATCATTATTGATTTAATTAGGCCCATTAGGTGTATTTCAACTATCCTTCAATAAATTTGAAGGTTCTAACATCAATGAAGCAACCGGGTTCACTTTTTAGCAAAACAGGGCTAAAAGGCTACTAGCCCGAGAAGGCCTAATTTGAGTGAAAATTGCCTATATGGTGCAACAATGGAAAATAAAACCTAGGAAATTGACTTGGAAGGTGCATACCAGGTCCAAAATCAAATATTTTTGAGGTCTTAGCTCCTGAGAAGGTGGTTTAATTGTTGTCCACAATTTTAGGCAAGAAAAGAGGGTTTTGAGAGGGTTTTGCTCAAGTAACAAAGGATGTCTCCTCTAAACCACAAACCAAGCCTTTTAATTCTTGTATAACCTCTACCCCATGATTTATAACAAGTCTCCAACTCTGCCCTAGATGACATTATGACAAACACTTGCTATGCAAAGTCAAAAAGGTAGAAAAATGACTGTTTTGAGCATTGTCACTGCTAATTCACTGTTTTTGCTGCACTTTGAAGGGTTATAACTTCATAATTAACTTCACCAAAGAATGTAACAATATTAAAACACTTTTCCAACACTTTTCACAAGATTTCAAGCATTAATATGTTCATTTATCAACTTTAGATGCAAAAGACATTAAATTCCCCAAAACTGGGTCCTTCCTGCCAGTAACAATTTGACACATTTACAAGGTGAAATGAGCATTGTTTAGAGATCCAAATTCTTGTAAAAATCCAAGGAAACTATTTCATACCTTTTCCTTAAGTTTTTTCACTCAATTGACCTTTGAGCACAAACTTATTTGAGTCTTTTTCAAATTTACTAGCCAAGTTCATCTCCAACTTGCCTAGCATGAACTCAAAAACACTTCCTTTGCAAAACCCTAACCAAAAGATGAATTATATAAACTATACATGAGAAATAAAGCTTTTCTAAGTCCATCCATGGGAGCCCAAACCTAGAATTAGACAAGTTGATGCATTTTGGAGGCCAAAACCCTTGACAGGGCAACAAAAGAGCCAAAAATGAAACTTTTTTGTACAACCCACTTCCAAACACGAAAACTGAAATATAATTACAAGAATAGAATTGAATATACATTAAAATCACTTCCCAAAAGGTATAGCATAAAAATTAGAAGTCCTAGTACGGGCTGCTATACAAATGGAGTGCAAAACATGAGAAAAAACATGAAAATTGCTACTCTTTTGATTGATTATGATAGAAAGTACAAAATACAACCCTATAAAAAGAAGAGGGAGGAATATATATAGTATTTGGAGGTATTTATCAAGTCATATATAGACATGAGGCATTTTTATCTTGTTTTTACAAAAAAGTGTCTAAAATGACAACCTTTACAAACAAAATAACAACTTTGGTTGCTCCAAATGGCAATTTGAGCAACCTAACACAACCAACCTTCCAAAATCACATATAAATGATTAAAAAAACTTTATAAACATGTTTCAATTCTTTCCAAAGCATTTCTAAGCCTATAAGGCAATTTTCCACCTTTTAGCCCTTTTAGGCCTAGAAGCACAAAATTGACAATCCAAACCCTAAGAAGTAAAAATTGATCTCTCAAGCACAAAATGAGATAAAAAACTCATGAAATGACTAAAAAAAACATTTTAAAACATTCAAAACCTATTACAAGACTTACAAACACTTAAGCATGAAAATATTGAAAATGGAGAGTAAAGCATGACTAGGTGCTCTTGCACCACACTCCCCCAAAGACAAAGAAGTCATGTGACTCCTTGAGGCAGAAAAGAAGAAGGAATTACAGACTTAGAGAAATAAGATTCATGTATCCAAGTGGCTTTTCAAAGTTTTTTATCTTTCCACTTGATAAGATGCTCCATGCACACTTGATGGCGAGTCTTCTTGTACACTCTTGAGTCCAACACCTTTTCAGCTTGAGGAATGGATGGAAGAGACAAAGGAAGGTCTGAAAGTGACTTGTGAACATCTGAAACTCTATCATCCTCCTTATGAAGCTAAACTTTGAATGCCACCAAATCTGAAACATTGAAAAGAGGAGACAAAGAAAGATTAGTAGGCAAATCAATTTTATATGCATTAGAACCATACTTAGCCAATATCTTGCAAGGACCTATCTGCCTCATTTGGAGATTGCTGGCAACTCCCTTTTGCAATATATACTTGTTCAAATGAACCATCACAAAGTCCTCAACTTAAAATTGAACATCCCTCTTTGATTCATCCACTCTAGCTTTCACTTTTTTTGAGGTATCTTGAAGAGTCTTTCTCACTTGCTCATGAACTTCCTTCATTGATTAAGCCATGTCATTTGTTGTACCACTCTTTTTCTACATGTGACCAAGATCCCTTAACTCCATGACACCCCTTGGGTGCATACCATAAACAATCTCAAAGGGACTCTTACCAGTTGACCTGTTAACACTATCATTGTATGCAAATTCTACCTGATGGATGAGTGGATCCCAACTTTGGCCATATTCCTTTGTCAAGCACCTTAAGAGGTTTCCAAGAGTCCTATTGACCACCTTAGTTTGGCCATCAGTCTATGGGTGATAAGCTAAACCAAAAGAAAGATTAGTACCCAATCTTTTCCACAATGTCTTCCAAAAATGGCCAAGAAACTTAACATCTCTATCAGAAACAATGCTAGAAGGTAAACCATGGATTCTAATCACTTCCTTGAAAAACAAATAAGGTATATGACTAGCATCATGTGTATTCTTACAAGGAATAAAGTGTGCCATTTTGCTAAATCTATCCACAATCACAAAGATGCTATCAAAACCAGCTTGAGTCTTAGGTAAGCCTACTACAAAATCCATGCTAACACATTCCCAAGGCCTTGTAGGAATGGGAAGAGGCTGATAAAGACCAACATTAGAAGTATTGCCTTTTTCTTTCTGCCAAACCATACATTGCTCCACATACCTTCTAACATCTCGTTGCATTTTAGGCCAATAATAGAAACGTTGCACCAACTCCAATGTCTTGTTGAGACCAAAATGTCCACTCAAACACCCATTGTGGTTTTCTTGAATCAGATTCTCCCTCATTGAGACTTTAGGAACACATAGCTACCCACCTTTAAACAACAAACCACTTTGCAAAGTATAATCAGCATATTCACTATGAAAAGAATTATCAAATGCTTGGCAAACCTTGTAGATGGCTGCAAAATATTCATCATTAGGATACATTTCTTTGAAGCATTCTATGCCAATACTTTGAACCTGTACTTCCTACACTGTTAGAAGCCTTCTACTCAAAGCGTCTGCTACTTTATTGCATTTCCCTTTTTTGTTCTTAAGAGTAAAAGTGTATGATTGTAAGTACTCAACCCATTTAACATGCCTATGATTTAACTTATCTTGTGAATTCAAGAAACTCAAAGCCCGATTATCTGTATAAACAACAAACTCCTTTGGAAGCAAATAATGTCTCCACTTTCTAAGTGCTTGAACTAAAGCATAGAGTTCCAAATCATAGGAAGAGTACTTCTTTTTAGCATCATTTAACTTTTCACTAAAGAACGCTATAGGTCTATTATCCTGACTCAACACTGCACCTACTACAATATTACTAGAATCACATTCAATAGTAAATAACTTGTCAAAACTAGGAATTATAAGCACTGGTTGAGAAGCAACCTTGGTTCTCAAAAGTTCAAACCCCTTATTTGCTGCATCCATCCACTGAAACTTTACCTTAGCTCCACCTTTTATAGTATCAAGCATTGGTGCATAAATCTCACTAAACCCTTTGATGAACTTCCTGTAGAACTATGCTAAGCCATGAAAACTTTGAACTTCACTTACTGATTCGGGTGTAGGCCAATTTGTGATGGCTTCCACCTTGGTTTTATCCATTTTCAAATCTCCACCTGAGATCACAAAGCCAAGATAAACCAACTCCTATTTCATAAAATCACACTTTTCCAAATTGATTGTCAGCTGTTCATAATACAATTTGTTCAAAACAATTCTAAGATGCTTCAAATGCTCTTCTTGAGTTTTACTGAAAATTAGAATGTCATCTAAGTACACCACTACAAATTTACCAATGAAATCATGCAACACTTCTTTCATGAGTCTCATAAATGTACTTGGGGCATTAGAAAGACCAAATGGCATAACTAGCCACTCATAAAGACCCTCATTTGTTTTGAAAGTTGTTTTCCATTCATCACATTCTTTTATCCTGATCTGGTGGTAACCACTTTTGTGGTCAATTTTTGTAAAATACTTGGCACCTCCCAAACAATCCATCAAATCCTCAATCCTTAGAATAGGAAATCTATACCTGATAGTGATTCTATTAATAGCTCTGGAATCTATGCATAATCTCCATGTACCTCCTTTCTTGGGTGCTAAAATGATAGGTATTGCACAAGGACTTATGCTTTTTCTTATCAGATTTTGATCTAAGAGTTCTTGCACTTGTCTTGCCACTTCTTTGTTTTGTTCAGGTGTCATCTTATAGGCTGCTTTGTTTGGTAAAGAGGCTCCTCGTATGAAGTCTATCTGATGGCTAATGGCTCTAGGAGGTGGTAAGGTTGCAGGCGTTCCCTCCCTTATGATTTACTTATAGTTAAAAAGTATTTTCTGCACTTCCTTTGGTATCTCAACCTTCTACTTCTTTTCTTCCTTGGGTGTCACTATGAGTGCAAATCCTACTCCTTTTTCCTCTTCAAGTATGTTAATAAACTCTTTCTCATTCACTATTAAAATATTTTGATTCTTTGAACTGCTTCCCTCTTTCTCTTCATTTATAGACCAAATTTTGTATGTAACATCATCTTTCTAAAATGAGTAGGAGTTATTTTCACCATTGTGTATGGATTTCCTATCAAATTACCAAGGTCTACCAAGAAGTAGATGGAAAGCATCCATTGGAAGAATATCACATAAGATCTTATCTTAGTACCCTCCTATGGTGAATTATACCCATGTTTGTTCATTGACAAGAACATGCTACTCCCTATTCAACCACGTGAATCTATAGGGATGTGTGTGAGGGATTCTTTCTAGTTTGAGTTTCCTCACTGCTTCTTCTAAAACTATGTTATATGTGGATCTTGAATCAATGACCACCTTGCATACCTTTCCCATAATCTCGCACTTAATCCTGGACAATGACCTTCTTTGAATAGGTTCCTCCTTGATTAGCTCCTTTATCAAGACTCTTCTCATCATCAAACTCTCACCATCTTCTGATGTTAAGCTCACTTCATGAGCTTTTTTGCTTGCTGCACTTTCTTGCACATAATTCACCTTTCTTTCATCTCCTTGTGATGAGGTGGGTTTCTCTGGACATCTGTAGCCAGGGTATCCCAACTTCTGATAGTTGTAGCATTTCATGGTAGAGAAGTAGGACCCTCTTCTTGGTCCACTAGATCTACCTCTACCTGGGTTGCTAGATCCCCTTCCTCTATAGCTTCTCTTTCTATATGAATCCCCACTTTGCTCAATAAGTTTAGATTCTCCTTGGGACCTTTGATCTCCTCTTAGACCAAAACTTCCTCTATAGCCTCTACCATCTCTACCCCTACCTCTGCCTTTGTTGCTTTTCTCTTGCTTTCTCTTAATCTTCTCTTCCACTTTGAGTGCTAGTTGCTTGTGAACTGTTTGTGGACATAGAAAACTCATCTCTTCTTGTATGTTGCATCTAAGTCCATTCAAATACCTTGCTACTTTTATACTCTCATCCTCTACTACCTTGGATCTCATGCATAGTTTTTGAAACTCCTTAGTGTAGCTACTGACATCTAGGTTTTTTTGTCTCAAATTTTGTCTTTTCCTATGTAGTTGGATTTCATAGTCTTCATGAAGATAGGTTTCTCTAATCTTGGATACCATTGCTTTCCAGGTGGCTATTGGTTGCTTACCCTCTTTCACCCTTTCCTCTTGGATGAACTTCCACCAAGTTAAGGATGTCCCTCTCAATCTTGATTTTTCTACTTTAACCTTTTGTGCTTCAGTTATTCCATCACATTCAAAATGGTTTTCTAGGCCTTCAATCCATTCTATAAGAGCATATGGATCCATCTTTCCACTGAAAAGAGCCACTCCCTCTAAGGTTTTACCACTCATAGCTCTCAAAGCCTTCAAGAATGGTTCTTGTTCAATAACAGGGTTAGGTATGGGAACCTCATCTTCTATTGCCACCATTTTCCCCTTATCTCCAACCTTATCATGGACTTCGTCAGTTTTGACTTCTACTTCAACTAGTTTCATTGCTAGCTTCTCCAACCTCTCTTTGAGTGCTCTATTTTCTTCTTTGTCTTCGACCTTCTTGGCTAACTCAGCATTAGTAACCATGTTTTCTTCTAAGGATTCTATTGATCCTAAGTCAATTTGTTTTCTCTTTTCTCCTAAATCTTACTCAGGCTCTGATACCACTATGATAGAGAGATTGAGTGAGAAGTTACTCAATAAGCCTAAATTGGTTTAACTTGTTAAGTGGACCCAAGGATATGATTTTTCTTTTGTATTCAATTAGTTTTTGGCAACATCAAACTCCAACACCCACACCTCTCCTCAAACAACCACCCTATTGTGTGTTATGCAACATTGTTCTAGCTTGCTTCCTCTAAGTTACTCAAATCCTCCACCATAGGTCCACACCCCAAAATGTTGTCTTTGCTATCATTATTGATCTAATTAGGCCCATTAGGTGTATTTCAACTATCCTTCAATAAATTGTAAGGTTCTAACATCAATGAGGCAACTGGGTTCACTTTTTAGCAAAATAGGGCTAAAAGGCTACTAGCCTGTGGAGGCCTAATTTGAGCAAAATTTGCTTATATGGTGCAATGATGGCCAAGAAAACCTAGGAAATTGACTTGGAAGGTGTATACTAGGTCCAAACTCAAATATTTTTGAGGTCTTAGCTCCTGAGAAGGTGGTTTAATTGCCATCCACAATTTTAGGCAAGAAAAGAGGGTTTTGAGAGGGGTTTGCTCAAGTAACAAAGGATGTCTCCTCTAAACCACAAACCAATCCTTTTAATTCTTGTAGAACCTATAACCCATGATTTAGAACAAGTCTCCAACTCTTCCCTGCATGACATTATGACAAACACTTGCTATGCAAACTGAAAAAGGTAGAAAAATGACTGTTTTGAGCATTGTCACTGCTAATTCACTGTTTTTGCTGCACTTTGAAGGGTTAGAACTTCATAATTAACTTCACCAAAGAATGTAACAATATTCAAAAAAATTTCCAACATTTTTCACAAGATTCCAAGCATGAATATGTTCATTTATCAACTTTGGATGCAAAAGACATTGAATTCCCCAAAACTGGGCACTTGCTGCCAGCCACAATTTGACACATTTGCAAGGTGAAATGAGCATTGTCTAGAGCTCCAAATGCTTTTAAAACTACATGAAAACTAGTGAAGACCTTTTCCTTAAGTTTTTTCACTCAATTGACCTCTGAGCACAAACTTATTTGAGTCGTTTTCAAATTTACTAGCCAAGTTCATCTCCAACTTGCCTAGCATGAACTCAAAAACACTTCCTTTGCACAAACTTGACCAAAAGATGAATTATATACACTATACATGATAAATAAAACTTTTATAAGTCCATCCATGGAAGCCCAAACTTGGAATTAGACAAGTTGATGCATTTTGGAGGCCAAAACCCTTGACAGGGCAACAAAAGAGCCAAAAATGAAAGTTTTTTGTACAACCCACTTCCAAACACAGAACCTGTAATATAATTACATGAATAGCATTGAATATACATTAAAATAATTTCCCATAAGGTATAGCATGAAAATTAGAAGTCCCAGTACAGGCTGGTATACAAATGGAGTGCAAAACATGAGGCAAAACATGAAAATTGTTGCTCTTTTGATTGATTATGATAGTAAGTACAAAAGCCAACCCTATAAAAAGAAGAGGGAGGCATATATATAGTATTTGGAGGTATTTATCAAGTCATGTATAGAAATAAGGCAGTTTTGTCTTCCTTTTACAAGCAAAATGACAACTTTTGTTGCTCCAAATGGCAATTTGAGCTACCTAACACAACCAACCTTCCAAAATCACCTAGAAATGATTAAATTTTTTTTCTAAACATTTTCCAATGCTTTCCAAAGCACGCCTAAGCCTATAAGGAAATTTTCCACTTTTTAGCCCTTTTAGGCCTAGAAGCACAAAATTGACAATTCAAGCCCTAAGAAGCAAAAATTGATCTCTCAAGCACAAAATGAGATCAAAAACTCATGAAATGACTAAAAAAAACATATGAAAACATTCAAAACCTATTACAAGACTTACAAACACTTAAGCATGAAAATACTAAAAATGGAGAGTAAAGCATGACTAGGTGCTCCTCCACCAGCTATCTCCTCCCCTACCCGCAAAACATAGCCATATCTGGCCCTTGTATCCTCTGCTACTTGTCTCCCTTCCCTCAATTCTATCTCAACCTCTGTATAGCACTAAATATCCTAATCCCTCTCACACTCAGTTCCTTCAGTTGTCTCTTGAGTCTAGTTGTATCTCGCTCCAGATCTTGGATCTCATCCACCTATGCTTGGCAGATCTCCCTCAAGGATAGTATCTCATCCTCCTCCTCCCTTCCCTCACCCTATCCCTGTGGCTCCTCTTGTGGCTACTCCTATCCCTATCCCTGCCCCTGTACTTGTCTAGGAACCTGTACCTATCTGGGAACCTGTGCTACTGGCACCTATAATGGCAATCCACCTCTACCCCTAACCACATGAGCCTGATGATCATGTCTCTCCTCTCTGCCCTCTCTCCTTAGGGCCACTCTCCTACCTACCATTATACCTTTCCTCCATTTTTGGCCCCTACCTCCACCATCTCCACTATCATCTCTATCATCTCCACCATCACCCTCTATCGGCTCCCCTGGATCCGTCAGCCATGGAAATGGATGCTCTGCCCAATATGCAGTATACTCTGCATCCATCCTTGCATCTTTCACATTTGCCCATATGTCCCAAGGCATGGGAACCATCTCCTATAGCTGTGTCACATCCTGATCATAAGATGATAATGGACCCAAATGCACTTGATCTCTCACAATCCGCGCATACATCCCTAAACCCCGTGGCATCCACTGTATCTTGCCAAACTGTCTACATGCTTTGTCAATCAATTTCCACTCAATAATATATGATGTTTGACCAATTAGATACCTACTCCTGAACACATATGGCAGCTCCACTACATCATCCTCCCACTCCTCACAATCTCCATAAGGCCTCCATACCACACTGTCTATCTCATCGATCACTCGGCACTAATAGTCTAGTCTCCCAATCTGTGGTTGAGACGTAATCATATCATACAAATGCACATAGTTGTGCCCATGTCCCCTACCTCTAAAGTATATCGGTCGTGTAATCGGTAGATGCTCATATGCCCATACATGCAGTAATGTCACTCCGCACCCCATTCCTGTTCATCCATGATATACAAACTGATGTAGCTCATAGTACAAGTGTGCTAGCAGACACGACCTCCATGCAAACCTAGTGTGCTCAGTCACCAATGTCTCTAGAGTCCTCCCCCATCCCATTACCAACCCTTGTGTTGTCCTATCCGAACATAGGAACACACTGATCACTCCTACTAGCACCGCTGATAGAGCCAATCCTGTAGCTGTCATACTATCCCAGGCCATATGTCCTGCCCTCATCTCTAGTCCTAGATCCGAGAACACTCCTCTCAGTGCATCCCTATCTTCATCTTGATTGTAAGGAGCTAACTCCCCAATGGTCGGTATCCTCAATATCTCATATACATCCTCCAAGGTGACTATCATCTCACCCATGGGTAAATGAAATGTACAAGTCTTTGAGTGCCATCTATCAACTAATGTAGTCAACAATCCCATCTTCGCCCGAAACTTAGGCACATACATAATATATCATAGGCCCATAGCCTCAACTACTAATCTATCCTCGAATGTCATCTCTGGTCATAAACTCTGAGTCGAAGGGAATCTCTCTCGTGACTTCAATATAGGTAGGTCCTCTTATAGTCAAGCAAATCAACTGTGTCAATCCTAGTGGTACTCCCTGTTCATCACAAAGTGTTTCTTTTTATCCTAGGTGCTTATATCTATCATATGGCACTCTATCCTAGTAGTACTCCTTGTTCATCATAAAGTGCTGCTTTTTATCCTAAGTGCTTATATCTATCATATGACACTCTATCCTAGTAGTACTCCCTGTTCATCACAAAGTGTTGCTTTTTATAATAGTGCTTATATATATCATATGGCAATCTATCCTAGTGGTACTCCCTGATCATCATAAAGTGCTGCTCTTTTATCCTAGTAGCACTCCATGTTCATCACAAAGTGTTTCCTCGATCCTATCTTTTAGGGCACCTACTTGAGTGTATCCTCTTCAATAGCTTATCCAATTCACAACTTATGTTTTATCACAGAATTGTCAATTTTAGCCTAATCCAATTGACAATGAATATTCTATCACATAATTGTTAATTTCCATGGTACTCACTATTCATCACAAAGTGCCTCGATCTATCCTATCCTAGGGTCTCTTCTTGAGTGTATCCTCTTGAGTAGTTTCCCAATTGGCAACGTATGTTCTATCACAGAATTGTCAATCCTAGCCCTATCTGTTATCCTAGTCTTCCCTAGAGGACCTGCTTGAGTGTATCCTCTCAGTAGCTTATCCATTTGACAGCATATGTTTATCACAAAACTGTCTATTTGACCTTGAAGACATAAACACTCCTACAATTCACAGACGCACTCGCATTGCACACAAATGTGCCTATCCTACCCAGATGCGCCTGGCACCAACGTAGATGTGCCTTAACACTTTTTTACCGTGCTTTAGTTTTTTTGCAATCTACCTAGTGTGTATTTATTGCCCTACCTAACATGTATTTACAATAACAATTAATGCAACAAGGTACAAGGAGGTTTTGTGGTACTTATTGGCTCTCCTACCTCTGCTGGCCTCTGATATTGGCAAACACGATCGAATCTATGCACCAATGCCATTGCTGCTGACTACTCTCTATTCTCTCTACACTCTGATCTCTTAGGTGTGTGGATGAAAATGAGGATGTTTTCCCTTGTAGTCTATCTTATAGACTACCCTAACCTAGTCTCCCGAGTTAGTCTTCTTTATCTCGTGACTCTGTCACCCTATCCTATCTGATCAGTCCTTTCTAGTCTTTCTTTCTTATTGAGAGATTGTCTATGATCTTTTCAAACATTTTCATCCAATCTCTCGAGGGGGCATATCATTCCCATCTTGGGGAAACTTTGTATCAGTTCATCTTATCTTCTTTGAGCCAACACGACAAGCTGCATTGTCTCAAAGAGGGGCAAAATGTAGACACCAAAAATTGTCCTATCTAATTAAATAAATATCTTTATTTATTTAATTATTTTAGCCCAATTCTTCTATTAATTAAATAAATCTTTATTTATTTAATTAATTCATTTATCCTTTTCTAGCCCTTTCTCATTTAAACAAATACCTTTATTTGTTTAAATTACCCTTTTCCAAAATTAAATAAATATCTTATTTATTTAATTGTTCCCACTTCCTCTATTAATTAATTAAATCTTTATTTATTTAATTAATTCATTAGCCTTTTCTACCCATGACACATGTCATTCATCTCTTAATTCCTACACTACCTACCCCCTCATTATTTTCTTATTTCTTCTACCTACCATCTAATCCTAGCCGACCATTTATCTTTTACACCTCTCAATCTTATCCCTCCATTTATTATAGTGTCTTCTATATAAGAGGATACTCTCATTCATTATGAACCCTATTCAATTGAACTATGCTTTTGAACTTTCACATGCGATCAAGCCTACTTACAACCACATTTCCGTTCTTTGATGAGCTCTTGTGCACACTTAAAATCTGAGAGCAAATATATCAAGAAAGATCAATGGAGATAGGAAAAATGGAGATCAAAACCCTATTGGACATGTGATTGTATAATCTTTTTTATTTTGTTGATTTGCATTTGTCTTAGGTAATCTTCATATGTTATGGTGGATCTTTGTTGTTGTTAGGCTAGGGTTTTGTGGTTGAATCTATTTAGTCTTTCAATATTGTTATTCCATTTTTACCATAAACACTATCAATCATTCATCAAGCATTCATTTATCAATTGGGCACTTTTGAAGATGTAGAAAAGCAACAGGAGATCACCGACTGAAGATTGGCTTGTACCCCTCCCTTGGAGTTTGGTATAGTTTCATGTTGTTTTCATGTCTTTGTATAAGCTTCATTGTATCAATTTGATTTACATTAATGCTTTAGATCACTTTGCATCATTGATTTAGAGCATTTACTTTGTCAATTACAAGCATTTAGGGTTGCTCTAGATTGTTTGCATTCATCCTAGGATCTTGCACACACTATTTACTATACAAATTGGCTATTTGTTGAGGTGGAAATCATTTAAATAGGGGTTTGACTAAGGCAAAACCCTATTTTCAGCTACAGGTGCAAATTCGGGATCCGAGCGTCACTTTTAACATATTGAACATCTTGGCAATGATGATCTTCTCTAAAGAGTTTCTTGTAAAAGACCTGAAAAACATATTTAATTCCATCTTGGTCTATATGAATATGCCCATCCTCATCATAAACTGGACCAATATACTTCTTCTTATACTTATAATTTAAGTAATTAAAAAAATACTTAGAACCCTTATTACCTTCTTTAAACCAATGTAATCTGGCTCGTATTTTGGCTCCTTGCCCCTTATAATAATCTAATTTATGATGCTGAGATTCAATAGCTATGATAGAAGATTGAAAGATAAATTATCTGGATTGGTGTTGAGTGATCTTCTAAGCATTTCAAGTTTCCCTTGTAAGGACTTCTCTTTCTTTTTCCATTTTTTGACAAGTCTCTTTCGAAAAGAGCATAAAAATTTAGAACATTGACAAAGAGAAATCTTCCACCACTCCCTATAAGACTCCCCTTTTTTGGGCTTAGGAATAGACTTCCAAATTCCAATAAGAGCATCAACAAAAAAATAAATTTTTAGGTGTGAAGTATTAAGCTTAAATGACAGATTCAAAACAACAACTTTTGAAATTACCCTTGCAACAATATAGAATATAGGAAAGTGATCTGAAAGTGTGGTTGAATAATTGACCTTCATAAAATTGCCATTAAACTTATCTAATCGAATAAGTTTTCAATGAGCTCCTATCTAACAGTTTGTCCAAGTGAACGAATTATGCTTATGGATCAAAAAAAAAATAGAAATAGGATCTATAACTCCCACAAAATTGGGGCAAAGTAACCATTTATCAAATCCCTCATTGGTTAGCCTTAAATGATCAAGCCAAATATGATCATAATGATGTTGAACCATATTAAAATCCCCTCCAATGATCCAATTAGCATGAGGTAATTGATTTTACATCCATTCCCAAAGTTGGCATCTTTCTTTAGCTATGTTTGGTGCACAAATAGAACAAAAACCAAGGTTGGCCATTGATAAAAGTCTTTACCCACACACAATTATGTGAAGAATCCTCCCTGTCGTCAATGATGAACTTACTGATCCATGAAGCTAGCCTAATAATAACTCCTCCCCTACCTTCACTGTGCAATGTATAAAAAAGAGAGGTATCTTTCCATAAATTTTAAAGTGAAACAACAAGGTGGGAGCCATTAATTTTCACTTCTTGCAAAAACAAAACATTTGGTTTTCATTTAGCTATCGAATTATTCATTTCAAAATTACAATGAGGGAGTGACAACCCTCTGACATTCTAAGAAAAAGTTCTATAACTCATAATTAGAAAATGTTAGAAGAGTCTTCTTCTTGCTGCAAAACATCATAGCGATTACCAAGCACAACCAAATTCTTAGACCTCCCATGTTCCTTCACATTAGATATAGGAGATCTAGATATTTGCCTTTCAACTAAAATAGAAGAGCCGGATCTAAGAGAAGGAGATGAAGATCAATGTCTTTTAGAGGTAGGTGGACGGATGATATCCTTATTCCTTATTTTAGGTCCATTAAAGGATAAATTATGTTTTTGTGTACATGAGACCTTATTTCGAGTCTCAACCAATTGAGGGGGATCTTTCCCTTTTTCAACCATCCTCCAACTATCTTTCATAATAGCATCCTTGTAAGAACAAGAGGTATTATTAACATTTCCATTTGAGGAACCAGTGGCTTGCTGATTCAACTGTGACACATGAATTGGAAAAATAGGGGCTTGAGGAGGACTAGGCTATTGTGAAACATTAGGAGAAGTTGTATCATGAATTTGACTATTTCTATTTTTCCTAGTAGGACAATATCTAATAAGGTGACCATCTTGGCAATAGTAAAAACAAGCATTGCTCTTATTTAAATAAACTATAGGCTGGGAGAACTCAAAACCTAGACCAATCAACATGATATTATCTAGGAGCTAGTTATTGAGGTCCATTTCTATACAAGCTCTTGGGTGAACCCTGAGGCTAGAAAACTTGTCAAAATTGTTTTTGCACGAGATGACTTTCCCTAATTGAGTCACGATATCCTTCAAGAAAGGTCTAAAGGCTAAATTCAGAAAAGGTAATTCAATTGACATTGGGTATCTAGATGAGAAGGGACCCTCAAGATGAAAATCTAGAGACCAGACTTGTAAATAACATGAAAATCTAGAGACCAGACTTGTAAATAACAAGTCTAACCACAAATAACCTAAGTTCCATACTAGAGGACTGCTTGTGCATGATCAACAGATTTAAACTTACATGAAACATGCCCTTTTCCAAGACCTCTCAGAGCTTAAATTTCCCACCCTTTACTTTCCCAATTTAATATAACCCATTTATAAAAATCCATTTTAGATGGTATGCCCTTCAAAAATAATAAAATTACAAATCTATGTTGGCATTTTGCAATGCTATCAACAACATCATTAGGAAGGAAATATTCAAAACTTTTACCTTCAATCGCTTGTTCTCCCATTCCCTTGTCATCAGCCTCTTGATTTTTGCTTTCTTTTTCAGTCTGGCTTACATCTCCACCTTGCCTTGTTGTAAAATGAGAACCCCCTTTTTCCACTCACCATTTCACCCACTGGATCCTTCATTATCTAACCACAACTTGGCTTTTTTGCACCTTTTTGAGAGAGGGCTTCAACATTTGAGAGCTCACCCAAATCCTCTCCATGCTCTCCCATCGTCCTTCTAGCCTCAACCTTCAACCTCATGTCTTCTTGAGTTGTTGCTTCTATTTGTAAGCCATCTAACAATGCACCCTATGATGAATCCCTATCCCCAACAACAGACATCACAGGAGTAAAGGACACCAGATCTATTCTCTATAATCCTTGCACTAGGGAATCAACAATCCATTGCAGCCATAGTAGGGTTTGTTGCAGCTGCACAATCACCTAGGGTTACACTGTTCATAGAGTTCTCGTGCTTTTTTAAAAGAAAATATTAAAAGAATCCACCTTGAAAGAAAATATATAGATTGTTAGAGCCTATCGACAACAAAAGTAAATGATTTGTCATAGAAGCATGATTAAAAGATAGGTTTGTCCTACCCACTTCTTTGCTTAAATGTCCCTTCCCCAGTAAAAGAAATTTACATAGATTCTTATAATTTATGTGGCATCACTATGAGGGGGGGTGGGGGCAGCAATTCTAGCTCCAAAATAGACCTTTCATAACGTGTGTTAGTGACAAGTTAGTTAATCGCAGTCGTTAATTGCAAAATCGACGGTGTAAAACACGCGACTAACATGTGTGTTAGTCAATCCGTACTATCTTTTTGGAGCCAGAATAGATGCATGCCAAGAAATGCACGTTATAAAAGTAGAAAACAACAAAAGATTGTACAAAAGTCAAGTTGATCTGTGAGATACAAATACTCACCATAATTGAACTCACTATCTAAGTGAATGGGCATTTACATTATTCAAAATTCCATCATCTGACGTCACCATGCATGTGCTCAAGACTTTGAAATTTATAACTGCATGTCTTCCACACAGTAACACTTGTCCTACAAACTCAACCTCACCTTCATTGTGCAATAGAATTTCCAACTCAACATCCTTTATATTGCAGGTTCAAGTGTGGAAGGAGTGATTCAAAGTTCTATGGGAAATCTCTCATGACTTGAATGGTTGGATCTCTCCAGCACCTCACTAGGAGGTTGCATTCCGTGGATCTCTTTCGGTGGATTGTAAAACCTTTAGACGTTCTTCGTTGATTCAATTGGATGTTTATCATCTACTTTAAGTAATCTTTCATCTCTGGTCTCAATTGATCTCTCAAATAACTCTTTATTTATTTATTAGAAAATTTAACAAAGCTTTATTACTTAAATCTTTGTAACAATTTCTTGAGAGTAAAAATTAAATTGTTATAAATTCCTAAATGTAAACTTTTGAAGTTTTGTATTCAAGTTTTTGTAATATGGAAGGTGATTTATTGTCTTTTATATTTATTCAATGCTTCATAATGAATTTAGACTTGTCAAACAATTTTCTTAGTGGAAATATTTCAAATTGGTTATAAAACCTTACAATCTTATGTAAAATCGAAATTGAATTTAAAAGAAAGCTTTTGTTATCTATGTTTAGTAAGTTTAATGTTTAATATGTATATAAATAATTTACAACAGAATATTTTTGTAAGGATTGTCAGATGGGTAAGATGAGTTCTGTATCTTTTAAGAGTAAGTCTTTCTCTTCTGAGAATACTCTTGATCTAGTTCATATTGATCTTTGTGGTCCTATAAGGACTAAGAGCTATTATGGTGATAGATATTTTATGATTTTCACTGATGATTTTTCCAAGATGATGTGGGTAACTTTTCTAAGAGAAAAGTTCAAGGCATTCAGTAAATTCAAAGCATTTAAAGCTTTAGTTGAGAAAGAAACAGGGAAGAATTTGAAATGTCTGAGACCTGATTGGGGAGGAGAATTACTTCTGATGAATTTGTGAAGTTTTATGATGAACAGGGAATCAAGAGGCAGATGTCAACTCCTAGAACTCCACAACAGAATGGGTTAGCAAAGAGAATGAATAGAACAATTTTATAAGAAGATAGAATCATGTTCATTCAGGGTGAAGTACCGAAGATGTTTTGGAGAGAAGCAGTTAGCATTGTTGTTTACACTTTGAACCGGGTACTTGTCAAGGGAGGAAATGACAAAACACCTTATGAATTATGACATGAAAAGAATCCTAGTGTAAGTTATTTAAAAATATTTGGGAGTTAATTTTTCATTAAACGTGATGATTTCACTAGAAAATTTGATGCTAAGTGAGATGAAGGTTTATTTCTTGGTTACTCTACAAAGATAAAGGCTTTCAAATGTTATAACAAGAGAACTAAGAAGATCATTGAGAGTGTAAATGTTTTTGATTAAGGTAAAACAAGTTTTAAGGGGACCAGAAACCCCATACAACAGGTTTTGAAGGGACCCGAAACCCAATAGATTTTACTAGGATCTAGAACCCAAAAAAGAAGGCTACTTCAAAGATATGAACAAATAAAATAACAACTAGAAACCAGTATAGCCGAATCTTCAACTTCCAACTAATACATAACAATGCTGCTAAAAATAAACCAACAAGCCTACCAGATCCACGACTAAAAGGATTAGCCCCAAGAACAAACACAAGGGTTTTATAGGGGGACCCTCAACCTGCGATTGTAACCATGCGTGGATCCAAACACCCATAACCTCCACCATAAACTCTAGATTAATATAATTGACCATACAAACCCAATCTAGACACCAAGGGTTTTGAAAGGCTCCCCTAACCTTGAATCTGGGTTTTCAACTAGCACCCAAAACCATCAAAGGGTTTTCCTAGGATCCCTTAACCTTAAACAAAGAGTTTAGGTCACCAAACACAAAACTAGCCCTTAACCAAATATAGGGACAACCACAGGCCAGGCTGGGCCCTTGAAAACTACTAGCATCCAGCCTACCTAAGAGAAAAACAGGGCTTCCATAGCTTGACAAAGGGATTTTCAAGGCTCCCAAAACTTGAAATAATAGGGTTGAACAAAAAGACAACAATAAAGAGCCAAACCCTGAAACAAGCTGGGGAAATGGGAATAGAGAAACCCAGACCTTCCAGTAGAGACAACCATGAGCGAAAAAACTAGCAATATCCACCACCATCATGAACATTAGGAGCAATCAGATATCCTCTTCCAACCATCTCCCCGATGCAATAGGAAAGATGTCCACCTCAATAGAACAAGAAGGAAGGTGAAATGACAGCCCAAAGTCCACAACAACTAGCAAAAACTAAAGCAATCCCTTCCACCAAAACTTCACCTGCATAGGAGAAAGGGTCACCTCAAAAAAACAAGGATAGGAAAGGTTTGAAAGCCCATAAATCCCTCTCATAGTGTACCACAAAAGTAGTCCCACAACCACCAGAAGAGGGTGACCCAACATAGAAAAAGCCCCTGGAAACCAGAGGAAAAGTACAGGGAGAGGAGAGGCCATAAACCCGAAAAGGAACCTAGCAACAGAAGCTCCTCCCTGCACTACCTCCTTCCCACACTAGGAAAGTGCCTAGAGTCCACCACCAAACTTCAAAGAAACAACAACGAAGATCCCTCCAAGACAAGCATGAGGTTTATAGTCAACCCCAAACTTCAGAAGGGGCCCCTCAGCACAAGAGACATCCACCAAAAAAGCATGGACCGAGGTCACATCGACACCTTCCCAGCTTCTAAGAAAGGCCACCTGAAACCCAATGCCATTACAAACAGGAACCCTATCAACAGACTCAGGACCCTAAAAACAGGAGAAACGGTAAGAATCACCCCCTCTCAACCCATCTCTCAGGCCCCAAGCATGAGACAACACTAGATCCATGAATACAGCCACCGAATAGACAAAGAATAGCAGTAAAAATTCCATGTCTTTGCCATCATCCACCGAAACGAACTTCGCCTTATTGCAAACAAAAAAGGTAGAGGCAATGACAGAACCAGGGGTTGACACAGGTCCCACAAAAACACCAACAACCCCAACACAAAAGAATCCATTGCAACTAGGGGCCTGGAAGAGGAAGACATCGGGGCAATCACCATCGCCATCCCCATCATCCACTTCAGCCGCCTCTTCCGTCGAAACCCTAGCAGAGCCCCTTCGAGCTTTCCCACTCACTCGTGCCATGCTATGTTTTTAGTGATGTTTTTACTTGCAACTTTTTGAGAGTGTAAATGTTAAGATTGATGAACTCTTTGAGAAACATGATGAGACCAACATATTTAAACCTGATAAAGATGAAGAAAAACTTTTGTTAATAGAACCGGAAGTGCAGAAGGATGATGAATAGAATAATGTAGAAATAGGTGCCCAACTGGTAAATAAATAAAGAAATGAAGAAGATGAATAACATGAAGCAGAAGGCACAACACCGGAACTAGTAATACCAAGATATGTCAAACTGAATCATTCAGAATACCAAATTATTGGAGATAAAAATGTTGGTGTACAAACAAGAAGGAAAAGCAGAGAAAACTCATGTTTGATTTCATCTATTGAGCCTAAAATAGTAAGAGAGGCATTGAAGGGTGAAGATTGGATTAATGCTATGAATGAGGAATTGGACCAGCTAGAGAAGAACAAGACATGGTCACTTGTTCCTAGACCGGAAGGCAAGAATGTGATTGGCACTAAATGGGTCTTTAGAAACAAGTTGAATGAAGAAGGCAAGGTTGTGAGGAATAAAGAAAGGTTAGTATGCAAAGGCTATGCACAAGAATAAGGAGAATATTATGGAGAAACCTTTGCACTGGTAGCAAGATTGGAAGGTGTAAGAATGCTACTTGCTTATGCTGCATTTAGACAATTTAAGGTCTACCAGATGGATGTTAAATTTGCTTTTCTTAATGACATCCTTGAGGAAGGAGTGTACATAGAACAACCAGATGGATTTGCTTTGTCTGAGAATAAAGATATGGTTTGCAAGTTACATAAGGCACTGTATGGATTGAAGTAGGCACTGAGAGCATGGTTTGAAAGATTGCATGCACACCTGATCAAGTTAGTAACATATATCTTAAGACTGATGGAGACAAAGTGTTGATAGCTGAAGTATTTGTGGATGATATAATTTTTGGAGGTGATGATTTATGTATGGCTTTTGCTGAGGAGATGAAGAAATAATTTGAGATGTCTCTTATTGGTGAGATTAAATTTTTCATTGGGTTGCACATCCAACAATTGGATGGTGGAATATTTATATATCAGAGTAAGTATATAAAAGAAGTGTTGAAAAATTTTGGCATGAAAGATTGTAAATCAGCTGGTACTCCAATAGTGATAGGTTGTAAATTATCAAAATAGGATGATTCACCCTCTGTTGATGAGAAAGAATATAGGTCAATGATTGGTAAGCTACATTATGTTGTTCATAGTAGGCTTGATATTGCACATGTTGTTGGTTTGGTTGCTAGATTTCAGAAAGATCCCAAGGAGACTCACTTGGTAGTGGTGAAAAGGATATTTCGGTACTTGAAAGGCACAATAGATTATGGTTTATGGTATCCTTATAAAGGAGATTTTTTTTTGCATGTGTTTACTGATGTGGATTGAATAGGCAATGTTGATGATTGGAAAAGCACTACTAGTGGAGCTTTTCTTCTTGGAGGTAGATTGGTTGCTTGGACAAGTAAGAAGCGAACTTGTGTTTCACTGTCAACACTGGAGGCAAAGTATGTTGCAGCATCAATGAATTGCATGCGAGCAATCTGGATGAGACATGTGTTAGAAGGTTTCAAATTTGATATGTCTGAACCGGTAACTATTTATTGTGATAATACAAGTGCAATTATATTTCAAAAAATCATGTATTACATGCAAGAGCTAAACACAGAGAATTGAAATATCACTTTCTAAGGGAGAGAGTACAGGAGAAACAAGTGAGAATGGAGTATGTGAGAAGAAACGAGTAGTTAGAAGACATATTTACAAAACCATTTCCAAAGACTACCTTTGAGTACTTCAGAGGTAAATTAGGGGTCAGACCCCTACATAAGAAAAAATAGGATGCAGGAGATGCATCAATACAGTATGCTTATTGAAAACTTTTTACTATGGATTGATGAAATGGTGGCTACTCCACAGGGGGAGCAGCTTAGATGAGATTTGAAGAGATGTTGAAGATATTAGCAACAATTTTGATAATTGGTGATGCATATGCACCTTTGGCATTGTTGTCAAAGGGGGAGATGTATTAGTTCTGGAGGAAAAGAATTAGAGAAAATGCAAGAGAAAAACCAACAAAAGAGTGAAGTGCAACAAAGAAGTTTCATAACAGTGCAACACGATGAGTGCAGTTGATAGTTGAATATGTTGGTGTTTATGTTGGTGTTGCCATCAATGCCAAAGGAGGAGAATGTTGCCATGATTGGCATAAGTGATGATGCAGATAGAGAATGTTGGTTGAATTGGTATATGACTGTTGGTGGTGATATAGTTGAGTTGTGATGAAGAGATTGAGATTGATTGGCTTGATGACATTGATCAATTATTTATGTTGTCATTGATGGCAATTGATCTTTACTATGTTGTATTTTGTCATCTTAGTCATTTTGGTCTATGCGAAAGAGCTAACTAGTAAAGAAACAGGAAACTAAGAATTAGGACCTTAACCAG